>NC_090921.1:659281011-659906011 GCF_040938575.1 Ambystoma mexicanum
GTTTGGGAAATTAGCCTTTACAAAGAATTCTCCCCAACAGGGGCTCCTTTTGGTACGATTCCCTACAACTGTTAGGGTCTACTACCCTTATATAACTGTAAAGTAATCGGAAAGTAAAGTGTTACCTTGGTCTACTTGTATTTAAATAAACCTCTATTTTTACAATACCTAGTGTGCCAGTGTTTCTTAGGACCATGTGTACTACAATTTCTTTGTACTGATTCTGCAACCCTCTCTCCCTCCTAAAATGAGCCTGGCTGCTCTGTCTACGCTACCATATACTCGGGTGTTACAGCCTTATGCTAAGAGTGGAGTCTTGTACTGTCTAAGTTGAATGGTTTTACTAAGCCCTTAGTCCTAACAATGGCCCACCTTTCTCATGGAGTAGCCTTTAAGGGCTCCTTCTTGTATCTCCTCCTCCCCACAACAACTGGTTGCCTCCTCTTCAGCTTCTTTGCCAAGCAGTCACCAATCTCACTCGTACCTTCCTCCTTAAGAAGCAGTCCTCAGCCCTCTCCACCTTCCTTACTGATCAGGAGCAGTCTCCTTCCTTTACGCACATTACTCTTTCCCAGGGTCCTCCTTCAGAGTTGCTGCTTCCTTTGCCTTACGACTTCCCCCTCCCCCCTGGGTTGTCTGTCTTGGTTGTCTTACTGGGCCAGTCCTATCCGCTCTATCACTGCCTGGCCCCCGGGTCCCTCGCCATCTGCCACTCTCAAGGGCTCTATTCGCCTCCAGCTGCCCCTTCACAGGCCGCACCCACCCGCTCCTCACCACAGGTGCAGTGCCACCACCTCCAGACGATCTTTTTCTTGTCCCCAACGCACAGGCATGGGAGTCCCTTCACTGTGCCCTCTGCTCCCACGCCACATAGCGGATGACAGTTGTGGAGATCCTCCAGTTGCACTGATGTCACCTCTCACTCTGGGCACATATGCGGCGGGAGCTAGCTCCAGCACCTCCTGGCCACGCTGTATGTTTCTCTCTTGGGTTATCCGCCAGCTCTATGGCAATCCTCCCACTCACTGCCGGCGCGCACCTTAATTCGTGGCAAGCGCCTGTCCCAACTCGTTGATTCTCCTCTCTCACTGATACAGCGCTGCTCAGATCCTACTGGGACCGCGGCTCACCCACTCTGCCTAAACCTTGCCCATCTGCCATTTTCCCTGCAGGCCTTTCTCCTCGGCTGGCACTACTCGCCGCTCCCGTCTAGTGGCCCTGCTCTCCGGGCTGCACCTTTGGCCTCCTCCGACCCACGTTCAATTTGCAGTCTTACCCGTTCCCCTCGGATGCTTTTTTAAGAACAATTTTGACATGAACAGTTTTGAAGGGTTCTGAGAAGTTCCAGGAGGTGAGGGAGTCGTTAAGAATGTACCTTGCCAGTTTTCCTGTGCATGTGGAGGTGAAGATTTCTTTGAGGAGAGGGAGGCGCGACAAGGGTCGCGAGGGGAGCTGGAAGTTCAGCTGTCTAATAGTTTGAGGATCTCCTCGCTTTTAAGAGCGGAATGAAGGGTTCTCGGGGGTTGTGGGGGGTTTGGTTCTTGAAGAGCGGATGTTGGACGGGCAGGCAGTATGGAGAGCTTGGCATTGAGGGTCACCGCCCTGTCTAGGGCTGTTTTGTGGAAATGATCAGCGAGGGAGTTACAGAGCATTGTTTGAAGAGACAGTTGGGGTTGCCATGCAGAAAGGGTTTAAGGATTCTGTTATGATCCTATGCAGCTCTTGCTGCTGCTACGACTTCTCAAGATCCTTTTATAATAATATGCTTTGTTGACCTTTCGGATCTCTGATTTGTAGTTTCGGTGATGGTGGGCGAGTACTGATTTGCTTTGCCGGGTCCTGGATGCTCGCCATTTGCGCTCAAGGGAGCGGTTATGGATTGAGTCTTCAGGTGGGGGGTGAACCATTTTGGGATAGGTCCTGTGCGGGATGCAGTGAACTTGGAGGGGGTAGGGGAAGGAGTGTCATTTGTGGGGAGGGTGTGTAGCAACGCCTCGGCCAAGTCCAGTAGTAACTTGAACTGTTCTGCTACTTGAACTGAGATTTAGAGGTAGCAGCCGCCTTTTGGTATTTGGGGTGGGGGGGCGCGGTGTGAGGAGAGAGAAGGGTATGGCAGAATGGTCAGGCCAGATGAGGGGTTGATGAGGTAGAGGAGCTAAAGATTGCATCAAGGGTGTGTTCAGCCATGTGCATGGGGTCCTGTGATATGCTGGGTGAGGTTGAGTGCTTCTAGGCTGTCGACCGGGGGCAGGGCCATTAGGTTGTTGGGCATGTCGAACCAGATTATACATTTACCCAGAATGGTGAGTGCAGGGTGGGTAATTAATGTGGCTGCTAGTGAGTCGCGTAGGCTGTTGGTGAAATGTCTGTCGTATCCGGGGACGCCTGTAGATGAGTAGGAAGCTGTGTGCAAGAGTAGGCAGGAGAGAGAGTTTGACCAGAAGGGGTTTGTTAGCTGTGCTGGGTTATGTTTTATGTGGAAGTGATAGAGATGTGGGGTTTGTGGAGGATGGCTAATCGGTCAGAAAGGGAAAACTGAGCACATTGGCTGAAAACAGCCAGCGACGAGGGCTACACACCCTTGGCGTAGCGTGATCGCTAGAAAAACATTACGTTAAAGAGTTGCTGTAATTATTCAGGGATTACTTTCATAAGAAAGAGAAACAATAATAGTTGAGGCAGAGACCAACTCTGTATTTGCGTAAAACCAATGCGGCCAATAAACGGCCTGTGCCAATGTTCTACAAATGCCAATGGTTTTATAGACAGGCTAACATCATGACTCTTCTAGGTGCAATGCCATGCTAAGTGCAATAGACAGACTACCATCAAATCTTTAATTGCAATAGAAAGGCTACCAGCATATATCTTCTATGTGCAATACATAGGGTAACTCGTAGATCTTCCTTCTAAGTGCAATAGGCATGCTACAATCATATCTAAGTGTAGTAGACGGGCTAACCCTATACAACTTCTAATTTTAATAAGTGCAACAAATTGACCTCCCCCATTTACCTAGGACTTTGGTATTCTTTGCAGATACATTTTTAAGATCTGGATCTGTGTATGAGTTTTAGATACCAAGAAGTGTTGCCCTCAAGGAATAAACTTAATACAAATAGGAGTTTCGTAATTTACCAGCTAACACTGAAATTGGGCCATTGAACGTGAGGTCCTACATGTTAAAATGATTATATATTTTACCATTTTGCACTGCAGGACAATACCTTTTAATGAGGAAAGAAGACAATGTCACTGGCGGGTCCCCAGGTGAGGCAACAGCATCTCCTGGTCGGATTCGTGGCCCAGAGTCTGAAGAAGGAATTATTGTAGGGAGCAGATGGTCCCCTTCTTTGAATGGGATGCCCAGCAGACGAGCTTCACGATACTGGTTCATTGGGACTCGACAGACTTTGGTTTAGAGACGGTTGTCACACAGCATGCTTCTCTCCGATTCTCGGTCCCCGGCATGGAAGGCGAGACGTTTAAGAGTGGGAAAGGGGTCCAGCAGGATGCCCAGGATGTTCCAGCCGAAACCGCGCTTCCAGAGACTAGGCACAGCAGATTGGTCCAGGTCCCAGAGTATTGGGGGAATTGCAGACCAGGACGGTCGAAGCTCTTAGAGGACAGCTCAAAATGCAGGTTGGCTTGAGACTGGTTAGGCCCACCAGTCCAGGGGAGGAATTTCTCCAGTCTGGATTCCCCTGTCGATGATAAGTGAAAGGAAGCGCCCCCAATTCAGCACGATCCTCCCCGCAATGAGAGACAATAAGGGACTCTCCCGTAGTGGGAATAAGACCAAGACAGAGTGCGGGTGAGCGTAAGTGGGAGTTTATCCAAGGATAAGGCATGCAAAGAACTCTGCAACCTACGAGAGCGCTCTGTCTGACAATAGCAAAGACAGGCGTATTTCTAATACAGAAAACGTCATCAACACCTAAACACTATAGGGGGCACAAGTTAATTGGGATTGGGTATCGTCGACTAACTATAGGTGTTGCTGCAGCATGGTTGGTCTTGGCAAGACGACGTCACTGGTCAGCCTCGTGGGTTGGGTTGGGCCTGGCAGGCCGGCTTGAGGTCATCCGTGCGGTGTTGGTGCGCTGGGGCAGCCTGTGACAATGATGAATACCTTTCCTGTCTTAGTTGCCCTAGGCCATGCACACTGCAGTTATTCAGAAAATGACATTTACGTTCACTAATAAATTGTTCCGTAGCTTATCTTATAAAATAAACGCAACACATGAGGAATGCACCTCGTGAGAGGTCTGGTGGTTGTTGGTTGGGGTGAGATTTACCTGAGTCTTATTGACCGGTATTTTAGGTCACGGGACGGGGCTCTGGGACCTGGGCCGAGTGATACATGTCTGTCTGCTGCGTTAGAAGTTATTATATAGATGGGTCTCTGTGTCTTGTCCCAATGATGGGGGTCGTCCTTACACGGGGTCAGGATTCTTGGGGGGGTTCGTGGGGATTTATGAGAGGGTGCTGGTAGATCAGTGGGTTCATCCGTGGGTTTATTACCGTGCTGTAAATAACACAGGTGGCGGGCTGTGGCCTTGGTTGCGGCGCCGGGGCCTCTGACTCTCTGAAGTAACGCCAGCTTGGTTGGGGGAGGTGAGGGAGCGCAGCACAAGTCTTAGCTTTTTTATCTGGCAGGCTTGGTGGGGTGGGAGAGGGAATGACCTTGCATATACTCACAAAGGTATTTTCCTCGTGCGTTGCTGATCAGTGAATGCAGAAGTTTTATACTGTTCTGCCTCATTTTAACGTTATTCAGACACACATATATATATATATATATATTTCATTTTCGTTACACATTTCTTTAATACAGTCGGTTCCAGTACCTTTTCATTACCTAACATTATGTTCACTACATTGTGTGCGTATTGTATGTACATTAGACGTTATACGAGGGATATCTAGGTTATGGCCTACAGAGATTGATGCCCGCCGCTTTGGGTGATTCAAAACATATATGAGTTCAAGTTTCTACATACTATTGAAAAACACTTTTACAAATAGAGGTTACACGTTTGGTCAACATCTTTCTCCGTGGTTATAGCAGCATTAGTCCAGACCTGGAGGGATATCATATAACGTTACATTTTTATGGTTCGTTCACATTTTAAACAGAGGTAGTTCATTAACACCAATACTTGAACTATTTTCTACCTTCTTCAGATAGTGATGCTTCAGCTTTTTTCCCCGTTGCCCCGGCCTTGCGGTCTGGGTCATACGGGGTGCAATATCACATTGTTACTAATATAATGTTGCCGTGTTGGCATCTCGGGTTTAGCTCATCTCCGACTTTCTCATGGGAACGCGCTCGCAGCGGATCTGCCAGGGCTGCTGAGGCGGCAGAGATGCATGAAAGGCCCTCCAAAGGTGGGGGCCTCGTTACAGTGTGCTGAACTCACACCATGTTTGCTGTGCACGATGGCGTCTAGGCCTAACTTAAGTTTCGGTAAATGCAAAGACAGGGTGCGTGTGGGCAATGTCGTCGGCGGGTGAACCCCCCTCCACCTGGGCCCGGGTGGCATGAGGGTGCTCCCACCGAGCCATGGTCCTCACCTGGGGAGGGAGCTGTAGGTGAGGAGGGCCTCGTGGCCATTCCTCCCCTACATTTCCCCCCTTTCGTTACTTAAAGTAACGAATTTCTTTAGCTCTTCTAATCTTCTACATTCTTGTTCTTCTAACACTGCACCATCCCATGCAGGGGTTCCTTTTATAGGCATCCATGCTCTGCACACCCCCCTTAAGCTCTCACCTCTCCTAGCATACTCGTCTGGTGTACATGTCAAATATATACAGTCGCCGGTCTCTTCCAGATCTACCCAGACCTCCTCATACCATTCCAGTTCTACGTCTCGTGGTTCTTTAATCGTGGTGTGCCATAGCTTATCTACTATGTACTTGTCACGGCACATAGGCACTAACTGGTACCTGGGGGTGTTGTCTGTTCCTGTCTGCACGTGTACTTCTTGTGTTGCTTTAATTGTACCACCGGAGTTGCCCATTGTCACCATCATCATTGCACCGTTAGGGACTGCATTAGCACAACATCGGAGGCCCACCTGGCACAGGCAGAACATCACAAGGATGATCACCACTATTGGTATCAGGAACTTCATTGTCACTCCAAGCCATGAGGGAACCCAGGAGAAGATATTGTCGAACCACGAGCTATCCTCAGCTCCACCTTCCATTTTCATCTTCTCGCCCAGGTTATGTACTGCTTCAATGACGTGGGACAGGGACCCATTTTCTGCGTCTTCAGAAGGTACGAACGTGCAGCACGCACTTCCTATTTTTCGGCAAACACCTCCATCGATAGCTGTCAACAGGTCTAGAACATACCTGTTCTGCATGGTCATTAGTCGCAGAGCTCGTAGTTCCACCTTTATTATGTTGAACCCTTCTTCAGTGTCATTGGCCAACTGGATCAGTTCCCACCGTGTGATCTGGAGCCATTTTGCATTTGCTCTTGCTTGGACACTGGACACTAGTGAAGCAAAGAATGTTTCCACGGAGCTGAACAGGCGATACTTGTCTGGGATCTGTGCCAATAAATCAGATGATGCTTGTGATATGTAGTTCGAGGCTCGCTTGTTTCTTGAGAGCTCTTCTTCCTTCCCCCCGGAGGACAGGACATAAAGGTGCGCTTGTGTAGTTGGAGAAGCTGCATTCTGGTTCAAGCCTCCTTTCATCATGTTACTTCTGTCAATATGGCTTTCTGGAATCACCATTAGTGTCGAGTGCAAGGTGGCCATTGAGCAGCTACCACTCCATGATTGGGGAAGGTGCAGGTACGCCTGGTTTCCGCATACCCAGTAGGTGTCCATTAATGCTGCTGTCCCTTTTTTCATATCCGGGATGGTGAGAGTTTTGTTACAGTTCGTGTTCGTTCCCATTGCCATTTTTCCTTCTCCCTTGAAACATAGTTCGTTTTGTATTTCACTTTGTAGCTTGAAGGGTTTCTCCATCGCTGTTACCCATGTTAGTTTAGGGATGTGTTCTTTCCATATTGGCAAGCACGTTCTTTCCATCCACCGCAACTTGTCCGGTTGGACACCTTTCAGCGCTTCTGCCTTGCACAGCACTTCTTCGTCTTTCCATTTGTTTTCGGAAAACAGTGTCCCTTGTATTGCAAAGAAAGGTTCTTTAAGGCAGATCACTCCAGACGCTTGCGAATAGCACGTTTTGTTGTTCTGTACCATTCTGAAAGAGACATCGTGTGCTTGGAAAGTGTTCTTTATTCTACACAGCGTGAGATGAAGGAGACATTGGGCATCCACAATGGGCAATTCTCGTGGCAACAATACTTTAGGTGTGCCTGATGCATGGGGGATAAGTGAGCAGACATAACAGCTCTCATTGGTTGTTTGTTTAGCTGTTGTGCTCATATCTGCATACCATTTATTTGCTTGGTGAGGGTGTCGTGGGTCTTCCATTTTGTCTAACCCTAGCCCATAATACTCATCATACCCTTTTCCACCAGTCTCTCTTCTCCGCCTACTTTTCTCCCTTCTTCTGTACCTTCTCGTTATAGGAGGTGAAGAACCAGGCCCCCCTTCCTCCCTCCCACCCCCCTTTTCTAATTCTTCATATAGGGGCGTGTGTTCTGCCATCATAATCACTTTTCCATCCTCATTAATAAACAAGAGATCGTTGTTTGAAATTGGGGCGGGAGGGATCGTGTGGTTGTTGTATGTTCCAGGTTGGGACATTGTGTCATTATCTACATTTTTGGTTCTCCATTGTGAGAGGACAGCAGTGGGTGGTGTAGTATAGTATCCCCACACAAAGTGTGCTCCATCCCAGATCAAGAAATCACCTTCTTTGATACCTACAGTCGGAATTGTTTTCGTTCCAGGAGCAAGGGTGGTGTTGTTCCCCCCCTCCCCCCTCGTTCATCTCGGTAGAGATGAACGCTATAATCCAGTGTAACACCAGACAAAACATTGAGATGAAGAACACGATAGCACACATTGATAAACCACATTCAAATGAATATGTTAATCTAGCCACTAACATTTCTCTAAATCTAACATATCTATTAGTTGCAGGCTGCCCATTCGATGCCATGATAAATCCTGTTTGAGACACAAAAGTTCATTAAATACAAACATGTAAGCATTTCCACATTATAACGTTTCGGTGATAAAATATAGGGTTGGGTGAGGAAGGGGGTTTGTTGACAGACAAGGTAGCTTTCAGTCAATATTATTTGTAACTTACTATATATATATATAAATAATAAAAAAAAAACATGACATTTCTAAAAACAACAATAATAAAAAACATCTTAAATAGTACAGGAAGGGAAAAAAAAGAACCCCACGCAAAACTTTCAAAAATTGTAAAAAGAAAATTTACATATACATGTGTACATGTTTTAGTCCAGGACATTTGTTGCGCGCTAATTGTGTTCACTGTTCATCTCATGAAGCACACGAAATTCAAATCATTCATTCCGCACAACTTCATCGTCCGCTGTTGCCTGTGCCTCATCCTGCACCTCACTCTCCGCAGCGCTGTAAGCTTTACGTACATCTGTCAAATGCACCCAATATCGCAGGCCCTTAACCTTTACTGCTGTAGGCGTGCAAAACACTACCTCATAGGGGCCATGGAAGCGTGGTGCGTTCCACCTCCGCACAAAACTTCTAACATATATAAGGTCCCCAGGCATTAGCTGTAGTGGTTTTTCAGGCAAACCGTTTGGTTCAGTCGCGTTCCCCTCCTCTCTTGTCGAGGGGGGGGCTAGTTGCTTTGAAATTACGCGCGCTGCCCGTGTCAATTTTCGCAGGTATTCTGTGAACTCCTCCCCCAATATGGCTGCGCTTCTGTGTGCATCAGAACGCTCACGGAGAGGCGAATGCGCTGTGTGCATTCTTCTTCCCGTGACGATCTCGTGCGGGGACAAATGGTGATCCTTACTTGGCTGGTTTCGTAGCTCAAACAAGGCCAAAGGCAGGCAGTACATCCAAGTCTTTTTAAGGGAAAAACAAAGTTTTGATAATCTGCTTTTTAACAGGCCGTTTATCTTTTCTACGACGCCATTACTTTGAGGATGATAAATCGAACATAATTTGTGCTTTATTCCCAATAATGTAGTCACTTCTTTAAAGAGTTCATTAACAAAATGCGTCCCGTTATCTGAGCGAATAACGTCGCAAATTCCCCAGCGCGGAAACACTTCCCGCACTAGGAACTTCGCGGCGCCCTTCGCGTCAGGGCGGGCACAAGGGCCTGCCTCCACCCACCTCGAAAATGGACATACAACCACAATCATGTATCGAGCCCCGTTACACCTTTCTCCCATGTCTACATAATCAATGTGGAGCTCTCTGAATGGGCCACTTGGTTTTGGTATCGTACCCCTTAGTGTACGCAATGTCATACCTGAGTTGTAAATTTGACATGTCGTGCATTCTAGAGCTAACCTTGTGACGTGTTCCTGGAGGCAAGGTGTAAACCAATCTTCTTGTATCTCTGCCATTATGTGTTTCTTTGTGTTGTGTGCAGGAAAGTGTAGTTGTTGAAATGCTATTTCTAACAGCGTGATTGGCATTACCACTTTTCCTGAACTCTCTTGTCGCCACAATAAATCAGTCGGTGATTTGCTGCATCCTCTCTTAGTCCACAGCAATTTTTCCTCTGCACTAGCTCCCTCTTGCAGCTCTATTATCTCCTGTGTGGACATCATGTTGTATCCTGTGGGGACTTCTTGGCTTGCTGTGTGGTGCAACATGTACTCTCCTATTTCACCTTTTTGTAGATATGAAGCTGCTTTGGCAGCGGCGTCTGCTGCCGCGTTCCCCAAAGATACAAAATCTTTATTGGTGGTATGAGCTTGACATTTTACGATGGCCACTGCCGTGGGGTCTTGCAGGGCCTCAATCAGTTCTTTCAATAATTCTGCATGCTGGACTGGCGTTCCGTCTGCTCGTCGGAACCCTCTCCGCCCCCACCGGGCCAACCCGCCGTGAACTGTTGTTGTCATGTATGCTGAGTCTGTATATATGGTCACTGCGCACCCCTTGGCGGCATGCAATGCTTCTATTAGCGCTATTAGTTCTGCTGCTTGCGCTGAATAGTGTGATGGGAGGCGGTGTTGTACTAGTATCTCATATTCATCTTCCTCTAATCGTACCACTGCCATACCCACATGCTTTTCTCCTGTCTCCATGTCTATTGATGCTGACCCGTCCACAAAATACACCTCACCCTCGGTCAGGGCATTTTCAAAAATCACTTGATCCTTACTTTCGTCACCTGTGTACGTGGCGCAGTTGTGGTTTTGCATGTCCTCTATGGTGCATGCCTCTGTGATGAATGTGGCTGGGTTCACTGTTTTACATCTTACTATATGGATGTTAGCGCTGGACAGTATTATCTCATATGCTGTGGCGCGTTGTGTTGTCAATGTGCTCTTTGTTCGCTCTAATATTGCAAAAAGTGAGTGTTCCACGAACAGTGTCACCGGGCAGCCCATTACTATCGTGGCACTTTTTTCAATTGCGAACGCGGCTGCAGCTAGGGATTGCTCGCACGCGAAATGACCTTGCATTACTGCGTCTAGGGTGCCGCTATAGTAAGCGAGTGGTTTGTGCCCTAAAGATGTTTTCTGTGTCAGTACTGCTGTCATCAATGTTCCTTTGCAGTGTGAAAATAAGAAGAATTCGCGCCCATAATCTGGGTTTGCTAGTACTGGAGCGCTTGATATCAGCTCTTTTAGTGAGTTAAATGCTGTGTTCATCACCTCTGTCCATTCTATGTGTTTGTGTTCCTGTTGTGCTTCTTTCAGTGCCTGTAGCAAGGGCCTTGTGTACGCCGCATAGTCCAATATCCATGCTCGGCAATAGTTACACATACCCAGAAATTTCTGCATCTCTTTTACTGTTTTGGGCTCCCCAATTGTTCTAATCGCCTGTGCCCTGTCTGGTATAATTCGCTTGCCATCCTTTGATATCAACTGACCCAAGTATAGGACCTCCGTCAGACAGTATTGTAACTTCCCCTTGTCCACCTTGTACCCCTTATTTGCCAATAATGTCAAGAGTGTTATCGAGTCCTGTCTGCATTCTTCCTCAGCCTGTGCACAAACCAATAAATCATCAACGTACTGAATCACTGTGCTTTCTACAGACAAATTCCCCAGATCTTCATGTAGTACCCTGTTAAATATGCTTGGGCTCTCGCAATATCCTTGTGGTAGTCTGCAGTGTTCGAACCTCCTTCCTCCCAATGTAAATGCTGTCAAGTACCTGCTCTCTTCTGCCAAGGGAATCGAAAAGAATGCATTTTTTAAGTCAATTACTGTGAAGTGTGATGCTATTTTTGGAATGTTGCACAGTATTGTCGCCGGGTTCGGGACTAAAGGGAACTCCTTCATTACCACATCGTTCAATGGGCGTAAATCTTGTATCATCCTCCATGAACCCCCCTTCGCTTTTTTGATTGGGTAAATGCATGTGTTGCATGGGGAGTTTGAGGGCACTATTATACCCTGTGCTAGCAGTGCTTCTATTGTCTCTCTGATCCCTTCTTCTGCTTCTCGCGACAGTGGATATTGTTTCACCCGGGGTAGTATTGCTCCTTGTTTTACTTTTATCACCACAGGCTGAACTTCATGTAGCAACCCTACATCGTGGGGGCCATTAGTCCATAAGTTAGCGGGTACTGAACTCATGTCTTCATCAAAAAATGTATGCGGTGCTCCTACTACCGCCATTAGTTCAACTTTAGTTTGTCTGGCTGTAACTACGATGTCGCAGGGCATTGCCAGTTCCATCACTACTTCACCATCTCCCTCAGTGTCAGAAAATAGCTCCTCGTCCGAGAGCTCTCTCAGGGGGATATTTGCATTTGTACACAATACTGTCCGCCACTCACACCCTTCCATGTCAATACCAATCACGCATATTCTGTTTGCTGATACATGTATTGCATGCAAATCCAATGATAGTACTTCCCCAAGAGCAGTGTCAGGGCTTGCTATGGGACGAAAAAGGAATTCTGCTGGTATTCTCCACTCCACCCTTTTTAGTTCTGGTACTATGAGAGCCAATGTTCTCATGCCTTCAACAAACATCTCCTCATTTCTTGGTACCCCTCTGATCTCTTTTATTGTTGTGTGGCCGTGTATTACTGCTAATATACGGAGGGGGCATATGCCTGGCGTTGAACATACGATGCCGCTCCCTGTGAATGATATGGTCATGTTTAGTTTGCTCAAGAGATCTCTCCCCAGTAAGTTGATGGGAGAGTTTTCATAGTACAGCAAGGGTGCTTTCACTGTTTTACCCCCCACTGTCACATCCAATACCTCTGTGTAAGGAACTTCAATTACAGCCCCAGAGAACCCCTGCGTCTCTAACGTTCTATTAGATAACGGGAACCGGCCCTCTCTAATGCATGATTTCTCCGCTCCCGAATCCACCATGAATATGAATTGCTTGTCTCCTATCTGCGCTCCTATCAATGGTTCCTCTGATGCATTGTGGGTCGTAGACAGTACTGGACACGCAAGTGCTCTCTGTGGGCTGTCCTATGCGGGGTGTCTCATTGCCCCCCCTTGATCGAAAATATTCCCCGAAACTACTGACACTCCACTGTAAGGTGCGGGGGCTGGTGCCCCATTAGCTCCTGTGGCGAAAGTATTACCAGGCGTGTAGTGCACATTGTCATTATTCTGTGGGCTGGTTTGTGTTCGGTATTGATGTCCGTGTAGTTGTGCGTTACTCCTTTGTACTACATTGTCTGGTTGCTGGTATTGTCCCATGGGGAGGCCGTAGGGGCTTCCTGGATGGGGGTGTCCGTACTGTTCTATCTCTTGGAAACCGTTGTTTTGTCTGCTCCTACATTCCCTTGAGTAATGCCCCCATCTCCCACAATTCCAACAGCTCCCCTGTGGACCTCTGGGACCCTGCCACCCATTTCCTCCCATTCCTCCATACCCTTGTCCTCCTCTTCGCCCCCTGTACCCACCTCTTCCTCCTCTTGGGGCCCACTCTTGCCACGTTGGACCTCCGTTCTGCTCCTGCTCTGTCCACTGTCGTTGCCCTTGTCCTGCCCAATTCGCTGCTATTCTTCCTTGTATTGCTATTTGCCCCTCCTCTCCTTCCTCTCCCTCCCGTATGAGTGGGAGTCCCGCTACCGCTGCTGCGACCTTCACCAATTTTGATTGCACCAACTTCGCCTCGTCCGCCAACCTTTTCTGTGCTACTTCCCTCTCTCTTTCTTTGATCCTTTTACAATGGTGTACTATTATGCTTTGGATCTCCGGCCAGCCTTTTGCCTCAACACCTGCTATTTTATCTAGTGCCTTTTGCACTTCCTTTGGGAGCCCTCTTTTAATGATGAAGTAAAATAGAGACGTGGATTGGTGCCAGGGCGTACCCGTTTCCGCTCTCCACATCTCCTGCACCCGGAGAATGTAATCCATAGCGTCCTCCCCATCATTCATGGTACATTGCATTACTGACTGCAGATCAGGGGTATCTGGGAAAGTTTCCCGCAGTGCGTCCCACACCCTTGCTCGCACGGTGTTAAAAGAAGCCCCATCATGGCGATCACACTCCAAAGTTACAGCTGGAAAACCCGCTTTAGCCCACACTCTGTCTGCCTGATCCCCTACTGAGGACACTAGTAGGCTTTTCACATCGCCTACTGCCAGCGGTATACCCGCGGTATGTTTTTCAAATGCATATATCCACTTGCTTGCCCCTCCTGACAGCTGTGGTAGTAATTTCATTAAGTTAGCCTTGTCCATCTGAGCCCACGGTATATAGTTCGGCCTCCCACCTCCCCTGTGGAGTAATGGTAGTTGTAATTTCCCTTTTGCCGTTGCAGCTTCCTTTTCCTTGGTCACTGCTGACTCTAATGACGCCATCTTCCCCACCCTATTTCTTAGTCGTCCTATCCATTCATCCTCTATAGTCCCCAGTGAACATGCCCCATCTAGCTCCTCGCCTTCTCCTCCTACTGCCATGCTCAATCTATCACTCTCATCCCCCCCTCCTCTGACATCACATAACAAATCCTCTCTGATCCCTCTCTCTCTCGAGACATCACCAATGCTTCCTTCTGCTGTCCCTACTTCTATTATCCTGGTCGGTTCTTCCTCAATTCTGAACAGTATTTCCCCCTTTTTCCATCCTTCCTCAATTTGTCTACTTTCGCTCGACGCTCTAGACGTGCGTCCAGATTGTGTGGGGGCGCACGCTGTGCGTTCACATATGTCTTTTATTCTTGAGAGCTCATCTCGTGCCACTGTAAGCCTCGACTCTA
The DNA here is from genome assembly GCF_040938575.1 of Ambystoma mexicanum. Classification (NCBI taxonomy): domain Eukaryota; kingdom Metazoa; phylum Chordata; class Amphibia; order Caudata; family Ambystomatidae; genus Ambystoma; species Ambystoma mexicanum. The sequence goes on from NC_090921.1 coordinate 659,295,313, forward strand.
AGTCACTCGTTAACTTCTCTATGTCCACTCTCTGTGTGCCTCCCTGGGTGTGCTCTCTAGTGTTTTCGTATGGTGGGGGTGCAGTTGGTCTTTGTGGCGTGCTGGTTGAAGGGGGAGGCACATAAATCGGGTCGCTATATCCTGTTGCAGGGGCTGGTTTAGGTAATATTGGGTACAACATAACCACTTCCGCAGGCTGTTCTGTACTTAACTGTTCCTTTTCCTCTCGCGGGATCATTAGTGGATTGTCTGTGGTGGAGGGTAAATCAATATTTGGAGCTGGAGCTTTGGGTGGGGGTACTTCCTCAAACAATCTCCAAAGATCTAATATCTCCTTCCTGTTCTGCCATTTTTTTCCCTTATACTTAAGGCGAATACATGTACATACCATATCAAGAACGCTTTTGTCAAAAGACCCTCCTTCTGGCCAAATCTGGGGCAACCCCTCCCCTTTCAATTCTGTTAACCATTGATCATGATATTTATTTATGCGCTCAGCATATCCCGGCAAGCTCTTGCAAATGTGTGACAAGGGAGTTTCAGCCCCCATCCTTTAAATCGCTAGCGCTACCTTGTTCGCTTTCGTTACCTTTTATTAGCTGTAAATATGCGTATGTATTCCTTTATGGCACAGACAAGAGCGGACCTCTTTAAAATTATCACCCACCGTTATTCACTGCACAAATCTCTTCTCACTCACCATATCTCATCTCCTTCCCATTCCCAGGCACTCTTATGTGATCTCACTTGTAATTGATCAAGTACTGGTTATGGCCACACTCTCTGACACCACCTCGCGGCCACCCGTTCGTCTCTCACACTCGTACGGTGCGCGCACCCTTCACAATGCTTTCCACTCACACTCTTTGTCTTTCTCCTCCCTTTCCTCCCTAGCCAGCTGTCCCTGTTTCCCTACTAAGGTTACTGTGTTCACGTCTGTACGTGCCACTACTGAGTCCCCACTTTTTAAGATGTTCTAACTACTTCATACCCTTCTCATTTTCACCCCCTACCCCGTGGAAATGGAAAAAAAGAAATAGAGAGAGAGAGAGCACAATCACTAAAAAATATTCCCGGTGTCTCCTTTTGCTAGACACCAATAACTTATTTCTCACTTCTTCATATATTCCCAGTACTAATTTAGATAGTACTATGCGGCGCCGCCTTCCACCCCCTCTCGGAGCTAGGTTTCCGTCACTTCTACCACGTCACTTATTTCTTACTCCTAATGGCCATATGCAAAAGAAAGAATAAAGAAAATTTCAAGACCCGTCTGTAGTAGACCCCCGATATTCTTCTCCTCTACCTGTCCCCGTTCTGTTATTCCCAATTCCCTTTCTTTTCCCCTTGACGATCACTCGCACTCGGTACTCACGTGCCCGTCTTGAACCGATACTCTCCGAAACTGGGTCCGTCCAGGCGGCGTCACCGGTAACTCAACGGTCAGCCCCTGGCTCCGGCGAGCGGCACTCAAAGGGGATTTTTTTCCAATCGGGATCCCGTACCCTTTCTCATTGAGTGCGCACTTCTTATTGTGCCGGTCGCCGTTGGCGGGCGGCCTCCCGGAGACGGCTCACCGTGCGTATCCCTTCTCGACCGGAGATTCTCGTGCCACAAGGGGGTCGTTTAAGAAGGAGTTAGGAAAAATAGTTTGGAGATATCACGCTATCGGGGTCACCACTGAAAGGAAGCGCCCCCAATTCAGCACGATCCTCCCCGCAATGAGAGACAATAAGGGACTCTCCCGTAGTGGGAATAAGACCAAGACAGAGTGCGGGTGAGCGTAAGTGGGAGTTTATCCAAGGATAAGGCATGCAAAGAACTCTGCAACCTACGAGAGCGCTCTGTCTGACAATAGCAAAGACAGGCGTATTTCTAATACAGAAAACGTCATCAACACCTAAACACTATAGGGGGCACAAGTTAATTGGGATTGGGTATCGTCGACTAACTATAGGTGTTGCTGCAGCATGGTTGGTCTTGGCAAGACGACGTCACTGGTCAGCCTCGTGGGTTGGGTTGGGCCTGGCAGGCCGGCTTGAGGTCATCCGTGCGGTGTTGGTGCGCTGGGGCAGCCTGTGACAATGATGAATACCTTTCCTGTCTTAGTTGCCCTAGGCCATGCACACTGCAGTTATTCAGAAAATGACATTTACGTTCACTAATAAATTGTTCCGTAGCTTATCTTATAAAATAAACGCAACACATGAGGAATGCACCTCGTGAGAGGTCTGGTGGTTGTTGGTTGGGGTGAGATTTACCTGAGTCTTATTGACCGGTATTTTAGGTCACGGGACGGGGCTCTGGGACCTGGGCCGAGTGATACATGTCTGTCTGCTGCGTTAGAAGTTATTATATAGATGGGTCTCTGTGTCTTGTCCCAATGATGGGGGTCGTCCTTACACGGGGTCAGGATTCTTGGGGGGGTTCGTGGGGATTTATGAGAGGGTGCTGGTAGATCAGTGGGTTCATCCGTGGGTTTATTACCGTGCTGTAAATAACACAGGTGGCGGGCTGTGGCCTTGGTTGCGGCGCCGGGGCCTCTGACTCTCTGAAGTAACGCCAGCTTGGTTGGGGGAGGTGAGGGAGCGCAGCACAAGTCTTAGCTTTTTTATCTGGCAGGCTTGGTGGGGTGGGAGAGGGAATGACCTTGCATATACTCACAAAGGTATTTTCCTCGTGCGTTGCTGATCAGTGAATGCAGAAGTTTTATACTGTTCTGCCTCATTTTAACGTTATTCAGACACACATATATATATATATATATATTTCATTTTCGTTACACATTTCTTTAATACAGTCGGTTCCAGTACCTTTTCATTACCTAACATTATGTTCACTACATTGTGTGCGTATTGTATGTACATTAGACGTTATACGAGGGATATCTAGGTTATGGCCTACAGAGATTGATGCCCGCCGCTTTGGGTGATTCAAAACATATATGAGTTCAAGTTTCTACATACTATTGAAAAACACTTTTACAAATAGAGGTTACACGTTTGGTCAACATCTTTCTCCGTGGTTATAGCAGCATTAGTCCAGACCTGGAGGGATATCATATAACGTTACATTTTTATGGTTCGTTCACATTTTAAACAGAGGTAGTTCATTAACACCAATACTTGAACTATTTTCTACCTTCTTCAGATAGTGATGCTTCAGCTTTTTTCCCCGTTGCCCCGGCCTTGCGGTCTGGGTCATACGGGGTGCAATATCACATTGTTACTAATATAATGTTGCCGTGTTGGCATCTCGGGTTTAGCTCATCTCCGACTTTCTCATGGGAACGCGCTCGCAGCGGATCTGCCAGGGCTGCTGAGGCGGCAGAGATGCATGAAAGGCCCTCCAAAGGTGGGGGCCTCGTTACAGTGTGCTGAACTCACACCATGTTTGCTGTGCACGATGGCGTCTAGGCCTAACTTAAGTTTCGGTAAATGCAAAGACAGGGTGCGTGTGGGCAATGTCGTCGGCGGGTGAACCCCCCTCCACCTGGGCCCGGGTGGCATGAGGGTGCTCCCACCGAGCCATGGTCCTCACCTGGGGAGGGAGCTGTAGGTGAGGAGGGCCTCGTGGCCATTCCTCCCCTACATAAGTGTAGATTGATGTAGCAGCGGTCACTCAACAGTCGCTGGAGGTAGCTGCAGGTGTCCTCTTTTCTTCCTTAGATTCTTCATTGCATGGATCGACTCTCGTTCTGTTCCAGGACTCGCACCTTTATGCAGAACCCAAGCCAATCAACAGTAATGTCACATTCAAGCCTCCCAATCAGAACTGGATTCCAGCAGACACACTGGAGGACAACTACCTTCAGTATAAGTTTAACTTAAAATCCGTATAAAATATCCACTGCCGCCAGTCAGTTGAACTTGTCACTGTAGCGAGAAAGTTACAGGAGAAGTGGAAAAAGGGATACATTGTGTCCCCTCAGCACTCCACCTAAGGTGAGGTGTGCGGATTCCACACAATAAGTTGGATGGTATTGAAAGTATCACCTTATCCTTGGAAACAGTAGTTGCCACAGGGAAAATAAAAAAGGGCTGCTCAAACAACTCCCTGCAACACTGCACAGAAAGTGCTGCCTGCTGCATTAGTAAACAGATGCCTTAAACGGTGGAGGGAAGCCTCACTCCAAAAAGATGCAACCAAAATGGTTAAAAAAAAAATAAATCCCAGACATAGTGTAAAAGACTGAGTGAGGGGGAGGGTGGGTGGGTGGTCGGGAAAGGTTCCCACTCACTCTGGAGAACTGATCAAAACTCCAGCAGAAAGTGCTTGGGGTACTCACAAGTGGGGAGAATATTGCACAAAAATTAATTTCTAACTAAAATCAACATAGTACCTCAGTGGTGCGAAGGAATCTGAACTAAAACAGCACTGCATCAGAATCCTATCAGACGCAGAGGATATTTCGGATCGGGAGCAGAAGAGTCCCGAGACCCAGTTGCTAGGAAAGCTTTTTTTTGTTTTTTAGCAACTTTCCCTCCATATTCCATGGACCCCCAAACTTGTTGCTTTTGTTTTCACCATGTCCTGACTTTTTACAGTGAAGTGAAGCCTTTAGTTTCACTCCACTGCGCTTTTGCGCACATGTTATGGAAAAACTGACTATTCCGTAAGGATGTCAGTACTGGAAAACTGTTTGCTCTGTGGGCAAGTGAATGGGGGGTAGGCCGTAACAACATTTTATTTTTTACTTTTTCATTTTTTGAATGAATCTTCCCCAACATTTACTGTGACAAATCTTTGTTTGCAAAATTTAAGCCAAATCCGTCATACAAGTAAAATGTTATTAGCAATTCATTTTTCGGGTTTCCTATGTATCTCGATACCCAACTATAGTGGATTGCTAAAATAAGAGTGCAATTACTTTTTATAGTAATGGTATTTGTTTGCATTGCTGGGCCATTGCTTTACTTGGCCATTCCATCTGGTTCTAAAATGCCGAAAATTGCGTAATTTATAAATCATCTTTGCTGATTCATAAAATCAATTTGCTAGGCCTTACAGGTTGTGGCATCTTGCATGGCAAGTTCTTAACTGATCCGAATACCACTATTCACTTCCTCTTGTAACAGCCTCCATCTGCTTGACCAGAATTTCATTCACATTTATACAACCTGATCATGCCTGTGCCTAAATCTACTGCTAAGCTTGTATTACTAGGAGATTTTCACTTCTGGCTAGCTAATAACTCTGATCCTCTAGCCGCAGCTGTTGGGTCTTCTTTGAATGATTGGGGTTTTACCAGTCACATTTTGTGCGCAACTCACTTCAAAGGCAAGAGACTATCTGGTTACCAGCCACAATGTTACTATCTCTGTTTCATGCCCGTGGTCAGACCATAGTCTTGTCCATTTTAGCATACTATGCCATTCTCGGTACAATGAGGTCAAACTAGAAAGGACAATTATTACGTCCAGAAATATGCACAGGTTAACCCCAGAAGCCATGATGCCTTTTCTGGAAATTATTAGAGGATCTCAGCAATTATGCCATGGCTGCTGAAATTGCCACACTTTACCAAGATGCTCTTACAGAAGCAGCGAACCAGATACCCCATTAAAGACTCCTTTTTTTAAAATTTGTTTTACAGTGATTGAAACCATGGTTTTCTTCAGACATGTTGCGATTTGAAACTAGCCAAATGTAAATCCTTTGAATCCTGGCGCAAGTATGACTCAGCTGAGAATAGTGTTATAATCGCACAGTTAATATCTGTGGGATGTATCAACCCACTCATCCAAGCCCTGCAACATCACTGTGCATTGCTGGCAGCAGAACCATCATAATGGCCACTGGAAAGCATGCTGCTCGCCAGAAATCACCATAAATTGCGCAGTCAAAAACTTGAAAAATAGGCCACCATCTACTTTTGCCCATCTTAGTGAGCACAGATCATCACTGGCCAAAACCCACCATTGGGCTACCCACCAAGCAGCCTGAAACCACTTGGAAAAAGGAATGCTGATTGCCAAAAGAAATACAGAGCTGTTTGGGAATCCGTTTTCTTGATTGTCAAAAATGTGCTAAAATCATGGTTCACAAAATCACCTAAAAGATCCAACCTCCTTGTTGGGTGTTCCACATCATTTACTGCAAGAATCCACATCAATACAATGTCAGCAAGAATCATATGTTCTCAGAACAAAATCCTATTAAAAAAATATTTGACGGAAAGACAGCTGTCAGAATGGGTGTAATACTGTTGCTCACCTCTACCAAGAAGCCGGCGTTTTAAAACCATTTGTGTAAAATTGAACAATTGAACCCAAACTATGCCAAAAGAAGAGAATTCCATCAAAATGCCATATAGAGTGCCAGACATTGATTTAATGTTGAAAAAGACTGGATTTAAAGATATGTTGCTTATTTTAAATGTATAAATGTTTTTTATTTTACAAGGAACTATGTTGCAATTGATCAGAAAGTAACCTGATGCAGTTAAAACTCCAAAAGGCTTGCTTACCCTGAGAACCCTTCACACCTTGGAGCTTCCCACCAAAAGGGAGGATGTTGCATGGACATGTTAATGAAATGGGGAGGGGATTTTCTCTGCTGTCATGAGAAAGGGATAATAGAGTCTTTCAACTGAATAGGGAATGCTAATTTCGGGTGTGACTGACCTCAAACTGCTAGCAGGAAGCAAGACATGTGACCTCTGAGTCAGCCCAGACACCGGAGGCGGAGACAAACCATTGTGTGAATTGAAAGCAAATGTATGTTTTATAAAAATGCGTATAACAAATTGTACCAAGCTGACAAAAATGGGAAACTTTGAGGTTCTTAAAATGAAAAATTCCCTCACGATTTAAGACTAAGCTGGAAGCCGTGTGATGTTCTGAGACCAAACCCCGGAATTTATTAATATTGCAGCTAAAGTGTTTTTGCTATGAACATATGAAATTACAGAGATATGCTCAGATGGAGCGTTTGCCTGTGTAAAATTTGGTGTAGAACCAATATTGGGAAACCCACCGAAAGCGCAAATAAGTGGTCATTTCTAAACCCAAGCTCGTAGGAACATGGGACTGGAACAGAGACGTACCTTAATTAATCTGTGATGTGTATATGTAATATGAACAAGTGGTGCATCATCGATGTTGGGGAGAATTCTCTGTTGAGGCTAATTTCCCAAACCTAGTGAGTCCCCCAGCAGCTTTGCTGGATTTTTGGGGTTTATTTTTTTCTCCTGCTAAGAGTGAGACTTTTTCTCCCACTCTTAGGCATGATTTGAGAATGTCCTTTGACTATTTAATGTGTTTTATGGGCTATGGGGTCTTTTACTCCATAGGGTTTAATGTGTTTTTGGTATGTGTTGCACAGCACCCTCAATGCAGTAACCCAGGGGTGTCATACCGACCCCCAAGCATAGACTCCATACCCTGGGACTGACCACTGTCTCCCAGGGCATGTAAAGTCACCATTGGCTTTACTAGTCTCATATTGTGGAAGTACTGGTAGGGGTAATTCGATTGCCCCTGGGTCTGTTTTCCAAGTCGGCACCGTCCAGTACACCCTTGTCGAGTTTCTGGTTGGTGGCAGTGGATACCACGCAAAATATTCCACAGGAATATTTCCTATGGGATTTTCCCATTCATTTTAAACACACCACGTTTTGGTGCAATGTTAAAGATACCGCCGGGTTATTTATTTAATATTTATTCCCCGGTTGGGTCTTTTTGCCAGGACTCAGTTTTAAAATGGCGTTTGTGTTCGCCTCAAACTCTAACCCAAGTCAAGCCCCTTGTTATACTTTTTGCAGGCTTCTCCACAGAAGCCCTCCAAATGGTGCCACTCTGTCTGGGGTCAACAGGATGTGTGGGAGGGTGATTAGGCACCCTGGACTGAGTTGCCTTGGCAACTCAAGTCGCACTCTTGTGTGATTGGCCCAGTGGTGAGACGCCCGGCTCACCACTTAGCATGTTTGAGTGACAACTAGGCTGATGACTGGGGGTTTTGCTGCATAAAAGCAGGGCTTTGGGGACTGGAACTTCAGAAGTCGCCACAGGACCTAAAGAATCCGAAGAGGGGAGAAGCAGAGCCATCTACAATGACACCACCGGTGGAGCCCTGCTGTATGAACTCACCACTTCCCCGACGACAGAGGAGATCTTCTGCCAGGAGAGTCTTCTTCACTTTTGAGCTGGTGGGACCAACCAGTTCGCCTTTTTCGCCTTCCTGGATCGTCTCATGATCGAATCGCCCGTGCCAAGCACCCCGGCGGCCGGATAGCCATGCTTCACCACTACCGCGAATAAAAGAGTCGTACCTTTTAACCGGGAAACTCTGCGGCTGGCTTCTTCCCTGGCAGTGCAACGACCTGCAGCTTTCCTCCACATCGAGATAATCTCTTCCCCTGGACGAAGCTCCGATTTGCACCTGCTGCCAGGAACAACTGCCCCCGCTGGAGCTTTCTTACCATTTCAGGTACTGTGTCCCGCCTGGTCTCCCTTGCAACAGATTGTCCAAGGTGTCCCGTAAATCCTTGACTCTCTATCCTGGGGTGACCTCGAACCTGCTAACTTTACCTTTCTGATCTGATGCAACATCTTTTGACTTTTCTGCAAAGACTTTGAGTGCATTTCCACTGTGTGATCTTGGGCACATTCCGCCTTGCTCTCCAAGAGTGGGCCTGGCCTATGAACTTTTTGCTCTACAGTAGACCCTGCCTTTCTTGACTTGCTGTGGTTTCAAAAGTGTTGGTACTGTTATTTTCCTATTCTGCCTTTTCTCTCCCTTTTTAAACAAATTATTGGAGTGCCATCTACGGTTACGCGCTCACCTCTGTTTTGCTAAATACGTGGTGTCTTAAACTAGACTTGTCGAATAATTAACTAGGGAGGTGTATATACTTATAGGGACTGTTTGAACTTGCTTGACATATTAGTGCCAGTGTATTTTTACAAGTTTGTTTTTAAATAGATAATTATATACTTTTATACCAAAGCTCTGGTCAGCGTTTGCTTGTGCTACTGTGTTTTTAGCCCTATTGTGTATACTCTATATACTGCCTAACTCTTCTTGAGAGAAGTCTGACTGCTCAGCCACAGCTACCAGGTATATCTGGGTGGTGCAGACTGCTACCAATTGAGTTTACTGCTTACTCCTGTGGTCCTAAACTTTTTTGCAGTGGCCCCTAAGGGAACTGCACAGGTTTCTGCCTAACAATGGAAATATGTTTTTTGGGGAAACATAGATTTTCTATGTAAAAGCAAAGGGGAGGGATTTCAGTTAATCCACAAAACACAGCATCACTCTGACACACATGACACACTGATCCTGTCTCAAATCAGGGGACAGGAAATTCTCTGACCTATCAGGATCCTTAGAGGGTTGGGCATAGAGAGTCAGCCTCCCCACCCACTTTGGAAACCCATAAATAGGGACTGCTGAGACCCAGAAAGACGCACTCTTTCCCTCTACTCAACTATTCTTGGCGAAGCACCCTGCAGGACTCCAGATAGATCCAGAACCAAACTCTGGAACCCATACTCTAGAACCTTGAAGCAGAAAGGACTGACCCACAAGCTGAACCCTTTTCAGCAGGCTTCAGAATCTTTTGCAAACCTGATTCTAACCCCTAAACTTTCACGGGGCCTAACCAAACCATTCAACAGCCTGGCTGAACTGTGTTGCTTCTAGCTAAGAACCCTGTGCTAGAACCAAGATCCAGACCCAGAGAGAGCAGTGCTGTTACCCAGAACCCGTCCGATCCAGTCCGAGAGACCGAGCAGACCACCGTGCAGTGCTGAGAGCAGAACCGAGAGTGCCCGAGACCTGTCCGGTGGCGAGAGAACCCAGCCAAACCCATGACCAGATCTTGACGGAGCCCATTCCATTCCAAAGCCTAGGAGTGAGTATTTAGTCTAGAACTGTCCATAGTCCTCTCTTAGTTTAAAGTAATCTTATACCAACCATCTCATCCTGTCCAGAACTGCATTACAGAACCTCTTTTGTCTATCCTAAATTCTTCTCTCCTCCACATAATTCTTGGTAATTGTACCAATAATCATCTTTGCGCTGATATTTTCTGAAGAGGGACGGGTGTTTTGATGGACAGAGATCAGAGCGGTGGCGCCGCGGTTCTGGTGGCTGCCCGTTGAATGTCTTGCTTCTTCATAGCTCCTTAGTTTAAGCCTATTCTTGTTGGTAAATCTTTAAAGCGCATCTGTCATTTCTGAAATCTTGATTCTATTTCTGAAAAATCGACCTTCACAAAAACCTCTAACTTTTGAACCGCACGTCCTAGAACCAAAATTTAAATGTCATTTTAAAGCTAAGATCCTAGGCCTTCCAACAAACCCAAACATTCCAATTCCTTATAGTTCCGTAATCGCGATTCAGTCATGCGTAAAAGTTGCCGTGAATTGCAATTTGGCTCAATTTTATTTTCTGTCAAAATAGCTGTTTCTTGCTTTCCACTGCTGAATTTCGTTTTCAATCTGATAATCATTCATGAATCATTGCTAGTGTTGACCTGTACCAATCCAAAGTAATTCTCACTAGTGCTGAATATCCTTTAGTGATTTAAAATCTTTTTAGCATAGTTTCCCTTTCATGACAATCACATTCAAAAGTATGTTTGCCTCCTTTAAAATCATTCCTGTGGGTCTCTAAGCTTGCTGAGGAAACTGGAATTGAACTGCATTATTGATTGTATTCCTGAAACCTGTGTGCCCTCATTTCCACCTTCATATTGCATACTGGGAGGAGTGAGTAGTCGCAGGGGAAAGAGTGATCATATTGTCTTTTGTTGAAATCATATCAAGTTTATTTCTGTGTTGCATTCTTTCCCATCATTGCATTTCCTTGAATCATATAAAGGATTCTCTGCTGCAGTATCCTTCCTATTCCTACTCCTAAGTGATTAAAGAGATTGTTGATTTTGTAAGATTACCCATTGTTGATCACTGTATATATTCATAAATGTGCTATTCAGATATTATTTTACTCATAGAAGTGTGATATATATTGTTTAATTCTTTAATAAACCTTTTAATTTGCAAAACAAACCTACTTCTTGGCTCAGTGAGGTCAGGGGGGAGTCAAAGAGAGGGGTGTTATATAAGGGTTCATCATCCAGATTAAAGAACTTTGACATAAAAATATATAAATAATGGCTTCCATTGGGCATCCCATCCTAGGCATTGACTTAGTTGGAGTGCTGGATTGAAGTCACTTGCATATCTATGAAGCTGCCATCATTCAGGCGAAAAAATATTTTTATGATGACCGGATTGAGAGCACCAAATCGAACACCAGAGACCTTTTTAAGACGCTGAAAGAACTGGAGAATCAAGGATTGGGCATGGTGTATTACCATACAGGAGTCTATTGTCAACAGTATTAGGAATATGTTAATGTTAAAGGACATTTGTACCGTGCACTATCCCCATCGGAGTGGTCCCCTGGCGCTATGGCGGCTCTGCAAGAGGATGGGAGGTTGAGTTAGTGGGAGGAAGCAGGAAAAGTGCAAGAGAGCAGTGATGTGCTCTTGGCGGCCTCAGCCCGGTGGGTCCGTTGGCTGGGCCTGGGGTGTTTGCGGCCGGTAGTCGTCGTGTACTGTTGTGTAAGACTGTGTGTTTTTGTTTTGTTGCGTTGTAGTGAAGTTTGTGCGACTTGTTGTGCTGTAGGTTTTGGTTTGGTTTGGAGTTTGAGGGGTGTATGCAGAAAGGGAAATTGTTAGTAGGGTTGGTTAGTTTGCATCTCTATCCTGAATTGAGGCGCTCGGCTTGTGTGGTCTCCCCTGATGCGGCTCTGTCCTGATCTGGGTCCGACTGGCATATAAGGTTCCTTACTCCTCTGGCCCCCACCTCTAACATGCTCTCTCATAGCTCCTCTTATCCTCCCTTCTTACTCCTGTGGCCAGTGCACCTGTCATTGTCAACCTCTCAGGTAATGTGGTGATTGCCGATATCTCGACAATTCCACATCACTGTGGTGCCTGGCAGTAACTAAGGGGCGGGCAAAAGTGTTGGTGGGATTGTCTGGGGTAGTTGACTCAGTTTCCGTGCGTGCCGCTGGTGTTCCAGTCTATCCGGTGTCACCCGTCCAGGTGCCCTGGGAGTTACCCTCTTGGGTCGGGAATGTCTGTGTCTTTTCCGGTTAAGTCACCCTTTTTCCAGTTTTGGTTTCCAGATTTAGTCAGGTGTTGAAGAGCCAGGTTTTTAGTGATTTCCTGAATTTTAGGTGGTCTTCAGTGTTTCTTATTTCTTTTGGGATGTTGTTCCAGGTTTTTGCGGCTAAGTGGTAGAAGGATGTGCCTCCAAGTTTTTTCTTAAGGTATGGTTTGAGTTCCAGGCGGATTTCGTTGCTTGATCGGAGGAGTCTCATGGGTTTGTAGACTGTTATTCTGCTCTTTGTCCGCTGATTGCACTGTGCGTTATGCACATTGTTTTGAAGGTGATGCAGTGTTTTACCAGTGTAGTGTTTTAGGGCTGGAGTGTTGTGGTCTCTTCTGGATAGTTTGAGGAGTAGTCTTGCTGCTGCATTTTGGATCCGTAGCAGTTTCTTCAGGAGGTATTCTGGTATTCCGAGGTAGAGGCTGTTTGCATAGTCGATTTTTGACATGATTGGGGCGACGATAGTGTTTTGTGCGTGAAGGAGAGGAAAGGTAGAATTCTTCTTGCTGTGTGGAGGAGGAAAAAGCATTTCTTCACTGTTGCATTGATTTGTGGTTCCAGGGTTAGGGTGTTGTCCTTTAGGACTCCCAGATTTTTTACTACCTTCGATGGTGTTTGTGCATTTCCCATTTCCGTAGGCCATGGGATGGTGGTTTCGTTCTCTTGGTCTTTGGATACGATCATGATTTCTGTCTTTTCCTGGGTTGATTTTCAGGTTGTTGGCATCCATCCAGTTGAATACTTCTTTCAGACAGTGGGTTAGGGTTGGGTGGTCGGTGTTGATTTTGTAGATGATCTGAGTGTCATCTGCGTAGTTGTAACATGTAATGTTGTATTTTTTGAAGATTCTGATGACCAGAGTCTGATAGATGTCGAATTATAGTGGAGATAGTGAGGATCCTTGTGCACTCCACAGTCGTTAACTCATGGAGTGGATTTGAAAGGTTTTATCCATACGGTTTCTGTTCTGTCTGCTAGGAATGATTTGGTCCAGCGTAGTGCTGTCTGTTATGCCTATGTCTTCTAGACTTTTTGTCAGGGTGTCGTGGCTAACTGTGTCAAAGGCTGCGGAGAGGTCGAGCAGAATAAGGGCTGAGGTAGTGTTTGAGTCTGTGTTAGTTTTGAGGTCGTCCCAGATGGATAGTGCTGTTTCCGTTCCTCTTGCTGGTCTGAAACCGATTTGAGCTTGGTCCAGCAGGTGGTGTTTTTCTATGTGTTCTTGGGTTAGTTTATATACGTAGGTTTCTAGAGGTTTTGCTCGGTATGGGATGTTAGAGGTCGGCCTGTAATTGGAAAGGTCATCTACGTCACCACTTGGGTTTTTCAAGAGTGGCTTGATGTATGCTGATTTGAAGATCTTCGGTACAGTCCCTGTTGATAGTGATAGATTTAGAAGGTTTCTTTAGTGTTCTGCTGGTGATCCTTGCGCGAGGATTGATTTGTAGATGTCTGGAGGACAGGGGTCCATGGGTGATCCCGCTTTCTTGCTTCGTTTAACGAGCATTGCCAATGCCTCTGCTGATATTTCAGGAAAGCTTTGGAGCTTGTGCTGTGGTTCCGTGTTAGGTTTGTTGGGTTGTGTGTTGTGGTTGGTTGGTCGCTTTTGTATGGTTGTCATTGATTTTTTTTTTTTTTTAGTGGTCTGCCAGGTCGTTGCATAGTTTTTCTGAGGGGTTTGGGGTGTTATCGCAGCCTGGTGGGTTTCTCATTTCTTCAATGATGCTAAACATTTCTTTCTGTGTGTTGGTGGCATTGTTGATTCTGTCATCGTAATGTCTTCTTTGCCTTTTGAATTTCCTTCTTGTATGCGCGGATTTGTTTCTGGTACAGTGTTTTTTTTTTCCCTGGGTTGTATTCTTTCCTCCATTCCAATTCCATCTTTTTGTTTTCCTTTTTCATGTCGTTTAATATCCAAGACGGTATTCGCAGTAAATGTATATGATCAGATAGGCCCCTGCAGGGAGCAGATTTCTCAAAGTATGCCGACATCGCAACCTTCCTGGAGTTCAGGACAGTTACTGAGTGTGAGGTAGCTGATCTTAAACCTGCCTCTTGAAAAGGAGACGTTTTCCCTGCCATGGTTGTCAAAGCAGGTGTGTCACAATTTACCCCACTTGTCACTAAATTCATTAACCACTCTTTTTCAGAAAACATTATTCAATCTTGCATTAAGCAGGCATAGATTTCGCCCCTGCTTAAGAAACCTTCATTGGATCCAAACATCCCGTTCAATTATAGACCTATCACCAGTGTTCCCTTTTTGCTACAGATTCTTGATCAGGCCGCCTATGTTCAAGTCCAAGACTTTCCAACTCAGAACAACATTCTTGGCCTGCAGAAATCTGGTTTCTGTGCTGCTCGTGGCCGAGACACAGCCTTGCGGGGCCTTAAAGCCAACATGTTGCAGATATTGGAAAAGGGTAACGCTGCCCATTTCATGCTCCTGGACTTATCTTCAGCTTTCCACTTGCTCGATCATTCCTTATTGGTGGACAGGCTGAGTGATTCTACCTTTTTTTTCATCTGCAGCTGCTAACTGGATCCAGTCCTTTCTTGCAGGCCGCTCTGCTAGTGTCTTTCATGGCGATGCCATCGTAAACTCATTTCTTGTTACTTGTGGGGTCCCCTCAGGGATCCTGCTCATCTCCCACCCGTATAAACATCTTTACAAAGCCATTATTCAGCATGCTTGATACTAAAAAAGTCTTGTATACCAACTTCTCCAGCATGGGGTCTGGCATGGATTCACATGCTCATGAATATTTTTTTCGGTCAATCGAGCCTCAAGCTCCACCGATTCTTCTTCCCATTAACAGGGACTGTTTCGGAATTTTCTACGCCCCTCAACGGCAAATGTTCGTCGAGTTTTCACTTCTTGGAGGATTCCGGGAGATCTTTGAGCCCTACCCGCATGGTCGTGGCCCAAGACAAAGGACATGACGCCTGTTGGATCCAAGCTGTTAAGGATCTGCCCAGGATGTGGATTACAGAATGTCTTCAAGGAAGATGAGCACTCCCGGTGCCTCTGCTGCCTTCACGACGACAAATCGCACGTAGAGTAGAACTGTGCGTTCTGTAAGAACATGTCCGTCCGGACAATGAAGGACTATTGTACTCTGCTCACTAACTGGCTGAAGGGGAAGAGCCCAGCAGCAGGTGAGGAGAAGTGGTCCGAGCGGTCTTCTAAGACCTTTGAGGGCACTCTGGCGACGGTGGGCCAACAAAAGGCTAAGCACCATGAGTCTGCTGTTGGTTCGGGCTCTTCGGCTGCCAGGCAGGGCGCAATGTCACCGACGCCATCATCCACGAGCCAAAGCGCTGGCTCGGTGAAAAGGAAGTCGGAGAACACGGGTTAGCTTCCGGAGAAGCCCCGATCGATCCCGACGTAGACAGCCAAGGGGGAGCGAGGCCGTGACCACCCCCCCTCATACCCACGTGGATGGCCTCAAAGGTCGTGAAGGCCCAGATTCACCCAGCTAAGGCCTCAATTGAAGGAGTCGTGGCAGCCCTGGCGAAGCCTGCGGAGGCTACCCCATTGGAGATGACCTCCGGGCCTACAGTTTCCCTGCCACCCAGGAGGGAAACATCTTTCCAGCCTAGCGACAAGACCCCTGTGAAACCCCGGGATGAGAAGAGGGGGGTAGGGGGGGCACGGTAGCCCTAACTGACACAGATACCACCTCTGAGGATGAGCTGGCTGGCGTCAAAAAAGATCCTGGACAAGAAGTTCGAAGAGACCAGAGCCTGCGGGAGGCATCGCGACGAGGCGGACGTAGAGAGTAACGGTGGGGCCGACAAGGAACCGCGGACAGTCGAGGAATCGGAGGAACCCCCGCCACAGCCTTCGCTCCCGTCGCAACCGATGCCACAAGACAATTCAGGAGCAATCTTGATGGCTTTGCAGACCCTGTGTACGGAGATGAGGACAAGGTTGCCCTTACCACCAGCGGATGATCCAGCAGCGCCTGGACCGTCGGGGAGCCCACCGAATAAGCGGAGGCGAGTCCATCCTCCACCTCACTTCCAGCCTTCACCCCATCCCCTCCTCCGAGGTACGAGAGGGGGACAGATGGCCACGACTGTGGTGACGGGACGGATCTCCCATCAACCCCTGCCTGGGCCTCCCCTCCTGACGACATTGGCTCCTTTCACGCCGTGATCGCCAGGGCATCAGAGCTTTTCCAGCTATGCCCCGAAGAGCAGAAGAAGGAAGGGTTCCTATACCAACGACGGGAGGCCAAGAGGAAGGCCGTCCTCTCAGTCCCCTTACTGGACGACATCTGGGACGATGGACTGCCCCTGCGAAGAGGTCCCGGACTCCGCTCCAATGTGCCTCAGGGCACAGCCGTCCCTGAATTCGGTGGTCTCAGCAGCGGCCAAGAAGAAATCGGCTGGGGGGGCGGCATCAACTTCCACTTCCCCGCCGGACCCCGAGGGGAAGAAGCTGGATACCATGGGACGATGGACCATCTCGTCGGCAGTGACGACCATCAAGGCGGCCAACACCCTCGCGATCCTGGCGCGCTACGACAGGGAGCTGTGGTTCAAGATCGCTCCCATCCTGGACTTCCTCCCAGATGACAAGAGGGCAGAAGCCCTTGAAATCCTGCAGGAAGTTGAGGTGGCGTCGGACCACGCCATCACGGTGGCCACAGACATCGCCGACACCGGCTTTCGCCAGATAGGCAACATCGTTTGCCTTCGCGGTTGGCTCAGGGCCACTTATTTCCAGGGTACTGGACATGCCCTTCGACGGGAACAAACTGTTCAGCAAGGCAGTGGATGAGTCACTGCAGGCCATAGAGGCAGACTCTGAGACAGCCCAGGCCCTGGGTTCTCCATCGGTGAAGGCCGTCCTATCGAGACCTCCGGAGGCAAGTCTTAAAGTGCCTCCAAAGGATTTGGCGGCAGTGCCTCGTACCACCAGGCACGAGACATTCCACGAGACGAGGGTAGTGCTGAGGACGCACCCCTCCTTTATGCCCAAGGTGCCGTCGGAGTTCCATCGCAACAAGCCCTTGGTGTTACCTGTTTTCTTCCCGTCGCCTTCACCGCCGGCCGAGAGGACTTTGCACTCGCTGGATGTGGCTAGAGCGCTGAAGTTCTATGTGGACCGCACAAAGTTTTCGGAAGACATCACAGCTGTTGGTGAACTTTGGCCCGCTCGAAGGATTCCATTTCCAGATAGCTCTCCGGCTGCATCATGCACTGTCGCCGGTTGGCAAACCGACCGTTGCCCGGCCGTCCGAGAGCCCATTCAACCAGAGCGATCGCTGCTACTAGGGCCTTCCTGTCTGGTGTGCCCCTGCCGGACATCTGCAGGGCTGATACGTGGAAGTCGACACAAACCTTCACGAGATTCTACTGTGTTGACCGGGATTCCAGGGAGGAGTCCAGAGTCGGCCAAGCAGTGCTGCTCAACATGTACGCTTGAAGGTGAGCCTGGTGAGGAGGTAAAAGATGCTTAATGTTGAGTTGTTGAAATGCTTAATGTTGAGCCTTGCCACCTCCCATGGTTGTGCATGTGTACTGCTATGTATTCTTCTATTCATGAGCATGTGAATCCATGCCAGACCCCATGCTGGAGAAGGAACAAGTTACTTACCTGTAACTGTTCTCCAGCATGGGTCTGGCATGGATTCACATGCGAACCCTCCCTCAAACCCCTATGTGGCTCTTCTCTTGGTCCTACTGCCACTTTTTACGTGCTACCAAATCTGAAGATGGCTACCAGAGGAGGGGCTTAGGTAGATGGTAGTCATTGGCTCGGGGGGGCAGTATGACCCAGAAACCAGTGATTGGTTATTAGTAGAAAGACAGTTCAGAAACAAAACTGATTTTTTCTTTACCGAGGATTCCCAGCCTGACGGGCATATTCATGAGCATGTGAATCCATGCCAGACAACACCAGTTCCTTATACCACTCTGTGGACTATGCACAAGATACCCGGTCTTCTCTTTAATTGGGTGATGGATAATGGGCTTGCTCTCAACGACCCCAAAACCAAGTTGAATGATTATAGTTATGACTGCTAGGCTTAAGAAGCTAAATTTAAATTTAAATATAAGAAATTCCGCCTAGCTGGCTGTTCCATTTCCACAATCAGTCAGGACACTGGGTGTTGTTCTTGATCAAAAACTTAATATGAAAGCGCAAGACAACCGCATTCTCTGCCTACTCTTATTTTATTAAGCTGTTGTCTCAGCTTGGACCTTTTCTTTCCCATGACAATCGTGCGACGATCGCCAGAGCCATTAATGGGTCAGATTGACTACTGTGCCATTGTCCTGGTGGGCATTGGAAAGGGAACACTTTCCTAAACTTCAGCCTGTTCAGAGTAGTGTAGTTCAGGCCATAGAAGCTCTAAATAAAAGTGCTCACATTTTTTAAGCCAGGAGAGTGCTTCCCTGGCTTACAGTTGACGCTAGGATCTCCTTTCGTTTGCTTTCATTAACACATAAGTGACTTTATTGCCTTAGTCCTGTTTATCTATCAGTGTCTTGTCTGCCGCCTCGTTCAATAACACTCAACTTTTGTTCATGCCCAGAGCTAAGCTGGCCTGGTCATTCAGGGAGCTTTCAGTACATTGCGCTGAAATGCGTTACTGTTGAGTAAGATTTTCATAGCAATGATAAATCTTCCTGACCTGTGTCAAACCCAGAAGCTTTTGCTGGACTGGTGATTATTTTTCCCTTTACCTCATTGAATGGGAACCTTTTTCCACAGTCTGTCTTTTACTCTTTTTATGGATGTCCTTTTTTAGACTCTCCATAGTCTTATTTTATTGTATCCTCTTTGACCACTTTTGGCACATACTGCCTATTGTTGCTGGGTTGACCTTGGGGCTCCTCTTTAACTTTCTCTGACTAACCTTGTGAGAACTACAGTTTCCAAGGGTAGAAAGGATCTTTGGATCCCTTTTACATTTTTAGGTGAGACCAGTATCCTCTCCCTCCTCCCCAACCCTACCCCCTCCACCTTATGCGGAGATGCATTTAGAATGAGAAAGGGGATACATTGTAACATTTAATGGTTCAAGGACAAACTTACCTTTTAATGGCTGATGGCAGTGAACCGTTTATCTCATTCAGTGCACCTTTTACTGCGGACTGTTTCCACAGCCAGGTAAAGGCACCCATGGGTGCTCATACCAAAATGTCCTTGGTCTTGTTTTTTCACAATTGTTAGTGTTCCATGTCCTTTCTTGTTCATTCCCCTGACATCCAGGACGGGAAAGTCCTTTGTGTAATTTTTATCTTCTGTGGGAATCCTGTGGTTCCAGAGCGTCCGTGAAGGCAGGAAGCAAGGGAGGAGTCCAAAACTCTGCAGCCCTTTGTTTTCCAGCCTGACTGTGAGTATCCAGTTCATCATGGGAGGCTGGCTGTCCTGAAAGGACTGCCAACCCCCCAAGTTTGAATGTTGCATGGCTGTTTGATTGGCTGGGTTCCTGCATAAAGGTCTGATCCTGGAAGCTGAAGAGGTAGTCAACCCCTTGAACCAAATCCAAAGTGGGTGTTGAAGAAAACACAGCTGAGACAGTTTCCAGCGACCGGAGAGCCTGCTATGTAACGGAGCCTGCTGTTCTCCTTCCTTCCAATCGACCTGGGAGTCCCAAACGCAGGGACTCCTAGCCAAAGTCTTGTAAGATCCACTGGTCCCAAGAAGACCTGCATTTTGAGCCATCACACATCGTGCTGTGACATTGCAGGGCTGCAATACCCTGGGACCCTGAGCCATTGTGCAGTAAATGGTCTTCCGAATTCTGAATCTTGCTGACACTTTGTGGGCATCCTGCTGGACCTCCAGAGACCAGGCTTGAGTCCCAAAAGTCCCATCATCAGATTGCTGGACCTTGCAAACGATGAGAATCCGACCAGCGATATTCAGTCTTCTTCCTGGCTCCTGAAAGGGCACCAAATCCACAGAGCCGCATCCAGCCGTGAGGATACTCTTGCCTGGAGCCTTCTCCCGTCATCCCTGCTGCAATCATTCTTCCAAAGTCCTTTCTTCCATCTTCTTGACAAAGGAGTCAATCGACCTGGTTTTTGGCTGCAGATCCTGAAATCTTCCTGCTGCAACTCTTCTGTGCTGAGGCACTGTGTTGGCTGCAGTATTCTACCTATCTTAAGCCTTTGTGATTTCTGTATAGCTTTGGGGTGTTTTCTGTGATTGGGAGGCCCCTCATCCAGTTCACCCAAGCTCTCTGTGGTATCCTCCTAGGGTGTCTTCTCTGAAGTCCCTGGATCCTCAACTAACCTTAAAGTGAAATACTCTGACTTTGCCTGCAACTGAACCCTATCTCACCCTGCCTACAGCTGGCATCTGGGCCACTAGGGTCCCTCTACTGAGTGAACTCATGCTATAGAATAAGGGAAGGACTTCATAAGAAAAGTGTTCTGCCTTGAAAAGAATAACAAGTATTAAAAGGTTACTTGTAAAAGAAGTTGGTTGGTAACTGTAACTCTGAGAGTGAACAGTTACAAAAGTTCTTAGTTGGCTTGAATGTGTGTTGCACTATTTTAAAAAGTATATATATGGTTAGGTTACTCACCTGTGAATTGATTGTACCTCTTCCCCAAAGGTAATGCTGTTGGTTTCACTTTACTATTCCTGTTAAGATAAATTAATGTGTCTCCCCCAATTGGTTCTTGCTTCCCCGACTTGCTGTTTACTTGTCCAGAATAAGTCTGCCTTTGGTTATACTTTTTAAATTGCTGATAGCTCCTTTACAAAATGTTTTGCTTAACTTGTATTAGCTGTGTGCCATCCTAAAGCAAGTTAGTTATTGCTTACCTCAATCTGTTTTGCACTGCTCTGAAAAGCAACTGTAATAGTATATTACAACATGATGTTTTACCTACCTAAAATAGCTGTATTCCTTTAGGTGTAGCTCACCTTGGTCTGCCTGGTGCATAAATAATAGTGTAAGGAGTCCTTGCTTATCTTAGACTGTGTTCCACTAAGCTTAAAAGCTACTGTAATTGTATGTTCCACCAAAACGGCCTTACACAACTGTTTACTCAGTATAACTGTGCGTTATCACAAAAGTATTAGAGATATATAATGTTCCTTAAATCTGTGTTGCACTATTCTGAAAAGTATATGTGCAAGATGGTTTACTATGCGATTACCTTGTTGAGCGGGGGTGGGGGGGTCTGTACTCCTGCTCTCTATATGCCAGAGGAGAGGCACAGAAGATCCCTGCCAAGATTCTCTATTGTTGGTAGCAATGGACGAGCAATCGTGGCCTAGCTTCTCAGGAGGTGATGCAGGCTGGTTCCTAAGTACAGTGTAGTCCCCAAGCCCACACAAAGGAATGTTGTGACCAAACACTGTATTAGTTAAAACAACGTCTATATAGAATTAAGGTTCAAGGTTATATACACAATCACAATAACTCACTTTGTGCTCAGTAAATCTACAATGGCAAACAAATACAGTTCTAAGTGGTACCACAATTATTAGATTCCATTAAAGTGCATTAACTGTAGTCTGGTTAAATGTCACACAAATCACTTAATAAAGGTAATCAACAATAGACCAAGGAGGAAAGCAGTTTGTAAGAACAATTGGCAGAATACTGGCCCCGTTACCTAGACACAATTCTGTGTGGAGATTCCACCGAATCCTCTCCCCCCGCCCCCTCCCACACACACCTGGGCAACCTGTAAAATAAAGATATATCACAAGCCCAGTCCATATATTGTCAGAGTCTTATTTCCTTCTGTTAGGGAGAATTCTCTCTTTAGGCTGAATTTCCTAACCTAGTGAGTCCCCCAGCAGCTTTGCTGGATTTCTGGAGTTTTGTTTTTTCCTCCTGCCAAGAGTGAGACTCTTCTTCTCCCACTCTTGTACATGATTTATGGTGTTCCTTTGACTGTTAATGTGTTTTATGGGCTATGGGGTCCTTTAATCCATAGGGTCTCATGTGTTTTTACTATGTGTTACACAGCACCCTCCGTGCAGTAACACAGGGGTGGCATAGTGACACCCCACCATAGACTCCATACCCTGGGACTGACTACTGGGCATGTAAAGTCACCATTGGCTTTACTAGTCCCAAATTATTAACCGAAACCAGTACAAACCATCATATTGTGGACGTACAGGTCGGGGCAATTCGATTGCCCCGGGGTCTGTTAGTCGAGGGGGCACGTCTCCGTCCCCCCTGATCGAGTTTTGGCTGGTGGCAGTGGAAACTACTTGTTATATTCGAACGCGAATATTTTCCTATGGGATTTTCCCATTGTTCGAGGCTACCAACTTTAATTATTTAATTCCCATACATACCGCCAGTTTATTTAATTAATATTAATTCGCCGGTTGGTATTTTTTGCCAGGACTCGATTCTAAAATGGCGTCTGTGTTCTCTTCTGTGACTCCAACCCAAGTCGAGCCCTTTGTTCCACTTTTTGGCGGGCTTCTCCACAGAAGCCTCCGAAAGTGGTGCCACTCTGTCTGGGTACCACAGGGGGTGTGGGAGGGGGTTTAGGCACCCTGAACTGAGTTACCTTAGTAACTCAAGTCGCACTCTTGTGTGATTAGCCCAAGTGGTGAGCCGGCCGGCTCACCACTTGGCATGTTTGATTGACAGCTAGGCTGAGTGAATGGGGGTATGCTGCATAAAAGCAGGGCTTTGGGGACTGGAACTAGGACCTGAGAATCCGACGATGGAGAAGCTGAGCCGACCTACCACGACGACACCACACCACTTCCCGATGACAGAGGAGATCTCCCGGCTGGAGAGGCTTCTTCCCCTGACTGGTAGGCACAACTAGTTTTACCTTCTTTCTTCGCACCCCAGACCGGTTTTTGGTCGTACTGCCCGTGCCAAGCACCCCGGCAGCCTGATAGCCACTCGCCACTGAACCGCGAATCAACGGACCGCTCCTTGTACCTGAGAAACTCCACTGCTGGTTTCTTCCCTGGCAGTGCAACGGACCCCTGTCCTCCTCCACGACAAGATCCCTTCTTCCCCCGGACGAAGCACTGACTTGCATCCGGAGTGGTTCTCACCACTTTAAGGTACCGTGTCCGCCAGGCCTCCCTTTCTAAAGATTGCTACAAGGTAATAATAACCCCTTAACCTTCTGGACTGGGCTGGCCGCCTTGACCCTCTAACTGGTCCCTTTCTTTGGTCCAACTCCTTTTTGAACCATTACAAGACTTTTTGTGCACTGCAACCGTGTGACCTTGGACACATTTCGTTACGATCCTCTTAAAGCGGATCCAACCTACTGACTCTGAATTCACGGTTTTACTTTGCCTTCCTCTCTTGTTGTGTTCGTGAAAAAGTGTTGGGCTCTGTTTCAATTTATTCTCTGCTTTTATCTCCCTTTTTTTTAAAACGAATTGTTAGAGTGCCATCTACGTTAAGCGCTCACCGCTGTCTGAAAATAAGTGGGGCTTTACTTAAGACTTGTCTAATATTCTTTTAAGGGAGTGTATATCTTTAGTGACCGTGTTTTTGAATTGCTTACTATTAGTGCCTGTGTGTTTTTCTAGATGTGGTTTTAAATAAATAATTATCTCTTTTACACCAAGCCCTGGTCAGTGTTTACTTGTTCTATTGTGTGCTCTTGACCTATTGTGAATAGTCTGTATACTGCCTAACTCTTCTTGAGGGAAGTCTGACTGCTCAGCCACAGCTACCAAGTGAATCTGTGTGGTACAGACTGCTACCAAGTGGGTTTACTGCCAAACACCTGTAGTCTTAAATCTTTTGCAGTGGTCCTAGAGGGAACTGCACAGGTTTCTGCCTAACACCTTCTATAATGTTTCTACCACGCCAATGTACCTGCAATGGCAGAGTTTGACGACGCGTCGTCGACGGGTCCTTCTTGAGCGGCTCCCTTCAAAGTAGGAGCCACGGATTGTCGAGATCCCTCGAAGAAAGTGAACTCTGCGTCGAGGCGGCAGCTTCGGTCCCAGCGGTGCTCGTCGACGACGGAGCGAAGACGTCCTGCAAGGAAGAGGCGTGCGGGGCACCTCAATGTCGACAGTTCAGGACCGCAAAGAGTTTGAAGAACTGTGGGCCCAGCAAGGGCGGATACTCCTCGGCGTGTCGATGGCCTGGCCTTCTCCGGCGGGATAAGGTCAGCGGCAGTGCGGACGAGCGCATCCGTGAATCAAAAGTCTTAGGCAATGGAGTGTGCGGCTCCAGTCATCGATGGCATGGCGTCGAGCGGTCCCCGTATCTGGGCAACACGGCTTTGACGGGCCTCCAGCGGTTATAGCAAACCTGCAAACCCTGGTCGACAGTGGACTGAATTTCCAGTGCTTATCTTCGTTCTCCTCGGCGGTCCCAATCTCCGGTCGGCAGCCTTTCGGGGATCTGACTTCCAGGGAGCTTCGGCGAAGGTTAGCAGTGCTCGATGGTCCCTCAGAGCACGGGAATAGGGCGCCTATCCAGGTCCTCTCTTGGATCAGTCTTGGCGGCTTTTGGATTTCGGTGAAGGGAGACATCCTTTAACCTTCTTCAGGCTCGGCTCCGAGATTCAGCTTTAGTTTCAATTTCTATTTTCAACTCCAGCTTCTGAACGAATTCTAGCAGTGAGAGGCCCCCAGATATACTAGTTCATATCTTTCATTCTGCTGGGTCACACTGAGGCAAACAGAAGGGCATTCAGCAGTGTTAGGGAGAATTCTCTGTTTAGGCTGAATTTCCCTACCTAGTGAGTCCCCCAGCAGCTTTGCTGGATTTCTGGGGTTTAATTTTTTTCTCCTGCCAAGAGTGAGACTCTTTTACCCTCACTCTTGGACATGTTGAAGTGTGTTTTCTTGGTTAAACCTTGTGTTGAATGGGCTATGGGGTCTTTTACTCCATAGGGCCTCATGTATTTTTGTGATGTGGGTCACACAGCACCCTCTGTGCCGTGACCCAGGGGTGTCCTAGGGACTCCCCAACATAGACTCCATACCCTGGGACTGACTACTGTCTCCCAGGGCATGTAAAGTCACCAAAGACTTTGCTAGTCTTGAATCCTGAACAGAACCAGTACAAACCATCATATTGTGGACGTACTGGCTGGGGCAATTCGATTGCCCCAGGGTCTGTTAGTCGAGGGGGCACGTCTCCGTCCCCCCTGATCGAGTTTTGGCTGGTGGCAGTGGAAACTACTTTTTATATTCGACCGCGAATATTTCCCTATGGGATTTCCCATTGTTTTAGGCTAACACATTTAATTATTTATTTACGGTAGCCTTAAACATACCACCGGTTTATATATTTATTTTTATAACTCCGGTTGGGACTTTTTGCCAAAACTTGATTCTAAAATGGCGTTGGTGTTCGCCTCTGTAACTCTGACCCAAAGTGGAGCCCTTTGTTCCACTTTTGGCGGGCTTCTCCACAGAAGCCCTCCAAAGTGGTGCCACTCTGTCTGGGGTACTTAGGAGGGGTGGAGGGGGATTTAGGCACCCTGGACTGAGTTACCTTGGTAACTCAAGTCGCACTCCGTCCTGATTGGCCCAAGTGGTGAGCCGCCCGGCTCACCACTTAGCATGGTTGAGTGACAGCTAGGCTGGGTGAATGGGGGTTTGCTGCATAAAAGCAGGGCTTTGGGGACTGGGACTTCAGAAGTCGCCACAGGACCAAGAATCCGACGAGGGAAGAGCTGAGCCGACCTGCTTCGACGACACCACCCGGTGGAGCCCTGCTGAACCGTCTCACCACTTTTTCCCGACGACCGAGGAGAACTCTTAACGGAGTGGCTCCTTCCCTTGACTGGTGGGGACAACCAGTTTTCGCCTTCTTTCCGTTCTTTGAGGTATCTCGTGGCCGCCTTGCCTGTGCCAAGCACCCCGGCAACCGGAATACCACACTTTACCCCCATACCGCGAAAGTCGGCACCAACCCTTTAACCGGAGGACTCCGCGGCTGGTTTCTTCCCGGGCAGTGCAACGACCCTCTTCTTCTGCTCTTCAGCGAGAACTTCTTCTCCCCTGACCGACGTCGAGCCCTGCTGCCACTGCCTGGAACAACTGCCACCGCTGGAGGATCCTTTCCGCTTAAGGTACTGTGTTCTGCCTGGCTTCCCTTGCTACCGACTGTACGGGGTAGATTTAGTCCCCGGCTTTCGAACCTGGGAGTGCCTGGGACACTTTGGCTAAACTTTCTGAGCCACTCTAACCTCTTTTTGACTCTTTGCAAGACTTTGAATCTCTAACTAACAGTGTGATCTTGGGCACATTTTCGCTCCGGCTACTCTAAGAGTGGGCCCTGCCTAGTGACTTTTGCTCACCTGTGACTTTATTCTTCTGTAAGCCTATTGCAAGTGCTCTGGACCTTAGAGTGGTGTGTCTAACCCATTTCTGCTTTTTCTCTCCCTTTCTTGGAAACTACTAGAGTGTCATCTAACGTTAAGCACTCACCTCTGTTTTAATTAAGTGGTGTTTTACCTAGAGTTGTCTAGATAGGAGAAAGGATTGAATCTACTTTCATTATAACTGTGTTGAAGTACTTTTACTATATTTTTGCTAGAGTGTTTTTAACTTATGTGTATTTTAAATAAATAACTATATACTTTTGAAACCAAGCTCTGGTCAGTGTTTGCTTGTGCTATTGTGTTTTGGTACATATTGTGTATACTTTACATACTGCCTAACTCTTCTTGAGAGAAGTCTGACTGCTCAGCCACAGCTACCAGGTAAATCTGGGTGGTACAGACTGCTACCAAAGGGGTTTACTGCTCTACCTGTAGTCTTAAATCTTTTGCAGTGTTCCCCAAGGGAACTGCACAGGTTTCTGCCTAACACTGGTGTACAGCGGTGGGATTTGTATTGAGTATACATTTTATTGTGCTTTAGATACCTTAGTGCAACTAACCACAAAGCTTAGCACTGAAAAAGTAAAACCTCTAACATGTCAGTTATAGAAAGCTATAGTCAAGAGTCCCTTGCAGCCAAAACTGCTGATTGTTTAAGAGTGCTCTGTAAACATAAGGATCTCCTGACTAAGGGCAAGAAAATGGAGCTGATTGAAAGATTGTTAGCTAACCAAAGTCTGGGTGATGGTTCAGAGGAACCTACCACTCCAGCGACTGTAGATGACAGTGTTGAAGTTAACATGGAGCAAAATGTTGATGTTTCTGAGGAAGAGTCAGAAGAGGAGGGTGAGGCTGTTGTAACTGTCCCCCCTAGGCCTCTGCCTGCTCTACCTGCTGTACCTACTGGACCTTTACCAGGTCCCACATTTAGTCCTCAGTACTTTGAACTGGAGAAAATGAAGCTAGAATTGGAGTATAAGAAACTTAATGCTCAAACTGACAAAGAACTAAGGCTAAGGGAAATGGAGCTCAAGTATGACTTAGAAATGAAGAAATTATCTGTTGAGAATGTTTCTCTCTCTGGCTCCTCTAGAAGTTCCAGTCCTAAAAGACCCCGGATGCCTAAAGAATTGGTTGGTATGTATGAGCCTAAGTTGGATGTGTTGGATTGGTTGTCTCTGTTTGAATATAATCATGGGCTCCAGAACATCACAGGAAATGACTTACTCACCTGGTTGTTCTCTAGGCTTCCCCCTGTTGCAACTGATGTGGTAATGGAGATGGGGGAGGAGGATAGGAAGGACTATGAATGTGTGAAACTAGCTTTGATAGCTAGGTTTGGGAAGACCCCTTCCCAGTATCTTAAGAGGTTTAGGAGCCTCAAAAAGCATGATGGTACCCCTTGGGCTACCTGGGTGAGTGAATGTTTGAAAAACTTAGAGGGATGGATTAAGGGTTACAAGGTGAACACTTATGAAGGTATGAAGAATTTGTTTATGTTGGAGACTATTTATGATGCCTGCTCTCCTGAGCTCAGACAACACTTGGCTGATTCCAAGGAATTGGATTCCCGGAAACTAGCTAAGGCTGCTGACTTGTGGGTTGCCAACAGGGCCACTCACAAGGATTCTGGGGTAACTCAGAAGAAGGATGGGGAGAAACAGTCTAAAAAGGACTCCAAAGAGAATTCTAATAATTCCTATCCCAAAGAGGGCCCCAAACCACAAAATAACCAGGGTAAGCCACATGGGAAACCTAGTCAGGCTACTGTACCTTCTGGCCACAAGCCAGAAGGAGGTCAGAACAAGCCACCCTTCCAGAGAGCATTTGGACAATGCTATGTCTGTCAGGGTACTGACCATATCAAAGGAGATCCCAAGTGCAAGGGTAAACCTGCAGGGATCAGCACAGTCTCCTTAGCCTTCACTCCTGAGGATGAAGTACAGATGGCTAGTGCCCACTTTGAACTCTTTGCTGAAGAACCCTTGGGTCTTCAAGCAACTGTAAACTTAGAGCCTATGGGTCTGGTTAGTCCCCAGAATAGGGTTGTGTATAACTCCCTACCTGTTAACTCTAAGGTGTATTATGTGGACAGTGTTCTTGTCAATGGCCAGGATACTCCTGCCAGGAGAGACACTGGGGCCAGCAGAACAGTAGTGGATGAAAGCTTCTTTCAACCTGAGGATGTGGCCAAAGCACCCAAAGGTCCCACTAAGATGTCTGGAGGCCCTGTCCAAATGGTTCCTATCCTACCAGCCCTCATTCAGTGTAACAACATGACAGTGAGGATCCCTGTCAGTGTTCAGACTGAGGTACCTGGGAAGGTCCTGTTAGGGAATGACCTAAGAACTCTAGGAGTAGTGTCACATACCCCCAGGCCTCCCAGTATGGAGAAGCAGAACTTAACCAAATTGGCTAGACAGGCTACCTTGAAGGACCCTTCTAAGCCTGTGGGACCCTCTACTGAGAACCCCACTACAAGCCCTGGTGTTAGTAAGTTGACCTCTAACCCAGGCACATTTCCGGATAGTATGCTAGGAACATGGGCGCCCCAACCAAGCTCCAACATTGTTCCCCTAGTCTCAGAGTCTCTGACTCCCCCTGCTTCTGAGGAAGAGGTGGATAGACCAACTAGGCCCCTATCTGGACCCGAGAGAACTGGTAATTCTCAGTGCTGGTGGAAAACCAGAAAAGAAAAGTCTAAGGCCAAAAACCTTCAGACTGTTGGACCTTCTACTGAAGACCCCAACTCAAATCCTAATATTAGGGGGGGAACTCCTAAAATAGGTAAGGGTAGATCTAAGAGGAAGGGGAAGCAGGTACATTGCCTAACCCCAACCCCTCCAACCAAGAGGCCTAAGACCCAACCTGCTCCCACAAGAGAGGTGGTGAGGAACCTTGGAGGCCCCTCTAGATCTAAGGGAATCCTTTATAAGGACCCCTTCAAAAAGCCTAACATAGGTTCAGAAGTTGTACCAACTTCTGAGGGACTGGTCAACCAGATCCCCTATAACAAAAAGACTGATGTTCCTCAAAGGGTGTGTAGGTCCTTTAGCTTGCAAAAGAAAACCTTTGAGTTCACCATTGAGCACAGGTCAGGGTGTCACCATCAAAATGCTGATGGACTCTCTAGGATGTATATCATCGACTAGAGGTATGAGGTTCATCCAGGAGTGGATTAAATCCTCCTGTCCCTTAGTCTGGGGGGGGCGAGTGTTAGGGAGAATTCTCTGTTTAGGCTGAATTTCCCTACCTAGTGAGTCCCCCAGCAGCTTTGCTGGATTTCTGGGGTTTAATTTTTTTCTCCTGCCAAGAGTGAGACTCTTTTACCCTCACTCTTGGACATGTTGAAGTGTGTTTTCTTGGTTAAACCTTGTGTTGAATGGGCTATGGGGTCTTTTACTCCATAGGGCCTCATGTATTTTTGTGATGTGGGTCACACAGCACCCTCTGTGCCGTGACCCAGGGGTGTCCTAGGGACTCCCCAACATAGACTCCATACCCTGGGACTGACTACTGTCTCCCAGGGCATGTAAAGTCACCAAAGACTTTGCTAGTCTTGAATCCTGAACAGAACCAGTACAAACCATCATATTGTGGACGTACTGGCTGGGGCAATTCGATTGCCCCAGGGTCTGTTAGTCGAGGGGGCACGTCTCCGTCCCCCCTGATCGAGTTTTGGCTGGTGGCAGTGGAAACTACTTTTTATATTCGACCGCGAATATTTCCCTATGGGATTTCCCATTGTTTTAGGCTAACACATTTAATTATTTATTTACGGTAGCCTTAAACATACCACCGGTTTATATATTTATTTTTATAACTCCGGTTGGGACTTTTTGCCAAAACTTGATTCTAAAATGGCGTTGGTGTTCGCCTCTGTAACTCTGACCCAAAGTGGAGCCCTTTGTTCCACTTTTGGCGGGCTTCTCCACAGAAGCCCTCCAAAGTGGTGCCACTCTGTCTGGGGTACTTAGGAGGGGTGGAGGGGGATTTAGGCACCCTGGACTGAGTTACCTTGGTAACTCAAGTCGCACTCCGTCCTGATTGGCCCAAGTGGTGAGCCGCCCGGCTCACCACTTAGCATGGTTGAGTGACAGCTAGGCTGGGTGAATGGGGGTTTGCTGCATAAAAGCAGGGCTTTGGGGACTGGGACTTCAGAAGTCGCCACAGGACCAAGAATCCGACGAGGGAAGAGCTGAGCCGACCTGCTTCGACGACACCACCCGGTGGAGCCCTGCTGAACCGTCTCACCACTTTTTCCCGACGACCGAGGAGAACTCTTAACGGAGTGGCTCCTTCCCTTGACTGGTGGGGACAACCAGTTTTCGCCTTCTTTCCGTTCTTTGAGGTATCTCGTGGCCGCCTTGCCTGTGCCAAGCACCCCGGCAACCGGAATACCACACTTTACCCCCATACCGCGAAAGTCGGCACCAACCCTTTAACCGGAGGACTCCGCGGCTGGTTTCTTCCCGGGCAGTGCAACGACCCTCTTCTTCTGCTCTTCAGCGAGAACTTCTTCTCCCCTGACCGACGTCGAGCCCTGCTGCCACTGCCTGGAACAACTGCCACCGCTGGAGGATCCTTTCCGCTTAAGGTACTGTGTTCTGCCTGGCTTCCCTTGCTACCGACTGTACGGGGTAGATTTAGTCCCCGGCTTTCGAACCTGGGAGTGCCTGGGACACTTTGGCTAAACTTTCTGAGCCACTCTAACCTCTTTTTGACTCTTTGCAAGACTTTGAATCTCTAACTAACAGTGTGATCTTGGGCACATTTTCGCTCCGGCTACTCTAAGAGTGGGCCCTGCCTAGTGACTTTTGCTCACCTGTGACTTTATTCTTCTGTAAGCCTATTGCAAGTGCTCTGGACCTTAGAGTGGTGTGTCTAACCCATTTCTGCTTTTTCTCTCCCTTTCTTGGAAACTACTAGAGTGTCATCTAACGTTAAGCACTCACCTCTGTTTTAATTAAGTGGTGTTTTACCTAGAGTTGTCTAGATAGGAGAAAGGATTGAATCTACTTTCATTATAACTGTGTTGAAGTACTTTTACTATATTTTTGCTAGAGTGTTTTTAACTTATGTGTATTTTAAATAAATAACTATATACTTTTGAAACCAAGCTCTGGTCAGTGTTTGCTTGTGCTATTGTGTTTTGGTACATATTGTGTATACTTTACATACTGCCTAACTCTTCTTGAGAGAAGTCTGACTGCTCAGCCACAGCTACCAGGTAAATCTGGGTGGTACAGACTGCTACCAAAGGGGTTTACTGCTCTACCTGTAGTCTTAAATCTTTTGCAGTGTTCCCCAAGGGAACTGCACAGGTTTCTGCCTAACAAGCAGTCAGCCAATCGGGCATACGGTGCATTCAGGCCATTCTCCTCCCTCTCAGACACTCACAACAAGGAATGTGTATTGGGACAAGTACCCAGCCATTCAACACTGCACACTGCATTCATACCAGTTTCGGGCAGCGCTGTCTCAAACATTGTGTCAAACACCAGAAACCAGACATCCACAACAAGAAGTGCATATTGGTCACACACTCCATTCACCCAGGTCCCACCCACAGGGTGTACCCCACAACATACAGTCACTGGGAAGGCTCCAACCAGTCTGGCCTGGACTTCACATCACCACCATATATGGAACTTCCACCCAACATCCAGTCGGGGCGGGGGTGGGGTGGTGAAGGGATAGAGTCAGGGCTTCCTGGGACTTTGGGAAAACAAGATAACAGGCAATAGAAAGTAAGAGGCCACAGGGGGCATCTTGTTTCCTATCAGGAATCAACTGATTCCAATGGCAGGGCCTGGGTATCCCAAAATGGAGGCTACTCGGAGCACCTGTCAAATTCAGCATGGAGCTGCCACCAGCCCATACCCTGCTCTGTGGGCCACACACAGGTGCCCAGAAACATACACTAGGGGCACAGGGTTGGACCCACATCCATGGGTGCCATAGCGGTATCCCATGGGTCTGTACACCAAACCGGAAACGGGAAGAGCTGCACTGCCAGGAGTCCCACATGGACTCCTGGGCAGAACAAAATACAGAACACAAATAAAAAAGGACTACAGGACAAGGACAGGGAGGCCCTGTCCCTCCAATGCATTTCCAGCATCACAACTAAATAACTGACAGGGTAAGTAAAGTAATCTGAAAGTAACTTAAGGTTTTACTCCCAAAGAATAGGTGTGACCTATACTGAATGTGTATAAGAAGGTTTGGCATACCGAGAAATACTGTTTGCTTTCTAAATAAGGTCTATGCTTTGGTGTGGTGTTTTTATGTGTTTATATGATCTGTGATGGTACTTATTTATCCAGGATTTACCTTGGTCTACTTGTATTAATAAACACTTTTATTTTTACAATACATAGTGTTTTATTGGACCATGTGTACTACAACTTCTTTGTACTGATTCTACAGCCCTCTCTCTCAGATAAGCCTGACTGTTCTGTTTATGCTACCATATACTCGGGTGGTACAGCCTTATACTAAGAGTGACATCTTGTACTTTCCCAGTTCACTAGTTTTGCTAATCCCATAGTTGGACTTGAGAAAAACTGTCCTAACTATTACCGACTGATCTTAGGACTTGTGCTTCCCTTGCTTGCTTTAAACGTGGCTTAAAGACTGCTTTTTTCTTTGCGAGCTGTTTCATGATGGTCCTCTGTACACATCTCTGGCATCTTTCTTTTTTTGTTTTCTGTCTTGTGAGCGCTCCTAGGCTATGTCTCAGCGATTTCAAATGATAAAATGTAAACCTATTGTGTACAACCATAACAGGTGAGTTGCGTCTAAATAGACATCAGGGCTGCTGTATGTCAATAGATTTAAGTATAAACGTGCATACTTTAATAGAATTAGCCACCTAGTTATTCTTTTTTTGTATCTAATCACGCCTTTGCTTTCTTTGTAGTACGAATATCTAATTTGATGCGAGTCTTGGGGACAGAAGCGGTTCAGGACCCCACGAAGGTGGAAGCTCATGTTCGTGCACAGATGGCCAAGAGACAAAAGTAGGTTGGACAGTGAATTTGTAGTGGAACACGGCCCCTTCCTTGCTCATTTTCCAAATAATCATCCAACAGTTTATGCATAGATTTTGGGACTCGAAGCACACAAGCATGAAGGCACACAAGTTGCTCAGGTGACCAGGCATAGGTCACACAGCTTAGAATATGCTGTCAATTATTGTTGGAAAGATTTTCTTTTTGTAACTTTCCCCCATAGTTTCCTATAGAACCCTAATATTTTTGCTCCGTTAGTATCCTGTCGTGACCTTGGTTCATTGTTATGGGGAAACTGATCAGTCCAGACTATCAGTACTGGGAAGCGTTTTCCTTTTGAATTATTGTGCTTTTTAACATTGCACACAGCACCTTGCAGTGCAATGTTGATACTTTTGTATCAACTTAGCTTTTTACACATGGGAATTTTGGTTCCTTATAGATCTACCTGAAGACAAGCTGTTGGCAGCAGTTACATCTTTACAGTTTTTGTATTATTTTTGGTATGCTCAGTCTTTTCAGGACAGGAAAGTTCCTATAAGGTCATGTGCTTGCCTGTTAATACTGTTGTGGCTAATGCTGTCTGTGTGTGGCCCAGGAAGGGGGTGGGACTATGTAGTCCCACTTCACATCCTTGGTGCCCGAAAGTCTCGGTGTGGGACAAACGTGAAACCAGTTGTCCCCAATTGGACGACTACTGGATGTTTGAATGCTGCTGATGCTTACCATTGATGGTCTTCAACTTGCTTCCAGCTTGGATTTTGAATAGGAAAGTAACCTGTACAGCCATTTCTTCAGAACATCGTTGGAGCCAAGAAGATCAGTCTGTTGAAGATCCGAAGAAGACTCCTGAAGTGCCCCAGCATCACATCTCTGTCTGATCTCCAAAGACCCTGAGAGGTACTGCAGCCCTTGGTTGGACCAGCAAGTCGATTCCCCTTCTGAGCCTTGGTCCACGCATTGGACAATCCAGCGTCGCTGTTCCATGTTTGCAATCGGAACTTTGGTGGTTGCCAGCTTGCGGTATGAATTGCCTTCCTGCCGAATTTAGCCTCACAGCTTCAAGGGATCCTGTCCTGGAATTACTTTTACAACTGCGACTGGAAGGGCACCTTCCGTCTGTGGTGCTGTGGGTGTTGCTGGAACTCTCCATACCCGTCCTGTGTAGTGGCCTAAAAAGGGCTGCATCAGTGAATCTTGCATTTCTCCATCGCCAAGGTGTGCATGCTGCCCTTGGACCTGGCCAGAAGAATCCTTGCACCCGCAGCTCCTGGACACTTCTCGCCAGACATATGCAACACTCACCTCTCTCCAGCCCCACCCCCCGTTAACCCATCCAGTCATCTAGGAAAATCTTAGTCGGAGTGGTAAGTCAAGGCCTTTTTTCTCCCCCTGCCCTGTTGGGCAGAATCCTGTGCAGTGCCCTTGGGGACCACTACACACAATTAAGATTACAGGTGCCAATACAAGTTCTACCTTTGGTACAAGCCTGTACTACTATGTTAAAGTGGTAGCAGTAGCGGAGCAGCCAGGCCTAGCTCAAGAGTATATGAGCAGTAGCAGAGATTACACAAAGGGACCACAATTACTGTGACTCAAGCAAACGCTGAATCAAGGTTTCAGGTAAAAAATATAAGTAAATTTATTTTTAAACCGTTTGTTTAAGACCCAACACTTCTATTAATTTTAAATCGCACGTAAAATACACTACAACCAACCAATTCACTTTGTACAGTATAGCTCAAAGTAATTACCCTGTATTTTAACGGACCTGTGTTGCGAAACAAAAGATGTTACCAGGAATAGACTTGCGATCACTTTTTGACAGTAATGTCAGTTCGGTCTTACTAAATAAACGCGTATCCGCGGCAAGAAATGTTACTGGGGCAAAACACACTTAGCACCTGAGATACCCAGAGAGAGTTGGGGGCAAAAATCATAGGCATACTTTTGTCAAGGCAGACAGAATCAGAGAACACTCATGGACAGAAATTCAAGAGTCAGTAGGCCGGCGCCAGTGTCAAGTGGAACCGGGTTCCTGTTGTCAAGGATCACACAGTCGGACAGTTCACTATTCAACGTAGCCTGGAGTACTTGGATATTGTCAACAGAGGACGCAACAGTTATAAGGAGGAGGGAAGACAAGGGCAAGCCTTGGAGATGAAGAAAGGGGGTTCACCCTAATTCCTCAATCAGAACACAGTACCTTATTCAATGAAGAGGCTGGTGCCACAGCAGTTGTCCCTGGTAGTTTCCTGCAGACCCTCAGTTCTTGGAGCTTCGGGGCAAAGGAGGACGTCTGGAGGGGTCTGCACCACACAGGGATGAAGCCGGCAGCAGCGACGGTGAGTAAAAGGTGCGCTCCTTAAAAACAGGAGAGGCTCTTCAGATGGCTATCCGGAACACTACAGCTGTGTGCAGCGATTTCAACCAAGAAGAGGATCCTCTGGCTGTAGAAGGTGAGCTGGTTGTCCCCACCAGGCTCAAGGGAAGAAGACTCCGGACTGGATCTTCTCTGGTAATCGAAGGATAGATAGCTCAGGACTGCAGCAGGGCTTCACTGGGACGGGATAGTTGCAGTAGCCGACTTCTTCTTCTCTTCGGTTGCTTGTAGTTCCAGTGGCGACTCTGACTTCTAGCCCAAGAGACCTGCCTTTTTATGCGAAAATCCCCCATTCACAGAGCCTGGCTGTCAATCAGGCAGCAAGGGGGGTGTCCAGTCTGGACAACCACCTCAGCCAATCTTGGCAAAGTGCAACTTGGGTTTCCTAGGATACCCTGTGCAGGGGGTGACTACACCCCTCCCTCACATTCAGCCCACCTAGACACCCAGGCACATAGAGGAGGGCTTCTGCCAAGAAGCCCGCCAAAAGACAGTGAACAAAGAAGGCAAACCTGGTTTGCTGCGCAAAGTAAAACACAAGAACGTGGTAATAAACCCTGGAGTAACCACAAAAAAGGGACTTTAACAAAAAGAAATGGTGCATTACCCCGATCGGAGCCAAAAGAAAAAGTATTTGGTCAAGCGGGTTTAAGTTTGAGGCTAATATAATAGCTTAAAACAATACCACGTTTATATAGTATAATCGCGGTAGAAAAGTTAGTAGATACCACTGCCACCAGCCAAGTCTAAATGTTAAGGGCGAAACAATGCTCTAGGAGGTATAGATAAAAAGGGCTAAGGATTAACCCTTTCCAGTACTCCATGTAAGATGGGAGGGGGGTGTACGGGATCTCTGGTTGGACTTCATAAAACTTCTCTTGGTATTCTCCAGCATGGGGTCTGGCATGGATTCACATGCTCATGAATATTCCCCATCAGGCCGGGAATCCTCGGTATAGAAAAAATTCAGTATCAGTTTCGTTTCTGATCGGTCTTTCTTAGTAACCTATCACTGGTCTCTGGGTCATACTGCCCCCAGCCAATGACTGCCCTCTCCCTAAGCCCTGCCTCTGGCAGCCATCCTCAGATTTTTCAAGTGTTGGGAGTCCTCGTGCTGTAGCTCTCCAGCTTTTGCTGCGTTTTCTCGCTTTTTCAGGAGATTTTTCTCATTTTTCAGTTAAATAGAGCCTCAAGCTTCACCGTTTCTACATCCGATCAACGGGGATCCGTTTCGGAGTTTTCTACGCTCCTCAAGGGTGAAGATTGCGTCGAGTTACGCTTTTGGAGGATTCCAGAAGTTCCGAGGCCTACCCCGGACATGGCCCCGGAGAAAGAAAGCTCGACGCCCGGGAAGCTGTTCAGGACCTGCCCTGGATGCCAGCTTCAGAATGTTTTCAAGGAGGACGAGCATTTGTTATGCCTCTACTGTCTCCATGAGGACAAGACGCACACAGAGAAGGACTGTGCGTTTTGTGGGAACATGTCGGAGCGGACCATGAAGGATCGCCACCTCCGTCTCGCCAACTGGCTGGAAGGGAAGAGCCCGTCAGGCGAGAAGAAGAAAAAGAAGTCCGAGCGGTCTTCTAAGTCCTGTGAGGGCGCCCCGGCGACAGGGGCCCAATAAAAGGCTAAGCACCGCGGGCACCGGGAGCACCGAACGGTCGGGCTCCTTGGCTGCCAGGCAGGGCGCATCCTCCCCGGCACCATCAACCACGAGCCAATGCTCTGGCTCGGGTAAGAGGAAGTCCGAGAACCCGGCAAAGCTTCTGGAGAGGCCCCGGTCGATCTCGAAGATTCCGGCAGAGGGGGAGCGAGGCTCGGACCCTCCCCCCAAGGTGAAGGCCCCAGGCGTACAGAAGGTGATGATGGCCTTAATTCACCCTGCTAAAACCAGATTGAGGATGTCGCTGCGGCCCTGGCTCAGCCTGTGGAGGCTACACCAGTGGAGGCGACTTCAGGACCCAGAGTCTCCCTCCCACCACAGAGGGAGTCGTCTTTCAGGCCCATTGAGAAGACCCCCCACAAAGTCCTCGTTGGAAAAGGTGGGGGAGGGGGCTGGTGGCCATCGTGGATACGGACACGACCTCTGAAGAAGAGCTCATCGAAGTCGTGGAAGAGGCCCAGCCCATCGGGAGGGATCACGACGACTAGGGCAGCGACGAGAGCGACGGTGTCGCCGACGAGGCTCCTCAGGAGCCCTCACGCCCGTCGTTTCCGGCGCCGCAGGACACTTCGGCGGCCATTTTGTCAGCGATTCAGTCCTTATGCTCAGAGATAAGGACAAGGTTGCCCCTCCCCCCGACGGAGGTACCTGAGCCAGACCCGAAGGGGGAACAGGAGACAGGACCTTAGGAAAGTCTGCCGCATAAGAGGACGATGCATCCTACGCCACCTCTCCCCCTATGCGGCCTGCTCTGCCTTCCCCCCCCGGTCTACTACCCACGGGGATGATACAGGCACGGACACGGCTACGACAGGTACAGATGACGACGGAGGCGACGACGGGACGTGTCCCCCGTCGCCCCCTGCTCGGTTCTCCCCGCCCGACGAGATTGGATCCTTTCATGTCATGATTTCCAGGGCATCCGAGCTCTTCCAGCTCTGCCCAGTAGAGAAGAAGGAAGGGTTCCTTTACCAACGGCGCAAGGCTAAAAGGAAGACGGTCCTCGCCGTACCGCTTCTTCGTGACATCTGGGATGAGGGGCTCGCCCTCCTCAAGAACCCTGCCACGGCGCCGGCAAAGAGGGACCGGTACGAGAAGTAGTACCGGGTCCCCAACGCTGCCCCCTTGTGCCTTTGGGCGCAACCTACCCCGGATTCGGTCGTCTCGGCAGCGGCAAAGAAGAAAGCTGGGGGAGGGGGCCTCGACATCAACTTCCCCGCCGGACAGCGAGGGCAGGAAGCTGGACACGATGGTACGACGGATCATCTCATCCACAGCGACGACTATCAAGGCGGCCAACATCCTGGCTATCGTAGCCCGCTACGACAGGGAGTTGTGGTTCAAAATCGCCCCTCTGTTGAATTTCCTTCCAGACGCCAAAAGGGCTGAGGCCCTTGAAATCCAACAGGAAGGTGAGATTGTTTCAGACCACGCCCCGGTGGCAACGGACATCGCCGACACTGGTTTCCGTCAGTTGGGCAACGGCGTTTGCTTGAGACGACGAGGATGGCTCAAGGCCACGGATTTCCGCCAGGACGTACAAACCAAGGTTTTGGACATGCCCTTCGACGGGAACAACCTGTTTGGGAAGGCGGTTGATGAGTCCCTTCAGGCCATCAAGACGGACACGGAGACTGCCCGGGCACTGGGAGTGCTCCAACAATGACGGCCATCCTTTCGGAGCTCCGGAGGCAGACAAGGTGCCTCCAAGGGATCCGATAGTGGCTCCTCCACGTACCGCTAAGCGGCAAGATCTTCGTCCCAGGAAGCCTACAGGGGATGCGGCAAGTCAGGTGGTGCCCGTCGTCGACAGGGAGGTCAAGGAGGCAAGGCGGCCTCCAAACGAGATTGAACCGACCGTGGGGTCGGGCCCCCGCCGATGCACCCCGGTGGGAGGCCGGCTGGCGAGGTTCGTCAGCGTGTGGGAGTCCTTCTCCACCGACCGTTGGGTGCTGGACGCCCTCGAGTTTCAGAAGAAGTGCCCTTGCGTTCCACCCGTGGCCAGGAAGGAAAATCACGTCCCTCAACTACTGTTGGAAGTAAGGGCGATGCTCAAGAAGGGTGCCATCGAGCTCGACCCAAAGAGGCTTTGGGGCTCCGGAGTTTACTCCAGGTACTTCCTCGTAAAAAAGACAGGAGGATGGCGCCCCATCCTGGACCTGCGACGACTGAACAAGTACATCAAGGCACAGAAGTTCTGTATGGTCACCCTCCAGCATGTGCTGGGACAGCTGGAGGAGGCTGATTTCCTGTCGTCGTTGGACTTGGAGGATGCGTACTTCCACATCCCCATTCTAAAAAGACACCGAAAGTTCCTCAGGTTCGTGGTCCAAGGGCGGCACTACCAGTTCAAGGCCCTGCCGTTCGAATTGAAGTCGGCACCCAGGGTGTTCACCAAGTGCCTCGCACCGGTGGCTACGCCTACAGGGGATCCACGTCTACCCCTACCTGGCTCATCCGGGCAAGGAAAAGGGAGCTTGCCGTGGAGCACACTGCCAAGACCGTCCAGCTGCTCACGGACCTGGGATTCTCCATCAACTTTCCAAAATCCCACCTGGTTCCGTCGCAAGTCGCCCTGTTTCTGGGAGCCAAGTTCGACACAGTGGCACGGCTGGCCTCGCCGTCGGAGGAAAGGACCAGGACCATTCTGGGCAAGGTGCAGCGTCTGCTGGCCACGGACATGGCCAGGGTAAGATCTATTAAGTCCCACCTCGGGATGATGTCCTCCTGCATTTATCTGGTGCGCCTTTGCAGGCTTCCGATGCGCCCCTTACAAGAGTTCCTCGATGCCCACTGGGTCCAGTCGACGGGCAGCTTCGAGGACCGATCCCTCAACGAGACGTTCCATTAGGCGATCCGGTGGTGGGGTACCCGCTCCCATCTGTCGGCGGGCACGGACTTTCAAACCCCAGCTTACCAGGTGACGGTGACGACAGACGCCTCCCTGGAAGGTTGGGGAGCGCACTCGGAGATCTTCACGCGAGAGACCTTCGGCTCCAGGAGGAGAAGTCACTCCACATCAACATCTTGGAGCTCCGCGCAGTGTTCTGGGCCCTCAGGTCCTTTCTTCCGTCTCTCAAGGGCAAGTTGGTAAGGATCTTCACCGACAACAACACCACGATGTTCTACATCCGGAAGCAGGGCGAAACCAGGTCCCCGGCCCTATCTAAGGAAGCCCAGGACCTGTGGCATTGGGCCGTCGCCCAACTGATGTTTCTGGTGCCTCTTCATCTGGCAGGAATAAAAAACACGATCGCCGACTCACTCAGCAGGGAGCTGCGCTCTGTCCACGAGTGGGAACTATGCCAGGATCAAGTAGATCGAGTCTTCCGACGATGGGGCGAACCCCAAATCAATCTCTTTGCGACAAATTCCAAGTGCCGGAGGTTCGCCAGCAGATTCCCCCAGCCGAGGAGCATGGGCGATGCTTTCTCGTTCCCCTGGGACGGCCTATTTCTTTATGCGTTCCCTCCGCTGCCGTTGCTGCTCCGGCTCATCAACCAGCTCAAGAGGTCCCAGTGCAGGATGATCCTCGTCGCACCGGCTTGGCCGAGACCGATCTGGTTCCCGGACCTTCTGGACCTGTCAACGTCCACACCAGTCAAGCTGCCGACGGACGCAGACCACCTCTCCAGAGGAGGCGGCGCCATTCTTCACCACAACACGGAGTCGCTGAACTTGCAGGCCTGGCTCCTGCAGCACTAGAGTTTGGAGGGTACGACATCCCGGCCGACTGCAGAGAGGTTCTTGCAAAGGCCAGGGCGTACTCAACTCTCAATTGCTACGGACATAAATGGAAGAGGTCTTCTGTCTGGTGCCGTGCACAGAAGATTAACCCTCTGCGGATTACGGTCCCTCAAGTACTGCCGTACCTACTGTCGCTGGCCAAAGCTGGGCTGGCTCACGCCTCCATCAAAATACATCTGGCTGCAATCTCCCGATATACCAGGACTACGGAACGGGCGTCCTTGTGGTCTCATCGCCTGGTGAAAGAATTCATGAAGGGACTATTCCGATCATTCACGCGGGTGAAGGCTCCTGCCCAGGTGTGGGAGCTTAATGTGGTGCTGACCAGGCTCATGGGGGGCCCCATTCGAGCCTATGCATTCGGCGCCTTTGAAGTTCCTGTCATGGAAGACAGCTTTTCTCTTGGCCATCGCCTTCGCACGACGAGTGGGAGAGATCCAGGCCCTATCTTGCAAGCCTCCATACTTGACTTTTCATGACACGGGTGGTGCTGAGGACGCACCCCTCCTTTATGCCCAAGGTGCCGTCGGACTTCCACCTCAACGAGCCCTTGGTGTTGCCAGTTTTCTTCCCGTCGCCTTCGTCGCCGGCCGAGAGGACTTTGCACTCGCTGGATGTAGCTAGAGCGCTGAAGTTATACGTGGACCGCACGAAGAGTTTGCGGAAGACATCACAGCTGTTTGTGAACTTTGGGACTGTGAATCAAGGGAAGGCTCTCTTGAAGACTTCCATTTACAGATGGCTCTCCGGCTGCATCATGCACTGTCACCGGTTGGCAAACCGACCGCTGCCCGGCCGTCCGAGAGCCCATTCGACCAGAGAGATCGCTGCTACCACAGCGTTCCTGTCTGGTGTGCCCCTGCTGGACATCTGCAGGGCTGCGACGTGGAGGTCGACGCACACCTTCACAAGATTCTACTGCGTCGATCGGGACTCCAGGGAGGAGTCCAGGGTCGGCCAAGCAGTGCTGCGCAACCTGGTCGCCTAAGGTGAGCCTGGTGAGGAGGTAAGAGATGCTTAATGTTGAGTTGTTGTATTGCTTAATGTTGAGCCTGTTGCCACCTCCCGTGGTTGTGCATGTGTGTACTGCTATGTATTCTTATATTCATGAGCATGTGAATCCATCCCAGACCCCATGCTGGAGAAGGAACAAGTTACTTACCTGTAACTGTTTTTCTCCAGCATGGGTCTGGCATGGATTCACATGCGAACCCTCCCGCCTACCCCTCTGCGGCTCTTCACTTGGTCATACTGCCACTTCACGTGGTACCAAATCTGAGGATGGCTGCCAGAGGCGGGGCTTAGGGAGAGGGCAGTCATTGGCTGGGGTCAGTATGACCCAGAGACCAGTGATTGGTTACTACTAAGAAAGACAG
The DNA here is from genome assembly GCF_040938575.1 of Ambystoma mexicanum. Lineage (NCBI taxonomy): Eukaryota > Metazoa > Chordata > Amphibia > Caudata > Ambystomatidae > Ambystoma > Ambystoma mexicanum. The sequence goes on from NC_090921.1 coordinate 659,337,891, forward strand.
ATCAGAAACAAAACTGATACTGATTTTTTTCTATACCGAGGATTCCCGGCCTGACGACGGGGAATATTCATGAGCATCTGAATCCATGCCAGACCCATGCTGGAGAACAACAGTTACAGGTAAGTAACTTGTTCCTTAGGGACTCGGCTCTTAATATAGGCCTGTACTAAAGAAGAGTGGCTGAGCAGTACCTTGAAAGTAAACACACTTAGTTATATAAATGGTAAATGGAATAATATTATATCAGAAACAATAATGGTGTGTAACTTTTCTATACTGTACATGTCCAGCACAAAATAGCAGTCAATTAAGGTCAGATTCAGCACTTATATATATCACCTTTACAAAATTGAGTTTGGGAGGGAAAATGTGAGTTAGATAAAACGAATGTTAGATAGACTTTTCACCCAGAGGGATGTAGGTAGTCTGTTTCCTAGCAATAAAAAGTGTTATTCAATTTAAAACCTATGGAGGAACTAGCCCAGCCGAAGCCAAGAGGGTTGAAAAGAGTAGCCTTTAAGAAACAGGACAACCAAAGTCAAGTGGATAGCTCTTGTTCTGATGTGGTGATTCAATGAAAATGTTCACCAAACAGTAAGTAGTTCTTTAAGAATCCCAGGAGCTCAAGAGGAGCCTACCTGATGGTGCAGAAGCTTTAAGGCCTGCACAAAGGTGGTAAGGTAAACTCTAAATCGGAGAAAGTAGCACTTCCCAAGCCAGAAAGCTTGCTTCCTGATGCAGTGATGCAGAACCCGATTACTGTCCTTGGTCGTGGTGACAGAAGGGGGTACCTTTGGCGGGCTTCTGCGACAGCACTTTGGAGAGGGATTCTGCAGCAATGGATTCCACTCACTTCAGCGACTTTTGGTTTTGGTGCCTTTTCCTCAGCGCCAAGAAGGAACGAATATCTCCAGTTGGATTTCCCTCAGTCACACAGTCCTAAACTCTTTTGAGGGGACTTTTGATGAAGAATTCCTGCTTTTGTAGTACCCCACGATGCATGCAAAGTTTCAGCCATATTCGTTCTTCGGAAGACAGTGCATTAGATGATGATCCACGGATCACTGTTATTGGGATATTGGTGCCCAGGAAGGCCACAGCAAGTTGTGGGTTGCCCCAAAATGAAGCAGGTCTTGAGGCTAGTTGGTCCCACCAGCCTAAGGGAGGAAGTCGCCCGATGTGAAAACGGGGTTATTGTTGGGTAGAATTCTCATTTCTGTGCGGATTCCCTTCAACCTTTGAGACACCCAGCTCTTTTGCTGGACTTAGGACTTTTTAATTTTAACCTTGGAGTCAGTGAGACCTTTTTGTCACTCGTGTTTTGACTGGATTTGAATTTTGTGTTTTCATTGTTTTTGGAGTCTGATAAACTCAATAAGCATCTGCTTTTTGTATGGTGACACAAGGCACCTTCAGTGCAGTGTCACAGCGAAATCCTTTTCGATTTCTTACAAGGTTTAAATAACTTGTGTGAACTACAGTTCCCAAGAATAGTAAAGTGAAATTGACTTGACTTACCTTTTCTCTTCGTAGGTCCAGCACACCCATCTTATTTGGATTGGCGGAGGGGTTACCTAGTAGCCCTATCCTACTCGATCATGTAACATTTTCATGTTACCCTCACTACTTTAAATGGCAGGTGGCAGTGGTTTAATCTTTCCTACTATTATGCTTTTCTACCGCAGGCTGAATGCTCAGCTGCAGTACAGCACCCATGGGTGACCATTTTGTCAAAATGGCCACTGTCTTTTTTTGCTTTTTTCGGTTTGTGAGGTCTTTCTTGGGTTTTACTGTGTGTTGAGACAGATTTGAGCCCTTTGTTTATCTTGCCTTTTGCGGGCTTCAGCCCTGAAGCCTGCCTCTGGCTTCAGTGTGTCTCGAAGGACAGGATGTGAGGGAGGGTCCCGTAACTCCCCTCTTTCGTCTCTAGGAATGCCTGAATGCAACAAGTCCTGATTGGTTGGCTTTCTGTCCTTTCAGGACAGCCACCCTTCTGTGTGATTGACAGCCTAGGCTGTGCATGAATGGGAGAAACCTAGTTAAAAGGCAAGGGTTTTGGGACTACAGGCAGAGTCGACCACTGGTAGAAACACCCGACGAAGAAACCATGAACGAAGCTTGCTGCATCCTCCTGGACCTTTGAATTGCCTGATAAAGTCCTGCTGCTGTGCTGAAGCTCCGGACAGAACGACTTCTCCCCTTAGGTTAGTAGAACCAACTAACCCCGATACGAGCTCCACTGGACCATCACCCCTGACTTGCTGCGTCTCTCCGTTGCTTCGGAAACCCAATTCCAGTGGTTGAGTATCTGTAGTCGAGTGAAACGTCTGCAGCAGTAACAAATATGGCTAGAAGCTCCAGTAGTCTCCTAAGGACCCTCCAGAAGCAGGACTATCAGATCCCGAGTCTCCTTACCAGAGTGCAGGACCCAAGGAGTGAAGGAAGCCCAACCGGTATCTGGGATCCGTGACTGTGCTGTTTGCTAAGCGCTGAAACCGCAGAAGTGCCGTTGAACCGAAAAGAGCCTGTAGCTGCCGATTTCCTCTCAAGTACCGCCGCAGGAGCCCTCCAGACGTCCTACTTGTCCCCATGACTGAGGCTCAGGAACAAGGGTCTGCAACGCTGTAGCAAGACAGAATCCAGCTGCACCACTCTTCTTCAAACCAGAGGTACTGTTTAGGCTTGGGGTGCTTACCTCATTGCCTTTTAGCTGTGGTTTTCTCATTTGGGAATTGCGGTGGCTTACCTTTTTAAAGTTGAATCTAACAGCTTGTGACCGTACAAGTGATTTTTCTACAAACTCTCTAACTTTGTGCGCAAGACTTTGATTTAAGAAGTGCCTCAGATATATAGACTGTTCCAATTGACTTTGACGGTCATGGCTCGCTAAAGACTCTTCGGTTCATTGACTTTGATACTGTTTGTCCCTCATAGGTGGTAGCTTGTTGTAGATTGTTACTGCTGGGAAAGGCTTATCTAGATTTCATTGGAAGATTTAGTTGTCCTCAGATATACTGAGAAACTAACTTTTTTCCTTCCCAAACCTTTCCTTTCTGCAACCTCAGAATCTGGAAACTAGTGTGATCTATACATGCCATTACTGTTCTTGTGATTGAAGTCACCTCAGGGTGTAGGAATTGTGTAAGAAGCATATCCAAAGATTATCCACCAACTTGTTCTGATACTGAAAAGTAACCTTTGCATTGTTACATGTATTGCCTTTTTAAAGAACGCTTATTTAAAAATTGATGTTAATTAAATAACTATGTATAACTGAAACCTTGAGTATAAGTGTTACTTGGTTACTTGTATTTACGGATTTCATTTGTACAGCTTGCATTTACCCCTCTTGAGATGGGACTGGCTGCTCAGTCACACTATCAACTTGTGTAGTACAGGCCTATACCAAAAGGTGGGTTACTCAATACCAAGCAGATAAGTGGTGTGTTGCCTCATACAGTGTGACTACATCAATTCTTACCCAACAGTCATCACAGTGGCAAGGCTTCACTGGTGCTTCCGCGGTAAAGGTAGGTGATATGCTGGCGTCTCTGCTAGTCTTCTTCTGATTCCATGTTCCAGTGATCAACTGTCTGTAGTCCCAAAATCCTCCACCTTTTATCCATTCTCCATTCATCAGTCATGCAGCTGTCATTCACCAGGGGGTTGGGAGGGGAGGGGGAGGTGACTGTCCTGCTAGAACTGGTTTCAGCCCGGCATTCCTACAGAGAAAGGACCGCAACGTTTCCCGGTCCTCACTCACTTCCTGCCTTCCCAGATACATTGGAGCTTGGGCGGGCTTCAGGGCTGTAGCCCGCCAAAGGCAAAACACACAAAGGACCCAAACCTATTATAAAGGATCGAGTAAAAGCCAAGAAGTAAATGGCAAACGAAAAAATGCCAAAAAAAGAAGACTGGCCATTTTGGAAAAATGGTCACCCGTGGGACATGAGAAATCGGCCTTCTAGTAACCTGCACAAGAGGTAGTAAAACCTTACCACTTCCACGAGCCAATTTAAGTCAGTCAGTGTAACAAAGCATAACATGAGAAGTGTGATAAGCAGGGACTAGGTAACCCACCAGCACACCACTAAAGGTGGTGTGTACTGGACCCACAAAAGAAAAGGGTAATTAAGATAAGTTATCCTACTGTTTTTGGTAACTGTAGTTCTCACAGGAAAGTGTATTTAAACATTTAGAGAAGTCCAAAGGACTTCTCAGTGGCACTGCGCAGATGGTGCTGTGTGTCACTATGCAAAAAGAAGATGCCTATGGAATTTAGCAGACTCCATTAAACAGTAAGGATTAAAAATCCCAGTCAGAGAAACAGAGTGAGTGGTAAAAAGGACCACTCGGGAGATTATAATTAAAAAAAAGTCCAGTCCAACAAAAGTGCTGGGGGTCTCTCTGGTAAAAGGGAATTAGCACATAAAATGAAATTTCTCCCAAACAGTGCGGATAAGGTATTGAGTACCCCAGCTTTTACTGGTGTAGTACTGGAATTCTAATTACACAGAACACTTTGATTTGAAGTTAGTTGATAGAGCAGTTGCTTACTCCTTTTTAAAAATGTTAACATTTACTATTAATTCTATTGAATCTCTCAAAGTGGAACATTTAAAAAAGTTGTGTTTTACAGTCTGATCTCCTACAACATTTAGATGACCAGGAATCATTCTTGGCAATAAGGTGATGCAGTAGATGATGGGGCAGGTCCCAGCAGTAGCAGTGGGCTTGTAATTACTTCCACTATTAAAAATGCAGAAGATGATGAGGCTTCTCATGTCTGTCAATCTCAGAAGCTGAGCCCTTGTTTGAATTGAAGGAAACGTTTAGGTTCAAAGAAAAGGATTTGAACATGGCTGAGCCCGAGTTTGGCAAGAGAGAGACGGAAAGACAGGGAACACCAGCTGGAGTTGGCCAGACTACGATGGTTTCTGAAAGTGTTAGGCAATAATGAGTGCAGTCCAACTGGTGTGGGACTACATAAAACATATCTCTTGGTATTAGGTAACCCACCTTTTAATATAGGCCTGTACTACACAAGTTGGTAGTGTGACTGAGCAGCCAGGCTTATCTTAAGAGGGGTAATGTGAGCTGTAAAATGAAATCAGCAAATACAACTATCCAATTAAACACTTAAGTTATATAATAAATTATGTATTTATACACAGATATTTAAAGCATTCTTTAAAAAGCAGTAATTAGCTGTAACAGCTGTAGCATTAATCCCAAGTTAGGATTACATTTAAAAAATGAACAATAAAGCAGGTGAGTAATTCATACATATGTTGCACATGTTTCAGCACCCGGAGGTGACATTTGAGGCAAGTATAGCATTTATATAGTATCACCTTTGCAGTATTGAGTTATTTAAGGAAGGAAAGTTAGGGTTGGATCAGAACAGATTATTATAAGAACTGTTATATTCTCCCTAAGGGATGCAGGCAGTCTATTATACCGGCATTCATGTTTTCGACATTTAAAACCTGTGAGGGAACAAGCACTGCCCAAGCTAATATGTTCAGAATGAGGCCTTTAGGGAGCCAGGGCAGTCAAAGTTCTGATGCTCTTCTTAGAAAAATGCTCTTAACTAGTCATTGTTCAAAAGAAAAATCACAGCCACTCAAGAGGAGTCGCCTTTGGAAAGCACAAGCTATGAGGCCAATGCAGGTAAGTTGTGGTCCATTTAATGTAGGGTTAAATCACACGCCCAAAGATGGGGAAGCACCCCAAATGGCAAAATGATAAAGTACCCCAAGGCCCACAGCACCGTTGAACTGAAGAAGTTGTTCAGCTGGTTGCTTCCGCAATGCAGTAGACCCTTGTTCCTGTTCTTTGGTTGTGGTGATGAAAGGGAGGACGTATGGCGCTCCTGCGACAATACTCAAGAGAAAGAGCTTGCCAGCAATGGATTTCCGTCGGCTCTTTGTGGTTTTGGCCTTTTTTCTCAGCGCCAAAGTATGAGAAAGCTCTTGTTAGGATTTCCTTGATCCTTCGGTCCTGGACTCTGGTGAGGGAAACTCTGGACATGGACTTCTTGCTTCTGTAGGGTGATCTGGATGACCACGAAGATCTGGCGGATTCCGACGACAATGCACTCACAGGTGGTCGAGGTAGCCCGGGTTTCTGCAGTCTTGGAAAGTCGCCGCTAGTCGGATGTTGCACCAAAATAGTTTGTCTTGAGGCTAGTTGGTGCCACCAGCCTAAGGGAGTAAGTCGTCCTTTACGGGGTCTTCCCTGTCGATTCGAATACTGGGTCAGCACAGCTGCGTGGCTTCACCGGACACTTCGCGGTCCGGGAGGTTGATGCTTCTGCTTCGGATGTTGTCCTCCGGTGGTTGACTCTGCTCTTAGTCCCAAAAACCTCATTTTTTTAATGCAAGTTCCCATTCATTCACAATCCTAGGCCGTCGACACAGCAGGGTGGCTGTCCTAAAGGACAGCCAGCTGGCCAATTGGAACTGGTTTCACTCAGGCACACATAGAGACATAGGACAGGGAAGTTTCGGCACCCTCCGTCACTTTCTGCCTTTCTAGACACACTGGAGCCTGGGTGGGCTTCAGGTCTGAAGCCCGCCAAAGGCAAAATACACAAAACTCAAGCCTGATGCAAACAGAGTAAAAGCCCAGAAGAAACTAACAAGAAATGGCGAAAAAAGACCAGGTCCATTTTGAGGAACTGGTCCCCCTTGGGTGCAGCACAGCAGCTGAGGTATCAGCCTGCAAATAAATGTCACTGGGTAGAAAAAAGAAACCACTGCCACCAGCCATTCAAGTTAGTTAGTGTAAAAAAAATGTTACATGAGGAATGGGTTAAAGGAATTACTATGTAACCCCCCCCAAACACTCCACATAGGATGGTGTGTACTGGCCCCATAAAGTAAAGGTAAGTAAGACAGTGGTGGTCTTACTATTCTGGGAACAGGAGTTCACCCAAGAAAATGTAGTTAAACATTAAGAGAAGTCCAAGGGACTTCACAATGGCACTGCACTAAAGGCGCTTTGTGTCACAGTGCAAATGCAGATGCCTATAGAGTTTACCAGACTCCATAAAACAGGAAGTAACATAGAAAATCATAGTCCGGAAAATACATGAGTGGTGAGGAAAAGGTCCCACTCACCCAGGAGTACAAATTCAAAAGCCCTGAGTCCAGCAAAAGAGCTGGAGGTCTCTAAGGTTACAGGGAATTGGCACAGCAATGAACATTCTCCCGAACTATGTGGTGCTGGATCCTCTTCTCATCCAAGATTTCCTGAGGATCTGCTTCATATGTATGATGAGAAAAATGATTGGCTGTTTTTTTAGTATGCTTGTGAAGAACAAGAAGTAGGGGCACCTGATATAATTGCTTGGTTACTCAGCAGACTACCTCATTCAATGGATTGCATTCTCCCACAGAGTCCGCCTCCTGATTGAGATTCGTCCAGTGTAAGTCACTCTGAATTATTTTCGACGGGGGCGAAGTGCTCCTCAATATAGTGTCTCGACTCCTTTGTATTCAACCGCGCCACTCCTCAACGGATGTGACGTTAATCGCCATACTAAATGGATGCACTACACCAGATTTCCTCAGGTTCTTTTTTCTGTGCGTTCAGCACGCTACTCAGAACACCCTCGTTCTTTCGACTCGATCAAAATTGTATTTCTGATGATTGTTAATCTTAGAATCGCATGCTGTGCATATGGGCGGATATCCAGTGGTAACTGCGGAGTCTTGCATCTTGCCTTTCGAGGATCGAAAGGGGAAGTCGGCATAGGCTTGTCTGTAACACTATCCCTAACGTGATGTGTAGTGTACCCAAAATCCCTCACGTGCCGAGGTCCCTCAGATGTTTTTTTTTCCACCCAGATTACTGGACGCGCTAATGCAGAGCTCTTCCATAGAGATAGCGTTATTGTCATATTTATCGACTTTCCCGTTAAGTCACTTCGACAGTTGAATCCTGTGAAACAATGCTGAAGACTGCTGCAGACTTCCGACGCCTGTTGATCCTAGTGGCGCTGCCATCCACATGGCCGGGCCTTCTGGCCGGCCTTTACAGTAGGGAGAGTGGGGTCGTGGTGGCCCTATTCCTTACAAGTATGCCTTTCCTCTTTCACCCTCTCTGCTCCCTGGGTTTTGTCATTCCTGTACCTGTCTTTCGCTATGGAAAATATGCCATTTAAATTTTGCCTTTGTGTAGGGCCATATATCCTTGGAAAGACTAGCACTCTCAGTGCAACAATTGTCTTCCCCTCGACCACAAAGAAGCGGGTTGCGTGGCCTGTAGACTCCTGTGCTCTAAGACACTTACGAAGCTCCGCTTGAAGCGGTGGGCGGCCTACAGCATGTCGCAGGCCGAATGTTCTTCCTCCGCCGCCACAACCGTCGAAAGTGATGGGGGTACTAGCGATGACCAGGCCTCTGTCGGAAGCCATTGACCCAACGGCGGACTGCTCTGTCGCGTAGCCCGTTCCCGACCACACCAGGACTGATGCAAGTCATGCTATGGGGAAAACATCTGGCGAAAGGGGCGCACACGATCATAACACCAAACACACAACCCAAGGTTCTGCTTCGGCGGCACTGTCAAAGCGTACCAAAACGCCAACGGAACCGTCAAACTTAGACAGGATCCTCTGATCGACATGATTGGCAGCCTTCCCCGCAACCGCGGCCTGCGACTCGGCAATCCAAAGTAAAGGGCGCTAACACTAAAACAAACGTGGCTGTCGAAGTGCTCCAGGAGGACGTGCAAACGCCGCTTAAGGCCCCGGTGGCGCTAAAATCCACCGCTCGGCCTCCGGTTCACACAGTGGTCCCGAAATCCACTGCCTAGCCTCTGGTTCAGCCGAAAGATCAACCAGATTCCCCGAGCATTGGCGAGAGTATCGCAAGGATTGCTTCGGCAGTTAGACTAAAGGAACGGTCGAAGGAGGCGGGGAAGCACAAAGAACGGCCTAGAGACGTGCCGAAAGCACACCACAGCGCCCCAAACCCTGTTAGGACTATGCTGAGAGTCCTGTGCCTTTTGTTCAGAGGACAAATCTTGACGTCGCAGAGAAGAAAATGAACCCTTTCCTCTGGTTCATCATGGACCAGGGAGAAATGTGAGGGATGTATGGACAGATTAGAAAAATGTCTTCTTCTGAGAAGCTTGCTCCCAAGAGACCTCGAGGACCTTCCTTTTACGCCTGTAACCAAGTTTCAAAGGACCTTGGAAGATCCACAAGAGGAGTATGCCTGTGCCCTCACAGATGATGTTATAGACACACATGATCAGGATGCCTCCTTTCTGGAAAACTACAATGTGGGTGACCCGGCAGATCTTATAGACAATTGGGAAGACAGTCATCCGGTTGATGCTCAACCTTGTCCGTCCCCTTCTCCCACCAAGGACCCCTATGCCCTGTGCATAGATCCCACCCCCTCCACTCCAGCCCGCCAAGCCTCCCCAGTGGACTATCAAATGGCGTTCAACGCCATCTTGAGAAAGGCGGCTGACCATTTTCAGATCGCCATTCAGAAGCTTTACCAGATTCTGATTTTGTGGAGGATATACTCGAAGAAAAACCTCTGACCAGCCAGTCCATCCCTTTGTTGAACTCTATTAAGAGGAGATTGGCACCTTCCTTGTTGACGCCAGCCCAAACCAGGGTGGTGAACCCTAGGCTGGAAAAGTTGTTTCATCCTTCTCTGACCGACCCTGCCTACATCAAGGGACATGCCACTCCAGATTCTTTAGTGGTTACCACTACTAGAAAACGGGCTGTTGTTCCACTGTCTTCAGGAGAGGCACCAGCCGATAAGGAGTCCAAGAGACTACATGCACTGGGAAAGAGGGTTACAACTGCTGCTGCATTTTCCACATGAATAGCTAATAACGCCACGCTATTGGCCAGCTATGTGGAACCTTCTGCAAGAAAGCCTTCAGGAAGTGCCAGAGCCTACATGGACCAAGTTGCTCGCCATCGTTTTGGAAGGCAAGCAAGTCAACCAGAATGTGCCCAAGAACACTCTGGACGCTGAAGAGACAGCGGGAAGAACCCTGCCACAAGGTACCTTGCTCAAGCGACATGCATGGCTGAGGAACTCCGGTGTCAAGCCGGAGACCCACGCAGCCCTGATAAACCCTTTGAGGAGACCAACCTGTTTGGCAAGGCAGTGGACGATGCACTGGAAACAGCCAAGAAAGAACATGAAACACTCAAGTCCCTTCAAAAGATTACCCAGAAATCCTCTGCTCAGAGGAAGCAGTTTTTGCCAGTCCTTTCGTGGACAATCTCGTTTTGCCCAGAACCAGTATAATGCAGGAAAGAAATGGAATTCGGGACAATAATATCTGCACCACTTATCCACCCAGAGGACAGCAGCGTGGGAAATGTAGAGGACGGGGTTGCAACCCCAGAGGCGCCCTGGCCTCTGGTTAGAAATGACCTTTGGATCCAGGTCCCCTCGCATGCCACCCCGGTCGGTTGTCGTATAACCTCTTTCCTTACTGCATGGGAGGGGATAACAGACAAGTGGGTACTCCAGCTGGTCGCCCACGGGTACTGCATAGAATTTGCCGGACCACCCCAATTCAGACCGCCAAGATCAAGACGCCTGACCACCTGCGGATCCTGCTGCAAGAGGTCGAGACCCTTCTAGGAAAGGACGCCATAGAAGTCGTCTCTATAATACAGTTAAACAAAGGTATTTATTCAGTGTACTTCCTTGTACCCAAAAAGGATCTCACCATGCGCCCTGTGCTAGACTTGCGCCCAGCGAACAAGTTTGTCAAACCTCAAAAGTTTTGTATGATCACTTTACAGGTTGTAATCCCGCTGTTGAAACGGGGATTACATGGCAACACTGGACATGAAAGATGCATACTTTCATATTTCAATGTTGCCAGTGCACAGAAAATACCTAAGTTTCATGATGGAGGACAAGCACTATCAGTTCAAAGTACTCCCCCCTTCGGCATTGCCTCAGCACCGAGGGTGTTTACAAAGGTACTGGCAGTAGCGGCGGCACACTTGCTCAGACTATCCGTCCCGGTTTACCCTTACCTTGATGACTGGCTCATAACAGGGGAGTCCTACGAAACATGCCTATTGAACATGCAGAAGACAATAGACTTCTTATTCAGTCTGGGATTCTCCATCAACGAGGAGAAATCCAGCCTATGCCCCAGTCAAGTCAAACAGTTTCTAGGGGCTCCAATTCGGACGAAAGACGGCCTAGTCTTCCCCTCCGAGAGGATTCAAAACCTGATGTTTCAGATCCCTCCGTATGTAGCCAGTTGGGAAGTGACAGCACGCAAAGCCATTCGACTGTTAGGAATGACGGTGCCTGCATTTATTTAGTTCCTCACACGTGTCTGCGTCCCATGCAAGAGTGGCTCAACAGCCAGTGGTGTCAGGCCAGCGGACAATGGGACGATCTGGTAGTTGTCTCGCCAGCCCTCCTCCTCTCTTTGCAGTGGTGGGTGAGGGAACCTCTTGAAGGGGAAGACCTTCACCACCCCCACAGTAGAAGCAACTCTCACGACCGACGCGTCTCTCACAGGGTGTGGGGCTCACCTGCTTCAGCAGACGGCGCACGGCATGTAGTCCCCACAAGTAGCGTCCAACCACATACATCTGTTGGAGCTATTAGCGATATTCAAAACACTGAAAGCCTTTCAAACAGTTACAGGGGAAGACAGTCCTGATCTTGACAGACAGCACCACAGCCATGTACTACCTGAACAAACAAGGAGGCACACCAAAACATTTGGATATGGGCTCTCAAACACAGGCTGTTCCTGTTGTCCCAACGCGTTCCAGGGGAACTCATTCTTCTGGCAGACGTTCTCAGCAGAGATTTCCCACTGCACGTAGAGTACGAATGACGACTACACGAAGACATAGTCGCCAACGTTTTCAAAGTATGGGGCTTCCCAGAGATCGACTTGTTTGCAACTCTGGAAAAAACTCAATGCCAAGATTACGCCTCCAGGTACCCACAGCCCCAAGGGGTACGGGCTCTGGATAGCATGAGAAAGGGGTACTCTGTATCTCCCCAGCACTCCACATAAGGTGGGGAGTGCTGGTCTCGTCCAATAAAATGTGAAAGGAATCCAAAGATCCTTTCTACCCTTGGGAACTGTAGCTCTCACAAGGTTAGCCAGAGCAAGTTAAAAGGGCAGCCCCTAGGGCAACCCAGCAACAATGGCACTTTTTGCCAAAAAGGCTAACTTTTAAAAGACACTTTGGAGAGTCTTAAAAATGACACCAATAAAAGGAGTAAAAGATTCTGAGAGTGCGGAAAAAGGTGTAACGCTCACCTGATTCCCGTAGAGGTGCCGGTCTTGACTGGGCGTATACCGTATCTTCAAAGGTGATGTGTAACACACGGCTGGCTCTTTGGGCTGGACCTCTGTGCACTGTATGTCTGGCTCGAAGGGTAAGATGTCTGCAGATAGAAAATGTGGGATTAATGAACTGGGTTATTGAATGTCTCTCTCTTCTTCCCTTTCTCTTCTCCTGTAGAACCCCAAAGGTTAACGCTCTCACCTTAGGTAAGTGAACGCCGTGCTCTCCATCTGCCTCGAGGCAGGGTGCTGTAACCAGTTTCTTCACTGGATAAGGGGAGCAGGCCTCTTGACTTTACTGCACGAACGGTAAGTTTCGAGTAATTCTAATGTCTTTAAAGTCTTTAGTAATGATGTCTCTTGTTGTGCAGGGTTCCGGCGATGGCGGATGGCGGGCTGAAGTGAGTTGAAGATGGAGCCCGTGTGATGAATAGAAGCGCCTGGAAGCACCTAAGTAAGCGCTTGTTGCCTGCTTCACGATGCGCTCTAACTGTCTTTTTATTTTGCAGGTACAAGTTCGGGGCGGCTGCAGGGTGCCGGAATACCCACTGGGTTGGATGTGGAAAGGAGTAATGGCACGTGAGTATTAAAGTTCCCCAATGTCTTTAAACGCACCTTGTTTTGTCTTTCAGATGCGGGATGCAGCGCCGAAGGCCTCCGGAGCGTGCAAAGAGTAGGTAAGCCTTTGTCTTTCAGATGCCGGAATGCAGCGCGAGGCGTTGGTGACAGCCGATGGACCAGGTAAGTGAAGAGCTGTCACTGAAGACCGTAATGCTAACCTGTTCTTTCTTGTCTTTATAGGTGTTGCTGAAGACTGGATTCAGAATGGTAACCCTTTTTCCTTAGGCCCAGGATCAGATGCAGAAGACACGATGAGCGTTCTGCTGCAGAGGATGCAGAATAACGCAAAGCAAGATTCATCCATCGGGTGTGGTTTAAATAGCCTCCTGTAGTGCTTAGGTGTCTCCTTCCACAGCCACGCCTAGGTAAGAAAAGAGTTCCTGCTTTCCAGAAGAGTTCCAGTGTTCTGAATCTAGGGAGTGGCTCCTGCCCCACCCAACAGGAAAAGTAGTTCCAAACAGAAGAGGATCAGAGATTCAACTGGCAGGCAAGTAAGCAGCATGGTCTGCTGCAGGTAAGTCCACCCAAGCATTATGAGCCCGGCGCGTCCAGCGCTGGGACTGGGCATATTTATGAGCCTGGTGCCACTGGCGCCAGGACTGGGTCCAAAAGGTCCCAATTGGGACTGGTTGGCACTCGGAACCTGGGTTATGGATCTGCTTCCAAGGGAGTTGGGAAAACCCTGACCTTTTGGAAGCAGAGATCATGACAAAAGGTTCCCACTCAGAGGTATAAGGAAAAATAATCCACCATTAAAAGCAAGACACAGGTCAGGAAGATTTCTCATTGCTATGAAAATCTTACTAACATCGCGCCAAGCCCTCTGTTTTTCTATCCTTATAAGCGAACCCCATCACGACCCATTTTAACACCTTACACCACTACCCTATATATATATTCATTTAATAATTGCTGTATTCTGTATTGTGGTTGCAGCGAAATGTACCACTCTGAAATTTGCTTCAGTAAATTGACTTGGTACGTTCTTACTTACCTTGAATATGTGTTGTGCCATTCTGAGTATATGCACGGTTAATTTACTCACCTGTGAATTGGTTGTGCCCCTTCACCAAAAGGAATGCTCTTTGTTTCACTTTATCTGTTAGGATATAAATGTTAGGGAGAATTCTCATAAATATGCTAATTCCCTTCACCTTAGAGACCCCCAGCAACTTTGCTGGATTTTGAGGACTTTATTTTTTTACCTGGAAAGAGTGTGAGCCTTTTTTCCCCACTCTTTCATGTATTTTGATGTGTGTTTTACTCTTGTGTTCTTTGATTATGGTGTTTTGAGATGACTCCATAGGCATCATCTTTTCATGTGTGTTACACAGCACCCTCAGTGCAGTAACGCAGCGAAGCCCTTCTGGGCTGTCCCAAGGTTTAAATACCTTCTCTGGGATAAACTACTGTTTCCCAGAGAATGTAAAGTTAAATTGACTTTACTAGTCTTTAGATTCCTAGACCCAGCACACCCTATCTTACAATAGAGTGCTGGAGGGGGTTACCTAGTATCCCCTATGTCTAGGAACTCATGTAGCAGTCAGATGCTAGCCTTTCCTATCGAAATGGTTGGTGGCTGTGGTTTTACAACAAACTACCATGATTTTTCCCGACTGCGAACACCGCTAGCTTAAAATCACGGGAGCCATGTTTTTCAAGATGGTGCCTTAAACCCCTTTGTTTAAACAGGTCCCGGTCTTCTTTTTTTGCCGTTTCTTTTTGGAAAGGTCCTTCTAGTATTTGTCTCTGCGCGCCAAACCAGGTTTGGTCCTTTTGTTTCTATGCCTTTGGCGGGCTTGAGGACTGAAAACCGCCTCTGGCGTCTGAGTGTCTGGGGTGGGCAGGAAGTGAGGGAGGCCCGAAACTCCCTGTGCTTAGTCTCCTAGGAGACCCAAATGCACTCTGGTGTGATTGGCTGGCTGTCAGGCAAGGACAACCACCCTGCTGGGTGAGTGGCAGCTAGGCTGGCATGAAGGGGAGAAAACTGTTTAAAAGGAGAGTCTCTTGGCTTGGAAGGCAGAGTCGACCACCAGAACGAAAGAACCGAAGACGAGCTGGAAGAGGACGGCTGCTGCAACTCCTGGACTGTTGGTTTGCCCAGTGAAGCCCTGCTGCAGGTCCAAATTGCCAAGTTCATCTCGACAGAGAAGCCCCTTCAAGGACGACTTCTTCCTTTGAGTTGGTGGGACCAATCAACTCGTAAGCCACCTGGATACCATTCTCGGAGCTGGTTAGGATTAACCAGAGGGAAGGACTCCAGCTTGTGTGCTTGACAACAGCTACGCGAACTGAAGATCTTCCATTTTTCCAGCTTGTTTGACCCGTCCAGGAGTGCCCTGACGTCCTCCCTCTTGTCCCCACGACTGAGGCTCAAGAACAGTGAGATCTGCAGGAACTGCCAGGAACCAACATCTTCAGCTGCATCTTTTCTTCATATTAAGGTACTGGGCCAACCCGATTGAGAGAACTTACCTCTCGCTGTGAAAGTTCGTGAAACTTTCCCAACTTGCAGGCCTAATCAACTTGTGACCCAACGTACATTTTTTTTTCATACAAACTACTTCTGAGAACTTTGGCAAAAACGTTATCGTTTACTACAAGAACTACTCTTTCCTATCCAAGACACTAGTCCATTGACTTTGGCCTAGGCCTATTGAACTGAATAAAGTCCTCTAGCGAACTAAAACTATTTGCACTGCCTAAGAAAGTATTTGTGATCTATTTTATTAACTTGTGCTTTTGTACTCCTATTTAAAGTGACTGAAATGCCATTTTGCTCCTATTTCAGGGGAGCCTAATTTACTCAAACGTATTGGTTTGATACTGAAGTTTGTGTATGATATTAAGTTGCCTCCTTCTAGTGAATGTTTTCTAAATGACTATGTAATAGTGTTTTACCAAGAAACCTTGAGTGTCTATTTGAACCATTGTGATTGTAAGACCTCTATGTAACATCTTTTCTCCAGCATTGGATCTTTCATAGATTCAGATGCTTGAATATTCCCCGTCGTCAGACTGGGAATCCTCAGTGATAAATTAAATAATAATAATAATATATATATTTTAAAAAATATATATATATATATATATATATATATATATATATATATATATATATATATATATATATATATATATATATATATATATATATATATATATATATATATATATATATATATATATATATATATATATATATTGCCACCTAGCAGTGCATGTACATAGCCCATTATAGCCTATGAGCCACTTCATTGTGTAGTCCCTTCACCTCACTTTGGTCCTTTATGGCCCCAGCCAATGAGGTGGCAGGGTTTAAGCTCCGCCCCCGGCAGCCATCTTCAGATTTTTCACCGCAGTCTATCAGACACAGGGAATCCTCAAGCTCTGAGCTTTTTCAAATTCTTTCTACTTTTGTGTGGTATATATTTGTAAAATATATTCCATCTTGTTCCCCTTCTTAGGGGCTTTCTTTCCAATTAACCTTGGTGGTAAAACTTGTTGTTTTCCTCTCAAAATCGTCGACTGAACTTCTCTTCAGGAATGGAGGCACCTCAGGCTGTCAGGAAGCCTTCCCTGTTCAGGGACTGCACGAGGTGCAAGAAGAAATTGGTTTACTACAAGGACCCCCACGAGCATTGCATTTATTGTCTGTACCCACATGACATTAAAAAATGTGAGATTTGTAAAACTTTTTCCACCAAGACCCTTCATGACAGGCATAGAAGACTCCTTTCATACCTGGAATCCAGGGATCAATCTTCGGACGAAGAGTCTGTCAGAACAGCTCCTGTCCAATCCAGCATTCCATCTGAGAGGCAAACTTCAAAGAGAAGGGCCTCTTCAGTGGAAAGGAGTTCCTCTCCCAAATCCAAAAAGAGGAAGCTGGAATTGATACCCTTTCTGCCTCCAGTTGACCTGTCAAGCCAGAAAAAGTCAGCAAAATCTGCCTCCAGGGGTAAGGAGGAGTTTGCAAAAAACGGGGGGGGGCAGTCGTCGGCTGGTAAACCGCCCACGAATGAAGGGAAAGGTAAAGGCCCGTCATCGGCCATACCGTCGACGAAACCAGCATCGACGATGACGACGCTTAAGACATCGTCGACAGTTAGATCATTGTCATCGGACATGTCGACCGCGAAGCAATCGTCGACGAGCAAGAAACACCACTCGTCCACGAAACATTCGTCCATGACGCAGTCGTCCACGGAACCACATTCGTCAATGAAGCCATCGTCGACGGGAAAATCTCAGTCGACAGCGAAGCCCTCGTCGACGGGACAATCGCAGTCGTCGAAGGGAAAATCTCGGTCGGCGGCGAAGCCCACGTCGACGGGAAAATCTCGGTCGGCGGCGAAGCCCTCGTCGACGGGAAAATCTCAGTCGTCGGCGAGGGATAACATCATCCATAACGCCTTCAGAGGCACCGCAAATTTCGGCAGTTACAGAGGAATTACTGCCTATCACTCTTGAAGCTCCTGTCATTACAAGCAACATCATTGAGAAGAATACTGTAACTGAACCTCTGGTACAGCAATTTTCACCTTTGGGGCACATGGCAGAACTTCCGGATATAATTCTTCAGGAAGAATTCTCCGATGCGGAAGTGGTGGAAGAGTCCATCGGTCCCTTACCGAAACAATACAGCCCTCCTTGGCACCCGTCCACGGGAGAATCCGAATATCCTCATGACCCGGTGCTCATGTTATCCGTGCAGAGGATTGTAGAAGAATTTTACAAACGGCAAAGGGAGAAGCAAATTCCGATTAATCCCATTCCTAGAGAGTCATCCCCGATTCCAGGCACATCGGGTTGCTTTCCCTACAGGAGTAGACCGCAAAAACGGATGAGATCACCTGCTCGAAGACCGAGGAGCAGCACCCACAGTGCTTCACCTACAAGAGTCCCGTCACCACAGTCCTCACACAGACCGCGATCTCCGGACGTAGATCCCACCATGGTACCGTCCACCATCTCGGTATCAGACTGGCAGGAGGATCCTTTTGGTGAATTTTCGGAACCAGAAGGAGAAATTACTCAGGAGCCAGACGATTGGGATGACTATGTCGTCGAGAAGCCCAGGAGGAGAGACTCGCCGGGCAAGGCCTCACCACCGGATGATCTCGTCTCTTTCCACACCATAATAGGTAAAGCCGCAGAACTGTTTAAAATTCAGGTTTCTTCGGAGGAAAGGCAATCAGTGCTCTATGAGCACAGGGACAAACTAAGGAGGACAGTGACCACAATTCCCCTCCTCGATACCATCTGGGATTCCGGATCCAAGATCCTATCTACGCCCTTATCGACTCCGGCGTTGGTGTCCAGGCCAGAAAAGAAATATAAAGCTCCGGATTCGGCACCGCTTTGTTTAAGGGGTCATACGAAACCGGACTCAGTTATTACAGTGGCGGCCAGAAAGAAACTCGCCAACCCCTCCTCACCTTTGTCGGCCCCACCGGATAAGGACGGACGTAAATTGGAAGCCATGGGCAGGAAAGTATCATCTTCTGCATCACTTACAATCAGAGAGGGTAATGCACTGGCCATGACCGCAAGATTCGATCGCGAGCTTTGGCTCCGCATGTCTAACTTGGCGAAACAATTACCACCGGAGCTCCAGGAGGAGGCAAAATCCATTATCGCGGATGGTGAAGCAACATCGGATCACATCGACGCAGCAGTTGATGTGGCCGAATCAGGCTTCAGACAGATGGCGCACGGCACAGTGCTCAGAAGGCAGGCCTGGATGAAGGCTACTAACTTTAGACCTGAAGTTCAGGCGCAGATACTAGACGTGCCATTTGACGGCCAAGATCTCTTTGGGAAAAAGATAGATGACCATTTGATGGCAATCAAGACGGACACTGACACAGCCAGAGCCATCAGTTCTTTAAAGGACAAAAGTAAGGACCATCGGTCTTTTCGTCCCTTTAGAGGTTCATCTTCCAAGTTCAGGGGATACAGTCGTTCCTCCTATAGTCAAAAAGCACAAGGCGGCACGTACCAAGCCAATAAATATCAGTCATCCAACAGATACGTCCATAGAGGCAGACGTGGCTCGGCCCAAGGGAAGTCACAAGGCAAGCAGAACTGACGACCAATCCCCCCCCCCCCCCCCCTTCGCCACGCCCCGGTGGGGGGGAAGGGTGAGCCAGTTTTTCCAACGCTGGCGGTCAATTACATCGGACAAATGGGTGTTACAGGTGATCCGAAAGGGTCACACCTTGGAATTTCTGGACCAACCTCCTTCCCTGCCTCCAATTCCCCGCAGAGTGCATATGCTAAGACAGGTCATGTCCGAAGTGCAAAAACTGCTCCAGAAGGCAGCAGTAGAACCAGTACCCTATTCTCAGAGGGGAAAAGGTTTCTACTCCCGATTTTTCCTCGTCAAAGAAAAACGGTCAATGGAGGCCCATCTTGGACCTGAGGGCTCTCAACAAGTTCATCAAGCGCATAACTTTCAAGATGGTAGCTCTACAAGGGGTGCTACCTTGGTTAAACAAGCACGACTTCTTGGCCACTTTAGACTTGGAGGATGCATACTTCCACATTCCGATCCATCCAGCACACAGGCAGTTCCTCAGGTTCACAGTGGGAGGGCTCCACTTTCAAGTACTTCCGTTCGGTCTAAAATCGGCGCCAAGAGTTTTCACGAAATGCCTGGCACCGGTAGCGGCAAGTCTCAGGAGAGCAGGAACGGACGTTTTTTCCATACCTGGACGATTGGCTGATAAAGGCAAGTTCAGCTGCAAAGGCTCGTTCGGCAGTGTCGAGGACGGTCAACCTCCTAAAAGAGTTAGGTTTCTCCATCAACCAGACGAAGTCCTGCCTCGTTCCCAGCAAGGTAGCTCTCTTCCTAGGAGCCGAGCTCGACTCCAGCATTCCCAGAGTGAGACCATCCACAGAGAGAATAGCAGCGATTCTACGCTCAACTTCGAACTTCCTACAGAAAGAGACAACATCTGTACGCTCTTACAAATCCCTATTGGGCATGATGTCATCATGCATATTCCTCATACCGAACTGCAGGCTTCGCATGAGGCCGATTCAGGAAGCTCTGGACCACCAATGGAAACAAGCTTTCGGATGCTGGGAAGACATTGTCCAGATTCCATCGACGTTGCACAAGGCCCTTCGATGGTGGAACGCTCCGAGGAATCTTCTACAGGGAATGCCGTTTCAAGCACCGACATCGACCCTCCTGCTGCGGACGGACGCTTCCTTATCAGGCTGGGGCGCTCATCTTGCGGACCTCCAAACCAAGGGATCTTGGTCGGCACACATCAACGTGTTGGAGCTCAGGGCCGTAAGGTTGGTGCTGAAAGCCTTCCTACCGGTTATAGCTGGTCAAGTTCTTACGGTTCAGACAGACAACACGACCTCCATACACTATACAAACAAGCAGGGAGGCACGAGGTCTCAGATCCTGTCGCAAGAAGCCCAACAGCTATGGGCATGGGCCTTGCGCTACGGGATACAGATCAGGGCAGAGCACCTTCCAGGAGTAGACAATGTCCTAGCGGACAGATTAAGCAGAGAATACACAGCGTCACACGAGTGGGAGTTGGACGACAGAGAAACCTGACAGATATTTGCCTAATGGGGCCATCCGCAGATCGACCTTTTCGCCACCAGGAACAACAAAAAATGCAAGAGATATGCGTCAAGATACCCCGAGCACCAATCGCTGGGAGACGCGTTCTCAGTGGATTGGTCGGAGAAGCTCCTCTACGCCTTCCCACCCATTCCCCTCATGTCGAGGGTACTTCGCAGGGTGAAGGAACAGGATTGTTCCTTGATTCTTATTGCACCCGATTGGGCACGGCAAGTCTGGTACCCGACGCTGAGACATCTATCCTGCAAAACCCCGATTCGTCTCAAATCACATCAATATCTACTGACGCAACAGAACCGCAAGGTCCTCCACCACGACCCGAGGAGCCTGTCCCTCAAAGCATGGTTCCTGAGCAGCGTAAACTGATGCACCTAAAGTTACCATCAGAATGCTGGGATATCATCAGGGCCGCTAGAGCCCCGTCCACGCAACTCACCTACACCAGAAAATGGACCAGGTTTTCCAAATGGTGCGAGACCTCTGCGATCGATCCCCTCACGGCCTCGGTTAATCAAATTCTGCCTTACTTGTTGCACCTGGCTAAATCAGGGCTCTCACTGTCCTCTATCAAGGTCCATCTGTCAGCCATAGCGGCCTACACGGTAACCGCGGAGACGCAAGCCTTACTCTCCTTACCAGCGATCAAGATCTTCCTGAAAGGGCTAATGCGTACTTATCCGCCTACACCTACACCAGTTCCGGACTGGAGCCTCAACACCGTCTTAACAGCCCTCATGCAACCTCCCTTCGAGCCCATACATAGATGTGATATGAAATTCTTGTCCTGGAAGACATCCTTCCTGATAGCCATCACATCGGCCAGAAGGATCAGTGAGTTGCAAGCTTTGTCTTCGGAACCTCCATTTACCTTGTTCCAGAAGGACCGCATCATCTTAAGGCCTCACCCGAAGTTCCTCCCCAAGGTACTTTCGGAGATGTCGTTCACTGAGCGCATTGTTTTACCAACCTTCTTCCAGAATCATGCTTCGGAAGCGGAAAGGACATTACACTCTCTAGACGTTTCTAGGGTGTTGAAGTTTTACTTGCAAAGAACCAAGGAGTTCCGCTCCTCAAACCGGCTATTCATTTCCTTCTCTGGCCATACCAAGGGCCAACATATATCCAAACAAAGCCTGGCACGCTGGGTATCGTCCTGCATCACCCACTGTCATCAGTTGAAAGGCGACCCTTTAACTAGACCGCCGTCTGCGCACTCCACCAGAGGAAGGGCGGCGTCAACAGCATTCCACGCAGGGGTGGCCTTGAAAGACATATGCAGAGCTGCCACG
Organism: Ambystoma mexicanum; assembly: GCF_040938575.1. Lineage (NCBI taxonomy): Eukaryota > Metazoa > Chordata > Amphibia > Caudata > Ambystomatidae > Ambystoma > Ambystoma mexicanum. The sequence continues at coordinate 659,359,740 of NC_090921.1, forward strand.
TGCAGCACTCTGCATACTTTCGCGAAACACTACTGCCTGACTGAAGATACCTAACTGCAGTTGGACAGGCAGTGCTCCGCCATCTCTTTGTGTAAGGTAGGACCAGCCTCCTTTCCCACCTTTCCCGAAGTATGTAACCGTTGTGTTGCTGCATGGTAAAGGTTTGATCAGAAATATGTTTTTTCTGTAATTATGCATATCTGTTTATAATGGTGGCATGTTTTAACTGCTTGGTATTCTATTCAAGCATCTGAATCTATGAAAGATCCAATGCTGGAGAAGTCTTAGTTACTTACCTGTAACTGTATTTCTCCAGCATTGGTATCTTTCATAGATTCACATGCGCCCGCCCCCCTCCCCTGAGAGGCTGCTCCTATGCTCGGCATCCATCATACTGTAATCTCTACGGTTCAAAATCTGAAGATGGCTGCCGGGGGGCGGAGCTTAAGCCCTGCCACCTCATTGGCTGGGGCCATAAAGGACCAAAGTGAGGTGAAGGGACTACACAATGAAGTGGCTCTTAGGCTATAATGGGCTATGTACATGCACTGCTAGGTGGCAGTGTATGTGTGTATATATATATATATATATATATATATATATATATATATATATATATATATAAAAAATATTATTATTTAATTTATCACTGAGGATTCCCAGTCTGACGGGGAATATTAAAGCATCTGAATCTATGAAAGATACCAATGCTGGAGAAATACAGTTACAGGTAAGTAACTAAGACTTACTGCTCACATTCCCTCTTGAGAAAAGCCTGGCGTCTCTGCTCGCTACCAAAAACTGTGTAGTACAGACTTATACCAAAGGTTGGTTTTGCTTACACCTGTAGTCCTAATTGTATGTGGTGGTCCCATAGGGTACTGCATGCAATTCTGCCTAACAATAAATATGAGCGCCCCCATTGGGTCTGGCTTCCCCGAACTTGCTGTAGAGCCCGGTTAGAATAAGTCTGCCTTTTAGGTTTTACCTACCTAGAATAACATTGAGTCGTTCATAAAGTGTAACATTGGGTTTTGCTTTCCCTGGTCTGTTTCATACAAATGCTAAAACAGTCTTAGGTTTATACCTACCTTTTAACTTGCATGTAGCTCCTTTTTTTATAAAGGTTTTACTTACTCTGAATAGCTGTGCTATCCTAAAATAAGTTTATTGCTTACCTCAATCTGTGTTGCACTGATCTGCAAAGCAACTGTAATAGTATATTACAGCATTAGGCTTTACCTGACTAGATTAGCTGTGTGCCATTCTTAAAAAGTGTCCTGTAGGTGAAGCTGACCTTGGTCTGCCTGGTGCAATCCTAAATTAGTTTACTTTTAAACTATAGTGATGTGTTTTTTTAATAAATATTTGACAATAACCAGTACTTTTACCCCAAGACCTAACTTGCCCTACTTGTATTTATAATAAACCTTTATTTTGTATAATACTTCTGGTTATGGATGAGCGCTGTTTGTGGTTGATGTTTTCTCTTCTGGTTAGAAGTGTTTCTATTGACTCCTTGGTATACTACAGGTGCTGTTTTTTTGTACAGCCTTCCCTCCTACGATAAGCCTGGCTGCTCTATCTACGCTACCATATGCTCAGGTGGTACAGCCTTATACTAAAAGAGGAGTCTTGTACTGTCTCAGTTGAATGGTTTTACTAAGCCCTTCAGAAAAACTGTCATAACACCCACCCGAACCCCGAAGGACTTGATTCGGGCCGTAACGGTTACGTCTAGACCCTCGATGTCGAACCTTCCCACAGATAGTATTGAAGAAAGTCGACGCTTTGACAAAGAGTCTTTGCCCTGGGGAGCCAGGTGCCATACAACTGTCCAATAAATAAATGCCTCTTGTGCCTTTTCAAAGTTCTCGCATGTCCTATGGAACACCATCACAGAGGCAGCTGACCATTCGCAAGTGAGGGAACTCGGGAAGGGTTTTTTGGAGATCATGGGTGATAAGGAGATGGCCTGTCAGGCCTCCAAGCTGGATTGGACACTGCAGACCGTGTGGGCTGCCCCATGGACACAGACTGTGCTGCGCAGGTCAGCCTACCTTAGGGGCTCTGGGTTATCCCCGAATAGAGCATTTGTTTGGCCCCAAAGCCAAGTTGCTCAAAAAATTCAAAGGTTCTAAGCTGATGGCTAACTCACTGGGGTTGGCTATGCAGCAGCATCCTCCAAGGCAACAGTTTGCATTTGGATCAAAGGGGTGAGGCTACAGGTGGTACTCCACCGTCCCACTTACTCGGGCCAAGCAGGGACAACATAGACTTCCCACGACCAGGGAGAGGCATAGGAGGGTCGGGCAGACTACTCCTGCTGCAACGGCAACAGCACCTCAAAAACCTCCGAGGTCTCCCCCATACTTCTCTGGTTGCAAGGAGGATCACTGGGTTCTTGGGCAAATGGAAGGAGATCACTTCCTATGCCTGGGTCCTTCAGTTGGTCGAGTTGGGCTACTGCCTACTGTTTGTGAAACGACAACTGGAGTGCGAGCTCCAGGAGGGGACTGAAGGCCCTTCTTTTGAAGTTAGCAGTAGAGGAGTATCAGTCGAAGAAAAAGGCTTGCGCTAGTATTCTTGATGCTTCCTGGTCCCCAAGAAGGGGGTAGGACTCCGTTCCATTCTGAAACCTCGGGGGCTTGAACAAGTTCCTGAGGAATGACATTCAGGATGGTGATGTTGAGGGACATTTTCCAGGCTCGAAATTTCCCAGACTGGCTGGTGCCACAGGACCTTCAGGGCCCCTATTTCCACATGCCTTGCCACAGGAAGCACAGGTGGTTCCTGAGGGTAGTCATTGGGGACACACATCAGTTAATGGTGATCCTCTTGGCCACTCCGCAGCCAGCATTTTACCAAGCTGTTGGCAATAGTAGCGGTGGCCCATCTCAGGAGAGCAGGTGTCTTTGTGTTCCCATACTTGGGCATTTGGCTTATCCGGGTTTGGTCACTGGAACAAGTTTCGAGGCACAAAAAAGACACTTGTTTGCTGCTGCACGACTTGGGTTTCTCCCTGTGTTAGGCAACGTTTGTATGCAGTACCCTCTGGGAACACTACAAAAAACTCTGACTATAGGTATAGGAAACCCAACCTTTGGTATAAGCTTGTACTACACAGTTTTGGTAGCGGGTTCAGCAGCCAGGCTTATCTCAAGAGGGGTCAATGTGAGATGTAGTGCAGTTACACAGAGATTTACAGTTACAAGTATTCAAATAAACTCCTACACTCAGGTTTTCCTGAATAACTAATTATTAATTCATCAGTTGGAATAAGCCTTCTTCACAAGGGAGCATTATAATAGTAACACTCAAATACACTTCATGAAATACACACTCTTAATATCTCTAAATCAGTAAATACCCTTTTGGGATGGCCCAGAGACACTGCATACACCCTCAGGTGACTTCAATTGCTAGGTTGCTGGGGACATTAATATATCACTGTTGCATTTAGGATCATATAGTAATAAGTCAAAGGAAAAGATTATTTAGAGCAAACAAGAGACCACAAATATTCTGAAGCAGGTAAATACTTTTGGATCCCATCAAGAAGAGTCATTCAGTACAATGAGGCCAAAGTGAATGGGCAAAAAGTCTCATATGGGATGAAGCACTTCTGGTAGGTTAATGCAAAAGGTCTTTGCACAATGTTTTAGAAGTCTTTGAAGAAAAGAAGAATCAAATGTAGGGCCACAAGCTGATTGGACTTGTGAGTAGTAGAAGATGCAAGCAACTCTACAGCAAGAGGTAAGTTCTTTAGACTTTGTACAGTAACTTTTAAAATGAAGAAAAGATGCAGCAGATGACTCTTGTTCCTGTGCAGCTCTGCAGATCTCACTGTTCCTGGGCCTCAGTCGTGGGGACAAGAGGGAGGCCGTCTGGGGACTCCTGCGCTGGGACGGTCAAAGCTTGCAACTTCACTTTCAGTGGCTGTTCAGTGTTTCAGCTCCTCGCGTCTACTGCAAATAGTAACACTGTGGTTCCTGGCTGTCGAGATGGACTTTCCTTGCTTCTGGGGTCCTGCACTCTTTTGAGGGGCCTCAGGCCCGGTCAGTCCTGCTTCCTGGGATTCCGGAGGATCTTCCTGGCGTTCTTGGCCAGCTTAAAAGCAATGCACACAATCTGGTGTTCCTCTCCCTTGCTATACGGTTTCCAGCGGCAACTCTATGGAAATCCAACCAGCTCATAGATGGAGATCCAGGTGGCTTACTTTGGAGTTGATTGGTCCCACCAACTCAAGTGGAGAAGTCCTTGCAGGGGCTTCTGTCGATACGAATTTGGAGTTTCAGCACAGCAGCAGGACTTCACCGGGCAAACCAACGGTCCAGGAGTTGTAGCAGGCGTCCTCTTGGTCGACTCTGCCTTCCAAGCCAAAAGACTCGCCTTTTATTCAGTTCTCTCCCATTCATTCCAGCCTAGCTGTCAGTCACCCAGCAGGGTGGTTGTCCTTGCCGGACAGTCAGCCGGCCAATCCCCACAGTGTGCATTTGGGTCTTCTAGGAGACTAAGCACAGGGAGTTTCGGGCCCCTCCCTCACTTTCTGCCTACCCCAGATACCCTGGAACCAGAGGCAAGCTTCACTCGTGAACCCCGCCAAAGGCAAAACCAACAAAGGGACCAAATCTGGTTTGGCGCACAGAGTAAGTCTCAAGGAGCTTTCCAGCAAGAAATGACGAAAAAGAGAAGACCGGGGCCATTTTGATGAAATGGGCACCCATGAGTGACTGCTGTAAAAACACACAAGGGTAGTAAAAAGTAGTACTGTAAAGTCTAAGAGAATTTACCTCTTGTTGTGTAGCCTTACTTGCTTTGTTGAGACCTGTCTTGGTTACCTTGCAGAGTTGCTAAAGCTTTGGCCCTCACAAGCCTCCCAGCTTGTAACCCTTCAAGTGTTCTATTTTCAACAAACATTTCTAAAAACTTTGTAAGACTTTTTACTTACCTGCAAAGGATGATCTTCAGCTCCCCTAGACATTGTGCAATTAACATCAGCTTTCCTTGCTCCCTGAGAGACTCCTCTTTACCTCAGACTTTGTGCTTTGGTCTTACCCCCAGGAAAGGGTTAATATACTCTGCATTGGAAGGTATCAAAAGTACTTACCCGTTTGTTTGTTAACCTTTGTTTTATTCCCCTATCTAACCTTTGCTCTAAATGTCCCAGTCATAAATCAATGTCCACAGTATACTAGCTATTTAAGTCACCTGAGGGTGTAGGAAGTCTGTGTGCCATCCCCAATGGGTATCCTCTGATTTAGAGAAACAGTGAGTGTATTAAGTGTTATATATATTGCTCCATTCTGAAGAAGGCTTATACAAATGACTGAAATAAATTAATAGTTTTATCAAGAAACCTTGAATATAAGTGTTTCGTTGAATAACTGCTACTGTGAAACTCTCTCACAACATTACTGCTCACATTGACCCCTCTTGAGATAAGCCTGGCTGCTCGGCAACACTACCAATTTGTGTAGTTCAGACTTATACCGAAGGTTGGGTCCCTACTGCCAGAAAGTCAAGGTTATTTTAGTGCACCCAAGGGGTACTGCATACAATCTTGCCTAACAAGCCCCTAAGTACGCGCTATGCCCGGAGAGATTGCAGGGGCGACTGATCATGGACGAGCCTGGTACCCAGTGAGACTGAGGGTAGCCAAGCAACCATGCAGCGCCGAAGACAGGTGGGCAGCAGGGGAATGAGGGAGATAAAGCAGAGGAGAAAAGGATTGCCTTGAGGTTCCTCCGGAACTTCAGGTGGTCCGGCTCAAGTTTGAGAGTGACAGGAAGGCCATTGCAGAGGGGGGAGATCAAACGCCCATTCTCTGCCTGGAGAAATGTGTGACCCTCAGAGTTTGAGGTAGGTGAGCCAAGGGCTCGAGAAGGAAGGTATTTTGGAAGAAAGAGTTGGATGGAGTGCCGGCCTGGCCCCAGAAAGCTTTCTGGATGATGCAGAGAGTCTTGAACTTGATACTTGCAGCCACCAGGAGCACACACATAGATTTTCAGGGCTGGAGAGATACAGTTCCTAGGCTTGAGGCCAAGGATAAGTCTTGCAGTCCTGTGCTGGATTAGTTGCAGAGCGCAGACAGTAGAGGATGACAGATTAAGAGACTTGTTGCAGTAGTCCAGCCTAGAGAGAACCAGGGCTCTAGAGACATTGAGCTTCTGGGGGAAAGTGGGAAAAGTAAGGATACCTCTGTGGGCGTGCCGCTGGAAGTGTCCCTTCTTGGCAAGATCCGTAATGTGCGGAGAGGAGAGGGTGGAGTCGAAGATGACACTAAAGTGTTTTGCCCCACAGGAAGGCGAAGGAAGAGGGCCCAGGGAGGGAGGCCAGTGAAAGCGGGAGCAGAGGTCCCAATGAGAAGGTTCTCCGTCTTACTGGCATTAAGGCAGAGATGGTGGGAGGCACATCAATCCTGAAACGTGGATAGACAGTCAGGAATGAGCGCGAGAGGAGAGGAGGCTAAGGGGAGCCTGACGGAGAGCGGAGTGTCATAAGCATAACACAAAGTTAAATGAGAAGGTAGAGATCAGGTGGGCCAAAGAGGCCAAGTAGAAATTGAAGAGCCAGGGTGAGAGGTTAGAGCCCTGGGGAACACCACATGTGGAGAGAGAGGTGGTGGAGAGAAAGGACCTGGGAGGGTCGGTCCAGCAGGCTGAAGAAGAAAAATGGGAGAATACCTTACCCCCATTCTCATCCAAACCATGGCCTAGGACGTCACGGCCCAAGCACCCCCCGCAAGAGGAATTCGACCCGCTCACTTCCGCACCAGACATCAAGATCCACTGTGGCCACAACCCACACGGCCAAGGAGCCTGTCCGTTAATGAAACTACGTGCGGGAACCTCCGGTGGAACTGACATCGACCATATGGACCAACTCGATTAGACAGTAACCACAAATATCATCCAACAGCCAACAGAAAAGAACACATGTGCCACCATGCACATTGGTCACCCACACACCAACCTACACGAAGAACATACTCAGTGCTATGACATAGAGGACCGCTTACACCCACATATGCATCGTGGTTATGTTTCACATAGGCCACCTGCAGCATCGCAGAAACGCAAGATGCCAGAAGAGCTTGTCTACATGCTTGCAGACACTTCCACGCCACTAAAACCATGAAGATGTAATCTTACATATTTACTAATGCTTATGACACTCTGTTGCCCCTCGTGACCTCGATATCATGGATTATGTACCGCCACCCAGAAGCCAGGCCAAGGTAGGCCGCAAAGCAAGAGTCCCCAGGAAGAAGCCTCTTAGACTGAACTGCGAAAGTGCTGATCACGCAGAGCAAGCCCCAACGAGAGCCCATAGCCAAGGCTGCGATGTTGCAATCTACATTCCGTGCTCCCTGCGCCGAGGTCACACCTGACACTGCTCAACGCTCCTCAGAGCCGAAATACAAATCAAATGCTCATAATTCGGCTCCAGCCACGGTCTCAAAACACATGACCAAGCCAACCTGATGCAATGCCAAGCCCTACGGGACAGAAAAGCGCTCGCGTCTGGGACACAGTCTGCAACAATGAAGTGACAAATTGGACACCTAGAGCGATGGGAAAGACATGCACATTAGCCAATAGTCAGACCTGTCCATTGTCTGCCACAGACAGTCATACTTTGTTGCCAGTACCAGGTACACCGCGAGCTGGGAACAACGATGGTCCCAGGCTTGGGGGCTTGCGGATGAACCAATCAAAATACGAGGGGCGCATCATGACGCCACTATAGTCTAACCAGTCGCCACATGTCCCCTTGTAACAACTTTGTTGTAGCAATTGTTAGGGATGGCCCAAGCGTACCACCTGACCCTTCCTCGCCCAATAACAATCTTTCCTATAGGTAACTATACTGATTTTACCACTCGGGGAGCCAACCCGAAGTGGCGCTAGGTTTTGGGGATAGTGTTCCCAGGTGACGCACGTAACCGCGTCATACAGTTACAAAAAGGGCCTGCGAGCCCACGGATGATGAGCCTCCCGGATGCATATGGTCCGAGTTCATCCCTGCTTGTTTCTGTAATAAACTGCAGTATAAACCTTGCTCTTGTGTGCCTCATACTCCTTTTGGGACGCGGGCGGAATTGGGGCCTCCCCAATCCCGGTCGTCTGCGGACGGCCCTGCCGGCCCCCGGGAAACTACCCTGACCAGGCTGAATGTCAACCACTCCAGGGCCTGATCCGTGATACCCAAGCTCTCAGGGAGTCTCTTGCTCAGGGTGTAGTGGGTGACTGTCAAAAGCAGAGGAAAGGTCAAGGAGGATGAGGGCAGAAGGAAAGCTGTAGTTCAGATTAGAAAGCAGATCTTCACAGGCGTTCAGGAGAACAGTTTCGGTGCCTCTGGCTGCTCTGAAGCCAGACTGATGGTCATGGAGACAACTAACAGATTCAGTGTGGAGAGTAAGCTGGGAGATGGCCAGCCTTTTCCAGATGTTTGCCCATGGAAGGAGTAATGGAGATCGTGTGATATTTTGCCAGACGTGTAGGATCGTCGGAAGGCTTTTTAAGGAGGGAGTGAACAAGGAAGTGCTTGAGGAGAGGGGGAAAGATCCAGTTACGAGAAAGTGATTTCAGAAATCGGCCAATGCCGGAGCAAGGCTATCAATGTGGTCCTTGATGGTTCTGGAGAAGCAGGGGAGCACATGTTTTAACTGGACTTTCATAGATCGGACTTGTCTATAAACCTTGTTGGGTATTTTTGTCAGAGAAAGAAGAGAAAGGAGAGGGAGAGGCATCCAGAGAAAGGAGGAGAGAGAGAAGGGGCCAGATGTGGGGCCCCGAGAGGAAGAGGAGAGCGAGGACAGGATATCCTGCGTTTTAGTGGTGAAGTGAGAAGCCAGAGCCTGGGAGGGAACAGAGGTGGAGACTGCAGAAGGATTGGCCTGCCCCTTGCAGATTTTAAAGAGTTTGGCCGTGTTAGAGGCTGCAGAGGGACCTGCTTGGATGTGGGCTCTCTTCTTGGACAGGACAGAGAGTATGTATTTCCTTTGGAGCAGGCGTCAGGCCAGTTTGTCAGAGGGATGCGCCCGAAGCCCTCCACTTCCTCTCAGCCACCCTGCACTTGTGTTTCAGTGTAGCGAGGTGAGAGTCATACCAATTGTTGCACTTGGGGGTAGGCTTCAGACTGATTCTCATGACGGGGGCAAGGATGTCCAGAGTGTTGGAGATAGAAAGATGCTGTTTAGAGATGGCTGTGTCGGAGTGCGAGTCAGCCGCACGAGTAGGAGGAGCAGAGAAAGTTGAGGCAAAGACATCCATTGACACATGTTTATTGGACCTAATGACCGAGAAGGTAGGGAGCTATCCTTGGGTGGGCTTTGCCTGAGGGACAGAGTTTCAGGGGAGAGGAAAGCAGAAAGTGGTCAGTCCAAGAGAGGAGTGTGGTGAGAGGGTTGGAGAGGGGTATGTCTGAGGAGATGAGAATATCCAAGGTGTGTCCGACAGTGTCGAACCAGAGGGTAGAATGGAGAGAGTGTTGCAGAGGTGGGATGCGAGACATTCAGGTGGATGTTGAGGTCTCAGAGGAGAAGTTGAAAGGTAGAGGCAATGAGAACGGTGGTCAGCCACTCGGCGAGGAAGAGGGCAACCTGTCCTGGTGGCCTGTAGATGGTTGCCACAGTCAGAAGCCAGGAGAGAGGGAGAGCCTGCAGACCTGGCATTCAAATGTAGAGTAGGCATGCGTAGGAATGACAGAAGCACGGACCCACTCGGGATAGATCAGAGCTACTCCACCTCTGGATCGGTTGGTTCTTGGCTCGAAGAGGATCTTGTATCAGGGAGGAGAGTGTCAGAATATGACCGAGCTGGCTTTAAACCATGTCTCAGTGAAAGCAAGGACATCAAAGTCAAGTTCTTCCAGGAAATGGCAGATGTCAGAGGAGTGTTTGACAGCAGAGTGAGAGTAGCGATATGGAGCAGGTTGCCACATTTGAGACTTCCGGGGTGGAGGTACAAGCTTGGGGTACACCAAGTGGTAGAGGGTTCAGAGAGTGGACAGAGGATGTAGCCGGTGGTGGCATAGTAGCCAGAGAGGAGGAGGAAGGTGCCAGAGAGGCTGCGGACGGAAGGTGTGGCGGGGGAGCCAGAGAGGTGCTAGTAGGATTAGCGGGAGAAGGAAGAAGTTGATCAGACGCAGTAGACGCCTATCAAAGAGTAGGAGATTGGGCTCAGGGCACTGGACCAAGACTCTGCCATTCAGATAGACATTAATGGTGGTTTTACAGGAGTAAGAGGAGACCAAGAGGAGCTCCTACTGAGTGCCACCATTAATGGAAGAGATCGAGAGCCGAGATCATATGAGGGGCCCATATGCCTGGTAAGGCAACAACAAAGAGGATGTCGTGTGAGTCTGCCTGGAGAAAGCACTGATTTAAGTATCTGCGATAGGGAGGCCTGGGTTGGAGACCAGATGTCCCTCTTGAACTTCTTCCTTCCAGACTTGGTGAGAGGGATAGGATAGGAGATAGAGCAGTAGTTGGAGAAGATGGAGGAAACGGAAGCACCATAAAGGGTGCAAGGAGGAAAGTAGGAAGAGGAGGAGTGAGCAAAAGAGAGGAGAAACTCGCATCCTAGCGCTGCACAAAGCAAGATGCGTAGATGGGGAGGCGGAGTCACACAGTAGGGAACACACTGGAAGAGTGACGTACAGCAGTACAATAGAACCCTCAGCAGGGTGGGGACATAGATAGTGCCTAATGGGACACAGTTCACACTACAACAGTAACCACTGTTTAATGGGGACATAGAGAGTGGACAAGAGCCTGATGGGACACAGTTCACAGTAACCACAATTGAGGGGACCTATAGAAGGCACCTGAAACACAAAGTACGGCTAACCACTAGAGGGGAGAGCCTAAGATTGTGCAGAGACAGAGTACGTTGTGTCAGACGGTTAGGTGGAAGTACTTGCAAGACCGGGTAGTTTAGTAGGGAGCAGTAGTGGCTGCTCCCACTTCCCGCACCTTTCTTGCCTTTCAGACACTGATGGACGACTGCTTCGTCGCATACACGCACTCTGCACCACACCCCTCCGTCCCCCAACACCTGTCGCATAACACTGCACCCTTAGCCTATGAGTGCTTTGCCACTGAGGGTCCGGTCCTCGCTTCTTAAAGGATACGCTGTGTGGGCGTAGCGTAACGTGCTACGTTCGATCGGCCTGTGGCTGTGCTTCGCACAACCCAGCGCTCTTGGCCTACGGAGGCATTCTGTATTTTCCTGGTGCCGGCGCCGAGACTCCTCATGAGATCCCTGTAGTGGCTTCACAGGAACCCATGGTTGCAGTATTTCGGCCAGATGTCAGATATCCTCCAGGTATCGAAGTTTGTGGCTGGAGAACGCGTGCAGTCATTGACGCCTCTCTGAAGGGTTGAGGAGCTCATTGCGCGCTCGCCAAATCGGCAGCCACTGGTCTCAGAAGGAAACGTTTTGCCACATCAGTCTGCTGAAGATGCGAGCAGTCAGACTACCACTGATGGCATTTGTGCCTTCTCTGCAGAGGAAGTATGTCCTAGTTCTAATGGACAACACAGTGACCATGTACTACCTCAACAAGCAGGGAGGCGAGAGATCACTGCCCCTGTGCGGGAAGTTCATGCAGCTATGATCCTGGATGCTGGGGAAGAAACATTTAAGCCTCTGCAGCTCATCTGGCAGGGGTGGAGAATAGGTTTTCAGATGCTTTGAGCAGGCCGAGCTTGTTCTCCCACGAGTGCGAGCTATTTGTGGAGGTCATTGCAGAGATATTCACCAGGTGGAACAACCCGGCAGTGGACGTGTTTGCGACAAAGGATAACCCAAAATGCAAGCAGTAGGGGGAGTTGGGGAACGCATTTCTGGTGGAGTGGGTCTTCAACCTCAATTATGGGTTCCTGCTGTTACTGGTCATCCCTTGGGTTCTCAGGCGGTGGTGTTGATACAGTACTCACTTGATCCTGATCGCGCTGGACTGGGCAAAAAGGAACTGGTACCCGGGTCTTCTGAAATTGGCTGGCATCCTTTTAAACGAGGAAAAGGCCACCAGGTACCACTTTACTGTGCCCACTTGTAGACCCATTTTGGCTAAGGCCAATAAATACGCCATCACAGAGGAGGTGGGACACATCATCGGGTCCACTCCCTTCGCCTTGCACCAGGCCACACGCTTTCTCAATCTGCATGTATACAGCAACCTAGTGGTCGACCTACATGCAGCCAACACTGCCGCGTCGAGGTACCAGTCCCCCAGGGTTAGGAACAGGAAGAGTCTGCCTTCCCCTGGCCACCTGGGAGGAGACTATAGGTCTGGTTTCTGTGGGGATTCCGCAGGATTCATCCGATAGGGTGGACGCTTAGTCTGTCCACCATGCGTCCTGATGAGCGACATGCCAGGCCTTTTTACGCATTAAAAACATGTAAATATAATACTTTTTATCTTTCTGTGTTTATGCATGATTTGAGAGTAGAGGGGTCAGGTGACTTCACAGAATCCAGAACATCTGGATTCTTATCTTCCTGGATGAAATCAGTCTGTAGAGAAGCAGACTGAAACCCAAAGTTCATTCTACTGAGAATAGGGGGGTTTAGGGGGATGGTCAAATGCTTTGCGTTTACTTACCCTCTGGCTCCGGTTTTCGCAGATGACTAGATGGGTCAACTGTGGGTCACTGGAGGTAGGTGGGGATACTTTTGTATCGCCCTAGTATTTAACACGTGGGTTTTTGTTACTTTCACATGCGCCTAAAAAGAAGCGAGTGGACGCAATTACATTTTTACCATGTTTGTGTTATGTCTAGTGTGCACATTCACGTTTACTATGTATTGCTACTAAGCGTGGCTAGTGTCCTGAAAATGGCAGCGCCACGAGAATTTTCACTTTTCCTTTTGCCATGTTATTGATTGGGCTTCTTCCTGCCTTCTCGGGCCAGGAAATCCCATATAAGGTCATGCGCTTACCCAGGAAAGCTGCAGCTTTTACAGGCTAGTGATGCCTTAGTGTGTGCTTGACCCAGTAATGGATGGGAATGTCTGGTCCCATTCCACATCTGTGGTGCCTGAAAGTCTGGGTGTGTGGCATGAGTGAAACCCACAGTGGCCCCTTATTGTACCACTGCTGGCTATTTGAAAGGTGCAGATCCTTACCGTTGGTGGGCTTGGACTTGCTTCCAGACATGATTTAGGATAAGTGGACTCCTGCACTAATTCTTCAGATCAGCATTGGAGCCAGGTATCCTGTGTTGACAATCAGCCAACTGAAGATCTGTGGATGATTGCCGAAGAGGCCCAGCATCCCTTCCTGTGTTTGGCTTGGTGAAACCATGCTGGCCTACCTGATCTGCGAAGACGTGTCCAGTCAAAGGATCCAAAAAAAAGGATTGAATGCCCTTTTTTTAAAAAACCAAAAGGACCGGGAAAAAAAGGGTTGAATGCTTTTTTATTTATATATTTTTTAGTTTAGTATGTATGTAAAAAAAATTGTAAAAAAGAAAACAGGGTTTGAGGGGGTGGGGGGGGGCCCATTTGGAAAAAAATGCATTTGACCCTTTTTTCCGGTCCTTTTTAGTGTTGGAAAAAAAGGCATTCGATCCTTTTGTTTTAGATCCTTTCACCTATAACCCTGGGAAGGCCCTCAGCGGTGCTTCAACCCTTGGACTGGTGGGACCAACCAGTCTTGGTGCATTCTTGAGGATCCAGCCATCCTGAGCCTTTGGAAGTGTCCCTGGACCCCCTCTGTGTACTGACCAGCTCTTCAGTGGGCTACCGCGGTAGAATCCTCGCTGGATCTTCAGTGTTCGCTGGCTTGTGGTATAAATTGCCTTCCTGCCGAATTTCAGCCGCCCATCTTAAAGGGATCCTGCTGTGAAAGGTCTTCTACTGCAACTGGAAGGGTGCCTGCTGTCACCTGTGTGTGGTAGTTGTCGCTGGAACTCGCCTTTCCTGGTCTGGTGAAATTTCATGCATCAGTGTCTTCTGCATTTCTTCGTCCCAAAGGTTGCACTCTGCTCCCGGAACTGCCTGGCACTCCTTGTACCCGCAGCCTCTGAGCACCTCTCACTTGAACCAACGGCTGGAAAACCTACCTTCAACGACCCCTAATTGACCCACCTAGTCATCTGCGAGAATCGGGGGTCGGGGGGGGGGGAGTAATTGCAACTCATTCATCTCCACCTGTTCTCCTTAGAATAAACCTTAGAGTAAACTTTGGTTGTTTTATTCCATAGCATTTTGATTGTTGGATCTAAAATCCTGTATCTGTTATGTTAAGGGAATTTCATAAGCGCACGTTCACCCAAAGGTATCTTGGCGCTAGAGGGCAAGGACGCACCCGAATAGGACCGGTAAGTCTTGACGGCCTTTCTAACGGCAAGATGATTGGACAATTTCCTTATACCTAGCGGGAGCTTGTTCCAGTGCTGAGCAGCTGCTATGGAGAAAGCTCGACCGCCAATCCTCACACGGCGAAAGGAGGGAACAGAAAGCTGACCGGCCGAAGCAGAGCGCAGACAGCGGCCGGGACAGTAGCGAGTAAACTTGGCTCTAAGAAATTATGCGCCCTGGTCATGTAGTGCCCGATGCACAATACACAACGCTTTAAACCTGATAAGTTGGCCGACCGGGAGCCAATGAAGAGAATGGAGAACCGGTGAGATATGAGCCCCATAGGGCATGTTGGTAGCGACACAGGCCGCCAGATTTTGTAGGCGCTGCAACCGCCAGATCGGCCCCTTAGGCTGTGCCAGATACAAGGAGTTACAGTAATCCACCCTGGACAGCCCCGTAGCTGCTACCACAGGTGAATGAGAAGGGGCAGGAATTGGGAGTGGATGAGGCACACAAGTGCCCAAATATAGATAGAATCAGAGATAAGGAGGAGCCCTCAGGACCCCACAAGGGAGGTGGCAAGGAGCAGAAAGAAAAGGTGGCATGGCAAAGGTCTGGATGCGGTCTGGTGCTTCTGAAAGATAGGAATATAACTTTACCCGCCTGTAAATTAGTTGAATATCTTCTGGAACATTTCGCCGCCACAAGAACTCAACCTACATCAGCCCCTTTTCCTAAGAAGCAGTCTCTTTTGGCAACAAGGGCTCATGCATCGCCAGGATTGGATTTCTAATTTAGGGTTTAATTCGTGTGAATTTGCTTCATTCTACTGCATAACTGCTTACCTTCTTTTTGTTGCAAGTTATTGAATACGTTTCTAAGAACCTAAAGGCGAGTGTGTATATGTTTTATAATTGAGAGTTGTGTAATATCACCTGCTCGTTTCTATTCCTAGTGTGTGTTTTGGGATTAGAATAAATATAGTATTTTTATAGTTATCTGTCGTAGTAGAATTATTGTACGCTACACTGTGTGGATTCATTGTGGACCTCTGACCCCACCCACACACTCCTGAGAATAGCCTTAACCACTCTCCACGCTTACCTTGATTGGGTTTGGGTAACCGCTGAGTTCCCATGTTCACTATACCTAGGGTGTCCACCATGCCAGATTCTAGCAATCCATCTAAACAATCAGTCACGCTACCAATTAAGAGCCATTACCTCAAGGAACACCTTGCCAAAGTCTACTTGCTGGTCTTCTCTAGCTGTCCTCAGAGGGTTTGCTCTCCCTTACAGTTCCCTTTTTTGGTTGTTGGCACTTTATAAACGTTTGTAGTGTACATCCTTTTTGTTTTATTTTCAATGTAGAATACAACACCTTTCTTAATTTAATGGTTTAATAGTTCTTGAATAGCGTAAATCTGTGACTTGCATTGCCAGCAATGGAAACACCAAGCCATTTATCTATTCTTGGGATCTATTGTAAATATAGCTGATCCGGACATCCTTGTACAGCAATTTGGTGGGTGTCTGTTATGTGCTGCCTTGGATCAATTGTATTGAAGTGCTTGTAATTCAAGTTCTCTAGTTCTGCTGGGCAGTCTGTTGAAAACCTCAAATGACTGCAGTTTTTTAATTCTAGGAAATGCTCAGCTCCATTTCTTGATGTGTCCCAACCTCCTCATCGGGTTTTTTAATGAGGCACTTTTGGCAGCAAAGTCTGCAATACCAACTGCTGCTTTCGGATTGCTAATGATAGTGTATTTTCTTTACTACAGAGCCCATGAAGAGGCAAATGCTGCTCGAAAACTAACATCAGAACAGCGGAAAGAAAAGAAAGCAAAAAAATTAAAAGAAGATATTTCACTAGGGGTTCACACATCTGTATATAGGCAAGTATGCTCCTACTCAGAAAGATTCCTATTTACTTCAGCACTTGTTTATATTTATTGAAGTGTGTGTCCTAATCAGTATCAGTATTGCAAGTGACATGAAGATTACCTTGGAAAGAGTGGACTGGGCTTATTCCAGACTGTGGGTGTCCTTTGATTCCATTTCGAGGGCAAGAATATAATTTGGAAAACAGGAATGCTTTAAGTCTTTCGGGACAGAGTTTATACATGGCCAATTTATCTGCAGCTGCCTGTTCTGTGGCCTTTTTATTACAGTGGTTCTAGTACAGCCTTATAGTGAGGGCTGTACAGCCATCTAACCTTAAGGTGGGATTACAGTACACCTAACCCAAAAGGGTGAAATCTATCTTCTGTGTTAGGTAGTGTGACGGGGCAGTCAGGCTTCACTCCAGGAAGGGACAGTAGGCTGACGGAGGTACAGTTAGTTCAGTTAACCAAAGCAAACCTACCACTGTGGTAATCTGAAAAATAAACACCTTTATTGAGTAACCTTCCCCTATGTTATTTATACTGGCATTGGAACCCCTGGTGGAGTACATCAGGACGCAGTTAGCTGAGGCTGAAGTGATGGACTGCTCTACACATGCGATTTCCCTTCATGCGGACGATATATTGCTGTATGTCCAGAATCCGCAGCGTAATTTGTCATACGTTCTCAAGGTGTTGGATAATTTTGCTGAGCTTGCTGGGAAAACTATAAGCTTCAGTGAGTCATATTTTTTCCTGCTGGCGGTGCTAGCAGAACATGGTGGTTCACAACTAACTGACTCAGAGCTGCGATGGGCTACTGTAGACTTTAAATATTTAGAGGTGGACATATGTCAGGATGCGAAGACCTCTCCTGAAAACAACCCTGAGAAAGAGCTAAACTGGATAGAAAGGCCTTTGGGTTTCTGGCGGAAGCTTCCCCTGTCTTTGATGGCCCTGGCTGCTTTGGTTAAAAATGGTGGTCCTGCCTTGTTTACTGTAACACTTTACAAACGTCCCATTTGAGATTCCCAGGATTTTCTTCCAGTCTTTGTGATGTTACGGGAGTTTCTGTGGGGAACTGGAAAAAATACTTGTTGGATGCCCTCGGCTCGAGTTAAGAGCGTGAGGCTATTAAATTACCTCACTTTAATTGTATTACTTAGCACGACAGATCCAGTTTGTCTCCTGGTGATTTTCGGACTAGCCGACTTTGTACGTGAGATTGTCATCGGCTATTCAGCCATTTAGACTGAAAGAGGTTCTGTGGGTGGATACCAAAAGGATCATAGATTGTCCTTATCTTTTGAAATTGAGGAACAAACTTTGGTGGAGGACCCTGAAATAGCTCAGTGCATGGGAACCCTTCTCTCCCAATGTGCCTTTGGTGTTCACATTTCATGGGGTAAAGGGGGATTTTCCAATTATTAGGAAGTGTTGGGAGGCCAAGGGAGTTGCTATATTGGTGGGAGCGTGGTATTTTCTGCGATGAAGCCAGATTGTAATTCCCCGAAGTCTTAGAGGAGTATGGAGTACACTCTGGGCAATTCTTGACATACATGGGATTAGTGAGACACACCAAGACTCTATGGCAGAGCCTGCCAAGTGAACCAGATGCTCATGTGACGCTTGCACTGCTGTATGATTTGAATGAGGAGTGGGGGGCACAGTGTATCTAGGATGTCCAGGAGGTTATTAAAAAAAGGTCACTGTTTGGGAGACCTCAAGGGGAAGGATCGATTGCAAGGGGATCTGGGAAGACCTTTGTAGGAAGTGGAATGGGAGAATGCATTGGTGTATATTAGTAAGGTGTCAAAGAATGTGTGACACAAGCTACTTCAGCTGTATATTCTTCATAGGATGTAGATGTCACTGCATAGGATCTCTAGGTTCTCACAGTCGTGTCCCCTTGATGTCCTGATGATGACACTGACTTGATACATATGTGCTGTTCATGCCAGAAGGTACAACAATGTTGGTCTGCTAATCGTTTGAAAATTGAGGCAGTGGGAATAACTAGGTTTGCTTGGTCACCAGCGTTGTGCTTATTGCGTACATACCCCCGCCCGAGGGGCCGGTAGGCATGTCACCAAAAAAATTGATTTGGACTGTAAATTGGTGAAACGTAGGAGCGCAATGACATTGAAACCACTATCTGGGTCGCAATACAGAGCCTGATGGGCTGATTTAAAACTTTGGGCTATGGCTGAGACTAAAGTGTGGTATTGGAATGCATGTAGGGGAACACAGGAGGTAAATGATAATATCTTGGCATGGAACTTCCTCGTATAGTTAATGTTCTCTCCCTCTTGACGATATGCCTCCTTGAGTCTGGCTATCTATGTGGTGTGAGAGATCGTTGCTAATGGAGAAGACACAAATGTAACTAAGATGCGGCAGGGGGAGTGGAGTAGTGGAATGAGTATGTTAGACATGTGCTTTATTTACACCTCAAATTGGAGCTCCCACTGTGGCAGTATGTGTGGCGGCAGTTGTAGACGAGCTGTTATTTGGTTCACTATTTATATTGTTTATTGGCTTTGAGAAAAGTGATAAAGCTGGAGAGATGTAATTTCTATTTTTATGTTGCTGTTTATTTAAATGCTAATAAAAAAATAAAAATATAGATATTTGAGGCCTGTGGATGTGCTTAGATTACATGCTATGCATAGGCCGACATCTGGTGGTAGCTGTGTAGTAATACATTTTTTGTTTTTGAAACGCGAAAAAAGGACGTCGACAGGGCGTGCCAGTAATAGTATCCCTAGTGTGACATCTCCTGTACCTATGGTCCTTCAAGCGTCAAGGTCCCTCAGATTGTTTTTTTCCACCATCATAGTCAGATGCAAGTTGCAGATTTCCTTCTTCTGGCCAACGCCTTTACTTATACAAAGATTAAATTGAGACTTTATATCCTTTCGATGGCCGTACAGCACAAGATCTCCGGCGACGGCTTTCGAGATTAAGAACATTTGTCGACTACTACTCCCGTCTCAACAAACTTTAACTGTGGCGTACCTAGGCCCCAACGGACCTCTGCCCTGCACAGTAGGGAGAGTGGGGGGCAGTCATAATTAATCTCATTTAGAGAATGCCCATTTCCCTATTCTTCCATTTACTTCGGCATGCTGCCATCTTTCCACACTATGGAAAACACACTATTTAAAAGTTGTCCTTCCTGTAACGGGAGGTTTCCATGGAAGGAGTCACACGGGGTGTGTCATCTTTGCCTTTCTAGAGACCATTCTGTGAACTGTTTCGGCCCAAGACACTAAAGGAGCGGAAAACAAAAACACTGGGCCCACCACGCCATGCAGGCCGCCGTGGACATTGAGGGAGCCTCCAGCGATGGCAGCATCCGCGTCCTAAGTGACGTTGAGGGCGATTTGGACACAACGGTTTCCTGCATACGAGCCCCCAACTCCAATAGGCAGGCTGGAGGTTCTGCTACGGAGATGACACTCTCCATAGCAGAACCTTGGTGGTTCAAGCACCAACACTGCACGCCACACTAAACCCACACCCCATGGCCAACAGTAGACTGTATCGTTAACCTATAAGCCACATGTGGTGTCGAATGCAAGGTCTGAAAAGTCCTGTTCTTCTGGGCCACCGTAATCGCCTCATGATGGGCCCCCAAAACAAATGCTGAAGTCTGTTATCCGACAACAAGCAAATTCTCTGGTTCCGGCGACCAACGGCCCTTTCTAAAAGTTCAGAAATTAGACTCATTAAAAAACACAACCTGGTCACTCCTCAGTTCCAAGACATAGAAAAACTCTAAATCTTCTATGCCCCTATCCTCAAAAACACTGGTTTTGAGGAAAAAAGAACACTCTACCCCATGTGAAACCCTCTCAGGGCAATGTACCACAAACAGCCCTCTACACCAAAATCTTTCTCTACTCCCATTCCCACAGTTTTACCAAACTCAACAGCACATCAATACACTCTTGCACTTTTCCAGCTACTTCCCACTAACCTCCCCTCCCTTCCTCTTTCAGAGCCGCCAGGGGACCACTCCGGTGGTGATAGTGCGCGGTACAAATGTCCTTTAACATTAACACTTGGAAAACGTAGTCAAGCACAAGTCAGTAGGGCCACTTTTTTCATCCGCAAGGGCGACTCCTTCCCCAAGGAAACGTCCAAGTGGGAGGGACCATTCAGGTTCTAACACCAGCACAGGTACCAAGGCTGCTTCAGCTACCGGCCGAGGGGTCGCTAGATCCTGCCAATGACATCGCGGACGGACTGCAAGGTTCTTTTACCGGGTGTACAACCGAGGAGCTATGCCCTACCACCAGACAAAAGTCTGAGGGGTCGCCTGTACACAGCACTACCAGCGACACAGCCGAGGGCACAACGCCCACCAGGGCCTGTCAGAGGTGCAGGGTCGGCAGAGACAGGGGAGCCCATGCTCCCAGGGCCACGCCCCTGCGCGCCTCTAATTTAAAGGGGAAGATTTTTTCTGGTGAAAAAGGGAAGATGATTTTTTCTGGTGTAAAAGGTTCGGTCTCCCATCCCTAGCAAGGGACGCCCATGCAGGAAAGGGGACTATGGATTATGAGTACGTTGGTCAATACGGTGAGCAATTTATAATTTCTACCCTGCCTTCCAATCCGCGTCTCAACTCTAAGTTTAGGCAAACGGAAGAGGACTCCCTCTCACTGTCGGCACACCCCCAGCCACACATCGGTGATAGCGGCAGCATCACTCTACTCTAAGCCCCAGCCTCAGCACTCATGGGTAAGGAGAAGATCCTGGAGGCGTTTGGAAAGAAAATCTATTCTGATGCCACTCCGTCTGCGCCAGTCCAATGCGGATGCCATGCTGGCGGCGGTCAACCAGAGGCTATGGCGGGAGATCAGACTTCCAACCTCAACTCCCTGTGCAGAGCCAGGCTTGCTTCAAGGCTGGACTGGCAGAAGCCAAGATAGTGGCACAGGACATAAGAGTCCACCGTGGCTCACATCGATACCTCGTGTCGTGCCATCTGTATTGCTACTGACATGAGCAGGACGGCGTCGCTAAAGGCGACTAAGTTCAACCCTGATGTCCAGGAAGGCGTACTGGACCCTCCTTTCGAGGGGGGGGCGATCTGTTCCATTCAACAAAGCAGGAGGAACTCGATAAGAAAAAGAATAGCTTGCAGACCGCTAATTCTTTATTGACCCTCCCCAAGTCCACCCCTAAGGCATATATATCTCCATATAGCCAAGCGCACCAGCGCTCAGACAAGGGTTGGTTCCTCGGAGGCTTCAGGGATTTCCAAGAGAGGCGGTCCAGACAACCGGACCGATCCCCGAGCCAGCACAGGCGCAAGCAGTACAAGGCAACTCTTAGGGGCTTTTTCCGGTCCCCCTCCTCAGGCCCAGCATCAGAGGGCAAGAAATTGTGACACATCCATCTGGATCCAAGAGTCTCCGGTGGGGGGCAGGCTTGCCCTTCCTGCTCACTGCTGGCAGACCTTGTTCACGGATCCTCTTGGTAATATCAACGGGCTTCCAGCTCCCTATCACTCCTTTCTGCTCGCTCCTTCCTTCCGCTACCAAAGATTGGTACAGCAACTCTGACAGAAATTTGCTCGCTCATAGAGTCAGGCAGTGGAGGCAGTCCCAGCCTCGCAGCAGTGCCTGGGCCTCTATTCACAAATTTTCACCATACACAAAAAGAACCAGGCTGCCTGAAAGTTGTGTTGGACCTTTCCACTTTGAACCTTTCCCTTCCTCTCCAAAAGTTCAAGATGGGTAACCCAGCACTAATAACGGAGGCATTGTGTGCGGGAGACTGGATGTGCTCCCTGGATCTGAAGGATGCCTACCTACACGTCCTGATCTAGCAACCCCACCGGTCCTTCCTGAAGTTCAGGATCATGGGTTTTCACTTCCAATACAAGGTTCTACCCTTGGGCCTCAATTCGGCCCCCAGGGTCTTTACAAGACTGATGAACGCTGTTGTAGCCCTACTCGGGGCACAGGGGCATCACATCTACCCATATCTAGATGACTGACTAGTTAGGGCAAGGTCTCCGGAGGCAGTCCAGCACACTCCCTCTGCCCTCATGAATACACTACACAAGCTAGGATTTTCCATCAATCTCAAGAAGTTAGTTTGCGCCCACGCACAGTCTAACCTTCCTGGACCTTATCTGCAATGCGAGCTTCGAGAGGATTGTCTCCTTTGCGGACAAGATCTCTGCCATCAAGAGGGCCACGGGGCAATTTCTTAGCAGAGCAGTGACCTCGGCATGTTGGTACCAGCACCTCTTGGGCGTCATGGCGGCATGTCTCCCGGCGGTGCCGCATACAAGGCTCAAAATGTGCCGATTCCAGTTGAACTTTGCAGCCTACTGAAGTCAGGAGAGTGGATCCCAGGCGGCGCAAGTCAGCATCCCACATCATCTCCACCAGGACCTAGTCTTGTGGCGCACGGACAGCAACCTGCAGATAGGCAGGCCCTTACGTCAACCAGCACCTCAGGTCACCATCCCCACGGACTCATCCCTGGAGACCTTGGGGGCTACCTTGGGCGGCCACAGTGTCCATGGGGTATGGTCCCATCTGGAGCAGCTGGCCCACATCAACTGGCTCGAGTTGATGGCCAAATGGATTGCTCTCAAAGCCTTCCTCCCGATGATTAACGGCAAGGCGATCTTCATTCAGACGGTCAGCTCCTCCGGCATGTGCTACATCAACAAGCAAGGTGGCACCAGGTCTCCTCCCCTCTGCAATCTAGCGGTCAACATTTGGGAGTGGGCTCTGTAAACATGCACCTGGCAGCAATCCATCTCTCGGGGGAGTTCAACCTAGAGGCGAACAGGCTGGGTGTAGACCACTATAAATGGCAGTTGGACAAATAGGTCCTTTAAGGGATCTTTGACAGTTGGGGTTCATCCGCAGGTGGATCTCTTCACCAACTAGGCCAAGAGGAAGTGTCCTCAGTTCGCGTCCTGGCAGGGGCAAGGCAGGGGCTCTCTGGGCGATGCAATGCAGATCCAGTGGGACAACATGAATGCGTATGCCTTCCCTCCCACTCCCCTTGTTCACAGGGTAATCTGCAAGATCAGTGGGGCCCGGCACCTCCATATCATCAGCTCCATGGTGGCCAGCAAGTCCATGGTTCTCGGAACTACTAAGCCTGTCGGATCAGGCCCGGAGCATCTTTGCTGGGCCAGGACACCTACTCTCTCAGCAGGGAGGTGCGGCCATCTACGCGGCCCCCCAGAGGTTAGCCCGAGCAGCATGGTTCCTGAACAAGTCACACGGAGGCATCTGCATCTGTCACAAGCTAACCTAGACATTATACAAAGGGCTAGGAGCAATCCTACCAGGAGCCAGTACAAAAGCAAGTGGACCAGGTTTTATCACTGGGCAGAATCAAGAGGTCGATCCATTGACCTGCACTCTGGATGACGTGCCATCCATCTCTGTGCACCTCGCACACTCGGGGGTGCAGGTAGACACGTGCCACACCCATCTGGCTGCCATTGGAGCCTACAGGAACTCGGAGGACTTTGTATTTTCATCCTCTAATCCGGTGGTTGACACTTGGCAGGCCTGACCAGGCTTTACCCGCCTATTGAGAAACCACACCCTGTGTGGAACTTCAACGTGGTCTTGGGCACACTGGCGCTTAAACCATTTGAACCTATGGCGTCCGCGGACCTCAGGCTAGACACCATTAAGACGGCCCTCCTGGTGGGCCTTACCTCTGCATGCCGGATCAGTGAAATCCAGGCGCTGTTGGCCTCTGAGCCTTCTACTACT
This sequence comes from Ambystoma mexicanum, assembly GCF_040938575.1. NCBI lineage: Eukaryota > Metazoa > Chordata > Amphibia > Caudata > Ambystomatidae > Ambystoma > Ambystoma mexicanum. The sequence continues at coordinate 659,383,706 of NC_090921.1, forward strand.
TTTCATACGGATAAGGTGGTGTTTAGAATTCACCCTGCATTCTTACCTAAGGTTTTCTCCTCTTTTCACATAGATGAGGATATAGTGCTACCAACCTGCTTCGTGGACCCCAAGGATGTCGCTTAGAGGGTGTTGCACTGTCTGGACTTGAGGCGTGCGCTGAGATACTGCCTGGACTGGACCAAGAGCTTCTGCAAATCAGACGCCCTTTTTGTCACCTTTGGTGGGTCAAAGCCTGGCTGTCAAACCTCCAAAGCTTCCATAGCAAGGTGGATGGTTACGGCCATCAAGGAGGCGTATGCGGGGCAGCACAAACCTCTTCCAGCAAATATGCATGCCCACGCTATTAGAGCTAAACCCACAGTGGTTGCTTTCCAGGGGCATGTCCTGTGACAGGTTATCAGCAAGGCGGCTACATGGGCTAAGCCCTCGGCCTTTTGCAAGCACTACTGCTTGGATGCTGGCTCCAGGTCGGACACGGCATTTGGTCAGGCATTGTTAAGAGAGCACCTCTCCACAGTAGGGCTACATTCAGTTGTACTTGCCCATACAGTATGGAGGAAAGGGGACTTGTTAAGGAGAATTGCATGCAGTACCCTTTGGTACCACCGCATACAATTAGGACTACAGGTGTAAGCAAAACCAACCTTTGGTATAAGTCTGTACTACACAGTTTGTGGTAGCGAGCTTGAGCAGCCAGGCTTATCTCAAGAGGGAATGTGAGCAGTAAAAGAGGTTACAAATAGGTCTTGCAATCACAGTGATTCAAACACTTTTCTTGGTTTCTTGGTAAAACACTTTTTTTAATTTATTACACAGTAATTTAGAAAACATTCACTAGAAGGAGGCAACTTAATATCATACACAAATACACTTCAATACCAAACCAATAAGTTTCTGCGTAAATTAGGCTCCCATGTAATTGGAGCAAAATGGCATTTCAGTTACTTTCAATGAATGGGTGTAAATACCCACAAGTTAATAGAATAGATCACAAATACTTTCTTAGGTAGTGCAAATAGTTTCAGTTCACGAGAGGACTTGATTCAGCTCAATAGGCCCAGGCCAAAGTCAATGGACTAGTGTCTTGGATAGGAAAGAGCAGTTCTTGTAGTAAATGGTAAAGTCTTTGCCAAAGTTCGCAGGAGTATTTTGTACCAAAAAGAAACATATGTTGGGTCACAAGCTGATTAGGCCTGCAAGTAGGGAAAGTTTCATGAACTTTCACCGCGAGAGGTAAGTTCTCTCAATCGGGTTGGCACAGTACCTTAATAAGAAAAGATGCAGCTGAAGACGTCTGTTCCTGGCAGTTCCTGCAGATCTCGCTGAGCCTCAGTCATGGGGACAAGAGGGAGGACGTCATGGCACTCCTGGACGGGTCAAACAAGCTGGAAAAATGGAAGATCTTCAGTTCGCATAGCTGTTATCAAGCACACAAGCTGGAGTCCTTCCCTCTGGTTAATCCTAACCAGCTCCGAGAATGGTATCCAGGTGGCTTATGAGTTGATTGGTCCCACCAACTCAAAGGAAGAAGTCGTCCTTGAAGGGGCTTCTCTGTCGAGATGAACTTGGCAATTTGGACCTGCAGCAGGGCTTCACTGGGCAAACCAACGGTCCAGGGATTGCAGCAGCCGTCCTCTTCCAGCTCGTCTTCGGTTCTTTCGTTCTGGTGGTCGACTCTGCCTTCCAAGCCAAGAGACTCTCCTTTTAAACAGTTTTCTCCCTTTCATGCCAGCCTAGCTGCCACTTACCCAGCAGGGTGGTTGTCCTTGCATGACAGCCAGCCAAGCATGCCAGAGTGCATTTGGGTCTCCTAGGAGACTAAGCACAGGGAGTTTCGGGCCTCCCTCACTTCCTGCCCACCACAGACACTCAGACGCCAGAGGCGGTTTTCAGTCCTCAAGCCCGCCAAAGGCATAGAAACAAAGGGACCAAACCTGGTTTGGCGCGCAGAGACAAATACTAGAAGGACCTTTCCAAAAAGAAATGGTGAAAAAAGACTGGGGCCTGTTTAAACAAAGGGGCTTAAGGCGCCATCTTGAAAAACATGGCTCCTGTGATTTTTAGGTACCGGTGTTTGCGGTCGGGAAAAATCATGGTAGTTCGTTGTAAAACCACTGCCACCAGCCATTTCGATAGGAAAGGGTAGCATTTGACTGCTACATGAGTTTCTAGACACGGGGGATACTAGGTAACCCCCCCCAGCACTCTATAGGAAGATAGTGTGTGCTGGGTCTAGTAATTTAAAAACACTAGTAATGTCAATTTAACTTTACATTCTCTGGTAAACAGTAGTTTATCCCTGAGAAGGTATTTACACTTTTAGGAAATCTAAAAGACATCCCTGTGTCACTGCACTGAGGGTGCTGTGTAACACAAATGAAAAGATGCCTACGGAGTCATCTAAAACTCCATAATCAAAGAACAGAAGAGTGAAACACACATCACAATACACGAAAGAGTGGGGGAAAAAGGCTCACACTCTTTCCAGGTTAAAAAAAAAAATCAAATCCTCAAAATCCAGCAAAGTGGCTGGGGTTCTCTAAGGTGAAGGGAATTGGCACATTTATGAGGTTTCTCCATAACAGGACGGGACGTAGGAGTAATTATAAGTTACTCTCTGTAGTGACTAACATACTCCTAGTCTGCAGTTCCCTTTCGTCCATACCTCCCACCATGCCCCCCACCCCCTCTAATAAAACTGGTGTCATTAGGCAATGTTAATGTTAGGACCGTTTTTCTGAAGTCCAACTAAGGCCTTAGTTAAACCGGTCAACTGAGACAGTATAAGACTATACACTCTTAATATAAGGCTGTACCACCTGAGTTAAGGGTTGCGTAGACCAAGCAGCCAGGCTTATTTTGGGAGGGAGGGAGGGAGGGCTGTACAATCAGCACAAATGAAATTGTAATACAAATCGTCCAAAGAAACACTGAAACACTATGTATGTAAAAATAAATTATGTATTTAAATACAGGTAAGCCCAGGTAAATCTAGGTGTTAAAAAGTGCGATCATACATATGTAATCACAATTCTAAAAACACAGCACTATACTTTAAGGTACACAGACCAGAGTATAAACCTTATTGGGAACACCTAAAATTTGTTCTAGGGAAGTCGAACCTTTTCATACACATTCAGTATAGGTCACATCTATTCTTGGGGAGTAAAAACCAATGCTTACTTTCACAATTAAATTCAGTAATGCAAGGGCATTGGACCCTACCAATTGTACAGTGACTTTCAGTATGAATCACATAATCAGTCAACTGGACAATATACCTTTTGTGAATAGTGCAACACTTATTCCAGTTTAAGTTAAAACCTATAACTACTGTTGTGATAACACACAGATATACTAGGTGAGTAAAACTTAGGATGTAATATTCAATTACAGGTGCTTTTGAGATCAGTGAAAATGAGATAAGCAGTAACTGTTAACTTCTTTTTGGATGGCACACCGCTAACTCAAGGTAAGTAAAGCCCATATACTTTTTCAATCTCCCAATGAAGTCTAGGTTAGACCTTTCCGAGCAATACAAGTTACTTGGGTATGACTTATAAGGGACTTTTAGAACCAAAGTCAATGGGTTAGATAGCACAGGGAAAGTAAACCCTAAAGTTACACTTTACTGAATGACTCAACAACCTAATACAGACTTATTCTGGACAGGCTAGCAGCAAGTCAGGGGAAGAAAGACCCAGTTGGGGAACATTCATACCATTATCCTAACAGGAATAATCTGGTGAAATCAACACATCAGGTTGTGCCTCTTCCCAAAAGTAATCACAGCTGAGTAATATACCTTCACATCTACTTTATGTTGGAATGGCAAAAAGGTTTCTAAGGAAAGAAAGATGTTAACCATACTTTTAAGAATAGTGCATCACACATCCAAGGTAAGTAAGAACTTTTGTAACTGTTCACTCTTAGTTACAGTTGCCAACTAACTCTTTACAAGTAAGTCACTTTTAAACACTTATTCTCTTTTCTAAGCAAAAGGCCCAATCCCTTTAAAGTCTTTCCATGGTTCTTGGAGCATGAGTGTTCTCAGTGGCAAAAGGGGGGCCACTAGGGTCTAGTGACCAACAGACCGTGTCAGAAAAGGTTCTTAAGTAGCAAAAGTCAGAGTTCCTTTGGAAGACTGGGCAAACTTTACTTCTAGAGTTAGAAGAGGGTCCAGCGGCTTCGCAGAAGACACCTTAAATAACTCAAGCAGTGGGACTGGGCGCACTAGATGAGAGGCAAAACCCCCATCACAGAAAACACTCCACAGCAACACAGAAATCCTAGCAGACTTAAGGTAAGTACATACCCAATTCAACTCAGTACCTCAGCATTGAAGAAGATTTTGAAGCAGGGGGATTTCAGGATCTGCATCCAAATACCCGGTCAGTGGATTCCTTGTCGTGGTGACTGAAAACAAAACCTCAGAAGGAACTTTGCAGCAGGGATCCATGGGGAAGGCTCTAGGCAACTTTTTCCTCGCAGCTGAATGCAGTTCTGTGGATTTGGATTTGGCACCTTTTCAAGGACCACAGAAGAAGACAGAAAATCACAGTTGAATTCTCATCGTTGCAAATGTCCAGCACTCTGTTAAGGGGACTTTTTGTCTCTGGAGATCCACCAAGATGCCCACGAATTTCTGCAAGATTCAGAGTTCGGAAGACTGTGCACCACATGATGGCTCGAGGTCCCAGGGTATTGGTGTGTTGCAGCCCCGCAAGGTCACAGCAACGCGTATGGGATAGCTCAAACTGCAGGTCTTCTTGAGCCTAGTGGGTCTCACCAGGCTCTGGGTCGTTGTTTTCGTTGTCCCCAGGTCGATTGGAACGAAGGGCTACAGCAGGCTCTGATTACACAGCAGGCTCTCCGGTTGCTGGAAATCGTTTCAGCCGCTTTCCCTTAATCCTCTTCGGTTTCGGTTCCAGTGGTCGACTTCTCTTCAACTTACAGGTTTGCAGTATTTAACAGGAACTACAGAACAACCTCTGCATTCTCTCCCTGCATTTTACAACAAGGGGCAGTCTGGTTGTCAATCAGCACAGCCAGCACCCCACTGGGATTTGTTTCATTCAGGGAAGGAGGAAGACAAAGGGCTGTGGAGATTTGGACTCGTCCCTCGCTTCCTGCCTTCACAGACAGTTTGGATCCTGAGTGGGGAGTCCAGGGGACAAAAATCACACAAAGGAATTTCCCGCCCTGGATGTCAGGGAAGGAACAAGAAAGGACAAGAAACACTAAAATGGCAAAAAAAGATGGGCTATTTTGGTAAAATTAACACCCTTAGGTGCCTTTACTGCAGCTGTGAGCACAGCCCACGGTAAAGGTGCACCAAATTAATACAAGGTATCACTGCCACCAGCCATTGAAGGTAAGCTTGTCCCTGTAACAGAATTGTTAGTTTTAATGTGAAAGGGGGTGCATTGGATCTCCCCAGCACTCCACATAAGGTGGAGTGTGCTGGCTTCACAGAATAAAATGTAAACGGGATCCAAAGATCCTTTCTACCCTTGGGAACTGTAGTTCTCTCAAGTTTAGGCAGAGAAAGTTAAAAGGGGGAGCCCCTAGGGCAAGCCAGCAACAAGCACTTATTGCCAAAAAGTTGTTAAAGAGGATAACTTTAAAACAACACTATGGAGAGTCTAAAACATGACACCCATAAAAAGAGTAAAAGATTGTGTGTGTGTGGAAGAAAGTTCTCACTCACTGAGGTATTAAGGAAAAATATCCCACTAGTAAAGCAGAAAAGTTCTGGGGTTGACCCAGGTCAGGAAGATTTAGCAATTCTATGAAAATCTTGCCTAACAGTTAATATTGTCGACACGTCAAAGGGCACTGAGGAGTGCCGCCGGTGGGCAGAGTCAGGGGAGCGCATGCTTCTAAATTTAAAGGGGAAGATGTTTTTTCTGGTGAAAAAGGTTCTGTCTCTGTCCATAGCGAGGGACGCCCGTACAGTATGGAGGAAAGGGACTATGGACTACTTTTGTCACTATGTTGAGTAATTTATAATGTATTCCCCAAGAATAGTATATTGCTATCCTGAATGTATAACTATTAGGTATGACTCACCTTGTCTTGCTTCATACTCCTCTAAATAAGGTTATTTCTTGGGTTGTATACCATAGGTATTTAGTTGGTTTTTATAATTGTTTGATATGTTGTAGTACTTTCTTCCCCAAGATTTATCTTGGCCTACTTGTATTTAAATAAGCACTTTATTTTTTACAATACCTAGTCTTTCAGTTTTTCTTTGGACCATATGTATGCTACAATTTCTTTGTACCAAGCTACAGCCCCCTCTCCCTCCTAGGATAAGCCTGGCTGCTCTGTCCATGCTACCCACCTTCTCAGGTGGTACAGCCTTATACTAAGAGTGTAGATTTTTTACTGCCTCAGATATGGTTTTATGAAGCCCTTAGTTGGACTTTTGAAAACTGTCCCTTACACACTCATTGATTGTCCAAAGCTAAAGTACTTGTTTTTTCTCAGCCATCCATAATTCACATTCTGGGATGAAGCCCATCTGTATCCCTAAATGCAAGCACTACTCAAGTGATTAAGTAAATGTAACCATTCAAAAATTCAAATCAAGCAATGTGTATGGTCATTAAAGGTTGCTAATGATCTCAACCACAAAGTTAAGGTGTGTTAGTAAAAAGTGGCAAACGTGCCAACTGTATGGCTATCAGTTTAACCCTTTGGGCTTTTTCAAGGCAAGACTATCAAATGCAGATAAATTGTAGATATTTTGCTATCAATAGCAAATGCAACTGCAAACTCTGGTAGGGTGTGCAGAAATACATAGATAACCCCTCCAGCGTATTCATCACATTGTCGGTCATTGTCCCCCTAAACCCCGCCCCCAATCCTATGAGATGTGGGCAGCCCAATCTTTATTTCTATTAATCTTCTTAGACATTGCGTGCCTCAAGCTCCAAACTTTCAAGACATGTTTTGGTCTTGTTGGGCATCGTCAGCGAGAAGTAGCACATTCTAGGCAAGATTACTTGTTGGTAACTCTCTCACTCTGTAGCAGACTATCTGACCCTAAATAGGTCAGATTTGTATCGTTGACCATTCTGCGCTTTAAGTACTGATAGTGTCTGATTTACCTTCCTCTACCTGTAGATTGAGAATGAACTCAAATAGTTTTATCCGATGAAAATAAAAGTATAATGCTGTAGTGCATTTCTATCAGTATAATGTTCCTGAAATACATATTTATGACAATTGTGAAAAATACATTGGGGGTGGTGGGGATATTTAAACCTGGGAAAGGACCATACTAAAGTTTGACCTATCTTGCTGATTTATCTCTATTGTAATCTGTATGTGTGCATCATTGCAGATTATCACGTGTTATTCACTCTGTATTCCACCCTGACCAATCTGACTATGTTAAAGGTGTTATTTCTTCTGATAATACCAGATTGGTTTGCCAGGTGCAATCCTTCCCTTGTTTAAGAAACCTTTGAACTAAAAGGCTTTTGATACTGTTGTGGGCCTTTCTCTTCAATGCACTTGGTTTGTTTGACTGTGGTAATGTCTTCATCACAATGATTAAAGCCTTTATATACGGATCCAAAAATCTTCTGTTTTTGGAAATGGCATACCTCTCCCCCAAACCCCCTCCATTTTCGACTTCAAAGGGGAACAGGACAAGGCTGCCCTTTTTGCTGCTGCTATTATACAACAGCATTCAAATGTTTCTAGATACAGTAGCAGGGCAGGATCAGGACACGGACACTGAGGACATTTCCAAGACGTGTTTATTAAAGAAAAAGAATATGGCCTAACTTTCCCTATCGCTTTGGGGTATTCCCTACCTATTTTACTAAGTTGCTCATCACTCGTCAGTAAAGGTCCAAAGTAATAGGTCTGCTGTCAATAACTAATCATAACTGACACTACCACTATTTTGACCAATTAAGGTCAGGAGAATGACTCAATTTTCCTAATATTTGCACTGGTCTTCTTTTCTTTAGAGGAGTTGCTTATTTGCAATTCTTAGTCTCTCGTTATTCTCTGTATCAGTTCATATAGCTCTCTCCTGGGACTGTTAGCTTTTCAATGGATTGCCTTTCTCTTGCAGATTCCTCATCGGATAGATCTCCTCATCCAGATCTGCTGCTTGGAGAAACTTCCACAGGGGGTGTAGTGGACCTTGACTCGGCCGTCGATCCATCTTGCTCGGTGCTCTGGCTCATGGCGCGATGTCTGGCATCCTGTATACCCTCTCCCCTGCTCATTTGTTCTCTCTCAGCACCGTGCACCTGGCATACCTTCTGTCCTCGGGGCCCAGGTACCTGCTCACCCTGCCACCCTCCTGCACTGCCACCCATTGCACTGGGGTCTGTATCTGTACCCATAGTCCCCCTATCCCCACCTTTCTTCCTGCACTTATCAGATATACCCTGTCTGCTACCTTAAACCCAGCACTTGCCACTCTCTGGCTGCACTACCACTGTTTGTTGTCATTTTATTTATTACCAGTTATCTGTTTTTCACCTGTGCTCCGCACTTTCAACTTCTCCCCCTGCCCCATGCACTTTCCCCCTCTTACTCTCCCATGCACTTGCACGTTCTCAATGTCACTGGGCCTAGTAAGATCGTTGTTTTGTTCTCCCTTGTTTCCCCTGCCTTGTCTGGTCGCGCTCTGAAACACTGGTGTACGAGCGCGATATAAATAAAATATTAATATCAATTCATATACCACGTCACTATGCCCCATAACTTGGTTCCCCCCTTCAGCCCCCCCCTCCAGCTCGACCACTGCATAGGAAAACAGAAAAAAAGCTAACCAGCCCATAAGAGGTTAACGCAACAAACTTCACAAAAGGAAGAAAAAACCTTGCGAAAGATACCACAATCTGTAGCATCAGAAAAAGATTTACATTTCTTTGATTGGTTTGAGAGAAGAGAGAAGACATGCTGCATGAAAGACAGAAAGCGGTCATTCAAGGACCATCACCAGGTGTCGACCCACTAAAAGAGATGCGCACCAACTGCCAAACTTTCTGAGAAGGGATGATGGGTGGGGAGATGGGGAATCTGCAGGAGAAGAATTCATAGAAAGAACATAACGATGAGCAATTTTTCCTTTAATGTATTGACTTTCTCCCGCAGATTCCTCATCTGATAGACTCCCCAAACAGTGATGCAAAGGAGGGAGGCAGAAAGTTAAAGCAACAGATTTTGCAGCAGCGCCCTGCCAAAACACGATTCAGCCCCATGGGCAACGTACAGACTGTATTGTCTAGTGATGGCGGGACGTGACGACCATGTTGCTGCACGACAAGTATCCCTAATCGCCCCCCCCCCTTTTGTAAGGCAGTCGATGCCGAGACCCCTCTAGTCGAGTCTGTCTATCCGTCTTGCTCAATGCCCGATTGTCAGCTGCGGACGTGACGTCGGGGGTCGTATATATGACACATCACTGCGCCCCATACCTCTGTTCCTTTTTTCCACACTCACGACACGCTGCTTTAGGAACACAGTGAGCAAGTCTTCGACTCTGTTTGACATATTTTCATCGGAATTCTATTTTTCGTTCGGCTGCGAGATGTCCGTGCCCCAGGTTTCAAACGGTGTTCTGACTGCCACTCCAAAATGTCGGTTACCGAACCACTTTAGATATGCCTCTGTTGCCTTGGCATGGGTTACAGCACGGAGGGGTGTGCATCGTGCACTAAAATCAACCAAGATCAGTGCGGGAGCGGTCTGTTAAGGTCGAGACCGAGGGGCCTAGCCCCAAAAAAAGAAAAGGAGAAACCTTGTCTCTCTAGGAGACACACTTCCTCGTCAAAGTCGTACAAGAAAGAGGCATCACTGTCGAGACTCAGAATCTTTGACGGTTGGAGGTAAGCCCTTGGCAGGGCCGACCAATCGGTGGGAAGATTTCGAAGTCCAGATGCTAGATATGTTGAAAAAACATCCCGCTGAAGGCGCAAGTGCCCCCTCTCCCCCAAGCAGCAGGACTCGAAGGCTGCAACAGCATTGCTTCCACCTGATCCCACGCTAGCCCCAGTGGCAATGCCATCAACGTCAGGGAAGCCTTTGATGCCGGGCCGTTTCTGCACACCAGGATCTGAAGGTCTCCACCATCTAGCTGCCACAGCCTTATCGACGCAGACTGCCACGTTATCGGTGGCGAAGGACAAACCCTTGGCCCTGATGCTCGGCGACAAATACTTTACCCCGCTCTCCTGGACAGATTTATTTAGGTACCATGTCATCCATTTTCTGCGTCAGATGAACAGGGAGGTGTTGACCCCATGTACATGGGAACGGGGGGCGTCTAATATTTCGATGACCAAGCTGCACTTTTAGAGTTGGCACAGAAGCTTCACGATGCAAGCAGACTGGACACGTCACCTGATTTGGAATTTCAACAAGGCCAACCTTACACCCACACTGATGCCAAGTTTCACGCACTGGTAGATGGGGTCGTTGACACCTTAGTACTGCAGGCTGCGGCAGTGCCAGTCCAAGGCTACGAGTTAACTGACATACTGGACGAGGGTTCGCTTATTGAAAGGAATATATGCCTTTAAATGCGGCGATTGTTGATCCAGTAGCCTACATGTGGTGGCCTCCATGCTCCAACCACCCACTCCATCACCCCCCTCGCCCACCCCGGTCAGCTCCACCATGACCGGAAAGTAGAGGTCACCAAGAGACCACCTGTCATATTTGTCTTCACACCCTTTCCCAGAAGATCTTGTTGTGCAGGCTGCCACAGTTTCTACCAGACCAGCTTCTTCAACTTCGAATCTGCCTCCTGACAGAGAAGGTGAAAGAATTGGCGCCATGGCCAAGAAGGTTTTCACCTCAGTCAGCATGGCTCTGGAAGCCACCAACATGGCCAGTGGTTTTTCAAAATATTCTTTGGGACTCTGGAAGGCAGTGTAACACACTACACAGTATATCCCTGACGCGGCAATGCACGGCAGCTTCGTACAGCTGGTGGAGGATGGGATAGAGGTGGCCAGGGAGTCGCTGCAAACGAGCCTGGACGTTCAATGGCATCGGCTGTAGTATTGAGGAGGCAGGCCTACTTAAGGTCTTCAGGCTTTTCACCTAATGTCCATGAAAACTGCTGGATATGCCCTCTGAGCGTTTATTCCTTTTCGGCCAGAAGGCTGATTATTCCCTGGAAAAATGTAAGGAGACCAAGATCGCTGCAGAGTCACTGGGCCTAGCTGTGCAGCCGGCCAAACCTGCCTTCAGCATCACCTCCAGGGGCAGGGGCTACAGGCATTGTGCCTTATGGCAGGAAGGCGCAGCTACCTCATGCCAGCCAAGGGCTGGCTGAAGCATTCCTTGCACCATGGAGGTGGCAGGGGGTGGTGCTTCCATAGGCCGGCAAGCCGCGTCAGGGGCGGCTCCGCCCTCTAAGCGGCTTTGATTTCCTCTTCCATGACTTGCCAGTTGGTGGATGGCTGGCAGAGCACTGGCCCCAATGGCAGGAGAATATCTCTGAGGCCTGGGCCCTGGAGTTCGTGCGGTGGGGCTTTTGTCTGCCCTTCTTAAGGAAACCCCTGGGCAGACCCCCACCACCTCCAAGCCACCTGGGCCAGGAGCCCCAGGCAGAACTGAGTCATGTTGTTGAAGGGTGCCGTGGAAGAGGTATTCCCAGTATTTCCTAGTGCCCAAGAAGGGAGGAGGTCACCGTGCCATTTTGGAACTCAGGACTGTTAGGCAATGTTTGTATGCAGTACCCTATGGGAACACTACAAACAACTCTCACCACAGGTTTAGGAAACCCAACCTTTGGTTTAAGCTTGTACTACACTGTTTTGGTAGCCTTTTGAGCAGCCAGGCTTATCTCAAGAGAGGTCAGGGTCAATGTGAGCTGTAGGGGAGTTGCACAGAGATTTGCAGTGACAAGTATTCAATTAAAAACACTTGCACACAAGGTTTCTTGAATAAACCATTATTTTATTTATCAGTCGGTTAGAATAAACCTTCTTCAGAAGGGAGCAATAATGGTAACCAAAAAATACACTTCTCCAGCATGGGGTCTGGCATGGATTCACATGCTCATGAATATTCCATGTCGTCAGGATGGGAATCCTCGGTAAAGACATAATCAGTTTCAGTTTCACATCTGAACAGTCTTTCTCCTAACCACCAATCACTGGCCTCTGGGTCATGCTGCCCCCAGCCAATGACTGCCCTCTACCTAAGCAACTCCTCTGGCAGCCATCTTCAGATTTTTGCTTCATGTTCAAGTGTTGGGAGTTCTCGTGCTATAGCTCTCGAGCTTTTACTGCATTTTGCGATTTTAATTTATTTTGTCTCCTAAGAGTTTTGCTCTATTTGTTCGGTCGATCGAGCCTCAAGCTCCATCGATCAACCGTCCAATTAACAGGGACCCGTTTTGGATTCTTCAGCGCCCCTCAAGGTGCTGATTTTCGTCGAGTTTCTTCGAAGCTTCTTCGAGGCCTACACCGCGTGGATATGGCAGAGGAGGAGGACTCGGCGCCTCTCTTCAAGGTTTGCCCCGGCTGCAACCTATGGAACGTCTTTTTTTTTCGGACGATGGACCTTCCTGTGCCTCTACTGCCTTCTTGGGAGATAGTGTCGCGCACGTGGGCCGACCGACGCAAGCGCCTCAACGAGTGGCTGCAGGTCAAGGCCCCTGCTTTGGGTAAGTCCCGGCAGCATGCCTCCGCTGCCCAGAAGAAGAAAGCTGAGCGGTCTTCTAAGACCTGTGGCTGGCTCCTCAGCGGCCAGGACGAGTTCAGCGTCTCCAGCACCTTCGACCACGAGCCAACGCTCAGGTTCTTCAAAGAAGAAGTCGGACCATCCGGGCAAACTTTTGAAAAAGACCCAAGCCGGAACGACGGAGAAGTCCAAGGTGGAGCAGGGTCACGACCCTCCCCCTAAGGTGAAGGCCACAGATGCGGTCAGGTGCATCAGGCAAAAACCAACACTTCCATTGAAGTAGTAGCAGCGTCCCTCACAAAGGCCGCTGGGGCAGAATCGCAGGGCACGGCCCCTAAGGTGAGGGTATCCCTGCCTGCCAGGAGGGAGTCCTCTTTCCAGCCCATCAAAAAGACTCTGGAGAATGTCTCCCCTGGTCGCAGAGAAAGGGGGGGGGGGCACGGTAGTCCTCCAGGGCACGGACATTTCTTCAGAGGAAGAGCTCACCAGCCTCCCAGTCCTCCAGGGGTGGAGATGCGTTGAGAGCAGGCCCTACGGGGGGGATCCCGACGATGAGACAGGCGAGGAGCGACAGGGTGGTGACGACCGAGCGGATCAGCCTAAGCCGCAAACGCCCCGGTCCCAGTCGCCTCCACCCCAGCAGCTACCTGCGGATAGCCCAGTGGACATTTTTACGACTCAACATACCTTATGCTAGGAAAGCCAAACTATGATGCCTTTTGCGCCCGCGGCGCCGATGCCTTCCGAGGAACCACCACCACCCAAGTTGAGGAGAGTTCACTCCTTTTGCCTTTTCACCGCTCGCCTCCCTCTCCTCCACCGAGGGATAATATGGAACCGGACACAATGACGACTGGCACGGACCACGTTGGCGACCTGGGTGAATCTCCTGTCTCCGCTAGCCAGATCTTCACCGCCCGACGAGATTGGCTCGTTCCACGCCATGATCTCGAGGGCTCAGAGCTGTTCCAGCTCGTCCAGGAGGAGAAGAAAGAGGGTTTCCTTTACCAGTGCCGGGAGACAGAGGAAGACCGTACTTTCGATCCTGTAATTGGATAACATTTGGGACATGGGTGTGTCCCTCATGAAGAACCCTTCATCGGCTCCGGCGAAGAGGGATCGCCACGAGAAGAAATATAGAGTGCCGGACTCTGTGCCCAAGTGCTTACGGTCCCAGCCGTCTCCAGACTCTGTGGTTTTGGTGGCGGCCAAGAAGTCGTCTTCGGGCTCATCCTCGTCGGCAGCCTGTTTCCCCTGGACGGTGAGGGGGAAGAAGTTAGATGCCATGGGGCAAAAAGATCTTGTCCGCGGCAGCGACCATCAAGGCCGCTAACACCCTCGCCATCGTGGCGTGTTACGACAGGCAACTTTGATTCAAGATGGGCCCCCCTCCTGGACATCCTCCCTGACGACAAGCGGGCTGAGGCGTTGGAGATTCTACAGGAAGACGAGGTGGCTTTGGACCACGCCATTACAGTGGCCACGGACATTACCAACACGGGATTCCGCCAAATGGGCAACAGCGTTTGCCTCCGTCGGCGAGGGTGGCTGAGGGCCACGAATTTCCGTCAGGATGTTCAGTTGAAGGTGTTGGGCATGACCTTCGACAGGGACAACTTGTTTGGAAAAACTGTGGACGAGTCTCTCCAGGCCATCAAAGCGGACACTGAGACGACTCTTGCTCTGGGCACACTTCAGAAACGGCGGCCGTCCTATCAGATTTCTGGAGGGAAATCGCAAAGTTCCGTGAAAGGATTCGGAGGAGGTGTCTCGTCCTACCATCAGCCTCCCTGCCCCCCGCTCATCGACCCAGGAGACCTATAGGGGCCGCGCCAAGTCTGGAGGTGGAAGTAGTTGTCGCCAAGGCAGCGCTTGGACGTTGAAACAAGACTGAACCGGCCGTGGAGTCAGGCCCCCACCCGTGCACCCTGGGGGGAGGCTGGCTGGTGAACTACGTCAGCATGTGGAAGACCATCTCCACCAACTGTTGGGTGTTGGACGCCCTCGCCCACGGACACACCCTAGAGTTCCAACAGAAGTGTCCAAGGATACCACCAGTGGCCTGTCAGGAAAACCACGTCCCTCAGCTGCTGCTGGAGGTACGGGCCATATTAAAAAAGGGGGAGATCAAGCTCGTCCCGAAGAGACTCCGGGGCTCAGGAGTGTACTCTTGTTACTTCCTCGTCAGAAAGACCACCAGCGGTTGGAGGCCCATACTGGACCTCCGCCGTCTGAATAAGTACATCAAGTCCCAAAGTTTTCAGATGGTGACCCTTCAACACATGCTAGGACAGCTGGAAGAGGGGGATTTTCTGTAGTTGCTGGACTTGGAAGATGCCTATTTTCACATCCCCATACACAAGGGACACCGCAAGTACCTACGCTTCGGGTGCAAGGACAACATTAACAGTTCAAGGCCCTTCCCTTCGGGTTGAAGTCGGCTCCACAAGTGTTCACCACGTACCTGGCCCTGGTGGCGGCTCAGCTATGTCTACGAGCGATCCACGTGTACCTGTACCTGGACAACTGGCTCATCCGGGCAAACTCAAAGGACATCGCCGTCGACCACACGACGATGACAGTCCAACTCCAGACGGACTTGGGGTTCTCGATAAACTTGGCAAAGTCCTGCTAGACTCCATTGCAGGACGCGCTGTTTCTGGGAGACTGACTCAACACAGTGTCGTGCCTGGCGTCTCCATCGGAGGAGAGGATCGGAGCCATCTTGGGCAAGGTACAATGGCTGTTTTCCCTGAAGGTCGCAAGGATGAGGTCTATCAATATCCTACTCGGCATGATGTCGTCATGCATATTCCTCATTCGACTGTGCAGGCTGCGGGTGCGTCTGCTGCAGGAGTTCCTTGGCGCCCGTTGGATTCAAGTGGAGGGGAGCTTCAACAAGAGTTGCTGTCGAGCGATACAGTGGTGGGGTGTGCATGCACATCTATCCGCAGGCGCAGATTTCCAGAACCCACCTCATCAGGAGACTGTTATGACGGATGCCTCCCTGGAAGGATGGAGAGTGCACTCCAGAAGTCTTCATGCAAGAGGCCTGTTGCTACCGGAGGAGAAGTCATTGCACATCGTTTTGGAGCTGCAGGCAGTGTTTTGGGCCCTCAAGTAGTCCTTCCTTCCGCCCCCCCCAAGGCAAAGTGGTACGGGTATTCACGGACAACACCACCACAATGTTCTACATCCGTAAGCAGGGGGGGGGGGGCGGATCCCCGGCGCTCTCCAAAGAGGCGCAGGACCTTTGGCACTGGGCCATAGCCCAGTTGATGTTCCTCATCCCGTTTCATCTAATGAACACCATTGCCGACTCTCTCAGCAGGAAGCTACGCTCTTGCCACTAGTGGGAACTTCGGCAGGATCAAGTGGATCACCTGTTCCGCAGATGGGGCAATCCCCCCACATCGATCTGTTTGCGACGGCGACGAACACCAAGTGCCGAAGGTTCGCCAGCAGGTTTCCCTACATGGGGGACGCATTCTCTTTCCCCTGGGATGGCTTGTTTCTGTATCCGTTCCCTCCGTTGCCATTGCTTCTTCGACTAGTCAATCAACTCAGACTATCCTGGTGCCGGATGATCCTAGTCACACTGGCATGGCCGTGGCAGATATGGTACCCGGACCTTCTGGACATGTCGGCGTCCCCTCCAGTAAAGCTTCCGGCGGTCGCAGATCTTGCCAGGGAAGGAGGCGCAATTCTGAACCACGACCCAGGATCGCTGAACCTCAAGGCATGGCTCCTGCAGCACTAGAGTTTGGGGGCTACGATCTCCCGGCGGATTGTAAGTAGGTGCTCGCCAAGGCCAGCGCACTCAAATTCTACGGGCACAAGTGGAATTCCTGAAGGGCCCTGTGAATACGTTTCGCCAACTCACTTTGTTGTCCCAGATTGGAACCTTAAATTGGTTCGAACTTTCCTTATGGCGGCTCCCTTTGAGGCCATGCATACATGTTCTTTGCGGCTGCTTTCTTTGAAGACCGCTTTCTTTGTTGCAATAACATCTGCTGAGCGGGTTAGTGAATTGCAGGCCCTTTGCGGCAAACCGCCTTTTTTGCAGTTCTTCTGAGAAAAGGTCTCTCTTAAAGTAAGGCTGGGATTTCTGCCAAATGTGGTATTGGAGTTTCATCTGGCGCAGGCCATAGACCTGGAGCATTTGCATCAGCTGGATCCCAAAAGGGTCCTGAGTTTCTACATCGCAAGGACAGCTGAATTCCGGAAAATCTAATCAACCTTTTGTGGCCTATTGTCTAGCCCATAAAGGTCTGGCAGTAATAAAGCAAACACTATCCCGGTGGATCATTTTATGCATAGCAGAGTGCTACCTTCTGACTTCAGGGCACACTCTACTAGAGGGGTATGCATCGACTGCCTTACAATGGGGGGCGCCTGGTTAGAGAGATTTATGGCGCTGCAACATGGTCCTCACTGCACATGTTCACTTGACACTACAGTATGGACGTTGCCTGTGGGGCTGATGCGTGTTTTGGCAGGGCGGTGCTGCAAAATCTGCTGCTTTAACTTTCTGCCTGCCTCCTTTGCCTCAATGCTCGGGGAGTCTATCGGATGAGGAATCTGTGGGAGAAAGGCAGTCCATTGAGGGAGAAATTGCTTATTTTGATATTCTTTCTATGGATTTTTCTCCTGCAGATTCCTCATCTCCCAGCCCATCCATCCCCGCTAAGTTAGGTGGTTGGTGCACATCTCTCTTTTAGTGGGTCGACACCTGGTGATGGTCCTTGGATGATTTTTTTTCGTGCTGCATGTGTTCTCTCTCCAACCAATCAGAAAAATGATCTTTTTCTGATTGCAGTATAGTTTGCAAGCTTTTTTCTTTCCTTGTCAAATTTGTTATGTTAACCTCTTATGGGCTGGTTAGCTTTTTTCCTCTGTTTTCCAATGCAGTGGTGAAGGTCGGTGGGGGGTGTGAGGGGGCAAAACTGAGGGAGTAGTGATGTGGTGTGTATATATATCAGACGCCTCGTCCAGATTTGACTATCGAGCACCAAGCAAGACTGATTGATGACTGAGTCAAGGTTTACTGCGCCCCCTGTCGAAGTTCTTCTGAGCAGCAGACCTGGATGAGATGTATCAGATGAGGAATCTGTGGGATACGAATCCATAGAAAGAACATTACGGTAATTTCTTCTTCTCTCCTCTTTAGAATGAGCTATCCTTGCACTTTGTCGAATCCTTCTATCTGTGTAAAGGGTTCTGAGTAATCTTGTAGAGTGTACTTTCCTGTGCGGTTTTTGCTTTCTGGGTAATTGTTGCCCACCTTTTCCTGGTAAGGCCTGTCTTGTATATTGTTCCCCCTAAGGGACTTCTCTGTCCTTCAGTTCACAGCATGCTCTGTTATGTTCCACTCTTTACTTCTTGGTTCATCAACTTTGATTTCAAGTTTCCGTCACTTGTACTGGGACGAGTTTCTGATTATAGAACCAGTTCTCTTCATCTTCCCGGCCTTCCAGGTACCTTCAATATTGCAGGGGAACGTCTCAGGGGCCTGTAGATGATTGGAACTTCTCCTTTCATCAGTTTCCATGTTCGGTCACTTTCCGCAGCGCCCACTTCTTGTGACTCTGCGTTTCAATACTGCTTTGGGTACGTGGACCGTTTGCTGCTGCTTTCCTCAGGTGGTGTCGTTCGATGGACAGAATGGCCACCATGATTGCTTTGTGGTCACGCCACCACCAGGGTTTGCACTTCTGCTGTCTCTGGCCTCTGGCATTCGCTGGACCTCCAACGTTTCCTTCCCCTGTTAAAAGCAGTTCTGTACCTCACAGGCTTTGTGGCTTGTTTCAGCCCCGCCTCCTTCAGGTGTTCTGCTTCCAGGGGGCCTCGCCTGCCTGGGTGTGTGTTGGACAGAATCCTGTGCAGTGCCCTTAGGGACCACTACACACAATTAAGACTACAGGTGGCAATACAAGTTTTACCTTTGGTACAAGCCTGTACTACTATGTCAGAGTGGTAGCAGTAGCGGAGAAGCCAGGCTTATCTCAAGAGTATATGAGCAGTAGCAGAGATTACACAAAGGGACCACAATTACTGTGACTCAAACACTGACTCAAGTTTTTAGGTAAAAAATATAAGTACATTTATTTTTAAACCATTTGTTATTAACACGACACTTCTATTAAAAAACCACACGTAAAATATACTACAACTAACCAATTCACTTTGTACAGTATTATTCGAGGTAAGTACCCTGTGTTTGAATGGAACAGTGTTATGAAACAGAACACGCTACCGTGAACACAATTGCAATCACTTTTTGACAGTTCGGTCTACTAGATAAATGCGTATCCGCGGCAAGAAATGCTACCGGGGCAAAAACACACTTAGCACCCGAGATACCCAGAGAGAGTTGGGGGCAAAAATCACAGGCAATACTATAGTTAGGCAGACAGAATCGAAGAACACACACAGACAGGAATTCAAGAGTCAAAGGGCCGGAGCCAAAGTCAAATGACACCAGGTGCCTGTTGTCGAGAATCACACAGTCGGACAGTTTGAGATTTAACGTTGCCAAGAGTACTTTGATATTGTCAATGTTCGGAAGCAAAAGTTATAAGAAGGAGGGAAAAGTAAGGACAAGCCTTAAAGTAGAGAAATGGGGATTTCACCCAAAATTCCTCAAACAGGACACAGTACCTTTCTCAAAGAACGAAGCTGGTGCCACGGCAGTTGTTACTGTTGGTTTCCCGCAGACCCACGCTTTCCTCCAGTTTCAGCACGAAGGAGGACGATGAGGGGTCCGCACTACACAGGGATGAGGCCGGCAGCAGCGACGATACATAAAAGGTGCGCTCCTTAAAAACAGGAGAGGGTGTTCAGGTGGCTATCTGGACCACTATAGCAGTGTGCAGCGATTTCGACCACAAAGGCGACCTCTGGCTGAAGATGAGCTGGTTATCCCCACCAGGCTAAAGGGAAGAAGACTCCATCTGGATCTCCTCTTAGTCGTTGGAGGGTAGATAGCTCAGGACTGCAGCAGGGCTTCACCGGTACGCGGTAGTTGCAGCAGTCAACCTCTCCTCCACTTCTCGTCGGTTCCTTGTAGTTCCAGTGGCGACTCTGACTTCCAGCCCAAGAGACCTGCCTTTTATGCGCAAAACCCCCATTCACACAGCCTGGCTGTCAATCCCCCAGCAGGGGGGTTGTCCAGCCCGGACAACCACTTTGCCCAATCTTGACAAAGTGCGACTTGGGTTTCCTAGGATACCCTGTGCAGGGGGTGACTACACCCCTCTCTCACATTCAGCCCACCTAGACACCCAGGCGCCTTGAGGATGGCTTCTAGGTACAAGCCCGCCAAAAGACAGTGAACAAAGAAGGCAAACCTAGTTTGCCACACAAAGTAAAACACAAGAAGGAGTTTAACAAAATGAAATGGCGAATGAACACCACCGGAGCCAAACGAAAAATGATTTGGTCAAGCGGGTTTAAGTTTGAGGTTAACACAGCCTACAATATTACCACGGTTATATAAGATGACAGCGGTAGAAATTAAGGGTAGATACCACTGCCACCAGCCATGTCTAAATGTTAAAAGAGCGAAACCATGCTCTAGGAGGTACAGATAAAGAGTTAACCCTTCCAGCACTCCATGTACGATGGTGTGTACTGGATCTGTGGTTAAATTTGACTAAGTAAAGTTGATGGTAACTTTACCTTTTTCTGGGGGACAGTAGTTGCCTCAGAAATGGAGTCGGTGGGAAGTCTTAACGACAATCCTGTGCCACTGCACAGAAGATGCTGTGTGATGCACACAAAGAAGGGGGCTACTGATGTGGTGTACTCCAGAGCCCACAATCACAAAAACAGGTCAAACCACAAAACACAAGTAAGAGCGGTAAAAAGCTCACACTCTTACCAAGTGGAAAAGAAATAACTCCAGAGATCCAGCAAAGCTGCTGAGGGACTCACTAGGTAAGGGAAATTAGCCATGAAATGAGAATTCTCCCTAACAGTGTTTTTCTCTCCGTCTCTCTCTATCCCCTACTTGTTGCCATTGATCTGAGATTTCTCTTTCTTTCTGGTAATGGCGTAAGTTAACGTTCTCTTCAGCCAAGTCTTGGAACTTGTTATTATCTTGTGGATTAGATAGTACCAAATATGTATAGTTTGGATTGGGTTAAGGGAGTTACTCACAGGAACAGCAATCCATGTTTCCTAAAGGGGAGTTTCTCTGGGTGAGGTACCATTTGCCTGGAGCCCTAAGGAGGGTATTGCACAGCGGGCTCACCTCCCTAGCCTCGGGGGGAGGGGGGGGGTCTCCCCCTTGGGGAGAAGGGACACATTGCATTGATTTGTCGCAAAACGTATGAAATAAAAACAAGACTATCTTTTTCCCTTGTCACATGCATGCACCAGGGATGATTTGCATGGTAGTGTGGGCCAAGGGTCACATTAAATATCTTTACAAAGATACTGTTAAATTGAACAGTGTATTTTTTTATTAGTAACTGTACATTTAGATTGTCTCCTTTTAACATGGTGGGGAATATTAGATGAACATAGTCCCCTGCATCTTTTATGTGCTTGTTCTCCTCCTTACCCAACTGCTCAACAAATTCTTCAAAACAGTGAACCAGTGAACTCGCATATGTTAGGCAGAAACCTGTGCAGTTCCCTTGGGGACCACTGCAAAAGATTTAAGACTACAGGTATAGCAGTAAACCCACTTGGTAGCAGTCTGCACCACCCAGATTTACCTGGTAGCTGTGGCTGAGCAGTCAGACTTCCCTCAAGAAGAGTTAGGCAGTATGTAAAGTATACACAATAGGTACTCAAATACAATAGCACAAGCAAACACTGACCAGAGCTTGATTTCAAAAGTATATAGTTTTTTTTATTTATTAAACACACATAAGTTGAAATCACTCTAGCAAGATATAGTAAAAACACTTCAAACACAGTTATAATGAAAGCAGTTTCAACCCTTACTCCTATCTAGACAACTCTAGGTTAACACCACATAATTAAAACAGAGGTGAGCGCTTAACGTTAGATGACACTCTAGTAGGTTCAAGAAAGGGATAAAAAGAAACAGAAATGGGTTAAACACACCACTCTAAGGTCCAGAACACTTGCAATAGGCTCAAAGAAGCACAAAGTCACAGGTGAGCAAAAGTCACTAGGCAGGGCCCACTCTTAGAGTAGCCGGAGCGAAAATGTGCCCAAGATCACACTGTTATTAGGGATTCAAAGTCTTGCAAAGAGTTAGAAAGAGTTTAGGGTGGCTTAGAAAGTTTAGCCAGGGTGTTCTAGGCACTCCCAGGTTCGAAAGCCGGGGGCTAAATCTACCCCGTACAGTCGGTGGCAAGGGAAGCCAGGCGGAACACGGTACCTTAAGCGGAAAGGATCCTCCAGCGGTGGCAGTTGTTCCAGGCAGTGACAGCAAGGCTCGACGTCGGTCAGGGGAGAAGAAGTTCTCGCTGAAGAGCAGAAGAAGAGGGTCGTTGCACTGCCCGGGAAGAAACCAGCCGCGTAGTCCTCCGGTTAAAGGGTTGTACCGACTTTCGTGGTTGGGGTAAAAGTGGTGGGGTTCCGGTTGCCGGGGTGCTTGGCACTGGCAAGGCGGCCACGAGATACCTCCAGAAGCGGAAAGAAGGTGAAAACTGGTTGTCCCCACCAGTCAAGGGAAGGAGCCACTCCGTTAAGAGTTCTCCTCGGTCGTCGGGAAAAGTGGTGAGACGGTTCAGCAGGGCTCCACCGGGTGGTGTCGTCGAAGCAGGTCGGCTCAGCTCTTCCCTCGTCGGATTCTTGGTCCTGTGGCGACTTCTGAAGTTCCAGTCCCCAAAGCCCTGCTTTTATGCAGCAAACCCCCATTCACCCAGCCTAGCTGTCACTCAAACATGCTAAGTGGTGAGCCGGCCGGCTCACCACTTGGGCCAATCAGGACGGAGTGCGACTTGAGTTACCAAGGTAACTCAGTCCAGGGTGCCTAAATCCCCCTCCACCCCTCCTAAGTACCCCAGACAGAGTGGCACCACTTTGGAGTGCTTCTGTGGAGAAGCCTGCCAAAAGTGGAACAAAGGGCTCCACTTTGGGTCAGAGTTACAGAGGCGAACGCCAATGCCATTTTAGAATCAAGTTTTGGCAAAAAGTCCCAACCGGAGTTATAATAATAAATATATAAACCGGCGGTATGTTTAAGGCTACCGTAAATAAATAATTAAATGTGTTAGCCTAAAACAATGGGAAATCCCATAGGGAAATATTCGCGGTCGAATATAAAAAGTAGTTTCCACTGCCACCAGCCAAAACTCGATCAGGGGGGACGGAGACGTGCCCCCTCGACTAACAGACCCTGGGGCAATCGAATTGCCCCAGCCAGTACGTCCACAATATGATGGTTTGTACTGGTTCTGTTCAGGATTCAAGACTAGCAAAGTCTTTGGTGACTTTACATGCCCTGGGAGACAGTAGTCAGTCCCAGGGTATGGAGTCTATGTTGGGGAGTCCCTAGGACACCCCTGGGTTACGGCACAGAGGGTGCTGTGTAACCCACATCACAAAAATACATGAGGCCCTATGGAGTAAAAGACCCCATAGCCCATTCAACACAAGGTTTAACCAAGAAAACACACTTCAACATGTCCAAGAGTGAGGGTAAAAAGAGTCTCACTCTTGGCAGGAGAAAAAAAAGAAACCCCAGAAATCCAGCAAAGCTGCTGGGGGACTCACTAGGTAGGGAAATTCAGCCTAAACAGAGAATTCTCCCTAACAGCATATTACAGAATTTCTTTGGTGTACAAAAACCACCTAGAATTACCTTACAGAAGCTTAAGGCATCCTGTATAAATAAGTGTAATGCCCAGATGTTCACCATTATCATTGTTCTTTCATAATACGACGCAGTGTCCTTTGGTTTAATAATACAGATATTACTGCTCCCATGTGGCTATTACTTAAGAGAGCTTGTTGGTGGGAGAAAATATACTGATTTGGTAGCTGGCTTTAAACCAGATAGTAATTAATTGATCCTGTTATAAAAAATACACGTTGGAGACAATATGGGTGCTTGACTCGAATTTAGATGACCAATAAATAGTCGGATTAGTTTAATCATTTTACTTTTCTCTGGAAGACTTCAGCAATCAAAATTGGATGACAATCGCCCCGGACTCTTGGAACTCAAAAGGCATTGTTACTGTATCTGTGGTCCTACACGCAATTATTGTCCCTCTTCAAACTTTCCCCAACTTTGCTGTCTAGATGTATAATAAAAAAAAAAAAAACTCCCGACTGCAATCTTGGACATGTGGCCACTAAAGCTTATAGTTACCTATGAGATTGTGTTTAAATTCCCAGATTCATTAATCCATTTTTGGATTGAGAAATTGGACGTAGAAGTGGCGTTATCTTTAGGCAAATTTCCCTCCATTTTCTATGGCGCTGCCCCTCCCCAACACACACCTTGTTTTTGAATCTGCTCTGACTTTTCACAGGGAATTGAAGTCTTTAGCTTCACTCTCCTGGCCTTTCGCTCATTTTATCATGGGGGAAACTTATTAGTCCTTCAGACTACGGAGAAACTGTTTCCCTTTTTATCTTTTTACCTTTCGGGTACGTTTTTAAGTGTACAGCGCTTATTACAATGTAGTAGGGATACTTTTGCAGAAGTAAGACCCTGACATGGAGGGGTCATGTTGATGGTTAGAAACTTTTATGTAAAAAGGAAAAGAATATCTCACCCTAACTCTAAGGCATTTCCCTGCCTCAACTGAAATAACTGGTGTCACACTGTCCATACAAAAGTCCCAATGTCTGAATCCTAACTCTGTCCCACACCCTCCAAGTTGAAACTAAACTCTTGTGAGGGCTATGTAATCATCTATCCCAGGGATCCCCAACGTGTAGCTCGGGAGCAACATGTTGCTCGCGGCACCCTAAATTGTTGCTCGCCAGTTGCTCTGGGCCATTGTGTGGAGGACTAGAAGGAGGTTCTGAATGGATGAGACCTCAGTAGCACTGTAGTCAGTACAGAGTCCTGGACTGTGCAAGAATGTTGGCCAATGAGCCGCTGTGTTTCCAGCTGGCTTTTTTTTTATACATGCAAGATTTGTGTTTGGTGCCACCATGCACATAATTTTACAGTAAATGTCCTTACTAGTTATGGTAGTCTCATTGCTAAAACCCTGTCATCTCCAGTTACTTTGCCCAGCTGATAAATGTATTAATGAGTACATTATTTGAACCATGTTTGTGTCATGGAGAAAATTGGCCTATTCCGTTCCTTGGTACAGCTAGTATGAGCATAGTGGACAAGGTGGTATGCATACCCAACTTTCCTTTATTAAATAATGTGCATGCACACTTTCTGTACAAGTGAGGTTTGTGTTTGATGCCACCATATTTATCGACAACATTCATTTTGGTGTCACCTGTATTTACATTACATAGTGTCCTAGTGGAAAAATGGTAATCGTTTGATACTGTGCCCATCTGGCACACGGTTAATGGGCAGATACGTTAAATGCATGCCCACATTTTTCATAATTAATTTTCCCTGTATTCCAATCCAATTAAGTTATTAACTTAAGGCAATTTTTGTAAGCCATTTTGAAACTATAAATCTGACCAGCAGTGTACACACCCCTCATTAAATCATGGTTCAGTTTTCTTTTTGAGATTCTGCATTCTGCATCGAACCATGGTGCATCCCTTTCTATAACCTGGAGCTCCTGAACTTGGGGGCATGGTTTGCCAATAGCTCTGTAATGGATAGTTTCTCCTAAAGACTCAAACTCACGCTTTCCTTTGTGGCCTCTGTACTGTACAACAGTTTTAAGAGAACATCTTTATTTCTTGTGAATTAGTAATTCTTTCCAATGCCTCCTTTTCGAGCGTAGGCATCGCCAACCAGCCGCTCTGGCTGTCAGATATCTTCTTCGTGGTGCCTACCCTGGCCATTGGAAAATGAACTCCAGAGGATTGTGTTTACTCTTTGTTCAATAAGAAATGTAACATTTCATAACATTCCTGAAGAAAAAAAACATCCACAATACAGTCATCAATGACTGTGGAACAGTATTGCTGATCTCGTATGCTTAGGAATGCACCATTTGCCATTAAAGATCCCATAAATTCCTAGGCAGAATCTCAGTAGACCTGAAAAATCAGTGCCCCGTTTGTGGCCCTTTTTACTGTCCATACATTTGCACTAATATTTTGCTCAGGAACCTGAAACCCCTGGTAATGTTTACTTACTCCTACTCTATTTTTGAACAGCTGAACTGGTCCCATGTCTAAAAATGTACTACTGACCACTCAATCTCCTCAACATTTCTTGTAAATCACTAAACGTAAAATGAAGTTAAAGGCCTTCCACATTTCCTTGACTAGAATAACACGTGGTCTAGATAACTATTAAGTACTGCAAATTAAATGTTCTATACACAGTTTTAACTTTGTTACATTTCTAATTTGTGTTGCAAACAATTTGTCCGCCAACTGTGCGCCGATATGTTCCTTCGAAAAATTGATGTTGCTCACCATTTAATTTGATATGCCAATTTTGCTCATTGCATACAAAAGGTTGGGGACCCCTGATCTATCCTAATGTTAGAACAGTGTGCCACCCAAAAGTAAAGACAGGATTCTTCAATAATATCGTGAAATTATTTCTTTATGCTGCATTCCCCCTACAGACTTCAATGGGACACCCTTCTTTTTGCTTTGTATAGAAACCCGGTCCTGAAATTTAGAGGCAAGTTAGGCCTTCCACACATTTCTGCCCCTGCGCTCCATAGGGTTACATGGACTTAAAAACCTGTCCCTAAAAATCACACTTTCCTGACTTTGGTTGGTGCTATCCTAGTTTATGGAATTGATTGAATTTACATACCTGAAAGTTTTTGACTCTTTTAATCCTAAACACTGGCATCAGCAATCTCTTCATAAACCTACCTGTGAAGTGTACTCTTTGGGACTGGTGACCTTTGGGCACACAGCCCCAAACCACCTTAGAATTGGACTTTATAAGAGCTAGGGAAGTTAGTCTATTATTACCCTGAAGTGTTTTTTCTAATTCTGATGCATCTGAGAGCTTACCTGTGGTACACTGGGTACTGAAACGAAATTATTTCTAATATCTCCAAATGGTGAATGTATGTATATGTGTATATATATTTCTGAGGCTTGTGGAATCTGCTTAGATCACATGCTGTGCATAGGCCAACATCTAGTCGAAGCTGCAGAGTATTACATTTGTTGTTTTCGAAACTCGAAGGGACGGCGACAGGGCGTGCCCGTAATACTATCCCTAGTGTGACGTCCAATGTACCCATGATCCCTCACACGTGTAGGTCCCTCAGATTGTTTTTTCCCGCCATACTAGTCGGATGCATGTGTGAGGAGTTCCTTTCGGCGTAAAGCCTTTATCTACTATTAATTAAGTTAGATTTCTTCCTATCCTTTGTACGCCGAAGAACAATGCTCGTGAGGATCGGAGAGACTTCTGTCGGATACTGCCGCGACGGACCCTTGGCCTTGGAAGGCCACGCCGGGCCTTGGCCCAGTCAGTAGGGAGAATGGGGGGAGGTCATATACTTTATATTCCCCTTTTCCTACATATCATTCACCCCGCTGCCATATCTTGATCATATGGAGAGTACTCCATTTAAATTCTGCCCCAAATGTAACCGAAAGTTCCCTTGGGTAGATAAAAATTTAACTTGTAATCTGTCTCTCCCTCGAGACCATATCGAGGCATCTTGTCGGGCCTGTAGGCTCTTCAAGCCTAAAACCCTAAAGGACCGCTCCACGAAGCGCTGGGCCCCCTACGCCAGGCCGCTCATAGCCATGGACGTAGAGGGGCTTGCAGCGATGGCAGCAACCCCGCTGAATCGGACGACAGAGTAGCTTTGGCTACCCAGGCGCATGCCCCTGAGCCCGTAGGATGTGTCCCAACACACTTCCGAGACTAGACGCTCTGCGTCTAATCCCACATCCGAAATTTGACGCTCCTTGTCGGATCCCTCTTCCGAAAGTCGACACCCTGCGTCGTACCAGGCGGAAGGCCCCAAAAAGTCTGGAAAGACCACTTCTAGCCATGGGGGGGGGGGTGGTAAGCACTATAAAGTCCTCTAAAGATCCCCACACTCCTAAAGAGAAGCATGGGGATGACAAGGCTGCAAAAAGATTTAAAGCACCTCAGCCTGCCCCTAAAACAAAGGTTACACCTCCAACAGATGTGGACATGGAGCGCTGCAGATATAGACAGAGTAATGAAAAGGGTGACCTTTATAGCCAACTTGTATGAAAAAGATCCAAATTATTTTCAAAGTTATATGAACACCCCTCCAACCTCATCTGGTTCCAGAGCCACACCGTTGTCTCCGGAATCCCCTCCTAAGAGGTCTCGCACTGAGATCCCCTTTCAGGGCTTAGTCATAGACCCCTTTGTTCCCTTTGTTGTGGAGCCTTATGAACCCGCTTCTTACCCTGAAGACCCTGACCCTCAATTCGATGAGGACCAGGAGGCAGACCCTTATTATGGGGATGAGGAGGAACAGAAGGCTGAAGATGAGGCTGACGCTTACATCTTAGACTCCCCAATTCCTAAGGACCCTCCTGTAAATTATTCTGCAGTCGATAACCAACCCCTCCTTAACGAGTTATTGGCCAAGGCTGCTGAACACTTCCAAATCGATACTCAGGAAGTTGAAGACAAGGATTTTGCAGAGGAAATCCCGGGGAACAAGAGGGCAGTAACTCAGTCCATCCCCTACTAAAATCAATTCAGCGCAAGATTCAGCCATCTCTACAAACCCCTAACCTCACACTTGCAGTAAATCTGTGTGTCGAAAATTGATTTCATGCAGCTCCCTGTGACCCTATATATATTAGGGGACAACTCAAAACAGATTCCCTAGTTGTCACCACCACGAGGAAAAGAGCAGGAACCCCACTTCCTTCCTCAGAGGCTCCCCAGGATAAAGAAAGCAAGAGGATATATGGCCTAAGTAGGAAAGTTGCCGCCTCTGTGGCTTATCAGGCTAGGAAATCCAACAGTGCCACCCTCTTGGCGAGCAATAATTGCCACAAGTGTGAGGAAGTTTCTTCTTTACAGTCCTCTGCACCAGAACCTTTAAAGACCCAGTTAGCGCAAGTGGCAGCCGAGGGGAGGGCAGTGTCTGGCTGCCTCCTTAAGACTAACTTCGACACGGCTGATAATGTCGGTAGAATAATCGCTGAGGGTATGATCATTAAAAGGCATGCATGGCTGAGACAATCAGGGTTTAAGCCTGAAACTCAGGCAACACTGAGAGACATGGCAGTCGAGCCTAACGTATTATTCGGCAAAGCTGTCGAAGATGCCCTCAAAACAGCGAAAGATTGTCAAATCAATAACAAACCCTCTGGACAGAGGGGAAGTGGTAATTTTCGCCGCTTTAGAGGCCAAAATTCCCAAAGAGGGTCTAACTATACCCAGAATCAGAGCTCATCGTGGGGGAATAACCAATCACATTCTTCCCAGGGCTACCCAAGAGGGCAGTACAGGGGTTGTGGGTGGGGAAGGGGCAGCCTGAGGTGGTACGCCACCTTCCAAACAGTGAAGTTGCGCTTCAGGTCCCCTCCCATGCTCCCCAAGTAGGGAGGGAATCACCTTGGACAGATGGGTGCTGTCCACAGTATCTGGCGGCTACTGCATCGAATTACTCAAGCGCCCCCACGACCACCCTCCTCGGTAAAAAGTACACTCTCGGGAACACCAGCGGATCCTCCTCGAGGAGATTGCCACTCTGCTGTCAAAGGACGCCATAGAGGTCGCCCCGGCCAACCAGGTAAACGGGTATTTATTCAACCTACTTCCTTGTGCCAAAGAAAGATCTCACAATGCGCCCAGTATTAGATTTGCGCCTTGCAAACAAGTATGTCAAGCCACAAAAATTCTGCATGACTACGCTACAAGAGGTAATCCCCCTACTAAAAAGGGGGGGGATTACATGGCAACACTGGACATGAAAGATGCCTATTTTCATATTTCCATGTTCCCAGTGCACAGAAAATACTTGTGCTTCAAGGTGGGCAGTCGACACTACCAGTTCAAGGTACTGCCCTTCGGGATAGTTTCGGCTCCAAGGGTATTCACCAAGGTACTGGCGGTGCGGCAGCACACCTACGCAGGGAGGCAATCCCGGTGTACCCTTAACTGGACGATTGGCTCATCACGGGGGAGACCCCAGTAATTTGCAGAACAATCATTCAAAGGACAATCGACCTCCTCTTCGAATTGGGCTTCTCAATAAACGAGAAAAAGTCAAGTCTGGTGCCAAGCACCTCCAAACAGTTCCTAGGAGCTATCCTAGACACTCAAGAGGGGTTGACCTTTCCTTCCGAGGAAAGAATTCGGAATATACTGCTGCAAATTCGGCAATATCAGTACAGTCGACAGATAACGGTACGCAAAGCAATGCGGTTGCTGGGCATGATGGCGTCATGTATTTACCTGGTCCCCCACGCGCGCCTGCGCATGCGTCCCATGCTTGAATGGTTGGCGAAACAGTGGTCTCAGGCAAGTGGTCAGTGGGAAGATCTAGTGGTCGTTTCGCCAACACTGGTACAAAACCTAAACTGGTGGACAAGAGAAAATCTGTCCAGGGGGGAAACCCTTTTACGATCCCGAGATACAGGCGTTAGTCACAACCGATGCATGCCTGACAGGGTGGGGAGCTCACCATCTCCACCACACAGCTCAGGGTCTCTGGTCTCACTCAGTGGCCAAGAATCGCATCAACCTGCTAGAGCTTCAGGCAGTATTCAGAGCGCTTCAAGCGTTCGAGCCCTACCTGCTAAATCTGTCGGTGCAAATCCGGACAGACAGCACTACAGCCATGTTTTACCTGAACAAGCAAGGAGGGACTCGTTCGCCAAATCTGTCCAAGCTTGCCCAGAAAATTTGGAAATGGGCACTCAGACGGAACATCTTCCTGTCATCGCAACATGTTCCAGGGGATCTCAATTCTCTAGCGGATGCTTTAAGCAGAGACTCCCTCCCAGAAGAACACGAATGGTGTCTACAGAGAGAAGTCGTAGAAGATATCTTCTCTCAGTGGGGTTTCCCCACTGTAGACCTATTCGCCACAAGCGAAAACAGACAATGCCCAGGATTTGCATCCAGGTTCCCCAACCAGACTCCCAGGGGAACGCCCTGTGGATGAACTGGTCCGGAATGTTTGCATACGCTTTTCCACCAACTCCTCATCAGGAAGGTGGTCAACAAGATGAACAGAGAGTTGATGACGCTCATCCTGGTTGCTCCCATGTGGGCGAGACAACCGTGGATCCCACACTTACGCAGATTAGCCGTGTGCGAACCGATCAAACTTCCGGCCTGGTACAACCTATTGTCCAAGCACCAAGGTCAAACAGTGCATCCTCAACCCAACTCAATGAACCTGGCAGCATGGCTCCTGAGGTCATAGAGTTCGGACATCTCAATTTACCACAGAGGTGTATGGACATCTTGAAAGAATCTAGGAAACCAAACACGAGGCACTGCTACTTTGACAAATGGAAGAGATTTGTTATCTGGTGCCAGAATAAACAAAGCGACCCAGTTGATTGCACTCCTTCCACTATTGTTACATACATGCTCCACCTGCTGGATGCAGGACTGGTTTTTAATTCACTGAAGGTACACCTGGCAGCTCTGTCGGCATACACCACTTCCCATAACAAGGTGTCGTGGTGGAAAGTACCAGTAGTTAAAGCCTTCATGGAAGGAGTAAAGAGACTTCACCCTCCTATTTCAAACCCACCACCAGGATGGGACCTTAACGTGGTGCTATCTAAGCTCATGGGCCCCCCATTCGAGCCCATGCACAAAAGCAGTCTCAAACACCGGTCTTACAAAACGGCCTTCTTAGTAGCAATTACATCTATAAGAAGAGTCAGTGAAATTCAGGCTCCTTCAGTGCAAGATCCCTTCTTTACTGTCCATAAAGATAAACTGGTTTTACGCGCACACCCTAGGGTCTCACCTACATTTTTTTCAAAATTCCACGTGAACCAGTCCACAAAGCTCAGCTGGGGTGAAACTACACACACCAGATGTGCGTAGGGCGGTCCTCTACTATGTAAACAAGACCAGACCGCTAAGGAAAACAGATCAGCTGTTTGTCTCAGTGGCTACAGGCAGAGAGGGGGATTGCGTCTCTAAAGGTGCCATCTCTAAGTGGATTATTAACTGTATCCAGCTGTGTTACTCACTTTCTGAAAAAACTCTGCCTTTCACGCCTAGGGCCCACTCTACAAGAGGCATTGGGGCCACTCTGGCTTTCATTGCAAATGTACCCCTTGACACCATTTGCAAAGCAGCTACTTGGAGCTCTATTCACACTTTTACTCAGCACTACTGCATTGACACCCATTCCAAGACAGATACCCAAGTGGGACAGGCGGTTCTAAGACATTTATTTGCTCATGACCCTTCTCACATCCCACCTCCTTCTTCAGGTACTGCTCGCTAATCTATGCGCAGCATGTGATCTAAGCAGATTCCACAAGCCTCAGAAGGGATACATTACTCACCGTAATCGTATTTCTGATGCTTGTATCTGCTTAGATTCACATGCGACCCACCCTTCCTCCCCTCTGAGAGAAGGCGCATGGATGCTTGTAGTCTTACCTTTTTTTATATCTGCTTGGATCATCTGTACTCGCGCTTCTCCTCATGCTATCTCATGTCAGAAAAAATACAATCTGAGGGTCCTACATGTGTGAGGGATCATGGGTACAGTGGATGTCACACTAGGGATAGCATTACTGGCACGCCCTGTGTCGACGCCCATTTTCGAGTTTCGAAAAACAAACTAATACTCCTCAGCTTCCACTAGATGTCGGCCTATGCACAGCATGTGAATCTAAGCAGATACAAGCATCAGAAATACGATTACGGTGAGTAATGTATCCCATATATGTATTAGACGCTGCAGCCCTGTGACAATAGTTCCTTTTTTCCGCACAGTCTTCTAGCTTTAAGAACACCACTCTAAAATCTTGTTAGTTTTATTGAATATTTCACCTACATTCTTCAAATTCGTCATGAATCCCAATTGGACAAGGTCTTCGGAATTCAAACCCTGTTTTGGATTGCGGACATCAAATATCCTTTTCAGACCTGCAACACATTTGGATGAATGCTAGACATCTTCGCCAAGGCCCTAGCGGCTCCAGCTCAGACGCCAGTGGTCACGGTGTTAACGAGAATTCTAAGAAATATGTGAAATCCCTTCTACCTTAGAGACCCCCAGCTCTTTTTCTGGACTTTAGGACTTTACATTTTCATCCTGGTGAGAGTGAGACCTTTTTCCCCCACTCATCTGTTTTTCTGTATTTGAACTCTGTTTCTCTTTTGGTTTTGGAGTCTGACAAACTCCATAGGCATCCTCTTTTTACATTGTGACACACAGCAACTTAATCCTTTGGATTTCTGCTAAGTTTTAAATACCTGCTCTTGGATACACTACTGTTTCCAAGAGTAGTAAAGTGAAATTGACTTTCTCCAGCATGGGGTCCAGCATGGATTCACATGCTCATGAATATTCCCCATTGTCAGGCTGGGAATCCTCGGTAAAGAAAAAATCGGTTTCACTTCTGAACTGTCTTTCTCCTAACAACCAATCACTGGTCTCTGGGTCATACTGCCACCAGCCAATGACTGCCCTCTACCTTAGCCCCTTCTCTGGCAGCCATCTTCAGATTTGTACAGCACGATCAAGTGTTGGGGGTCCTCGTGTTATAGCTCTCGAGTTTTTACTGCGTTTTGCGATTTTTCTGAAGGTTCTACTCTATTTTCCTGTCAATCGAGCCACAGGCTCCATCGATCCATCTTCCGATTAACGGGGACCTGTTTTCGGATTCAGTGCCCTTCAAGGGTGATTTTTCAGAGTTTCTTCTTGGAGGATTCCAGAAGCTTCTTCAAGGCCTACCACGCGTGGAGATGGCAGACGAGAAGGAAGACTCAACGCCTCTGTTCAGGATTTGTCCAGGATGCGGCCTACGGAACATCTACTTGGACCATGGGCATTCTGTGTGCCTCTACTCCCTGCATTCAGACCAAACGCACGTGGAGGGTGACTGTGCGTTTTGCAAGGAGATGGTCCCCCACACCCTGAAGGACCAGCGCAGGCGCCTCACCGAGTGGCTCCAGGCCAAGGCCCCTGCTACAGGGAGTCCCGGCAGCATGCCTCCCCAGGCCACAAGAAGAGATCTGAGCGGTCTTCTAAGACCTTTGAGGGTGCCCGGCGACGGGGGCCCAACATGAGGCCTAGCACCGCCAGTCAGAGGGCACCAGGAGCAACGTTGCGACGGGCTCCCAGGCGGCCAAGGCGAGCACAGCGTCTCTGGCACCTTCGACCACGATCCAACACTCCGGCAAAGAAGAGGAAGATGGACCACCCGGGTAAGCTTCTGGAGAAGCCCCGGACGGGCCAGTCGGAGAAGGCCAAGGGGGAGTGGAGCGCTGACCCCCCCCCCCCCCCCCAAGGTGAAGGCCCCTAGCTCGACCGAAGCCTTCCATTGAAGGCAAGGTGTCGTCCCTAGCGAAGGCCGCGGACGCGTGTTCGCCGGGTATGGTCCCCAAGGCTAGTTTTCCTGCCTGCCAATAGGGAATTGTTGTTTCAGCCCATAGAGGACACCGGAGAAGGCGATGCCCATCATCTCCCCGAAACCACCACCTCTGGTCGAAAAAGGGGGGAGGGGCACGGTAGTCCTGCAGGGCATGGACATCTCCGAGGAGTATGAGCTCTCTGCTCTCCAGACCATTTTGGAGAAGAAATTCGTAGAGGCCAAGGCCTACGGGAGGGACTCCGATGAGGGAGACATCGAGAGTGGCGACGAGACCGACTAGGAGGAGCAGGGCGTTGAGGACTTGGAGAACCCTACACCGCTGCCTCCGTCGCTTCCACCTCCTCCACCTCAGCAACCACCTCAACCCCCAGCGGACATCTCGGTAGACATCCTCCAGGCACTTCACACCTTGTGCTTGGAGATTCGGACTAGGATGCCTCTCCCGCCGACGGAAGACCCTGCGACACCGGAGGATCACGCGACACCAGGGCCATTAGGCACGCCCCCTACCAAGAAGAGGATCGCTAATCCTCCACCGCCTTGTCACTTTTTGCCCCCCCTCCACTGAGCGAGGATATGGACAGGGCGACGATGGGCGCGGGCGACGGCGGGTTAGGAGACCTCCCGTCTCCGCCGCCCAGAGCCTCACTGCCCAACGAGATAGGCTTGTTCCATGCCATGATCTCTAGGGCCTCGGACCTCTCAACTGACTCCAGAGGAAAAGAAGAAAGAGGGTTTCCTGTACCAACACCGCGAGTCGAAGAGGAAGACCGTACTGTCAATCCCTCTGTTGGACGACATCTGGGACGAGGGACTGTCCCTTTTGAAGAACCCGTCCTCTGCCCTGGCAAAGAGGGACTGGTGCGAAAAGAAGTACAGGGTGCCAGACTCTGCACCCAAGTGCTTGCGGTCCCAACCTTCCCTGGATTTGGTGGCCTCAGCGGCGGCGAGGAAGGATTCTTCTGGCTCTTCCGCGTCAACTACCTCCTCCCCCACGGACAGTGAGTTGAAGAAGCTAGACGCCATGGGACGACGGGTCATCACGTCGGCAGCGAAGACCAAGGCGCACCTCGCCATCGTGGTGCGCTACGACATGGAGCTCTGGTTTAAGATCCCTACCCTCCTGGACTTCCTTCCCGATGACAAGAGAGCGGAAGCGTTGGAGATCCTGCAGGAGGGCGAGGTGGCATCGGACCATGCCAGTACAGTGGCCACAGACATTGCCGACACTGGCTTCCACCAAATGGGCAACAGCGTTTGCTTTTGTCGGCGAGGATGGTTGAAGGACACCAACTTTCGCCAGGAGGTGCAGTCGAGAGTATTGGACATGCCCTTTGGGGGTAATTTGTTTGGAAAGACTGTGGACGAGTCCCTTCAGGCCATCAAGGCAGATACCGAGGTGGCTCGTGCTTTGGACACACTTCAACAGCGACGGCCGTCCTTTCGGACGTCCGGAGGCAAATCCCAGGGTTCCTTCAAGGGCTTTGGCAAAAGCTCGTCATTCAACCGTCCCGCTCTTCGGCCCAGGAGGCCTACAGGGGCCGCAGCAAGTCCGGAGCAGGTCACAGTTGTTTCCAAGGTCCACAAGGCGGCGCCTCCGACTGGCGAACTTTGTGAGCGTGTGGAAGTCCATCTCCACCGATCGTTGGATGCTGGACGATCTGGCCCCTGGGCACCTTCTGGAATTCCAACAAGTGTCCTTGCATACCACCCGTGGCCAGGCAGGAAAACCATGTCCCCCAGCTGCTGCTGGAGGTACAGGCCATGCTGAAGAAGGCTGCGATTGAGCTTGTTCCAAAGCGGCTCCGGGGCTCTGGAGTTTACTCTCAGTACTTCCTCATCGTGAAGAGGACGTGCGGTTGGAGGCCCTTCCTAGACCTCCACCGTCTGAATAAGTACATCAAACCCAAAAGTTTTGGATGGTCATCCTTCAGCACGCGCTAGGACAGCTGGAAGAAGGGGATTTTCTATCGTCGCTGGACTTGAAAGATGCCTATTTTCACATCCCCATTCTCAAGTTTCTGCGCTTCATGGTTCAAGGGCCGCATTACCAATTCAAGGCCCTCCCCTTACGATTGAAGTCGGCGCCACAGGTTTTGACCAAGTGCCTGGCTCTGGGGGCGGCACAGCTGCGTCTACAAGGGATCCACGTATACTCGTACCTGGACGACTGGCTCATCCGAGAGAAATCGAGGGAGATCGCCGTCGAACACACAGTGAAGACCGTCCATCTGCTCACAGAGCTGGGGTTCTCTGTGAACTATGTGAAGTCCTTCTGTTTCTGGGGTCGGGGCTCAACACGGTGTCGTGCCTGGCGTCTCCGTTGGAAAAGAGGATAGCGGCCATCCTGGGAGAGGTACAATGGCTGTTGACCCTGAAGATTGCAAGGGTGAGGTCCATCAAGTTTCTACTCGGCATGATGTTGTCATGCACTGTAAGAGTTCCTCGACTCCCTTTGGATTCAGGTATCGGGAAGCTTCGAGGACAAGATCTCTCTTTGCGAGGATTTCCGTCGAGCGATACAGTGGTGGGGAGTCCTCGCGCATCTTTCGGTCAAGCGCAGACTTGCAGGCCCCACCTCAACATAAGACGGTCACGACGGACGCCTCCCTGGAAGGATGGGGCGCACACTTGAAGTCTCCACGCAAGAGCCTGTGGCTACCGGAGAAGTTGTTGCACATCAATGTACTGGAGCTACGGGCAGTGTTTTGGGCCCTCAAGTCTTTCCTTCCGTCCCTCAAGGGCAAGGTGATATGGGTCTTGCCAGACAACACCACCACGATGTTCTACATCCAGAAGTAGGGGGGCAACAGAACGCCAGCGCTCTCCAGAGGTATGCAGGACCTATGGCACTGGGCCGTTGCCCAGGGGATGTTTCTTGTCCCGTTTCATCTGGCAGGAGTGAAGAACACCATCACTGATTCTTTCAGCAGGGAGCTGCGCACTTGCCACGAGTGGGAGCTTCGGCAGGACCAAGTGGATCTTCTGTTCCGACAATGGGGCAATCCCCACATCGATCTGTTTGCGACGAACATCAAGTGCCAGAGGTTCGCCATTCCACTGGGACGGCCTGTTTCCGTATGCGTTCCCTCAGTTTCTTCTACGACTAGTCAATCGACTCAGGCGGTCCCAGTGCAGGGTGATCCTCCCTGCACCGGTGTG
Organism: Ambystoma mexicanum; assembly: GCF_040938575.1. NCBI lineage: Eukaryota > Metazoa > Chordata > Amphibia > Caudata > Ambystomatidae > Ambystoma > Ambystoma mexicanum. The sequence continues at coordinate 659,421,134 of NC_090921.1, forward strand.
GCCGAGACAGATATGGTACCCGGACCTTCTGGAATTGTCAGCATCCCCTCCATCAATCTTCTGGCGGTCGCAGATCTTCTCGCCAGAGAAGGCTGTGCGATCCTGCATCACAACCCAGGGTTGCTGAACTTGCAGGCCTGGCTCCTCCAGCGCTAGAGATTGGAGGATACGATATCCCAACGGACTGCAAGGAGGTGCTTGCCAAGGCCAGAGCTTTGTCTACACTGAAATGCTACGGAACATAAGTGGAATAGGTTCGCAGTCTGGTGCTGTGAACAGAAGATCGACCCTCTACGGATTACGACTCCATAGGTGCTGCCGTATTTGCTGTTGCTGGCCAAAGCAGGGCTGACGCATGCTTCCATCATGGTTCATCTGGCGGCTATCTCCCGCTACACCAGAACTCCGGGACGCTCGGCATTGTGGTCACACCGCCTGGTCAAAGAGTTCATCAAAGACTTTTCAGTTTGTTCCCGCCGGTGAAGGCTCCAGCGCCGGCGTGGGAGCTCAATGTGCTGCTGATTAGGCTCATGAATCCACCGTTTGAGCCTATGCAATCCGCACCACTGAAATTCTTGTCGTGGAAAACAGCGTTTCTTGTGGCCATCACGTCCGCACAACGAGTGTAAACCATCGTACGTAACATTCCACGAGACAAGGGTAGTGCTACGGACGCACCCCTCCTTCATGCCCAAGGTGCCGTCAGACTTTCATCTAAACGAGCCGTTGGTGTTACCTGTATTCTTCCGATGCCTTTGTCGCCGCCTGAGAGGACTTTGCACTCGCTGGATGTGGCTAGAGCGCTGAAGTTCTACGTGGACCGCACAAAGTGTTTTCGGAAGACGTCACAACTGTTTGAGAGCTTTGGCCCTGTGAGCCAAGGGAAGGCCCTCTCCAAGGCTTCCATTTCCAGGTGGCTCTCCGGCTGCATCACCCATTGTCACCGGTTGGCAAACCGACTGTTGCCTGGCCATCCGACAGCCCATTCGACCAGAGCGATCGCTGCAACTATGGCGTTCCTGTCTGGTGTGCCCCTGCTGGACATCTGCAGGGCTGCTACGTGGAGGTCGACGGACACCTTCACGAAATTCTACTGCGTCGACCGGGATTCCAGGGAGGAGTCCAGAGTCTGCCAAGCAGTGCAACCTGTTCGCTTGAAGCTGAGCCTGGTGAGGACGTAGGAGATACTTAATGTTGAGCCTTGCCACCTTCCGTGGTTGTGCTTGTGTGTACTGCTATGTATTCTTTATTCATGAGCATGTGGATCCATTGCAGACCCCATGCTGGAGAAGGAACAATTTACTTACCTGTTACTGTTGTTCTCCAGCATGGGTCTGGCATGGATTCACATGCGAACCCTCCTGCCTACCCCTCTGCGGCTCTTCTCTTGGTCCTACTGCCACTTAACGTGCTACCAATTCTGAAGATGGCTGCCAGAGTAGGGGCTTATGTAGAGGGCAGTCATTGGTTGGGGACAGTATGCCCAAGAAACCAGTGATTGGTTGTTAGGAGAAAGACAGTTCAGAAGTGAAACTGATTTTTTCTTTACCAAGGATTCCCAGCCTGGCGACGGGGAATATTCATGGGCATGGCCAGACCCATGCTGGAGAACAACAGTTACAAGTAAGTAACTTGTCCTTAATTACATTTGTAACTTTCTAGACCCAGCACACACTTACAATAGGCTTCTGGAGTTGTTACTTACTATCCCATTTGTCTATTTTCTCATGTAACATTTGTATGTTACCCTTTCTACAATTGACGGCTGGTGGCAGTGGTTTACTTATTACTACCATTGAGTGTTTCTAACGCAGGCTACAATTGCTTCTATTCTTGTCATTTCTTGTTGGAAAGATCCTTCTTGAGATTTACTCTGCGCGCCAAACCAGGTTTGGTCCCTTTGTTCGTTTTGTCTTTGGCGGGATTCACTGGTGAAGCCCGCCTCTGACGCCATGGTGTCTGGCAACGCAGAAAGCGACTGAAGGGCCCGAAACTCCCTGTGCTTAGTCTCCTTGATTACAGGAATGCACCCAAAGGGGATTGGCCGGCTGTCTGCCCTCTGAGATGTGTGATTGACAGCTAGGCTGCGAATGAATGGGAGAAACCTGCATAAAAGGGGAGGTCTTTTGGACAGAAGGTGGAGTAGACTACTGGACGAAGGAACCAAAGAAGAACTTGAAGAGGACGCCTGCTGCAACTCCTGGACCGGTGGTTGGTTTGCCCGGTGAAGCCCTGCTGTTGTGCTTAAACTCCAAAATTCGTATCGACAGAGAAGCCCCTGCAAGGACGACTTCTCCCCTTGAGTTGGTGGTTCCAATCAACTCCAAAGTAAGCCACCTGGACATCCTTCTCGGAGCTGGTCGACAGCCTGGAACCGCAGTGTTGCTATTTGCGGTAGAAACGAGGGGCTGAAACGCTGATCAGCCACTGATTTGAATATTGCTGGTCGCGAGCGGTGATCGTCCCATTGCAGTGCAGGAGTCCCCAGAAGTCCTCCCTCTTGTCCCCACGACTGAGGCCCAGGAACAGTGAGATCTGCAGAGCTGCACAGGAACAGAAGTCATCTGCTGCACTTTTTCTTCAATTCAAAGGTACTGTACAAAGTCTGAGCGAACCTACCTCTAGCTTTAGTTGCTTGCACTTCTACCCCTCACAAGTCTAACGGCTTGTGGACCTACATTTGATTCTTCTTTTCTTCAGACTTCTAAAACATTGTGCAAAGACTTTTCTACTTACCTACTAGGGGTGTCACGGTATTAGTTTTATGACGGTACGATAACCTTCTTGCCAAATGACAGTATATCATGGTTATCGCGGTATAGCAGGTGGAGTTAACTAATCTTAACAAATATTTTCTAAAAGTCATAAATTGACAGATTTATCATCACAAACAAAACCAGGCACCCAGGGCCAGAATTGGGCTTTTCAACATACTTTCCACTGAAATGCCTTGCTTCCACCAAACACAAACACACGTGTGGAGAGGAGGAGGAGGGGGGGGAGCCCTGCTGCAACTGGCAAAGCAAACTGAATAGCTTTTCTTAAGTGGTAATTTAGGCTTTATGCTCCCCCACTGGCTACTGGTGAAGATGAACATGTTGCCATCTTGATAACCTGCATGCCACCGATCAATGGAGGCTGATGGTAGTATACGCTTGTGCGCATATACACACACACAGACACACACAGACACACACAGACACACACAGACACACACACACTCTCTTTACGTTACAGCCTTTAGTTTACTTGCGGGCCAAAAGGTGTTCAGTAATCACGGACATGTTACTCTTTGGTATGGCAGCAGGGAATACCCACAGAGATGAGTGAATTTCGCAGTGTGACTTATATGTAAATTCAATGATAGAACCAGGGAAATCCCCCATTGCCATATGTTTAGAGAACATTATCCATTATAAATATATAAACCCCAAAGCCGCCAACCCAAAGTAAACCCTTTTCCTTCTTGGCACTGTATCTATTCTTCCTATTGCTAACATATTGATTTTGTGTCAGGCACGTGTGGTTTATGGAATGGCATTAAAAACTGCTCCAACTGAAACTACTTGGCAGACGGCACATCCAACAGTGCAAGACCAAGACTGCGCAGCACTTGCTTACTGCAGCCTTTCCAAATCAGATTGAAAAGCACACTTTACGGTATAACGGTATAAACAATGTGACGGTTATTATTGTTCAATGAAGTGGTTCACGGTATCTTTAACGGTATACCGTTACACCGTTACATCCCTATTACCTACCAGAAGTGCTTTATCCTATATAAGACTTTTGCCCATTGACTTTGGCCTAACCTGTTATACTGAATGACTCTGCTGTGGGAATCCCAAAGTATTTGCCTGCTTAAGAATATTTGTGGTCTCTTGTTAAAATAACCTAGCTATTGAAGTCACCTGAGGGTGTAGGTTGTGTCTGTGGGCTATCCCAAAAGGGTCTTTACTGATTTAGCAACTAAGAGTCTACAGTATTGAAGTGTATTTGTGTGTTACTATTATATTGCCCCCTTCTGAAGAAGGCGCATTCTAGCTGACTGATAAATAAATAATTGTTTATTCAAGAAGCCTTGAGTGTAAGTGTTTATTTGAATACTTCTCACTGTGAATCTCTATGTAACTCCCCTACAGCTCACATTGACCCCTCTTGAGATAAGCCTGGCTGCTCAACACGCTAGCAAAACTGTGTAGTACAAGCTTATACCAAAGGTTGGGTTTCCTATACCTGTAGTCAGAGTTTTTTGTAGTGTTCCCAGAGGGTACCGCATACAAACTTTGCCTAACACCAGTGTGCCACTGCCTCCTGAGGTCTGGCCAGGTTTTCCGTTAGCCTGTGGTCTGTCATGGCCGAGGTGTCTGAGCACATCCCCGGAGGGGAGATTTGTAAAGGTTTTGAGGCCCTCATGAAGGGCGTTAAAGAAGCCTCAGACACTGCAGTCTAGTCACCGACACTGTGTCACAAGGACGATGACCACCAGCAAGGTCTTGCAATGTTTCTCTTGTCTAAGGACGTCAGGGTTTGCTACTGACGTCCAAGAGAAACCTCTGGACATGCCCTTCGATGGCATGAACTTGTACGGCACTGTTAGGAAAGATTTCTCTTTAGGCAATCTCCCCTCCATATTCTATGGATCCCCAAACATTTTGCTTTTGTATTTGAACCTGTCCTGACTTTTTACAGGGAAGTGAATCTTTCAGCTACACTCCCTGGCCTTTTGCTCACTTTGAGTGGGGAAACTGATCAGTCCTTCAGTCTATCAGTACTGGGAAACTAGGTTTCCCGATTTGTCTTTTTACCTTTTTGGTAACTGTGAACAGTTCACACAGCATCTTGCCATGCCTTGCAGGTCAATGGGCTTACCATTGTATGTTCGAGAGGATTGGTTGAGGAGGTGCACTCTCTGCTCGTATTTTCCTTGAATTAATCCAAATATTTTTCCTATATTGCTTTAGGGTCTTAGGTGCAATCTGTTCAGTCTGTGCTACCAGACTGGAAAACTGAACAAATTGTGAAGGTCAACCGTTATAAACGGAAGACATAACAGATGCAGTTTTTTGTGCTGAATTACAACAGCCAAACCGTATCAATCAACTTAACGTGTACAGAAGTTATTTTTATAAAAAACACAGTAATTTGTATATTTATTTTTTCATGAAAAAAGTTTTATACAATCGTTTTAAGTTCACTCACTTAACCTTCAATTCAACTTAAACATTCTGTATATATAACCTTATATTGTCATATACATGGTTCTTCGTAATAACACATTCAACATAATCTTCAACATAATATTTTCAGCAACATAACTTCACTTAAATACAATCTTTAACTTAACTAGCCTTTCTGCATTCTTGTTTGTGCTCATTCTTCCATACTGTGGATAAATGCTGTACCATTTTCTTTGCGCAAATGTGGGTAGGGCTATGCGCCATTATAACCATTGCAGTTACGTAACAATTTGGCAACATCCAGTTCTTTGTTTCCTTGTCCACCCAACATCCTTCCAAATCTAACTCAGCAGAGCCCTCAGCCCACCCCTGAATCCCTTCCGTCGTGGCCTCAGCCTGCATTTCTTTGACTGTGGCAACTCCATTCTCTATCATACAAGGTACTTCCTCAGTCTGTACTGTCATCATTTTATTCCCTAAATCTGTGGCTGTTTGCTTCGCAATCCTGTCTGCAAACGCGTTTCGCCTCCCACTCTGCATGTTACTTTCTTATGCGCCTCGCACTTTACTATAGCTAGGCGCTTTGGAAACGTGAGCGCAGATAACAATCGCACAATCAAAGGGCCATGCTGAATCCTGGCTCCATGTGATGTCAAGAAACCCCTCAGCCCAAAGTCGGACAAAATTGTGAACCACGCCAAAGGCGTACTGGCTGTCAGTATAAATATTTACATTCAGATTCTCAGAGAGTTCACAGGCTCGGGTCAGTGCTATTATTTCTGCGGCTTGTGCCGAATTGTAGGGGATCCTTCTGCTTTCTACAACTCTCTTTAGGGTAGTAATTGCATATGCAGCCGTTTATGTGCCATCAGGTAATTTAAAACAAGAGCCATCGCAAAATAACTCCCCATCTGGCTCTTTTTGTGGGATATCGCGCAAATCAATCCTTTCCTTTGTTTCTTCTTCAGTGATCATTAAATAATCATGAGGTTGTGATTCGTTGTCACCAATTTCTGCTATGGGCAGTGGCATTAATTCTGCAGGATTCAATGCGCTACACCTCATAATTTGGATGTGGGGTGCAAACAAGATGAGCTCATGTCTTGTCAGTCTAGCTGAGGTGAGGTGTTGAGTCTGCGTCCTATTTAATAGAACGTCTATAACATGTGGCACCATCACAATTAAAGTGTGCCCCAATACCATTCCTTGCGTTAGTTTCACTAATGCAGCAGCCGCTGCGACGGATCGCAAACATCGTGGTAGTGCGCGCTACAGGGTCCAACGCGCAAGAAAAATAGCCGCACGGCCTATTTCTTCCACCTTGTTCCTGTGTCAAAACCGCCAATGCACATCCTTCACTCTCACTCACAAATAGTCTGAAGATCTTTTTATAGTTTGGAGTGCCTAAAACTGGCGCAGCACACAATGCAACTTTCAATTGCTCAAACGCTTTGACATTCCTCATCCCCACTGTAAAGGTATCTCTGCATCCTTTTTAGTCAACTTTATCATCTGCTTCACAATCAACGCAAAATTACTGATCCACTGCCGACAGTAAGAGGCCATGCCTATTACAGCTCTCACTACTTTTTGAGTTTTTGGAATAGGCATACTAGAAATACTTTCTATGCGTTCTGGTGTTAATCTTCTCCCTTCTTTCGAAAGTAGGTATCCCAAATAAGACACCTCCTTTTGATTATACTGGAATTTCTTCAAACTTGCCTTATGTCCATGGGTCGCTAAATGTGTCAAGAGTAATACAGTACTTTCTTTGCAGATCTTTGTGTCAACAGCTAATAACAAGTCATCTATGTACTGCAAGAGTACGCAACCTTCGGGTAGTTCTAGCATGTCTAGCTGCTCTTTTAGCGCTCTGCTGTAAATGCTCGGGCTTTCTGTGTATCCTTGTGGAATGCGTGTGAATGTGAAGGATCGACCTCCTAGAGTGAACGCGTACAGATATCTACTGCTTTTATCCACTGGGATGCTAAAGAATGCGTTCTTCAAATCGACTACACTAAAGTATTCTGCAGTGGCCGGTATCATTGTCAGTATTGTTGTGACATCTGGGACCAAAGGGAATTGTGGGTCTACCACTTTGTTTAATGCGCGCAGATCAGTTATGAAACGATAGGGTACCGCATTGCCTCCTTTCTTGTAAACTGGAAGAATCGGGCTGTTGCACGTGCTACCTGTGATTTCCTCAACCACCCCCAATCTCACCAGGTCAGTAACAATGCTTTTCAATCCCTTCTCACCTTCAACAGAAATGTTATACTGGGGAATTCGTGGTAGTGTTACACCTTCTTTCAGAGTTATTTTTGCTGTCTATCTTTTGAAGCATCCTACATCCAGACAGGTTGGTACTCTATTTAGCTCTTCTGGCAACTCTTTTGACATTAATTCCGTCACTGGTGCATCGTGAGGCCACATCGTGAGGAACACCCCGTCTGCCGTACAATGTATGACTGCCCCCAATTTTCTCAACAAATTTAATCCTAGCAAGTTCTCTCCACAATTTTCTGTCAAAAGAAATGGACACTGCTCCGTAAATGGTCCTATTGTAATTGGGACAGCTTCGGACATGGGGTTAATGACTGGTGTACCTGCGAACCCTACAGAAACATTCTTCTGACCCTACAGTGGTATCTCTGGAACCAAGTGGTGGTCTATCGAGCACTTCTGTGCCCCTGTATCTACAAGGAAACGGTGCTCCTTATTCCCGACTCTCATTTCTACGTAGGGTCCTCTCTGATTCACGGGAATAGACACTGGTTCCGACCCCTGTCGTGGACTGTCCTATCGCGAAAATAACACATCGGCCGATGTGTAGTCACCGCTACTGCTGTAATACATGTTTGGTTGTGTATCAAAAATATTCCCATTTCCCTCTCGATGTCCTCCACTCTGATCCTTTCTCTGTTGGCCCTGCCCGCCCTGATTTTGGTTCAAAACACTTTGGTTCAATGTCTGGTTCTGTTGTGCTTGGTTTTTGCCATATGATTGGGTCTGAGTACCTCCATTGGTATATCCCTGCTGCTGCTGCATGTTACTTCTGCTTGTGCCGTTCGACCCCTGATGTCCTCTGAGGCCTTAGCTGACCAAACCCACCTCTATTCTGTAGGTGCGGGCATTGCGCTCGCCAGTGTCCTTCCTCCTTGCAGTACGCACATTGATTTAATCCCAATGACACCCCTTGCATATTATTCAAATTTCCCGGCCTTGTGCATTACCTCTACCTCTATTGTATCCAATGACCTGCTGCAGTAACACCCCTATCGTTTGCATTGCTTCCTTTCTCATCTCCAATGGGTACCCATTACATCTCACTTCTTTTACTGACGTTCTTTTGTTCGACATCCATCGCATTGTTTCCCCTACCCATACCTGCAATCTTTGTTTATCGCCTATCTGTCCCGGTACCGGCAAATGCTTTGCACCACCTGGAAAAACTCTCGGCCATGATTTTTTTATACTCAACCTTGACGCCTCCTTCCTACCTTTCTTAATAAACTCTCTACTATACTATGTAGCAAACATTTCAGCATATCTGTTTTCCATTTCATTTTTTACTTCAATCAGTCTGTGCACATGTTTTCTTACATCCTCATCTTTTTGCTCACTGCGTGCTAACTTATTCAAATCTAACAACCGCTGTGGCGGTAAATTCCCAAGTATCTTTTTCCATTCTCCCACCAGAATTTCCCCCATGCATTCCAACACTACCTGTCTCTCGTCTCTTCTTCGGTACCCATACAATGAGGCCAATGCTGCCGTCTCATCATTTCCTTCTATGTACATTTCTGCCTCTTGCCGTAATTCAATCTTCCTCTCTTTGCTGATTGCGCTTCGAGTTACCCGTCCAAATCCTGTTCCTTCAGCCCCGCCTCTCGCCTCCCCAGTCTCAATTTCGATTTCGGGAGGGGCGGATGGTGCTGAATCTGTCTCTAGAGCGGATGGTGCGGATGGGACAAGTGACACAGGTGGCATCTGTGAAGGGCCTTGCTGGATGCTGGGAAATTGTGTGTCCGCGGTCTGCGCTTGTGGGAGTGCTCGTGCTGTTGGCGGGGCTTGGGTTAACGCTTGCGTGAGGGGAAGTGCTCGGGCTGCAGGAGGGGGTATGAGAGCTATTGGTTGGGCCAGCGCAGTCACTGCTGGAGTGTTAACAAATGTTACATTAATTCATCTGCTATGTGTAGTTCCCGCTGCGGGTATATTCTGTCTATGTTCATCTGGTCCCGTCTCCCTTCCAGTCTTAGACTCTGTCCACTCCTCCTCTTCCTTCTCTGCTGCTATCTCAAGCTTTGTTTTGTGCCTACGCGCATGCTTCTCTCTACTCCTTAGTCTGAGCATCGCTTCCCTCCTCCAATCTTTGACGGTCTCAAAAGCTGCAGGTCACGCTTTCTTTCTAATCCGCACCCTCTCTAGGTTATCTATCCTCCCCATCTCAAAACGACCATTAATCGGCCACTGATGGTCGGGTTGCTTTCTAGTTTGCCTATGCCAAATTTCACAAAATATTATCGCACCCACACCATATTTAGCATACATATCATAAGCCGGCGTTCCCCCAGGCGGTGCATTTTGGCCATATTCCAAGGACTGTCTACCGCAGCTGAAAAGCCCCGCTAAAGTGAACAGTGCTCCAGGCATGTTTCTTTAACCTTCCCCTTTTGTTAGCTACTTTTACCTGGACGTTTGAGTTTGCAAAATCAACACTCTACCAAAAATCAGGTTTCTCTTTGAATCGGGGAATGACTCGCCTGATAAAACAAGTCGCCTGTTCTAACGCAACCTCTCCCCACGTCGTGTCTGCGCTTCTCTGGCATCTGCCTCGTCTAGGGACCCATGCCTCCTTTGCCCTCTGGCCCGGTACGTCGATCAGGGATCAGATGTGTGCAGATCTGCGGAAGGAATCTCTCCTCTCTTCTACAGGGCGCCCCGTACACTTCTTGATCCCGGCTGACCGTCCCGTCCTCGCCGTTCTTCCGCCTTTACTCTGTTACAACGTATACGATGGGGCAAGTGGGGGAGGGTCCCTGTTCGGGCGCCATCTTGGAAGGGGATCCTAGCGGTATCTCGTGCAATGGAAACAAGGCAATGACCATACAGGAAAAGATGCGCCAGACACGAGGTTTCAAATTCCCAATGCTAGGGTTTATTGCAAGCAAAAGATAGTATCAATTGGCCAATTCTGATCTCACGCTCCGCGACGTGAGTTTCCTAGACCTCGAGGGACGCAAGAGAGCGAATTCCGTACATCAGTTATATATACACAAAATGCATATCATACAATCAGCAAAGTCAAGTTCAACACCCCTCTGTATTAAGTTCCTTTGAACTCGGGATGACGATGGACATATCCGACGAGTATGACGATTATAATGCTTTCAATGTCTATTCTAGTAACAACGTGCAATTTAGAAAGTGCGTACGCATCTTTTAGAACACGGTGGTTCTGTTCTTGGAAGCAATCTGTACATGGGGGGAAGAGCCACATTCCAAGCTTTGCTATCTATGAGGTACTATTCGTGTCCTGGGAGCCGACAGGTTCTAAAGGGTTTTGCGAAGGGGGACCGTAAGAGGAGCATAATTCAAGCCTTTAACTGTATTATTCTAACATATTGTACCATCGTACGAGACTGGCTGGCAGCTGTGAAGTGATTAAATACCCTGCAGCTTCCTCCCAAGGCTACAGAGAGGGAGCGTGGGCATTCCTCTCTGGGCTGCTCATGAGGAGTTTCAGCAAACTCTTCAGTCCTGCGACCTTGTCCTTTCATATTCAGACAACAATGTTAACAGTTGAGCAGAGTAAGCAGAATTCGCAAGAATTGCAAGCAGCAAAGCAGTTTTTAGACAGAAAGCAATGAGCAATGGTTAACAAGCAAAATGGCGATTCTTGCTACATTTAAAATGGTCGCTCGTCGGTCAAGCATAACAGTTTATATTTCTATTATTTGGTGCATAAGACTTTGGCACACGGCCATCAAGTTACGTCTATCATTCAAATGAAGGGTATTCATTTTTCCAGATTGACACCATGTCGTACAGGCAATCTCCCCGATCCTCCACGCAGGAAGCCTAAAGGGGTCACTACCAGGCATACGGTAGCAGAGGTCAGAGTCACTGCGGCAGCACCCAAGCAAGCCTGAACCAGCCAAGACGTCAGTCCCCCACTTGTGCACCCCGGTGGGAGGCCGGCTGACAGGGTTAATCAGCGAGTGAAAGATGACCACCACCAATAGATCAGTGCTGAACTCTCTCGTCCAGGGACCAACCTTGGAGTCCCAGCGCAGGTGTTCTCATATTCCACCGGTTCCTCGTCGGGAGCAGCACATCCCTCTGCTCCTGGAAGAAGTGCGAGCCATGTTGTAGAAAAGGACGATATACCTTGTTCCCCAACAACTCTGGAGCCCCGGAGTCTCTTCTGGTTAGAAAGAAGACTGGGTGGAGGGGGAAGTTGGAGACCCATCGTAGACCTATGCTGTCTGACCAAGTACCCAAAGTCCCAGAAATTCGGTATAGTCCCGTTGCAGCATGTGCTCGGCCGACTGGAGGAAGGGTATTTCTTGACGTCGTTTGACCTCAAGGATGCTTACTTCATATCCCCATCCACAGGAAACATCAAATGTTTCTACGGTTCATGGTACAAGGCCAACACTACCAGTTCGAGGCCCTACCATTCGGCTTAAAGTCAACCCCAAGTGTGTACACAAAATGCCTGGCCCCGGTGGCGGCCCACCTGCTTGCCTGGCGTCACCCTCTGAGGAGAGACAAGCAGCCATTCAATGGAAGGTGCAGCGACTGTCGGCGAAGACTGCCACGATTTGGGCCATCAAATAATTGCTGGGCATGTCCTGCATATACCTCGTCCCTCTCTGCAGGTTTCAGATGCAACTCCTACAGGAATTCTTGGATGCACGTTGGATACAAGTCTCTGGGAGTTTTGTGGACAAGATCCTCCTCAACGAGGAGTTCCGGCGGGCAATAGAGTGGTGGAGGAGAGAAGGATCTGCACATTAACATCCTGGAGCTATGGGAAGTGTTCTGCGTCCTCAAGTCTTTCCTACAGTCTCTGAAGGGCAAGGTGGTGAGGATCTTCAGACAACACCACCATGTTCTACATCAGGAAACAAGGGGGCACTCGATCCCCAGCGCTCTCAAAGGAAGCTCGGAGGGTGGCACTGGGCATCGGACAGTGGATGTTCCTCGTCCCGCTCCACGTGGCAAGCGTCCAGAACACCCTCGCAGACTCCCTCAGCAGGGAACTGCGTGCCTGCCATGAGTGGAAATTTCGTCAGGATCAGGTGGACCTTCTGTTCATCGAATAGGGCAGACCCCCCCCCCAATCAATCTTTTTGCCATGGCGGTGAACTCCAAATGTCAGAAGTCTGAGGAGCTTGGGGGACGCATTCTCCTTCCCATGGGAGGGGCTGCTTCTGAAGGGTTTACTATCCAGTTTCCTCTCCTGCTACGTGTGATCAACACACTCTGTGTCGGTGCAGGATGATACTCATAGCTCCAGCATGGCTGAGGCAGATTTGGTATCCGGACCTACTCCGCCTGTCAGCGTCACCTCCAGTCAAGTTGCCGGTACTTTGGGATCTGCTCACCAGAGAGGGAGGCGCAATCCTTCATCACAACCCAGGATCCCGGAACCTGAAGGTATGGCTCCTTCAGCCTAAGAGTTTGGAGGTTATGACCTGCGAGCAGACTGCAGGGAGGCCCTCGGCAAAGCCAGGGTGTAGTTGACACTAAAGTGCAACTGCCCTAAGTGGAAGTGTTTTTTCTACGTGGTACCGATCGCTGAAGATTGACCCTCTGAAGGTCACGGCCCCACAGATTCTTCCATACTTGCTTTCCTTGGCAAATGCTGGTCTGGCTCACGCGTCCATCAAGGTACACCCCGCGGCCATCTCACGCCACACCAAATCCCCGGGAAGATCCTCGGTGTGGTCCCACAGCCTTGTCAAGGAGTTTTTTAAGAGGCTTTTTCGATCTTTCTCCTCGGTGAAGGCCCTTGCCCCAGCATCAGAACTCAACGTAGTCCTGACAAGACTTATGGGGGCACCCTTCAAACCTATGCATCAAACCCTACTCAAGATTCTCTCATGGAAGATGGCATTCCTCGTAGCCATCACCTCAGCCAGACGAGTGGGTGAGATCCAGGCCCTGTCCTGCAAGCAGCCATATCTGACTTTACACGAATCGAGGGTGGTGCTGCGTATGCACCCCTCCATCATGCCGAAGGTTCCGTCAGAATTCCACCTCAAAAAGCCTTTGGTGTTACCCGTTTTCTTTACGAAAACTTTGTCGCTGGCGGAGAGGACCTTGCATTCACTGGATCTTTCTTGTGCCTTGAAGTTCTACGTGGCTGTTAGGCAGAATCCAGTGCAGTTGCCTTAGGGAGCACTACACCAGATTAGGACTACAGGTGAGAGCAATAAATCCCCTTTGGTATCAGTCTGTACCACAAAGATTTAGTTGGTAGCTGTGGCTAAGCAGTCAGACTTATCTCAAGAGGGAGATGAGCAGTATTCAGGGTTTACAAATTAGGCCCATTAGACTATGGAACAAGGAAACGCTGACCAAAGCTTTGTAGTTAAAATGTATATATATATATTTTTCACATGTATCACGAGTATCAAGCAAGTTAATTTAAGTCAATGAAAAATATGCACATTCTCTATATGAATTGTAGACCAAGTGAACCAGAGTGAAAACTGAGCAAAACGGCACAGTGAAAACTACACACAAGGGATCCTCTAACAATTCCTCACAGGGGAGAGAAAGCACAAGTTATTCAGAAATATGTTCTTATACACCCTACCAACGTTTCCCTTCAGATGTGAACCAGTTCAGCAAGACAGTGCATCAGTATAAGCAATACTTAGAATGAAAACTGAGCAAAATGGCATTTCACAATGATCATGCAGTGAGAAGAAAGAGTGGTTATAAGAAAGGGGTGCACCACACAGTTCGAATGGAGAATCAATCTCGAGAAGGCAGATCTAACAAATGTGACCAGAGTCAGTAGGCCTGAGCCAGAGTTGGTGGTACAGGGCAAGAGCCCAGGAGCAAAATGTTCTTGTAGCTGCAGTCAAGTCTTTGGTTAACGATAGTTGAAAAGGTGGTTGCAAAGGTTGAAAAGACAATGTTGAGAGAGGGGTGGCCAACCCAACAGGTAGGGAAAGGATTTAAAACACTTTACACTACAGCGAAGAAAGGGTGGCCTGGCGGAACAATGTACCTTAGTATGAAGAAGTGGCTCCTGCGGTGGCAGTTGTTCCTGGTAGTTCCTGCAGTTCGGGTGATCCAGCAGAGGAAGAGATGTTCTCGTTGTGAAGGAAGGTTCGAGTTACTGCACTACCCAGGGTTGAAACCAGCCGCGGTGCTGCCAGACGAATAAAAGGTACGCTTCTTTAAATCGCAGTCCGGGTGGACTGGTGCCTGGCTATCCGGCCTCAGAGTACAGGGTACGGGAGATTCGACCAAGACAGGTCCGGGAAGGCGATTGGCAAACTGGTTGGCCCCACCAGCTCGAGGGAAGAAGGCTCTTGCAGGTGAAGATCTTCTCTCGTTGAGTGGAGAAAAGTGGGAAGACGCTGCAGCAGGGCTTCACCGATGGTTCAGTCGTTGCAGATGTCTTTGGCTTCTCTCCTCTTCGGCTTCTTAGTTCCAGTGGTGACGTCTTGCTCTTCCAGTCCTCAGGACCCTGCTTTTATGCAAAAAGATTCCCATTCATACAGCCTAGCTGTCACTCACATAGTTGAATAGTCATCTTGGCGGGAGACCCTCCAGCCGATCAGGATAGAGTGCGACGTGGGTTGCTGAGGCAACCCTGTCCAGGGGTCCTACTCCCCCTCCCACACAATGGACCCACCCCAGACTCAGTGGCGCCGGAAGGAGGGCTTCTGGGCAGACGGACGAACAAAGGATCCCCGGCATTCATTAGGATTGTAGAGAAAGACACGAGAAAGAAGTTATATTAAAGTTCTGGCAAATAAAACCTACCGAAGCAAAGTTAATATTAAAATGCACCGGCGGTATGTTCGAGGCTATCAGAAAAAGTGGTAGCCTTGAACAATGGGAAAATCCCATAGGGAAATATTCGCGGTCGAATATTTATGGTAGTAACCACTGCTACCAGCCGGAAACTTTTGAGAGGGGTACTCTAGGGTACACTCTCGAAAATGAACATAGGGGGAAAAACTAGTAACCCCTTCCAGTACCTCCATAGTAAGATGGGTTGTACTGGTCTAGTTCATAGGATTTGACTAGTAAAGTCAACGGGAACTTTACATGCCCTGGGGGACAGTAGTCAGTCCCAAGGTATGGAGTCTGTTTGGGGTTCGCTATGACACCCCTGTGTCACTGCACTGAGGGTGCTGTGTAACACATGTGAATAAAGATGGTTCCTATGGGGGAGAGCAAATCCCATAGGCATTAAACACAAAAATAGCCTTGAACACACATGGCAAAAACGCATAAGAGTGGGAAAAAGAGCCTCCCACTTAGCAGGTAAAAAGAAACAAACCCTTCAAATCCTCTACGATTCTATAGGGGGGACTCTATAGGTAAGGGAAATTAGCCATCAAATGAGAATTCTTCTTAACAGTGGCATGCAAGAAGAGTTTTTAGAAGACTTCTCAATTGTTTGTGAACTTTGTACCTGTGAATAATGGGAAGGCTTTGTCGAAGGCTCCCATCTGAAGATGGCTTTAAGGCAGCATCATGCACTGTCATAGGCTGGCTAACCGGCCTCTGCCGGTCTGCCCGAGAGCCCACTCCACCAGCGCGGTCGATGAGACAGCGTTCCTTTCTGATGTACCGCTACTTGACATCTGCAGGGCTGCGACGTGGAGTTCCACGCATACCTTCACAGGGTTCTACTGCGTTGACAGGGATTCCAGGGAGGAGTCCAGAGTCAGGCAGGCAGTGCTACGCAACCGGTTCGCTTGAGGTGAGTGTGTTACAGGGTTAAGTGTTGATTACCTCTGAGCCTTGCCACCTCCTGTGGTTGTGTAATGTGTACTGCTGTGTATTCGTTATTCATAAGCATGAGAAACCATGCCAGACCCCATGCTGAAGAAGGTTGTTACTTACCTGTAACTATTGTTCTTCAGCATGGGTCTGGCATTGATTTGCATGCAAAACCCACCCTCAGGCCGCTCTGCGGCTGCTCTTGGTCATACTGCCACTTTACGTGCTTACCAAATCTGAAGATGGCTGCCAGAGGCGGGGCATACAGAGTGGACTGTCATTGGATTTGGGGCGGGGCAGCATGACCCAGAGGACAGCGATTGGTTTAGAGTAGAAATACAGTTTTAAAGTGAAACTGTTTCTTTTACTGAGGATTCCCAGTCTTACGATGGGGAATATTCATGAGTATGTGAATCCATGCCAGACCCATGCTGGAGAACAATAGTTACTGGTAAGTAACTTAACCTTATTGTATTTACACAAGTAAAGGTAGATACATATTTCACTAACCAACCCATATAGGAATAATCAGTAATACATTTCAAAGGCCATAGCTTCAATGGTTGTTGCTTGCGGTTACAATTGTTAGTTTGACACTAATGACAGTTCTACCGTATTATCGGTAATAACGCACACTCCTGCGATGTATTTAGTTCGCAAAACCACACATGAGAAAGTCTTTTAGTAAGAAAAAGGGTTGGTTAATCATACAGTAGCAAAGCTTCATTTTCTAGAGACACTTGTCAAACTAGTGCTTTAAAGGTCCAACTCCTAACTGTACAAGAAAGGCACAACAGTTGTGTTGCATGCATCTGGGCATTCAACCCATAAGGGCGTCTCTACCAAACACAAGAGCGCCAACGCGCCTTCTAAGTGTGTGTCCGCCCCAAAGGTTTCGGCAGCGCTGAAAACCTTGACTACAGGCCTGTAACGCTCACCTGATTCTCGCAGAGGCGCCGGTCTTGACTGGGCGACTACCGTACCTTCAAAGGTGATTTGTAGCACCCGGTTGGCTCTTTGGGCTGGACCTCTGTGCACTGTATGCCTGACGTGTAGAGTAAGATGTCTGCAGATAGAAAATATGGGGTTAATGAACTGGGGTTATTGGGGTGTCCCTATCTCTTTCCTCTTCTCCTCTCCTGTAGACCCCCAAAGGTTAACGCTCTCACCTTAGGTAAGTGAATGCCGAGCTCTCCATCTGCCTCGGGGCAGGGTGCTGTAACCAGTTTCTTCACTGGATAGGTAGCGCAGGCCTCTTGACTTCAGAGGACTGCTGTCCGTCGTTTACTGCACGAACGGTAAGTTTCGAGTCATTCAAATGTCTTTAAAGTCTTTAGTAATGATGTCTCTTGTTTTGCAGGGTTCCGGCGATGGCGGATGACGGGCTGAAGTGAGTTGAAGATGGAGCCCGTGTGATGAATAGAATCGCCTGGAAGCACGTAAGTAAGCGCTTATTGCCTAATTTACTATGCGCTCTAACTGTCTTTTTATTTTGCAGGTACGAGTTCGGAGCGGCTGCAGGGTGCCGGAATACCCACTGGATTAGATGTGGAAAGGAGAAATGGCACGTGAGTATTAAAGTTCCCCAATGTCTTTAAACGCACCTTGTTTTGTCTTTCAGATGCGGGATGCAGCGCCGAAGGCCTCCGGAGCGTGCGAAGAGTTGGTAAACTTTTGTCTTTCAGATGCCGGAATGCAGTGTGAAGACCTCCGGAGCGCACGAAGAGTAGGTAAGCCTTTGCCTTTCAGATGCCGGAATGCTAACCTGTTCTTTCTTGTCTTTATAGGTGTTGCTGAAGACTGGATTCAGGATGGTAAGCCTTTGCCTTTCAGATGCCGGAATGCTAACCTGTTCTTTATTGTCTTTATAGGTGTTGCTGAAGACTGGATTCAGGATGGTAAGCCTTTTCCCTTAGGCCCAGGACCGGATGCAGAAGACACGATGAGCGTTCTGCTGCAGAGGTTGCAGAATAACGCAAAGCAAGATTCATCCACCGGGTGTGGTTTAAATAGCCTCCTGTAGTGCTTAGGTCTCTCCTTCCACAGCCACGCCTAAGTAAGAAAAGAGTTCCTGGTAAGAAAAGAGTTCCTGCCTTCCAGAAGAGTTCCAGTGTTCTGAATCTAGGGAGTGGCTCCAGCCCCACCCAACAGGAAAAGTAGTTCCAAACAGAAGAGGATCAGAGGCTCAACTGGCAGGCAAGTAAGCAGCATGGTCTGCTGAAGGTAAGTCCACCCAAGCATTATGAGCCCGGCGCTTCCAGCGCTGGGACTGGGCATATTTATGAGCCTGGTGCCACTGGCGCCAGGACTGGGTCCAAAAGGTCCCAATTGGGACTGGTTGGCACTCGGAACCTGGGTTATGGATCTGCTTCCAAGGGAGTTGGGAAAACCCTGACCTTTTGGAAGCAGAGATCATGACAAGGCCCGTCGAAAATACTCCCAGATCCGCCAGAACTACTCGAGTCTCGCGGGCTAATTAAACCTAAAGAAACATTGAGAGTAGTACTCGGAAGGGTCACTGCCCCTCTCTTAGGCTATGGCTGATGCATCTCAACCTCCTAAAAACTCATGTCCTCTAGGAGAGCCCTTTGCCCTTCTAGACCCCTCCGGTTCATCCCTATGGACCAGCGTTAGAGTTGAAGGATACATGGACAAACCTTCTGAGTTTGTTGACTTCTCTGAGAAATATATTACCCCCAAAAGACCTCCCCATTGACAACCAAATGGCCTTCAACGCAATCCTAAAGAAGGATGCAGAACATTTTCAAATTGTCACACAAGAGGCAGTACAGGACACAGACTTGGTGGAAGACATCTTAAAAGAGAAACCCCCCACAAGTCAGGCGATCCCACTGCTTAACCCTATCAAGAAGCTCCTCGCTCCCTCGATCATCTCCATCTCTTACAGGAGCTGTCAATCCTGAAGTAGAAAAGCCTGTTCGCTCCTCCCCTACTTGACCCGCTGTATATCCGGGGCCATGCCACTCCCAACTTCCTAGTTGTCACTACTACAAGGAAGAGAGCCGGAGTGCCCTTATCTATTGCAGAGGCACCAACAGACAAGGACTGTAAAACGTTGTACGCCCTTTTAAAGCACATCACTAAGTCAGCAGCATATTCCACTAGAATTGCCATTAACACTACACTGCTGGCAAGTTATAGTGACATACAATGGAACTAACTTCAGGAGGGCCTACAAGAAGTCCCGGAACCGGTACGATTACGCCTGCTGGCGGTTGTTTCGCAGAGGAGGCAGGTCAGCCAAAATATCCTGAAGAACCCCTTGGATGCCACAAACAGCGAGACAAACCCTGGCACAGGGTACCCTTCTTAAAAGGCATGCCTGGCTCAAGAATTCGGGCTTTAAGCCCGAGACACAGGCCTCCCTTCTTAAAAACCCAGTGGAGGAGACTAATTTGTTTGGGAAGGCAATAGACCATTCCTTAGAAACAGCAAAGAAGGAGCATGACTCTAAAGTCTCTAAACCAAATTACAGCAAGACCCTATCAACAGCGAGGAGGTAGCTCTTGCTGTTCCTTTTGGGGGCAATCCTTCCCACGTCCAGTATGGAACAGGGAGTGCACCATGGTCCTCCAGACAAGGCGCAATTGCCACAGGTCAATACCAACAAAGGGGTCAGCGAAGAGGCAAAGGCAAGGCTAGGAACTCCACCCCAAGAGGCTCCCGGCCTCTGTTCAAGAATGGCTTTCCAGTCCAGGTCCTCTCCCATGCTTACCCGGTCGGGGAACGAATAACATCTTTCCTTCACGCATGGGAGGGGGTCACTTCAGACCTTTGGGTGCTTAAGACTGTTGCCCACGGGTATTGTATCAAGTTCCACCTCGATACCTTCCACCAACATCCAGAAACCTTTAACCAGAACACCTGAAGATTCTGTTCCAAGAGGTGGAGATCCTTCAAGAAAAGGACTCAATAGAAATCATCACCTTTGTACAGGTAAACAAGGGTATTTATTCAGTGTACTTCCTTGTACCCAAAAAGGATCCTCACCATGCGCCCTGTGTTAGACTTGCGCCCAGCGAGAAAGTTTGTCAAGCCACAAAAGTTCAGAATGACAACATTGCAGGAAGTAATACCTTTGCTAACACAGGGGGATTACATGGCAACATTGGACATGAAAGATGCATACTTTCATATTTCAATGTTGCCAGCGCATAGAAAGTACCTAAGGTTCATGATAGAGGACATGCACTATCAGTTCAAAGTCCTTCCCTTCGGCATTGCCTCATCCCCAATGGTGTTTACAAAGGTACTGGCGGTAGTAGCGGCTCACCTGCGCAGGCAGTCCATTCCAGTCTATCCTTACCTCAACGACTGGCTAATAACGGGGGATTCGTACGGAACATGCCTATCAAATACGCAGAATACAGTAGATATCCTCTTCCATCTGGGATTCTCGATCAACAAGAAGTCCAGCCTGGACCCCCAGCCAAATCGAGCAATTTCTGGGGGCTCTAATTCGGACCAAAGACGAGCTTGTCTTCGCTTCCAAGGAGCAGTTTCAAAACATGTTGTTCCAGATCCCTCACTATGTAGCCAATCGCGAGGTGAACGTACGCAAAGCCATGCGACTGTTAGGGATGATGGCCTCCTGCATTTATCTAGTCCCACACGCACGTTTGCGCATGCGCCCCATGCAAGAGTGGCTCTCAAGCCAATGGTGTCAGGCCAGCGGACAATGGGACGATCTAGTGGTGGTCTCGGCAGCTCTCGCTCTGTCTCTCTGCAGTGGTAGTCCGGGGAAAACCTCTTGCAGGAGAAGACCTTCACCACCCCCGCAGTAGAAGCCACTCTCGCCACGGACGCATCTCTGGCGGGGCGGGGGGCCTTACCTCCTTCATCAGACGGCGCACAGCGTTTTGTCCCCAGCAGTAGCATCCAACCACTTAAACCTGTTGGAATTGCTAGCAGTATTCAAAGCCCTGAAAGCCTTTCAAACACAACTCCAGGGAAAGACCGTTTTAGTCCTCACGGACAGCACCACGGCCATGTATTACCTGAAGAAGCAAGGGGGCACTCACTCTTCAGGGCTATCCAAACTGTCTCAGAACGTATGGAAATGGGCTCTCAAACAGAAGTAGTTCCTCCCGTCACATGTTCCAGGGGAACTCCATCGTCTGGCAGATGTGCTCAGCAGAGACTTCCCACTACCCATAGAGTACGAGTGGCGATTGCACGAAGACATTGTTCTCAAAGTCCTCACAGACTGGGGCTTTCCAGAGATTGACTTGTTCACAACTCCAACTGGATAACATGGTCAGGGAAATGTGTTGATGCTTCTCTCCCTCCCCCGCCCCCCTGACTAACCTACTCAACAAAATAGGGCACAAGATGCACCAGGAACCAGTCACAGTGATCCTGATGTCCCCTATGTGGGCCCAGCAACCCTGGTTCTCTCACCTGTTGGCAATGTCAGTCTCCCCTGTGAGGAATCTACCATGCCCGTACAACTTGGTATCACAGGACAGAGGGGAAACACTCTATCCATGCCTCCAAACTCTGAATTTAGCGGCCTGGCTCCTGAGGTCGATCACCTCCAACTTCCTCAAAGATGCATGGACATACTTAAAGAGGCAAGAAAGCCTAACGGCAAACATTGCTACTCCAACAAATGGAAACGCTTTGTCATCTGGTGCAATTCCAAGAGCATCAATCCCATTGACTGCTCACCGACACATTGGCCTATACCTGACTCACCTACTAGATTCGGGTCTTGGTTTCAATTCCCTAAAGGTCCACTTAGCTGCACTTTCAACCTACACCACTTCCCAGAAAAAGGTTTTGTGGTGGAAAATTCCTGTAATTAAGGCTTTTATGCAAGGCGTTAAGACTTCATCCCTCTGTTTCCAACCCAGCTCCTTGATGGGATCTGAATGTTGTTCTGACCAGACTAATGGGGCCTCCCTTTGAACCTATGCATAAGGCTAGCCTTAAAGCACTCACTTACAAGACCGCCTTCATGGTGGCAGTCACCTCAATAAGAATTAGTTAACTGCAGGCCCTTTCAGTTCAAGACTCATTTGTCACAATTCACAAAGATAAGGTGGTTCTGCGCACTCACCCATGGTTTGCGCCTAAATTCATTTCAAAGTTCCATGTGACTCAATCAATAGAACTACCCACCTTTTTCCCAAACCCCACTAACATGGCAGAAAGAAGCCCCCACATGCTTTATTTGAGGAGAGCATTCATATATTATCTGGAAAAAACGTAACCACTAAGAAAGACAAACCAGTTTTTCGTTTCAGTGGCAGCTGGTAGAGAAGGGGACTCTAAATCAGCCATCTCAAAGTGGGTTGTAAACTGCATCACACTGTGCTACACTCTTGCCAAGAGAGATCTTACCTTCAAGCCTAGAGCACACTCTACTCGGGGCACTAGGGCTTCCATAGCATTAATTGCAAATGTTCCTCTTGAGTCCATTTGTAAAGCAGCAACTTGGAGTTCTGTACACACCTTTTACAAAACACTACAGCCTGGATACTCACTCTAGGTCCGATTCTCAATTGGCACTTTACTACTGTTCTTTCACACATCCCACCACCATCTTTGGGTACTGCTCGCTAGTCTATGCACAGCATGTGATTCTAAGCAAATTCATAAGCATCAGAAGACATGCATTACTTACCGTAATAGCATTTCGAGGGGATTGGGTCCTCCGACGTATTCCATATCTATGACAGGTAATGTCCACAGCTGTGCTGCTTTGGAAATCTTTGGCGTCTGCGTCCTGTGTCGATGCGCCGTCCCCGACGACCTCCTCCGACGGCCGACGTCACCCGATGTGATAAGTAGGACGCACGAAGCCCATAGCCTCAGTTCTGTTTTTTCCGCGAACGTGTTCGCTTCGTGAATCTCGGTACGCCTCGTTGGAGTTGCTGTTTTCTATTCTCGGTTCGTTGAACCTGTTCGGTTGGTTGTGAAGACCTGTTCGTGGCGATGTCTTTCTCATCTTCGACCCCGCGTCCGGGCTTCAAGAACTGCGGGGACTGTGGGTCCAAGATGTCAGTCACGGACTCGCACGACCCCTGCCTCGGGGAGGCCCACGATACGGACGACTGTGTTGACTGCCAGTCGCTCACTGCGAAGGCCTTGCGGTAACGCAAGAAGAAGCCGTCGGTAGGTCGGGTGTCTAAGCACCGGAAGGGGCTTTCGACCGATGACTCGAGGGGTGACTCTCCGCGTCGTCGTCGGAAGTCCGGTGGGTCTCCTTCCAGGAGTCGGTCTCGCCACTCCTCCGCCTCTTCTAGGCATTCCAGGAAGCGTCGGCATAGGTCGCCTTCCCCGTCCTCTTCCGAGGACTCCGCCCGTCGGCGGGTCGCTTTTCCCTCCATGCAAGCGACACCAGAGGAATGGGCTTCCTTCGGGAAGCAGATGCTAGTGATTCTGGAATCGCAGGGCACTGGTCCGTCTGCGCCTCCGAGTGGGGTCGGTCGGCACCGGTCGAGAGACACTGCACGTACGCCTTCGGGCTCGGGTGGTCGGCACGGCTCGCGGGAGAGGTCCCGTTCGGACAAGGGTAGCCATTCTCGTCATGCCCGTTCCAGGTCCCTGTCCTCGACGCGCTCGAGACTGTGTGATCCTGTGCCGTCTTCGAAGAAGACGTCGACGCCTGTGGCGCCGAGTTCGTCGATGATTTCTCTCGAGGTTCCGTCTTCGAGGGGGTCGTCGGCGCCCAGGTTGTCGAGACACACGCTCGGAGCTCCGGCTTCGGGGACTGTGTCGACGCCGCAGATGCTGGAGGCGTTGCAGCTGATGTCGACGCCGATTCGCTCGATGTCGATGCCTTTTCTGTCGACGCTGGCGCCGACTCGTTCGGCTATGGCTAAGGTCTGGCACTGCTTTGGTCCGCAGAGGTCTTCCTCTCCCCGCCTGGAGTACATTTCAGAGGGTGATGAAGGCTCTGATGGTGGCCTGGTTCCGGTTCCAGATGACCTTATCTCGGGCCATAGTCAGTTTGATGACCTGAGGCAGTCACTGCATGATGCCAGTGGACTGGACACCTCTCCGGAGGTGGAGTTTTGTCGGCCGGAGCCTGGCACTCATGCCGATTCGTCATATTGGCGCCTTATGTCTCGGGTTACCGAGTACTTGGGTTGGTCAGCTCCCCCAGGGGAGTTAGTTCAGGATGATCTCACGGACGTCCTTGATCTCGGTCCACCCACTGACCCGGTTTTGCCTTTTCATATGGCTCTGCAGAGAAGGGTGGCGGCGGCTTGGACTGCTCCGGAGAGTCTCCCGGCAGTGGGCAAGTCTTTGTCGCGAAAATACCGTCCAGCCAGTAGCGACCCCTGCTGTTTGTCTAGGCACCCCACCCCGGAGAGTTTGGTGGTGCAGGCGGCTACGGCCCCGGCAAAGCAGGCGTCGTATCCTACCATCCCTCCGGATAGGGACAAGAAACGTTTTGACGGCTGGGCCAAGAAAGTGTTTTCTTCTGGGGGTATGGCGCTTCAGGCGGCCAACTCCATATGTGCCTTGTCTCGTTTCACACACACTCTGTGGAACTGTGTTGCATTAGCGGCTGATCATATTCCCGAAGTGGACGAACGGGATGGTTTCCTTGCTATGGTTCAGGATGGCAAGGATGCCATGTGTGAGGCCGTTCAGTCGGGTTTGGACTTGGCGGATTTTGTCAGCCGGTCCATGGCGGCAAGGACCGTAATGCGCAGGTTTGCGTGGTTGCGGAAGTCTGGGTTCGCTCCTGATGTGCAGTCCCGGCTCCTCAACATGCCCTTTGACGGTGAACACCTTTTTGGCAGCAAGGCTGACGAGAGCCTTGAGAGGTTACAGACCTCCAAAGCTGCAGCGAAGTCGTTGGGCGCTGCAGTTCGCCAACCTCCGACTTTTCGTCCTAGGGGACAGCAATGGAGGGGAGGTTACTTTCACTATTACTCGTCCTTCAGTAAAGCGAGAGGAGCTAGCCGTCAAAGAGGCCATCGTAAGAGTGCCAGAGGTGGAAACAAAGGTACTGGAGGTGCCAAGGCCGCTCGGGCAGTTGCCTCTTTGCCCTCAGGCAACGCCGCAGCCTCTACCACTCAGTCATGAAGCCAGGTCCCATGGTTCGCCGGTTGGGGGAAGGCTGGCGCAGCATCTTTTAGAATGACAAGCCATTACTTCGGATGTGTGGGTTCTGGAAATCATAACCCACGGCTACTGTCTTCCTTTTCGCAGAGGCCTCACGACAATCCACCAGGGAACCTCTCTTTGAAGAGTCCGCTCCTTGCGCAGGAAATTCAAGCCCTGCTAGAGAAAGACGCCATAGAACTGGTGCTTGTAGCGGAGAGGAACAATGGATGGTATTCCGCTTATTTTTTTATTTCAAAGAAAGACTGGGGATTGAGACCCATCATGGACTTGCGCGGTTTGAACATACTCCTCAGGCAGGACAAGTTCAAGATGGTTACTCTTAAGTCCTCCAGGCCCTTCAACTTCAGGACTGGTTGGTGTCTCTCGACCTCAAGGATGCTTACTTCCATGTGCCGATCCATCCCAAGCACAAGAAGTACCTGAGGTTCGCGGTTGGCGACTCGCACTTTCAGTTTCGGGTCCTGCCGTTCGCATTGACGACCTAACCGAGGGTTTTCACCAAGCTCATGGTGGCAGCGCATCTCAGAAAACGGGGATTCACGTCTACCCCTACCTGGACGATTGGTTGATCAGGGGTAGCTCTCCCGAGCAAGTCCTGGATCATCTGTCCGTCACCTACCACTCCCTTCAGAGGCTGGGCTTCTCCCTCAATTTAAAGAAGTCCCATTTGACACCAACGCAGCGGCTCCAGTACATCGGAGCAGTGGTTGACACGTCCCTGGGGCAGTGTTTTCCTCCTCAGGTGTTTGCCCAGAATCTCCCAGCGTCCGAGTTCTTGAGACTGCTCGGCCTCATGGTATCCTGCATTCTTCTGGTGCCAGAGGCTCATCTGCGGATGAGATCTTTGCAGTGGGCACTCAAGCTCCAGTGGTCTCAGTCCTACGGCAGGCTGTCAGACCCTGTTCAGGTGCCGCCCTAGATAGCCCGGGACCTTCTGTGGTGGGCCCTCGAGGGCAATCTGATGAAGGGTGCCCCAGTCTGGCTGCCCTGGCCAGAGGCGACGATCGTGACGGACGCATCCCTCATGGGATGGGGAGCTCATGCCAACGAGCTGACAGTCAGCGGTCGTTGGTCTCCGTCGGAGTCCAGACTCCATATCAATCTGTTGGAGCTGAGGGGCGTCAGGCTAGCCCTGAAGGCTTTTCTGCCGACTGTGCGCGGGAAGTGTCCTGATTCTTATGGACAACACGGTGGCCATGCACTACCTCCAGAAAAGGGGGGGGCAGGGTCACTTCTGCTGTGCAGGGAGGTGATGCAGCTCGAGTTCTGGGCCATCCAGCAGGAAGTTTCGATCTCGGCAGTTCATCTGGCCGGAGACGACAACGAGACGGCGGACGGTCTGAGCAGGCAGAGCACAATCTCTCACGAGTGGGAGCTGGCTCAGGAGATTCTCCTGGAGATCTTTGCCCTTTTGGGGACCCCTCAAGTGGATCTCTTCGCCTCCAGTGTCAACCGGAAGTGCGAAAGGTTTTGCTCGCGGGAATTTCCTCCAAAAGGAGCCTTAGGAGACACGTTTGTGGTGGAGTGGTCATTCCCACTGCTGTACGCGTTTCCTCCAGTCCCCGTCATCCCGCAAGTGTTGCGGAGGTTACGGAGGTTCGGTTCCCGGATGATCCTCATTGCTCCGGTGTGGGCCCGGAGGACGTGGTACCCAGACCTTCTAGACTTGTCCATCTGCCCTCCACGTCGTCTTCTCTACCGAGACGATCTGCTCTCACGGGAGAGGGGTCAGGTTCTCCATCCAGAGGTCAGATTCCTCAATCTTCACGCTTGGCTTCTGAAAGGTTGAGGTATAAGGATTGGGACCTCCCTGAAGACGTGATGGAGGTGTTGCTCTCGGCCAGGCGGCCGGCAACAAAGTCTCTGTACCGTTGCCGTTGGAGAAAGTTCTGCGACTGGTGCAGAGTTCAGAATGTGGATCCTTTAGAATGCGACATTCCCATGGTTTTGTCTTTTTTGCTTTCTTTGGCCCACAGGGGCTTGCAACTGGGGACCATTAAAGGTTACCTGGCGGCGCTGTCCATATTTAAGCGCTTGTCTGAAGAGTGTTGCTATTTTAAGATTCCTTTAATTTCACAGTTTTTGAAAGGGCTCACTAATGTGTTCCCTCCATCACCTTTTTTGGTGCCAGGTTGGGATTTGAACACTGTTCTTAAGTTGCTTAAGGGTGCTCCGTTTGAGCCATTACATTCTTGCCCTTTGAGGCTGTTGACTCTGAAATCTGTGTTTTTGGTTGCGGTTACTTCAGCTCGCAGAGTGAGTGAGTTACAGGCACCTTCAGTTAAGCCACCCTTCACTGTGTTTCACAAGGACAGGGTTGTCCTTAGAGTTCGTCGTCCTTTTCTTCCGAGGTGGTTTCGGATTTTCATTTGAGCCAGAAGGTTGTTCTTCCGGCGTTCTATCCTCCTCCACATCCTGGTAAGGAAGAGGAGAGGCTCCATAGGCATGATCCTCGGAGAGCGTTGAGCTTTTATATTTCGCGCATGTCCCGGGTCAGAGTGGACGATCAACTTCTCATTGGTTACACTGGGAAGCGTTTAGGACAAGCTGTGATGAAACAGACTGTCTCGTTGGATTATTTTAGCAATCTCCGAGTGTTACCGCTTGGCGGGTGAGGACCCTCCGGCTGGCTTGCGGACCCATTCTACCAGAGGAGTGGCTGCGTCCACTGCCCTGCAGAGGGGAGTTCCTATTCGTCACATCTATGATGCAGCCACCTGGGCTTCAGTACATACTTTTGTACGTCACTATTCCCTTGATTCCATCAGAGGGCAAGATCTGGCCTTTGGCAAGTCAGTTCTCTAATCCGCAATTTGATTGGGCATGCTAAATTTGTATTCTAAATTCTTTCCCACCTCCTTGCTTGGTACTGCTTTGGGAGTCTGTCATAGATATGGAAAAGTCGGAGAACCCAATCCCCTCGAAGAACAAGTTACTCTTACCTGGTAACGTTCTTTCGATGGGATGGTCCGACAACGTATTCCATATCACTCCCTCCCTGCCTTCCCCGCTGCAGAATTTCTTTTGCGATTGCAGCTTGCGTTCCGCAAGGCCTTGTGTGTCTGACTGGCAGAAACTGGTGGCACACGTTCTGGGGAAAAAACTATAACTGAGGCTATGGGCGTTGTGCGTCCTACTTATCACATTGGTGACGTCGGCCGTCGGAGGAGGTCCTCGGGGATGCCACATCGACGTCATCGACGCAGGACGCAGAGGCCAAAGATTTCCGAAGCAGCACAGCTGTGGACATTACCTGTCATAGATAATGGAATACGTCGTCGGACCATCCCATCGAAAGAACGTTACCAGGTAAGAAAGTAACTTGTTCTTCTGATTGTATCCGCTTAGATTCACATGACCCACCTTTCCTCCCCTCTTGGAGTAGAAGGAACATCAACATCTTACTCCTTTCTATCTGTACTCACGATAGTCATATGGCTCCCCCACGGTAGAAAAAAGACAACTAGAGGGACCTCGACGCATGAGGCATTTTGGGTACACTACATGTCACGTTCGGGATAATGTTACAATCACGCCCATGTCGATGTCCCC
Source organism: Ambystoma mexicanum (assembly GCF_040938575.1). NCBI lineage: Eukaryota > Metazoa > Chordata > Amphibia > Caudata > Ambystomatidae > Ambystoma > Ambystoma mexicanum. The sequence continues at coordinate 659,449,957 of NC_090921.1, forward strand.
CTTTCGATCCTCAAAAGACAAGATGCAATACTATGCGATTACCACTAGATGTCGGATTATATGCACAGCATCTGAATCTAAGCAGATAACAATCCTCAGAAATGCTATTATGTTAAGTAATGTATCTCATACTCTTACGTCCCGTCCCCTTTCCTCCATACTGCATAGGCGTCCCTTCCAAGGGACGGGAGACAGAACATTTTTCACCAGAAAAAACCTTCTTCCCCCCTTTAAATTTAGAGGCCCGTGGGGTGCGGCCCTGGGAGCATGCGCTGCCCTGACTCCGCTCTCCGGCGCCACACCTCAGCCCCTTTTTCACGTCGACTGGAACGGGCCGATTTGACCAGCGCTCCTGGGTTTGGCTTCGGCAATGTAATTCCATGCGCGGATACTTCTTCGCTTTGTCTTTTTTGTCTTCATCATTCGGGTACTCGGTCCTCGGGTGTCACGCTCCTCCCCGGTGCATGTTGACTTCCACAGGGTTCAGCGGGTGTCCATCTTGACGCCATTATACCATATTTGTGTATAATAGTTGTGATTCAGTCACACTATTACTAACATCACGCTAAATAACGAATGTTGATAGATTGTAAACATTGTGATGTGAACTACAGCCATAAGTGTGAAGTGTTGTTTTCTCTCCATCTTGTCCATTACGGCTTTCGTAAATGATGAACACTGTATATGGCTTTTTATGTTGTTTTTACTGTTATGTTTGAAGTAAATATTGATATAAAAATATGTTTAAGATAACTTTTTGACCGTGGTGGTAGAGAGAATTGTATAAAAATTCCACTGTGAGGATAATTTCTGATAAGTAGCCTTCCCCTTGGGTGTGTTAGAGGTGGGTAGCTAGTGGTTAATGTACTCGCTTGTTTGACTTCCACAGGGTTCAGCAGGTGTCCATCCTGCAACAGGCTTTTCCCAATTTAAGACCCCCACGCCCTCTGCCTACGTTGCCTTGGCCCTGACCACGGCTGGCAAGCTTGTTCAGCGTGCAACGCCCTATCATCGAAATCAATAAAGAACAGGCTAGCCAGGTGGAGGAAGCTCTTTCAGAAGTCGCTTCCAGAGGACCTGAAGAACTTGGTGAAACATCGAGCCAGGCCCAAGGTAGGGCCTCTGTGTTCCATCGCACCCCGCAGGGAAGGCTCCTTCCCAAGGACTCGCCCACACGGGAGAGAAGGCTCAAGTCCTTGTACCAGCACGTGCACCGAGGCTGCTTCAGCTACCGAGCTACAGGCCGAGGGATCCTTGGATCCTCCCGGTTACAGTGTTGAGGGACCGGAAGGTTCTTTGTTCGGATTTTCATCCGAAGGGTTCTGCCATTATACCGGCATTATGTCCGAGGGGCTACACGCTATTACCGGCAATATGTCCGAGGGGGTTCCTAAACGCACCTCTACCGACCCCTGGGTCGAGGGTGTCGCACCTACCGGGTTTAGGCCCGAAGAGCAGGGTAGGCCTTGCTATCCACACGCAAGAGTCTTGGAGGAGGCTGGGCCCAGCGAGCCGAGCAACACGGCGCAGGCACGTGGCAGGCAGCTCGACAAAATGGCCACCATGCCAAACATGGGCACCTGTCCGACGCCATTCCAGGAGTTCAGGGAAGAACGAGTGTCAAGGTGGGAATGGCCTCAACCAGGTACGTGGCCTAGATCCTATCCTTCATTTGCACAGGACAGGGTATGCAGCCGCTCCAGCAGCCTCCCACTACCCCGTCGGTGCTCCCTTCCACCTCTCTGGCCTGTGAAGAGGGGTTCTTTGAGAGGTTCTTCTGGCTCATGAAGTCTCCTCGGATGGGGCTTATCCTCTGGGATGCCATCAGGGACATGCTCCTTACAATGCTACTGGCACCACAGGCTCCTCCTCTGGTGCCCCCGGGCCAGCCTCTGCCTCCGGCTCCCCAGCCGATTGCTCGGGCGGTTCCCTACCAGCCTCGGCCTCTGGTCTCCGTACCCCAGCCTCCGGCTCCCACTACTCCTCCACCTATGCAGGATCCTCCTGACCCACAGGATACGGATGAGTAGGAGGATCCTGAGACGCTATCCTCAGCCAGGGCCTTCCTCAGACGTCTTGCAGGGCTGGCGGAGTACCAGGGCCTACCTCAGCCCGAGGTTGAGCAGCCGGCAGAGGGGGGTCCTGGCTGAAGTCCTCATACAACGCCCCTCTGCCAAAACGGGAATTCCACTTCAGACCAATGTAGTCTCCCTGGCCAAAAGGTTGGCTGAATCCCCACTCTGTCCAGCCGGTCAATCGACGCCTGGACGCCAAGTACAGGCAGATGAAGGGGGATACACTCTTGCTGTCGGCCCATCCTCAGCCACGCTCCTCAATGATCGCTGCAGCATCACTATACTCCAATCCTCAGTCGTCCTCGGCCTCCTCCTCAGCGACGCTGCTAGGCAAGGAGGAGATGATTTTGGAGGCCTACTGGAAGAAGCTGTATTCCAACACGTACTTGCATCTTCTTCACGCCGATGCCATGCTGGCTGCCGCTAACCAAAAGTTATGGCGGGAAATTGCGGACTTCCTCCCGGAACTCCCTATGCAGAGCCAATCACGTTTTAAGGCGGGACTGGCTGAGGCCAAGCTGGTGGCGCAGGACCTCATGGAATCCACTGTGGCCTATATTGACACCTCGGGCTGTGCCATCTGTATCACCGCGGACATGAGAAGGACAAGCCTAGCTCTGGGCAACAAAATTGAACCCAGACGTCCAGGAACGCATATTAGATCTGCCATTCAGGGGGTGGGGGGAGTGGGCCTCTTCTACTCCTCCATGGACAAAGAGCTGGACAAGAAGAAAAACAGCTCACAAATGGCCAAGTCTTCATCCATCTTGACAAAGACCACGCCCAAGTCGTATACCCAGTCACAACTGCGTTCCGACAGGGGGTGTACCTACTGAGAGTTCTGCGGCTACCAGGAACAGAGATCCTGACAGCCTGACTGATCGACGTCTCAGAACCGGCGAAAGCAACAAAAAGGGGGTGGGGGCAAGGGCTTTTTCCAGTCCCCCTCCTCCACGACAGCCTACGAGGGAAAGAAGGCAAGACACCTCACTCCGGGTCCATGTGTCTCCAGTGGGAGGCAGGCTTGCTCTCCGTGCACATTTCTGGCCCCAGAATTTTCACGGACCCTTGGATTCTCTCCGTAGGATCCACAGGGTACCGCCTACCCATCCCAGCCTCTCCTCCCTCCTCCCCTCCCTCAAGTTGGGACAGCAACTCTTCTGACAGAGATCCGGTCGCTGTTAGAGAGCCAGGCAGTGGAGGAAGTCCCAGCCTCCCAGCGAGGCTTGGGCTTTTACTCCAGGATTTTCGCCATTCAGAAGAGCCACCAGGCAGGCTTGAGAGTTGTGCTGGACCTTTCCACCCTCAACCTCTCCTTAACCCTGCAGAAATTCAAGATGGTTACGCCAGCTTTTATAGCGGAGACATTGTGCAAAGGATGCTGGATGTGCTCCCTGGATCTGAAGGTCATGTACCTACATGTCCCGATTTGGCAGCCCCATCGTTCTTTCCTTCGGTTCAGTATTATGGGCTACCATTTGCAATACAAGGTCCTTCCTATTGGCCTCAACCCGGCCCCCAGAGTCTTTACCAGGCTCATGAATACAGTGGCTGCCCTCCTCAGAGCGCAGGGTCTCCACATCTACCCATACCTCTGTGACTGGCTCGTTAGGGCTACATCTCCGGAAGCGGTTCACCACTCTTCGCATGCCCTTATGAACACGATGCACGATCTGGGCTTCTCGCTCAATCTCAAGAAGTCGCAGCTGCAGCCCATGCAGACTGACATTCTTGGGCCTCATCTGGGACACGTGCTCCGAGAAGGTATTTCCGTCGGAGGACAAGATATTGGCCATCAAGAGGGCCACTGCCCGCTTCATCGGCATAGAGGTGACCTCGGCTTGGTGGTACCAGCATCTCCTGGGTCTGTTGGCGTTCCTCCATCTCTCGACCCTAACCTAACATGGTGGTACAGGGACTGCAACCTACGGATCTTTCGGCCGCCCACCCCGCAGGCCACCATAACCACAGACTCCTCGCCCGAGGGCTGGGGAGCCACCCTGGACGATCTCTGTCCATTGCAACTAGACTAGACAGGAGCAGGAATACGCGCCTTGAAACACCTGTGTATAGGCGCGTTACAAATACCATATATCATATCATATCAGTTGGTAAGAGCTGAATGCCATCTGGCTAGCGCTCGGAGCATTCCTACTACTTCTCAGGAGCAAGGTTGTGCTCACCCAGACAGACCACTCAACCAGCATGTACTACGTCAACAAGCAGGGAGGCACCAGATCCCCTCCTCTGTGCAGACTGGCAATCAGCATGTGAGAGTGGGCCCTGGAAAACTACATCTACCTCACGGCAGTCCACCTCCTGGGGGGTGCCAACCTGGAGGCGGACAGGCTCAGTAGGTTGGGAGCAGACAATTTACGAGTGGCAGCTAAACCACCTCATCCGGGTCATCCCCTGGTGGATCTCCTTTGCCACCTGGCACAACGAGAAGTGCCCTCAGTTCGCCTCTTGGCAGGGACAGGGCCCCGGCTCCCTGGGCGACGCATTTCGGCTTCAGTGGATTTGCATGAAGGCTTACGCCTTCCCACCCACTCCGCTGATTCACAGAGTGACTCGCAAGATCAAGGAGTCTCGCCAACTCAACATCATTCTAATAGCTCCATGATGGCCGGCCAGGCCATGGTTTTCGGAGCTGCTCTGCCTCTCGGAGGTTCCTCCGATTCGCCTCTCGACGGGCCCAGCACATCTTCTGGCGCACCAGGGGGGCAGGGTCATCCACCCTGCGCCAAAGAAACTAGCCCTCACAGCGTGGTACCTGAGCAGGTAACGCTGCGGCACCTCAGCCTCTCACCGGCTAATCTGGAAATCATACAGGGCGCAAGGAGTGTTAGGGAGAATTCTCATTCAATGGCTAATTTCCCTTACCTAGTGAGTCCCCCAGCAGCTTTGCTGGATTTTCTGGAGTTATTTTTTTTTCACTTGGTAAGAGTGTTAGCTTTTCCCCCACTCTTACCCATGTTTTGCCATGTGTGTTTCATCTGCTTTTTGTGATTGTGGACTCTGGAGTACAGCACTTCAGTAGCCCCCTTCTTTTGTGTTTTACACAGCACCTTCAGTGAAGTGACACAGGGTTGTCTTTTAGACACCCCCTCCCCCCCGACTCCATTTCTGGGGCGGACTACTGGCCCCCAGAAAAGGGTAAAATTGCCATTAACTTCATATAACCACAGATCCAGTACACCCCATCTTACATGGAGTACTGGAAGGGGTTAATCCTTAGCCCTTTTTATCTGTACCTCCTAGAGCATTGTTTCGCTCTTTTAACATTTAGACTTGGCTGGTGGCAGTGGTATCTACCCTAACTTTTCTACCGCGATTATACTATATAAACGTGGAATTGTTTTAGGCTATTATATTAGCCTCGAACTTGAACCCGCTTGACCAAATACTTTTTTTTCTTTTGGCTCCGGTTGGGTTTATTTCGCCATTTCTTTTTGTTAAAGTCCTTCTTGTGTTTTACTTTGCCACGGCAAACCAGGTTTGCCTTATTTGTTCACTGTTTTTTGGTGGGCTTCTGCCAAGAAGCCCTCCTCTAGGCGCCTGGTTGTCTAGGTGGGCTGAATGTGAGGAAGGGGTGTAGTCTTTCCCTGTACAGGGTATCCTAGGAAACCCAAGACGCACTTTGCCATGATTGGCTGAGGTGGTTGTCCGGTCTGGACAAACCCCCTGCTGTGTGATTGACAGCTGTGTGAATGGGGGATTTTCGAATTAGACGGGTCTCTTGGGCTAGAAGTCAGTCGACACTGGAACTACAAGGAACCGAAGAGAAGCGGAGAAGTCGGCTGCTGCAACTATCCTGTCCCAGTGAAGCCCTGCTGCAGTCCTGAGCTATCTACCCTTCGACGACCAGAGAAGATCCACTCTGGAGTCTTCCCTTGAGCCTGGTGGGGACAACCAGCTCACCTTCTACAGCCAGAGGATCCTCTTCTTGGTCGGAATCGCTGCACACAGCTGTAGTGGTCCGGATAGCCATCTGAAGAGCCTCTCCTGTTTTTAAGGAGTGCACCTTTTATTCACGGTCGCTGCTGCCGGCTTGATCCCTGTGTCGTGCAGACCCCTCCAGACGTCGACCTTCGCCCCGAAGCTCAAGGAACCGAGGGTCTGCAGGAAACTACTAGAAACAACTGCTGTGGCACCAGCCTTTTCATTGAATAAGGTAATGTGTTCTGCTTCAGGAATTAGGGTGAACCCCTTTTCTTCATCTCCAAGGCTTGCCCTTGTCTTTCCTCCTTCTTATAACTTTTGCTTCCTCTGTTGACAATATCTAAGTACTCCTGGATACGTTGAATCATGAACTGTCCGACTGTGTGATCCTTGACAACAAGAACCCGGTTCCACTTGACACTGGCTCCGGCCTATTGACTCTTGAATTTCTGTCCGAGTTTTCTCTGATTCGGTCTGCCTTGACAAAAGTATTGCCTATGATTTTTGCCCCCAATTCTCTCTGGGTATCTCAGGTGCTAACTGTGTTTTGCCCCGCTAACATTTCTTGCTGCGGATACGCGTTTATTTAGTAAGACCGAACTGTCATTACTGTCAAAACGTGATGGCAAGTTTATTCCCGGTAACGTCTTTTGTTTTGCAACACAGGTCTGTTAAAACACAGGGTACTTACCTTGAGCTATACTGTACAAAGTGAATTGGTTGGTTGTAGTATATTTTACGTGTGTTTTTTGAATTAATAGAAGTGTTGTTTATTACAAATGGTTTAAAAATAAATGTACTTATATTTTTTTCCTGCAACCTTGAGTCAGTGTTTGCTTGAGTCACTGTAATTGTGGTCCCTTTGTGTAATCTCTGCTACTGCTCGTATACTCTTGAGATAAGCCTGGCTGCTCCGCTACTGCTACCACTTTAACATAGTAGTACAGGCTTGTACCAAAGGTAAAACTTGTATTGCCACCTGTAGTCTTCATTGTGTGTAGTGGTCCCTAAGGGCACTGCACAGGATTCTGCCTAACAAGGAGCAAGGCTACTAGGGCCCAATGTAAAAGTAAATGGACCAGATTCTGCCACTGGGCAGACTCCAAGGAAATCTACCCCCCCTGGCATGTTCTTTGGACGACGTGTTCCCCTCCTCGGCGCAACCCGACCACTCTGGTGTGCAGGTGGACACCTGCTGTACATACCCCGCAGCCATAGGGGCTTACACGAACTCAGAGGAGGGGAATCTTCTCCTCCAATCCCATTGTCAAGAAACATTTGACGGGGCTCATGTAAAGACCGGAGGGGTATGTCTGTACTCCTGCTCTCTATATGGCAGAGGAGAGGCACAGAGGACCCCAGCCAAGATTCTGTATTGGTACGTGGTCGAACAATCAAGGCCTAGCTTCTCGGGAGGTGATACGGGCTGGTTCTTAAGTACAGTGTAGTCCCCAAGCACCCACAAAGGACTGTTTGCACAACGTATTAGTTAAAACAGTCTTTATATAATTAATATTCAAGGTTATCTACAATATCACGATAACTCACTTTGTACTCGGTTATCTATAATGGCAAATCTATACAGTTCTACGTGGTACCACAATTACTATTCGATCTCTTTAAAGTGCATCAACTGTACGGTTAAATGTCACACAAATCAGTTTGTAAAGGAAATCAACAATAGATGTAAGAGGAAAGCAGTTGGTTAGAACAAGTTGGCAGAATACTGGCCCCTACCGATATACAGCTGTGTGGAGATTCCCCCCCCCCCCTAGGCAACCTGTAGAATAAAGATATATCAGGAGCCCCGTCCATATATTCACAAGTCTTTCCAATAGTCAGCAACCCCAAAGTACCTGGCGTTGAAGCGTTCCTCGTCGGGGAATCGACTGCCCTTCTTGAGTGCCCTCCCTTTAAGGCAGGAGTCACGAGTCGAACGTCTGGCGAAGAACAGGGTGAACTATGACGGTGAAGTGGCAGCCTCTTTCCTAGCGGTGCTCGTTGACTGGGAAGCGTAAACGTCCTGCAAGGAAGAGGTGTGTGGGGCACCTCTATGTCGATAGTTCTGGACTGCAAAGAGTTTGAAGAACTGTGTCCCAGCAAGGGCGTTGAGTCGTCAGCGTCTCTGTGGTCTTTGGGTGGCGGGAAACCCACCGGCAGATGCTCCTCTGCGTGTCGACGGCCTGACCCGTGGGTGCCATAAGGGTATCCCATAGGTCTGTACACCAAACCAAAAGAGAGCTGCACTGCCAAGAGTCCCACATGAACTCCTGCGCTGAAGACACGACAGAACACACGATCAAAAGCAGTAAAGGACAAGGATATGGAGGCCCTGTCTCTCTGATGCATTTCTAGCATCACTGCTCGCAAGGCTCTACACCACCCGTCAAGAGGCCGCACCCAGTGTGGGACCTCAACATAGCCTTGGGCACCATGGTGCACAAACTGTTTGAGCCAATGGCGTCCGCGGACATCAGGCTGGTCACCATCAAGACAGCCTTGCTAGTCGGCATCATCTTGGCTCGTAGAATCAGTGAAATACAGGCGCTGGTCGCCTCGGAACCATATACTACCTTTCACCGGGACAAAGTAGTCCTGTTGACACACCTGGCATTTCTGCCCAATGTGCCGTCTACTTTCCACTTGAACGAGGAAATAGTCTTTCCTATGTTCTTTGCCGATCCCAAGGACGAAGCACAGAGGGTGCTGCACTGTCTGGATTTCAGGCGTGAAATTTCCCTTGGACAGGACCAAGGGCTTCCGCAAATTGGACGCCCCGTTTGTCATTTTTGGAGGCTCAAGACCAGGCTATCATGCCACGAAGGCCTCATATCCCACTGGATGGTCTCGGCCATCAAGGAAGCATACGAAGGCCAGCACAATCCGCTTCTGGCCAACATGCACGCCCACGCAGTCAGGGTCAAGGCAACGGCCATCGCATTCCAGCACCATTTCCCTTGGCTGGTCACTTGGGCCACTCCCTCGGCTTTCTGCAAGCATTATTGTTTGGATGCCGGCTCTGGATCTGATGCGGTATTCGGACAGGTGGTTTTCCGGAACCTATTTGCTTAAGGAGGGTCTCCTCTCGACCCTGGGGCTACATTCAGTTGTAATCGCCCATGCAGTATGGAGGAAAGAGGACGGGACGTAAAAGTAATTTATAACTTACTCGCCGTAGTGACTAACATACTTCGTCCTTAGTCCCCTTTCCCCCATACGTAAAACCATCCCCCCTAACCCCTCCCTAATAATACTTGTCATTAGGCAATGTTAAATCTATTGTCAACCCGTCAATGGGGACTGAGGTGTGGAGTCGGGGCAGCGCATGCTCCCAGGGACCTCCCTGACACCCCCATGTGCGCCTCTAAATTTAAAGGGTAAGCAGGTTCTTTCTGGTGAAAAAGGTTCCGTCTCCCGTCCCTTGGAAGGGACACCCATGCAGTATGGACGAAAGGGGACTAAGGTAGTCACTACGGTGAGTAACTTATAATTATTTATTATACTTACACCAGAATCACTTTAAATACTACAGACGGTAACGATGGAACACTTAGGAATACTAGATAATAAACTTTAAAGGCCACTTCCACTTTTGTGTTTGTTCGCTGTTAAATGTGTAGCAAAGTTAGAAAGGGAAAAGACAAGGTTATCGTATCATCGGTAATTGCGTACTCATGCGGTTTTCAACAGGTTATACAGTAATGCATTTACTCTGCAAACACATAGAAAAGTCACTTAAAGGGAGCACATTAAGTGGTTAGTGCAACATGAGCTTAGTTCAAGGTTCTAGAGACTGTTTCTTCGCCTGGCAAGTCTTAAGTCCAAAAATGCAAACCTAGATAAAGGCAGTTCGGAGAGGGCTTGAAGTCTTGGCAAACAGCGAATAATGAAGAGTTCCTGCGTTTTTCTTCCGGTGTCTACAGTTAGTGAAGTAGCAAGTAAGCAACTAACAAAGGACACCTAAAAATGGACTCGAAAAAGGGGACACAATCAGCACCTTGGGTCAGAGGAGTTTGCCCTGGGCATCTATGTGCACTGCAACGCTCTGGAGCGACTTCTCGGAATCAGGTAAGCAATGCATTTTTCCCCTACAGTACCTTGTGTTTGAAGGAAGTGTTTGTGTTGGCTCCTACGTGATGTGGCAGTTCTGGACCCGACCCCTGGATTCCTTGGTCTGGTAGAGAAAGGCAGGACAATGCACGGTGTCTTCCAGCAGCAGTCTCGATGGGGTACTCGTGGCACGACTTTCAGCAACATCTTCGTTGCGGTTTTGGTGCCTTTTCAGCAGCACCAACAAAGGACACGTATTGTCCGGTCCATCTTGTTTGCTTCCTGCGGTTCTTCACTCGGGTGAGGGGATTTTGGCGAGTTGGATCGGGTCTCCGGAGTGTCATTACAGGCTCGGCACAGATCTGTCCACGACGATGCACTCGAAATGCGCAGCAGGACTCCTCGTATTGGGGTTCCGCAGCTCTGGAAACTCCGAGGTCCTCGGGAGATGGTTCATTTCAAGGGTCGTCTTGGCACTGGTTGTTCCCACCATCCAAAGGGATGTAGTCGTCTACTTTGGAGCTCCTCTATCGCATAGAAAACAGGGTCAGGACAGCAGTGGTTGCTTCAGTCTTGCAAATGGTCTGCAGGCGTCGCTGGTCGTCTTCTTCGGTTACTTCTGTTTTCTGCGGACGACTTGCTTTACACTCCAGAAGCCTCACCTTTTATACAGTTCCAGCACACACTCCTCTGCAATCTCTCTCAGCATTTTACAGAAAGGTGCATTTGGCTGTCCAATCAGGACAGCGAGACCCCCTGTGGGAGCTGGTCCTTTTCTGGCACTCTGGCAGACAAAGGACTGGGGGTGGGAGTGGGAGGGGGGAAGACTTCTCCCCCACATCATGCCTTCCCAGAAAATCTGGAGCCTAGGCGAGGATACCTACTGGTTCCCGCCAAAGGCTAAACGCACACACAGACCTCCCCTTCCCAGAATGGTAGAAGAAGGGCTAACAAAGAAAAACCACGCTAGTAATGGCAAAAAAAGAAGGGAGGCCCCAAATTGTTTCTTGGGTGCCCCTATTGTGCACTACGAGGGTATGGATATAGCCTGTTCTATAAAAAAAATAGACCATAGTTGGTAGAACACGTCCACTGCCACCAGCCATAACTAGATGATTGTCTATGTGACTAAAAAGTCACAGGAGCAGAGAAGGGGGATACTAAGCATCCCTTTGGCACTCCACTGAAGGTGACGTGTGCCAATCTCACAGAATATACTGTTTTATGAGAGCTACTAAATATCTCTCTATTCTTAAGAACTGTAGTTAACTTAAGAATATAAAAAATAATCTTAAAGGAGGGCCCTAAGGAGCTGTGTGCTGCAGTAGTAAACATAGATGCGTTTAAGAGCTATGGAGCAGACAGACTCCATAGTACAGGTAGAATACAAAGAATACAGTTCCAAATCACAGAACCCATAATGAATGAGGGGAGCCTTTTACCACTCATTCATTCTTATGGGCTCTGTGCTTTGCCACGATGTGCCACCTCGTGCTTTGCTACAATGTGCCAACACAAATGCAGCTAAATCAAGGAGTGCAATGTTAGAAGAAGTAGGTAGTGGCTAAATCAGGCAGATTTTCAAAGAATTTGCATTTTTAGGGCGCTTGACGTTCTGGTTGCTAAAATGTAAAACAGCCCACAGACAAAGCCCATCAGGGCTTACGTTGCTCGTAGGATGAAAGACGCTGCTCCTGCTGCCTTTTGGGGAAGCAGAAGGCTACTGCATGATCCTCTGGGTTGCTGTGAGGGAATTTACTATTTGCTGTGTATTTTGCTATTAATGTTGTTTGATATGACCTGTTCTTAGTTATTTTCATAGTGCTCTTGGCCTTAAATACATTTTCTAATATTTTTTAGTTTAGTTTAGTTTATTAATTTGTATAGCGCGCCATACCCTGGAGTATCAGGGCGCAAGCGGACAAGGATATGCTCAACTTAGTTACAGGTACATAGAAATGGGGGTACAAAGATGCGCTGAGCTTGGTTACAGATATGCTCAGCCATTGCAAGTACAGAAAAAAAGGCAGGAAGTGTAGACATAGGCAATATTACAGCAATCGAATGTGAATAGGGAGACATAAGCAGAATTATAGCAAGCAAATATGAACAGGGAGAGATCCAGGACAGGGGTGCGAGGAGCATGCTCCTGTTCACGTAATATATAGTTATATACAGTATTGTACAATGTGACAAGTGGACTAGTTAGTTGTCATTGGCTCTCAGCCACCTGGTGAGGTTTTGTCTGAATTTAGCAAAAGGCTGAGGTTCTCTGACGTCATGGGGGAGGGAGTTCCATAGCTGCGCCGCCTTAACCGGGAAGCTGTTACCTCCTATAGTGGCAAGTTTGAAACGCGGGACTTGAAGGCAGTTTGCGTTGGCTATTCTGGTAGGTCTGGAGGAGGTTCTTTTACGTAATCTATCCATGAGGTAAGGTGGAGCTTTGTTGTTGATACATTTGTGGGTGAGGGAAGCGATTTTGAGATGAATTTTGTCTATGGTGGTGAGCCATTTGTGTTCTCTTCTTGTGGAGGATATATGTTCGTTTCTGTTTATCTTGAGTGCTGCTCTCAAAGCATTGTTCTGGAGCACTTGAATTTTGTGGATGGTCTGTTTATTAGCTCCAATGTAAAGTCCATTACAATAGTCTAATTTGGATAGTATCAAGGCTCTGGCAAGTGTAATGCAACTGTCTGTGGAGAGGAATTGTTTGCTCGCTCTGATAAGTTTGCATGTATATGCTGTGGCAGAAGCTAGAGAGTTAACTTGTTTGGTAAAGTTCATGGTGGCGTCTAGGTAAAATCCTAAGGTTTTTACTTCATGGGCTACTTTTATGTTGTTCCCATCGATAATGAAGTTGACATAATCATGGCTGAGTTTGGATATATAGGTAGTGGTGCCCAGGATGATAAGCTCAGTTTTATCATCGTTCAGGCATAGGCCGTGTGTGGCCATCCATGCCTGAACGATGCTATAAATTCTGTTCACTAGGGCCAGGTCCTTGGCGTAGTCTCCTGATAGCGGGAGGAGGATCTGGGTATCGTCTGCGTAGTTAGTGTAGGCGATACCCAGATGATCCAATTCATCAAAGAGAGGCTTCGTAAAGACATTATAGAGGGTAGGTGATACACAGGACCCTTGTGGAACACCGCAGGTTATGGGGACTGGATCTGCTGAGGCTGATGGCGCGAAGACTCTCATGGTCCGATTGCTCAGGAATGACTTGATCCAAATTATGGCCTCTTTTGAGAAGTGGGCTGCCGAGTCGAGGTGATTACAGAGGACTTTGTGGTCCACTAGGTCGAATGCCGCTGATAGGTCCAGGAGGAGAAGTAGGGCCGCTTGGCCATTGTCTCTGCAATCGTCTATTTGGGCCTTAAGGTCTATTAGCGCTGTCTCGGTCCCATGTTGCGGCCGGAAGCCTGATTGACGGGTTCCAAGTAAATGGTTAGTCTCTAGGAAGCTTTGAATTTGCGAGTAAGCCACTTTATCTAAGATTTTTAGAAGAAAGGGCACCGTCGTGATGGGCCTGAAGTTAGTCGGAATGGCAGGGTCAAGGGTTTGCTTCTTTAGTAGTGGCAGTACCCAGGACTCTTTTAGGTTGATCGGTACTGAGCCTGAGGTAAAGGAGGAGTTGATTAGTTTGGTTATAAATGGCGACAGTTCTCTCGCAGCATCCTTGATGAGTTGTGCTGGGCATTGGTCGCCTTTGCAGTTGGACGGTTTAAGTCCCAGGATGACCTTTTCTACCTCTATGGTCGATACCTTAGAGAAGCAGAATCGGGCTCCCAACTTGGGCTGGGGCGGTGGCGCTGAACTCTGAAGGATGTGTGGTGTTAGTGATGCCTTCTTGATGGCAATTTTGGTTTGTAGGTTTGCTACTTTGTTTATTAAGGCAAGTTGTATGCTAGAGCACCATTGTTTATCCTTGGTGCAATTTTCTTGGGGTACAACGGGTGTCTCTAATTCTTTCAGAATGCTGAACAGTTCTTTGACACTAGATTTTGAGTTGGATATTCTAGTATTGTAGGTTTCTTGTTTGGCTAATAGTATTTCTTTCTTGTATTGGGAGGAGGCTTTGGAGAGGTTGAGTTTATTTTTGACTGATGGGGAAAGTCTCCAAATGGTTTCAAGTTTTCTTTTAGCCAGCCTAAGATTTTTTAGGTGGGGCGTGAACCAAGAATTGAGGTGTTTTTTAGGTTTGCTGTTTCTTAGTTTGAGCGGGGCTATGTGATCCAAGGCTGAGGACATGGCTGCATTATAATGTTCGACTAGCAGATTAGGGTCCATGCAGTCAGAGCGTTTAATTTAGGTAGTATAACGGGCATCAGATTTTCTGCTGTCATTAGTTTTTTATTCCTCGTTGGCATAGGTGGGGCAAGTGAGGGCGGGGCAGTGACCTGATAGGTTGTCACTGAGAATAATAGCAGGTGGTGGTCAGTCCAGATCTGCGGTACAGAATCTGTAATATTTACATCGCAATTATGTTCCGCTATCCAGTCAAGGATGCGACCTTTGTTGTGGGTGGGTAGTTTAACTTTTTGGGAGAATCCCAGCTCTTTCAAGGTCAGAGCAATCGCTGACGATTGGGTGTCCTTAATGTCATTGTACCCTAGATTAAAATCTCCTAGCACTATTGTTTGGGATGTATTTTTTAGGTTGTTGGACAGGGATGTCGAGATGTCCTCAGAGAAGGTTCCGATAGGACCTGGTGGTCTGTAGATGAGGATGATGTTTAGGGTTTGGGAGTTGGCGGTGGCTATTTTGACCGTGAGGGATTCACAGGATTGCATATTGGTAGCAGTGATGATCCTCATGTCCAGGCTAGTTTTAGCTATAATTGCTAGACCTCCACCTCTGGAGGTAAGTCTGTCCGCGCGTAGGATTGTATAGTTGTCTGGGACTGCTAGTGATAAGGCTGGGCCAGCCGCATCATGTAGCCAAGATTCTGAGATGGCCAAGAAGTCTAAGTTGTCTGTGACAATGATATCTGAGATCTCTGTAGCGTGTGCGACTAGCGACCTGGCATTTATAAGTGCGCCTTTGAGATGTGGTTTGTGGTCGGTTAAGTTAGGGCTGGAGATGTTGTGACTACCTTTGGTTGTCTGTTTGGAGTTATATATTTTAAGTCTGTTAGGCTTGGGCTGTTTCCTAGTGGGTTCCGCAATACCCTTCAGGGGTAATTGTAATTTATTTCGGGATTTTGATAGTTCAACCTTCTTGGCTGGTAGCTCATGCAGTTTGGACAAACGAGCACGTAGTCTAAGATTTCTGTCTGCAGTGTTACAAGGCCTTTGTAGAGTGGTGCTATCTGGATGATGAGTCATTTTAAGTTCAGTATTAGGTTGTTGTATGTTGAGCATGATATGTTATACTTGCCTTAAGTGTAATCCTTGATTGCTCATTGACTCCTACCCCCACTCACATTCTCCTAAAACTTAGCCTTGTCCACTCTCCATGCTACCTTCAATGGTTTGGCTACAGCTCCCAGAGTCCCCCTGTTCACTAGAACTAGGGTGGCCTTATAAACCTCTGTCCACCAGGCCAGAGTTTAGAAATGCAGTCTAACACCCCAGAAAAATGAAACCAGCAGGTAATAATATCACACAATGCTCAGTTATCAAACCTATACAGTCACCTTCGGGTTTATAGAAATGCAGACCTTCCTTTCAGTTGTTTAAGTGAACTGTAAGTAATGATGCAGTAAGGAAAACCAGTTTACAAGAGTAATACCCTAGCTTTATAAGTCCAAACCCTATGTTGAATGGGACGTTGTGCCCGCAGAATTTTCTTCTCAGGAGAGGTGAAAAAAATTAGGAAAGGTTCTTGTTGTGGTGAAAAATGTTCCAGAGGACTTTTGAACAATCTTACACCCAAGTAAGACTATTTTCTGATCCTTTAGAACAGCTTTTAGAACCAAAGTTAATAAAGCGATGAAATGGAATAAACCAATGTTTATTGTAGGGGATAGAAGTATGGTTGGAAGTATTTTGAGTACTCACCCCAGTGACTCCAATGTATTTTTTTCCCAAGTGACTAGGCAGGTCAACTGGTGTTGCAATGGGATTTCTAAACTTTGTCCTGGTGGACAGAGTTTAGGGGGCCACCCTAGTGGTAGTGAGCAGGAGAAACTGTGGAAGTTCAGCCAAACCAGTCAAGGTAGCAGGCATAGTGGTCTAGGCTTAGTCTCAGGATAGTTGAGTGGTGTCAGGGATCCACAATGAGTCCACACAGTGAAGCAGTCAAGGGTTACTTATTTATTTGAATTTGTATAGCGCACTGCAGCCCGCAGGCATCGAGGCACTGTGTAGAGTTTAAGAAGGCTTGATTGAGGGTAACAAAGAAGCCGCCCAGTGAAAATGACTTGGTACAATGCAGGATAAGTGGTTGCATGGTTGCATGGGTACATGTACAATGGTTACATAAGGCAGGGATACGGAATGCAATATTGTAATCAGACAGAGGCTATTGTTGATGGCCTTGCGAAAGGCAGAGTGGGATTCAGTTAGTCTGATGTGCGGGGGTAGGGAGTTCCAGAGAGTGGGAACAATCGAAGGGAAGCTGGAGCTGCCTGCACAAGCTTTTTGTGTTCTGGGAATGGATAACAGATTGGAGTAGGGAGTCCTGGATGGTCTGAGGGTGGTCAGTTTGGTTATCCTTTGGGCAAGGTAGGGTAGGGTGGGGCCTGGCCGTGGAGACACTTGTGGGGAAGGGCGAGAGCCTTAAAGATGATTCTTTCCTTAACTGGGATCCAGTGGACCGGTCTTCTGAGTTGTGAGATGTGTTCTCTATGTGAGAGGCCACTGGTGGCTCACAGCAACATTTTTTTGTACAATTTGAAGCTTTGCAACATTCTTAACTGATGTGCCTACAAGCAAAGCGTTAAAGTAATCCGGCCTGGAGCCGATTATAGCTCTAGCGATGGTGAGGCAGTTTTGTTGGGACAGGAATGGTCTTACTGAGTTGATGAGTTTGGAGTGGTAGGCTGAAGAGGTGGCTATGGCATTAACCTGTCTGTCCCTGGTCAGGTCAGGTTAGGTTCCAGGTAGACGCCTAGGGTTTTGATGGAAGTTGAAATGGTGATGGGGATACTGTCGATGGTGAATGAGGCGTATTGGTTGTCCAGTTTGCTCAAGGTGGAGGGGGAGCCCAACCAGCAGAAGCTCGGTTTTCTCACTGTTGAGACATAGCCAGTTTTCTGCCATCCAGGATTGGATTGTTGAGTAGATGGTATCAAGCATGTTCTGGTCGGACACGTAGTCACCCGAGAGAGGGATTAAGTACCTGGGTGTCATCCGCATAGTTCGTGAATGAGATACCCAGGGAGTCCAGAACTTTAAAAAGTGGCCTTGTAAAGCGGTTGTAAAGGGTGGGGCAGTGCAAGAGCCTTGCGGGACCCCACATTTGATGATGCTAGGGTTAGCGCAGGAGGAGTCGGAAAAGACCTTCATTACCCTGTCCTTCAAGAAGGAGGCAATCCAGTTACATGCCCTGGTGGAGAAGTTGGCTACTGAAGATAGATGATGGCATAGAGCTTCATGGTCAACCAGGTCAAATGCCGCAGAGAGATCCAGGAGCAAAATAAGTGCAGGTTTGCCTGCGTCTCTGAGGTCATCAATCTGTTTTTTTCGCTCTAGGAGAGCCGTTTCGGTCCCATGACGTGGCCTGAAACCTGGTTGTGTGAGCCCTAGGAGATGGTTGTCTTCTAGGAATTTCTGTATTTGCAGATAAGCTGCTTTATCAAGGATTTTTAATAGGAAGGGGACGGTAGTGATGGGCCTAATAATTGCTTGGGATGGAGGGGTCAAGGGAGGGCTTTTTTAGAAGCGGACAAACCTTTAGTCCCAAAAGGACATAACCAGACTGAAAGGAGGCGTCAATAATGCTGTGATGATGGGGGCTAGAGGGGACACAGTCCTTGATGACTTGTGCTGGGCAGGCATCCCCTTTGCAATTGGAAGGTTTGATGGAGCGAAGGAGTGTGATGACCTCTGTTTCACTCATGTCTTGAAAGTCTAACGGGGGGATTGGCCAGGACTGTTTGCAGGCGCTGGGCTGCGATGGCTACTGGCAATCAGTTTGGTAAGATTTCGTTGGTGAGAAAGAATCTTGGCCTGCAGGGTTTCTAGTTTATTTAGCATTGCAGATTGGATGGAATTTCGCCAAGTTTCATCCTTCACTAGCGGTGCTGGGGGGGAAGGAGGAGGTTTCGAGCTCCCTGAATATGGCAAAGATTTCTCTGGTACCGGATTTGGCATTTGAAATCCTTGTATTGAAGGAGGAAGCTTTGGCATTGGTGATGGCGATTTTCTATTGTTTAGAGAAGGATTTAAAGGTGGTTTTGTTGGCTTCTGTGGGATTATTAGTCCAGGTTGTAAGTGCGGCCCTTTTTTTCCCCCCATGCATCTGTAAGAGATCCTGGGTGAACCAGGCATTAGAGTGCTTGATTTTCTTATCTTTTCTGTGGGTGAGAGGTGCCACTAGGTCAACTGCCTGGGTGACAACCGTCTTGAAATCGTTGGCGAGCCGATCGGCGTCATTAGAGAATGGGGGGGTCGCAGAGCGGGCACTCATGTGCTGGCATAAGTTGTCATGCGTGAGCAGCTTGGTGCTGCGAGAGAGAGCTGCCGGGAGCGTGGTGGTAGGTTTTTGTGGTCCTTTGGATGTGATGATGTTGAATAGGATAAAGTGGTGATCCGACCAAGGTAGAGGTGTGCTCGTTGGGAGGCTGAGTGAGTGGTTGTGGTGGGCTACCCAATTTAGGGTACGGCCTTTGGTGTGTGTGGGGTTGGCGATGGCTTGGGAAAAACCTAAGGTGGAGAGGGCTTTATTAAGAGTTTTGGCATGGGGGTCGTTGGGGTCATTCAGACCTAGGTTAAGGTCCCCCAGGAGGAGAATTTTTGAGGTATTTTTTTTTTTTTTAAGTTAGCTGAGAGGGAGTGGGTTAGGGCGTCTTGGAAGTCGCTGGAGAGTTCAGGGGGGGCGATAGATGAGGTAGAGGGCAATGGTGCAATTGTCGCAGAGCTTGAGTTTAAGAAGAAGGTAGTCTGAGCTCTGGTCGAGGTCCTTCTGAATTGTCCTAATTGATAGGGTTTCTTTTGGCTATGACAGCTACACCGCCCCCTCTGTGGGAAGAGCGGTCCTGTCAGTAGATTGTACCCAATGGGAATGGCGAGGGCGAGAGCAGGACCCGATGAGTCAGATAACCATGTTTCACTAAGGAAGAGTAAGTCAAGGTTATTATTGCTGATCAAGTCATGTATGTCTAAGGCGTGAGCCGATAGGGAGTGGGAGTTGATAAGGGCACATTTTAGGGTAGCATCTGCTTGGGGATGTGGAATGGTGGCTTGGGAAGACGAAGCAGTGATGACTGAGGCAGGAGTGGTTACTGCTTCGATACTGAATGGGGGGCTAGCATGAGAGGCACCAAAGGGAGTAGTGGTAACTGTAGCAGTTTAGGGGGAACTGGCAGCAAAGGATGGTGGTACATTGTCAAAGGTGCGTAGGTAAGCAAGGGGTGATTTGTGAAGGTTGTTGTACATTGCACTAGGGCACATGCTTGGGGCAATGGCAGATTCTCTTGGGAAGGTGCAGCAGTAATTGACAGGTTCTTAGATATGGCAGTACGAGGCATGGTGGTAGGGGCAACTGTAGCAACACATGACAAAGTCTTGGGATTGGTAGTGCAAGTCATAGTACATGGGGAAACTATCATTACATAACAGATTCTTCGGTATGGCAATACAAGGTAGGTTCTACATCGCAGTACATGGCATGGAATGGGTGGTGGCATTATGGAGGTGCCCAGTGGAGGTACTGTAAGGCGTGCGTATGTGCTCACCTCCTGAGGTATTGCACCCGGTATGATTGTTCATAGAGTTCAGAGTGAGTGTAGAGGCAGGAGAGAGTTCGATGGCCAGGGCTATACCGCCGGGAGGTTGCCGGAAGCTCACTGATGAGGGCCGCGGTCTGCGGAATGCAGGTATGGGCGTGCCTGTGACTTGGACAGGAGATGCGCTCCCATGACCGGGGTGCATCCTGTAGAATTTACTTAGGTTATGTGGAGGCAGAGGGGGTGAAGTGGTATGAAGTCCAGCACATGCTTGCGGCACATATTGCGCAAGGGAGCGCAGACCCTCCTCTCCGGCAGCAGATCGGGGAGCAAGAGTGTATGAATAGGAGTATGGGGGCTTATGAAGCCTAGCTCCGAGACGCAGCATTCTGCGTGTTGTTTCGGTATGTAGCAAATATGTGAAGCCAACATGTGCGAGCGCGGAGTCGCTCACTTCTTTGACATACTTTTTGGTGATGAGCGATATAAGCAGTGCAGATGAAGACATGGCTCTTACCTATGGAAGAAGGTAGTATATTGGCCTTCTGCGCAGTAGAGCAGCAGAGAGCTGCAGAGAGAGGCTCCAGCCTTGTCCCTTGGCCTTCGCCCTGATGACAGTAAGTATAAAAATACTACATTGACCAAAGAACACACTATAAAAATGAACCGAGCAGGTAATACTATAACCCAATACTACTAATATTAACATATATACATTCACTGTTACTCAGAGTAAAGTATACAGTTCCCCTACTCCCCCCATTTCCCCCCAGCAATACCTGGAAGCGACAATTGCACCAACGGTCCACTGGAATAACAACCCTAACTTGTAAAGTCCAACCCTAAATTGACTGGGTGGTGGGGAGGTTTACTAAAGTCCTCCTGTGGTGGGACTGTAGAAGACTCACTTGTAGGTTTGTCCTGAACTACCCAAAAGGGTTGCTAGCTATGGTCGAGCATCCAGGCTTAGTCTAGGAGAGAAAAAGTTAAGGAAACACTTAAACACTAGTTATATCGGAAATATGGTTATTATATATACTAGGACAATATTAAAATCAATGCAATTCACAGCAGTAAAAACAGTTCAGAGATGGATACATACAGTAGATGTTTGCTGTTGAAATACTCGGTTCATTAGTACACCTTCAGGGTAAGTATAGAGTAGCTTCAGATTAGGAATTAATCAAACATTTAATCAGCAATACTTGTAGGTAAGCAACTAGGAAATCATTTTCTTTAGGAGTCCACCCCTACCTAGGGAATGAGTGTCTCAATAGGTCAGAGAGGGGTACTGGGGGACCAGTGGCTCTTGGACGGCAGAACAAAGGAAGGCAGATGCTGTCAAAGTTGTCAAATATCAGGAGATGCTTTTTCACAACAAGTAATGGAATTGGATTGAAAGGGTTCAGGGGGGACTAAGTAGCCGCCTGAAATATTTTAGCCTCTAGGGCGGAGGTATTTAGGCATGGGAGAACACAGTTGGGTCATCCACCCCAACGTGACTCAAAAAGCTCAGGAGCAGCAAACGGCAACACAACTGCCCAAGTAAGTACCCAGGAGTGAAACAGTACCTTCTATGATGAAGTACAACAATGTCCCCAAGGTTATGCAATAGCAACTCTGGTTCGGGTCTCTGACCCTGGCGGCTGGAGGAAGATCTTTTGACGGGAGCAGGCGGTCAGACTCTGTCAAAGGGATGCCCAGTCAGGACAGGATTAAAACAGGGCAAGAAGAATAGGGTTCTATAGGAAACTATTGAAGAAAAGTTAACAAAACGAAAATCTTCCCTAACCACTTAAATTGAATTAATGTTTCCCTTACTGGGTGGACTCGCTGAGGGCCCCTGACCCCACTCAGCCACCTGAGATTTAGCCTTGACTTACTTCATTGCTATCTTAATTGTGTTTTGGCTGACCTCTGAGTTCCCTGTTCACTATAATTAGGGTGGCCTCCTAAAATCTGTCAACCGGATCCGATTCTAGAAATCCATCTTAACAGACGTCCTGTAACAAAAGATCAAATAAGGGAGTCTGCAACTGCAAGCTTTGAGTGAAATTGTTTTAACTTGTTTGGTTTCAAAGGAGGCATTTGATTTAAATGTGTTTGACCAACCTAAAAGCAAAACATTAACATTGCTAGTAAGACTACAGTAGCACGGGTGTACACACAACCTCATGGTGACGGAACCAACCATGCTGAACCAGGAAGCGTTCATCTGTGACCATCTTAACTAGCTCAAAAGGCATTCAACGGTTGTCCCTGGCCGTTTGTTGATATTTGAATTTCTGGCCTTTGGTTTATATTACAAATAATGTCTTCTTTCTTCAGAATCCGAAATTTGACAAACCCAGCAAAAAAGTTCAAGATTGAAGCAAATGCGGGTCAGCTATATCTGACTGGGGTTGTGGTGCTACACAAAGATGTGAATGTGGTGGTGGTGGAAGGAGGTAAGTGCATTACAATATTGTTTTTGCAAGTTAACTATTTAATTATGTTTATTACAGAATTTAATGTACACCCAACCCCACAATACATATCAATGGTACTTATAGGGATTAAGCCTAAAAAGTGTTAAGTGCACATTTCGTAATCAGTATAAGAAATGGTTAAGATCGCTAATGGGCTAATGCAATGATTCAGTTTGGATGTATTAACATTATATATAATACTTCATAGTATTATAGAGTACATTTACATCTTTGTGCAAACTTCTCTCCATGTATGAGTCCCCAACACTTTTTGCTGGACTGATTCTTCTGAGTGAGTGGGAGCCTTTTTCCACACTCACTCTTTTACTCTGATCATGGGAACCCTCTTTAACCCTTTTTGGTATTTCTTTGTGTGGTCCTGCTGTCCTCCAATTTTAAAGGCATCTACAATGTACTAAAGCAGCACACTGCACTTTCGGTGCAGTGTTGCTGGAGGCTCCCGGATCGTGCCTGTGATTGGTTTTACCTTTACTTGGCAAACTCTTAGTTTCCAAGGTAGGGGCATACATTTTATACTACCTGTATTTTATTTTTCGAGATAAACTCACCCCACCTTAGGTGGAGTGCTGAGGGGGTACAAGATATCCCTTTTCTCGACTCTCCAGTAACTTTTTGGTTACTGTGACCAGTCCTTCTGTAAAGGCAGTGTACCTTTTACACAACTTTTTGTGAACTTTAATCGCAGGCTGTCTTTGCATCTACGATGGGGGATACAAGGGACATCATTTGCTTAAAATGTATTTTTCTACCCGGCTAGGTGGGGCAGGGGTCCTCACATTCCTTTGTCTTTGCCGGGCTTTCCTTGGAAAGCTGCAAGGACACTTTCAGTGACTGCAGGGCGAAAGTGGGGGAGGTCAACCAAAGCTCCCTTGTCCTTTGTCCTGCAGTGTGCCGGGAGAAACCAGTTCAGACTGGGAGGCTGGCAGTCCCCATTGGACAGCCGTCCCCCAGTTAGAGTGGTGTATGGGATACGATTTGTGGACTAAACCAGGTTGCCTGCATAACTCCGTAGGTCCTGCAGCTGAAACCCAGTTGACCACTGGAGCAGAAGAATCCAAAGAAGGACGACGCCAGGAACTTTTGGAGACCACCTGCTGTGTAACCGCTGCTGTCCCAACCGACCAGAAGATCCTAAAATGACTACTTCCTCCCTTGGATTGGTGGGCCTAAGCAATTTCAAGACAAACTGCATTTTGCACCATCCCTTGAAGAGCTGCGACATCCACGGCCTGCAATTCGCCAATACCTTGGGACCTCAGATGCGTTGGTGTGCATAGTCTACTGAAGCACGTTTTTGCCTGAAACTTTGTGGGAGTTCTTCTAAGGGTACAGTGAATTGATCCAGCTCCCAAAAGTCCCATCACCCGAGACGAGGACCAAGAAATCGCAGAGAGTGAGCTGCACAGCACCCTCCTTTAACCGAGCCTGAAAAGGCACCATCAAGCCAGAACCGAGAAGATCCTTTGCTGGCGTCCGTCTGCACGAGAGCTGTCGCCGGATCCACTGAAGTCCCTTTCTTCATCACCAAGACAGAGAAACCAGTGACCGGGTCTGCTGTCTCCTCTCCACTGGAACCGTCCTGCAGCAACTTTCTTCAGCTTAAGGTTCTGTACTACCCCTGGTACAACATACTTGTGGGTTGTTTGCTTGTTCCTGTGATCTCGGGGCTGCAGATGACTTTATCTCACACCCCTCTAGGTCTCCCATTGAGTTACATTGGGGTGGACCACACATTGTACTCCAACCCTGCCTTAGGACACTGGTCCTTAGGGCAAACCTACAATGGAACAGCCGGATTCCCTTGCCTTTGTAAAATTAACTTTACTTACCTGCAATACTGAAAGACTCCTGCTGGACTCTGCCATACTGAACCTTTGACCCTGCTGGTTGGGAGAATTCTCAGTTCTGTGCGAATTCCCTTCTACCTTAGAGACCCCTAGGTCTTTTGCTGGACTTTAGGACTTTTGAATTTTAACCCTGGAGTGAAACCAGTGACCGGGTCTGCTGGAGTGAGTAATACCTTTTTCTCACTTTCTCGTGTTTTTACCTGATTTGGATTTTGTGTTTTCACTGTTTTTGGTGTCTGACAAACTCCATAGGCATCTACTTTTTGTATGGTGATACACAGCACTTGCAGTGCAGTGTCACAGATAAATCGTTTTAGATTTCTCATTAGGTTTAAATACCTTTTCTTGTTGAACTACAGTTCCCAAGAATAGTAAAGTTAAATTGACTTTACTTACCCTTTTCTCTTTGTATGTCCAGCACACACCATTTTATGTGGAGTGCGGGGGGGGGTAACCTAGTAGCCCCTTATCCTCCTCTCTCATGTAACATTGTTGTTACCCTCACTAATTTGAATGGCTGGTGGTAGTGGTTTAATGTTCATACCATTGTGCTTTTCTACAGCAGGCTGATCACTCAGCTGCAGCACAGCACCCATGTTGTGACCATTTTGTCAAAATGGCCCCTGTCTTCTTTTTTCGCAGTTTTCTGTTTGTGAGGTCTTTCTGTGGTTTTACTATGTGTGTTGGGAAAGGTTTGAGCCCTTTGTTTGTCTTGCCTTTGGCAGGCTTCAGTCCCAAAGCCTACCTCTGGCGCCAGTGTGTCTAGAAGGACAGGATGTGAGATAGGGTCCCAAAACTCACCTGTCCTTTGTCTCTAGGAATGCCTGAATGCAACTAGTCCTGATTGGCTGGTGTTAGGGAGAATTCTCAGAAATATGCTAATTCCCTTCACCTTAGAGGCCCTCAGCAACTTTGCTGGATTTTGAGGACTTGATTTTTTTTTACCTAGAAAGTGTATGAGCCTTTTTTTCCCACTCTTTCATGTATTTTGATGTGTGTTTTACTCTTGTGTTCTAGATAATTCCATAGGCATATGTTCATGTGTGTTACACAGCACCCTTAGTGCAGTGATCCAGGGATGTCTTTTTAGACTTCCCAAAGGTTTAAATACCTTCTCTGAGATAAAGTACTGTTTCCCAGAGAATGTAAGGTTAAATTGACTAGTAAAGTCTTTTTAAATTCCTAGACCCAGCACACATCTTCCTAGTGCTGGATGGGTTACCTAATATCCCCTCCTGTGTCTAGAAACTCATGTAGCAGTCAAATGGTAACCTTTTCTATCTAAGTGGTTGGTCGCAGTGGTTTTACAACAAACTACCATGATTTTTCCCGACCGCGAACACCAGTAGCTAAAAATTGCGGGAGCCATGTTTTTCAAGATGGTGCCTTAAGCCCCTTTAAACAGGTCCCGGTCTTTTTTTTCGCCATTTCTTATTGGAAAGGTCCTTCTAGAGTTTCTTTTTGCGCGCCAAACTAGTTTTGGTCCCTTTGTTTCTATGCCTTTTGGCGACCTTTGGGACTGAAGACCGCCTGTGGTGTATGGGGTGGGCAGGAAGTGAGGTGCCCGAAACTCCCTGTGTTTAGTCTCCTAGGAGGCCCAAATACACTCTGGCGTGATTGGCTGGCTGACTGTCCGGCAAGGACATCCACCCTGCTGGGTGAGTGGCAGCTAGGCTGGAATAAAAGGGAGAAAACTGTTTAAAAGGCGAGTCTCTTGGACTGGAAAGCAGAGTCGACCACTGGAATGAAAGAACCGAAGATGAGCTGGAAGAGGACTGCTGCTGCAACTCCTGGACCGTTGGTTTGCCCGGTAAAGCCCTGCTGCAGGTCTGAATTGCCAAGCTCATCTCGACAGAGAAGTCCCTTCAAGTACGACCTCTTCCTTTGAGTTGGTGGGACCAATCAACTCGTAAGCCACCTGAATACCATTCTCAGACCTGGTTATGATTAACCAGGGAGAAGGACAACAGCTTGTGTGCTTGAAGAAACAGCAACCGGAATCAAAGATTTGCCATTTTGCCACCTTTGTGACCAGGCCCTGTGTAGTGCAGGTGTCCCCCTACGTCCTCCCTCTTGTCCCCACGACTGAGGCTCAGGAACAGCGAGATCTGCAGGAACTGCCAGGAACAGAAGTCTTCAGCTGCATCTTTTTCTTCAATATAAGGTACTGTGAAAACCCGACTGAGAGAACTTAGCTCTCACCGCAAAAGTTTGTGGAACTTTGGCAACTTGCAGGCCTAGTCAGCTTGTGACCCGACATAGGAACCTTTGTTCCGTGAACTACTTCTAAGGACTGTGGCAAAGACTTTTCCGTTTTAAATACCAGAACCATTTTTACTTATACAAGACACTAGCCCACTGACTTTGGCCTACCTATTGCATTGAATCAACTCCTCTGGTGAACTCAAATTATTTGCACTGTTTTAAAGTAACTGTAATATTCGTTTTATCAACTTATGCCACATGGATACCACTGCCACCAGCCAAGTCTAAATGTTAAAAGAGCAAAAAAATGCTCTAGGAGGTAGATAAAAAGGGCTAAGGATTAACCCCTTCCAGTACTCCATGTAAGATGGGGTGTACTGGATCTGTGGTTAAATGATTAAGGTTAATGGCAACTTTACCCTTTTCTAGGGGACAGTAGTCAGCCCCAGAAATGCAGTCGGGGGAGGGGGGGCAGTGGTAGGGGGAGAGTCTAAAAGACAGCCCTGTGTCACTGCACTGAAGGTGCTGTGTAGCACACAAAAGAAGGGGGCTACTGAAGTGGTGTACTCCAGAGTCCACAATCACAAAAAGCAGATGAAACACACATGGCAAAACATGGGTAAGAGTGGGGGAAAAGCTCACACTCTTACCAAGTGAAAATAATAACTCCAGAAAATCCAGCAAAGCTGCTGGGGGACTCACTAGGTAAGGGAAATTAGCCATTGAATGAGAATGCTCCCTAACAAGGACAGTGTCCCGGCTCTCTGGGCGACGCAGTACAGATATGGTGGGACGGCTTGACAGCCTATGCCTTCCCTCTCACGCCCCTTGTCCACAGGGTGATCCGCAAGATAAGGGAAGCTTGTCACCTCAGCATCATTCTGATAGCGCCATGTTGGCCGGCGAGACCGTGGTTCTCCGAACTGGTCCCTTCACGGACAGACCACCCATTCACCTTCCGCTGGTTCCAGCCCATCTTCTGTTCCAGCAGGGGGCAGGGTCATACACCCGGCCCACAGAAGTTAGGCCTCGCAGCGTGGTTCCTGAGCAGGTCACCCTCAGGCACCTGAGCCTATCTCAGGCGAACCTGGAGATCAGTCAGGGTGCCAGGAGCAAGGCTACCAGAAGCCAATACTAGAGTAAATGGACTAGGTTCTGTCATTGGGTGGACTCGAAGAAGACCGACCCCCTTAGGCGCACACTGGATGATGTACACTCCTTTTCGGCACGCTCTGCGCACTCGAGCGTGCAGGTGGACACATGTCGCACCTATTTGGCAGCCATAGGGGCCTACAGAAATTCGGAGGAGGGGGTCTTCTCTTCCAAACCGATAGTCAAGAAACATCTGGCGGGCTTGTCCAGGCTCTACCCGCCCATCAAGAAGCCACACCCTGTGTGGGACCTCAATGTGGTGTTGGGCGCCTTGGCGCACAAACCTATCGAGGTAATGGTGTCCACGAACATCAGTCTGGTAACTGTTTTGTTAGTGTGACTCGCCTCTGCTCGCAGAGTCAGCGAGATCCAGGCTCTGGTGGCCTCAGAACCCTATTCCACTTTCTACAGGGATAAGGTGGTCCTGCGGACTCACCCAGCATTCCAACCTAAGGTACCCTCAGCTTTCCATCTAAACAAGGAAATAGTCTTACCGGTATGCAGTGATAAAATCGCGGCAAAAATGTTGCCTGTACAAAGAATCGTGGCAAAAATGATGCAGTTTGACCCGTTAAAGGTGTTAGACCATTTAAGGGAAGCGGGGGTTGTGGGGCTGTTCCCCGCTCACCTTAAATGGTATAATGGTTCCAGGGATTGCGGGGGTGTCTCCTGCATCCTTTACATGGATTGTGGCGGCAAAAACACAGCCTTTCTGCCGCGATACTTTGTGTTCACGGCCATTTTTGCTGAGATTTTAACACATGGAACATTCTTACCTAGGTTTTTTCTGACCCCAAGGGCAAGGCTCAGAGAGCACGCTCTGAAAATCTATCTGGACAGGACCAAGGGCTTCCGCAAGTCGGATGCACTTTTTGTCATCTTTTGGGGGCTCCAGACCTGGTTACCCAGCATCAAGGCTTGTATTGCACAGTGGATGGTTGCGGCCATCAAAGAGGCCTATGAGGGGCAGCACAAGCCGCTGCCAGCTAACCTGAATGCTCACACTGTCAGAGCCAGGGCCACGGCAATTGCATTCCAGCGGCAGCTTCCGTGGCAAGTCATATGTAGGGCAGCCACCTGGGTCACCCCTTCGGCTTTTTGTAAGCATTACTCTTTGGACGCCAGCTCCAAGTCAGACGCAGCCTTCGGACAGGCAGTTCTTATGAACTTATTTGCTTAAGGAAGGTCTCCTCTCCACCCTGGGGCTACATTCAGCTGTAATCGCCCATGCAGTATGGAGGAAAGGGGACGGGACGTAAGAGTAATTACAAGTTACTTACCTCCGAGAAGATCATCAGAGCCACATCAGCCACGAGCGTCGTTCTCCATCCGGCAGCATAGTAAGGATTATTGGACACAAAATCCAATTTGTGCTGATTTCCCCCACAGCCCCCACTTTGGGCTACAGCTGATAGCAGCTCCACAACAGTCTGTATCCAGCTAGCACGGCCTGCCTGACCGTGTCCGTTCACTCTGCCTGGAACAACAAAAATGAACCTGGGCGAAATGAGATCAGAACATCTGTACACATTTAAACAATACCAAGTGTTGTCAAAAAAATATATATTTATATGTTTAAATGTGGATGTTGAGAACAATAAATATTTGTGTAAATTGCTTATAAATAAATATATTTTTTTTACAAGACTTGGTATTGTTTAAATGTGTACAGATGTTCTGATCTCATTTCGCCCAGGTTCATTTTTGTTCCATTATATTTAGCCTGTAGAACCTGTGGCAGTAAGGCAATCCCGATTTCGAAACTCGTTCACACTGCCTGACTTTCGCATGCCGGGCACATCGTGGCATGGAAACGAGGCTCGTGTCCACGCTATTACAAATTTGAAAAAATCCGCCGGCGGCCAGCTACCAAGGCCATACAAAGGCTCTGTTAGCGCCTGTTGGCGCATGGAAGGCGCGGCGTGGCCTTCTCCTTTGGTCCTGCTGTCTAAAGATACGACATTGCAGCATCCTATTTACCCACCTGTAAGTTCTGCATAGTGTTTCTAATTAATATTATATCGACCTCTCAGTTGCGTTGCATCTTGCTGATCCTATGTACCTCTGGCTTCCTAATTAGCTAATTGCTAATACTACTAGAGTTCAGACCTGTAAGACACTGACTTTCTCTGATTCTTTGAACACATTGAACCATATTTTCCTATTGTTCATAACTGTGCACAGCTTTGCTTGTCTATTTTGAGTTTACTATGTGTGAGCACAATTGCCAAGCCTCTATCCTTATTATATATTTTTATATGCCCCAACTATGCTTATTATCATAACATAACTGATCGTGCTGTTAGACTACCTATTTAAATTATACCTGTATGTCTAGCCTGCATAGATCCTCCAATGGTAGCTAATTCCTTTATCAGAACACGGCGCACTAGCCCCCTACTCAGTGTCTCCACTAGTTTGACTAGTCTTTTCTGTGATTATGCACCAATGCCTACCATGCCAACTATGTATGTATGAAAACTGTACTAGCTACCGCTTGACTAAACTAGTAACTCAACCCAGCATGCAACTGCGTTTGAACCATTCAAATGTGTTATTTAGTTAGACTTCCTGAATCATATACAGCAGTTACTCTATTGAAACAGCCTACCCTGCATTATGCAGATATTGCTATCTATAATCATGTTCCCTTTCTGCATAGTACCCACCTCACCCCCTGTACTAAAGGACACTTCATCAAGATTGATTAAGGATTAGCTATATTGGGATGTCAGTGCCACTTCCCTATCCCCCGCCCCACCCCTTTCCTCCCCTCAGTACCCCATTCCCCGTACAAACTGCACCCACATTATATCCTGTTTCCACACTCAGCACTAAACAGTATACTCCGTCATTGGATGGCACATCCTCATCACCCATCGTCGTCAAGACGACCCCTCTGCCACCTGATACACCTACCACCTTCCCTGACATTACCAAGCGTAATGATAGACTAGGTAGCAGACTACCCTCAATCAATTACTCACTAGCTAAATATTGCCATAAGACAATCTGCCTAGGCGGCACTGAATCCACTAATAACATATCTAGGCGAAAAAACAAAACTCATACCTGCCTAACTAACAACCTAGTTGACATCAGCCCTAGCCTATCCTTAAAGGGTACACAGTCGCAGCCCATCAAAGGAGCTTTACTGAATGTCAGGTCCCTTGTGGCACACGCAGTAGAGTTTGCAGACATTATTTTGAATAACAACCTCTATTTCCTTGCGGTGACAGAAACCTGGATGCACGATGCAGCAGGTCCTTCTGTTACCCTAGCTGTCCCTGACAACTACTCCATCCTCAGAGCGGACCGGCCCAATGCTCGAGGAGGAGGAATAGCCATCATATTCAGATCTACTATTAATATAAGACTAGCCACCCCATCCTCATTGCCATCATGTGAACTTCTCTCAGTCAAGTTCCAAACTTCACCCAACAATACTATCACAATTCACATTACCTACAGGCCTCCAGGACCCCCTGGGTCATTCGAAGAAGACATTACTTCCCTGCCAGCTGACACCACTAAACCTATGGCGCAAAACATCATTCTAGGTGACTTCCACCTTGGTTATGACACCGGCTACCTACACGCCCTCTCTCTCTCGCCACGGCATTAACAGAACAAGGCTTCACTATACTTGGCACCAAACCCACCCATGAGAAAGGCAGAATACTCGACTGGGTAGCAGACCTTAACTGTAACATGACGCTATTAGATTCTACACCACTAGTGTGTTCTGACCACCACCTCATTACCTTAGAAATGAAAAGAAAAAGCTCACGATTGCACCTCCTTGTCACACGAGGAACAAACAAAATATTACCTATGGAGACCTTAGTACCTTTGATAGCCCCCATACTAAATGCCCTACCGGAAACAAATGATCCTAACTCGCTGATCGCCACTTATAATGAAACCATGACCAAAGCCATCGATGCTATTGCTCGATTAAAACGGCACAAAAGTAAACCCAAAGCCCATCTGAACTGGTGGTTTACCCCAGAACTAAAACTACTCCGTACAGAAAAGAGAACATTGGAAAAACTTTGGAAATCCACCCCCACACCAGAAAATAAAACCAACCTCGCCACTTTCACTGCCACCTACAAAAATAAGATAATCCAGACTAAAAAAAGATACCTGTCAGAATAAGCCAAGCAGGCTCTAGCACTAAAGAACTATTTAACATCTTAAGAGAACTAGAGAACCCCAACTGTTAGGGAGAATTCTCATTTATGGCTAATTTCCCTCACCTAATGAGTCCCCCAGCAGCTTTGCTGGACTTGTGGAGTTTCTTTTTTTCCACCTGGTAAGAGTGAGCTTTTCCCCCACTCTTACCTGTGTTTTGATATGTGTTTCCATCTGTTTTTGTGATTGTGGACTCTGAAGTACACCACTTCAGTAGACCCTTCTTTGTGTGTGTCACACAGCACCTTCAGTGCCGTGGCACAGGGTTGTCTTTGAGACTTCCCTCGACTCCATTTCTGAGGCAACTACTGTCCCTCAGAAAAGCTTCAAGTTACCATTAACTTTACTTAGTCAATCGACCACAGATCCAGTACACCCCATCTTCCATGGAGTACTGGAAAGGGTTAACTCGTATCCCTTTTTATCTGTACCTCCTAGAGCATTGTTTCGCTCTTAACAATTAGACTTGGCTGGTGGCAGTGGTATCTACCCTAACTTTTCTACCGCGATTATATTAGATAAACGTGGTACTGGTCTTGGCTATTATATTAGCCTCAAACATAAACCCACCCGCTTGACCAAATTGTCTTTCTTTTGGCTCCGGTTGGGTTTATTCGCCATTTCTTTTTGTTAAAGTCCTTCTTGTGTTTTACTTTGCGCGGCAAACTAGGTTCACCTTCTTTGTTCACTGTCTTTTGGCGGGCTTCTGCCCAGAAGCCCTCCTCAAGGCGCCTGGGTGTCTAGGTGGGCTGAATGTGAGTGAGGGGTGTAGTCACCCCCTGCACAGTGTATCCTAGGAAACCCAAGTGGAGCATTGCCATGATTGGCCAGGGTAGCTGTCCGGGCTGGACAACCCCCCTGCTGGGTGATTGACAGCCAGGCTGCGTGAATGGGGGTTTTTCTGCATAAAAGGCAGGTCTCTTGGGCTAGAAGTCGGAGAGTCGCCACTGGAACTACAAGGAACCAAAGAGAAGCGGAGAGAACGACGGCTGCTGCAACTACCTTGTCCGGTGAAGCCCTGCTGCAGTCCTGAGCTATCTGCCCTTCAACGACTCAGAGAAGATCCAGTCCGGAGTCGTCTTCCCTTGAGTTTGTTGGGGATAACCAGCTCATCTTCTACAGTCAGAGGTTCCCTTCCGTGGTCAAAATCGCTGCACACTGCTGTAGTGGTCCGGATAGCCACCTGAAGAGCCTCTCCTGTTTTTAAGGAGTGCACCTTTTATTTCGTGTCGCTGCTGCCGGCCTAATGCATGTGCGGTGCAGACCCCCTTCAGATGTCGTCCTTCTCGACGAAGCTCCAGGAATCGTGGGTCTGCGGGAAACAAACAGGAACAACTGCCAGGGCACCAGCTGCACCATTGGAACAAGGTACTGTGTTCTGTTGAGGAAACTTGGTGAATCCCTTTTTCTTCATTTCCAAGGCTTGACCTTGTCTTCCCTACTTCCTATAACGTTTGCTTCTGAACATTGACAATATCAAATTACTTTTGGCTCTGCTGAATCGTGAACTGTTAGACCGTGTAATCTTCGGCAACTGCCCCCGGTGTCTTCGACCCTGGCTCCGGCCTTTTGACTTTTGAACTCCTGTCTGAGTGTCTTGATGCTGCCTGCCTAACCAAAATATTGCCTGTGACTTTTTTTTTGCCTCCAACTCCCTCTGGGTATCTCAGGTGCTAAGTGCGTTTTTGCCCTGGTAGCATTTCATGTCACGGATACGCGTTTGTTTAGTAAAACCGAACTGTCAAAAAGTTATCGCATTCATATCCGCGGTAACGTGTTTTTGTGCCCAACACCGGTTCATTCCAACACAGGGTACTTACCTTGAGACTAACTGTACAAAGTGAATTGGTTAGTTGTAGTATATTTAATGTGTGGTTTGTGTTTAAGTTTAATAGAAGTGTTGTGTTTATAACAAATGGTTTAAAAATAAATGTTCTTGATTTAATCTGCCCTTCAGCGACTCAGAGAAGATCCAGTCCGGAGTCGTCTTCCCTTGAGCTTGGTGGGGATAACCAGCTCATCTTCTACAGTCCGAGGATCCTCTTCCATGGTCAAAATCGCTGCACACTGCTGTCCGGTGCTTTCAGCTGCTTTTGATTTGGTGGACCATAAAATACTATGTGACCACCTATCACCTATCTTCGTCTGTCCGTCCACCGCCATACAAAGACCCTCAAATACCGGCTACGAAGATGGTGGCATACTGGCGACAGGCTGGGCTCAGCTACATCCGTTACTCCCACATCTGTGCACAGGCGGTGCAGGCTGCCCTGAAGCCACAGTTTAAAGCTGAGGCGGAGAAGGCTTCGGTGGCCAGTGTCAAAATAGTAAAGCCCAAAAAGGAGAGCACATAGTTTCAGCATAAGAGTTTGAAGGATGCTGCTTGAACCTGTACTTTTCCATCAAGTTGAAGAATGATCCATTCATGGCTCTATAAAGCGAAAATGTAGTTTACTTGCTGGTTGTACTTCAAATAACGTCTATGTAACTTCATTGTTCAATAAAATACTCTTCTGGCTGGCTATGAAAAAAAAAAAATCTTATATTTTTCTACCTGAAACCTTGAGTCAGTGTTTGCTTGAGTCACAGTAATTGTGGTCCCTTTGTGTAATCTCTGCTACTGCTCGTATACTCTTGAGATAAGCCTGGCTGCTACGCCACTGCTACCACTATGACACAGTAGTACAGGCTTGTACCAAAGGTAAAACTTGTATCATCACCTGTATTCTTAATTGTGTGTAGTGGTCCCTAAGGGCACTGCACAGGATTCTGCCTAACACCAACCCACCGGCAGATACATGCACTAAGGATAAACCTTGGTGCACCAGCATTCAAAACGCCCTATCTAATAAAATCATGGGGCTCCAGACCAAAATAGCTGACAAAAGGACACAATTTACATCCAATAATCCAACACTACTTCCTACCGTTCAAATTAATTCAGGCTTCAAATTTAGTAGAGTCTCTATATCAAAAGTTCAAAAAATCATTGCATCCCTAAAACCGTCTAATTGCAAAGGTGACAGTTGCCCTGGCCAAATTATAAAAGACGCAGCTAGAGATCTATCCCCATTTATCACAAAACTCATTAACTCCTCCTTCTCCAGTAATTCGGTCCCAAGCAATCTGAAACAGTCCTGGGTTCTCCCACTACTGAAGAAACCGACTCTAGACCCGGCTATATCTACCAATTATAGACCGATCACGACAGTCCCCTTCCTATTGAAGATCTTGGATAGAATTGCTTACCTGCAAATTCAAGACCATCTAGAATCCAACAAATTGCTCGGAACCCGCCAATCTGGCTTCAGACCTCAGCACGGAACAGAAACTGCCCTTGTTGATCTCAAAAGCCAGATTGACGAATTGAAAGACAAAGGCAAAGTGGCCATCTTACTCCTCCTGGATCTTTCAGCTGCTTTTGATCTGGTGGACCATGAAATACTATGTGACCACCTATCATCAGCAGCTCACTTCTCTAGTTCAGCAGTCACTTGGATCCAATCTTTCCTTGCAAATAGAACCATGCGCGTGTTCTCTTCTTCTTCGGCGGCTGCTGATCCCATCCCCATTACATGCGGTGTCCCACAAGGATCCTGTGTTTCGCCCACTTTGTACAACATTTTTACAAAGCCATTATTCGACAAACTGGACTGTCTGGGTGTCGCCTACACAAATTATGCACATGACACCCAGATACTTCTACCCCTATCAGGTATCTATGACTAGAATGTCGCGCGGATCAACGAGGTCTACATCATTCAGGCATGGATGGCCATACACGGTCTCTGCCTGAATGATGATAAAACAGTTACTTCTAGTCGGTTCACCTAATAACCTTCAAACTGAGTCCTAACTACACAAGTATCCTCATTGATGGAAATAATATACCCGTAGCCAAAAATGTGAAAACATTAGGTTTTTACCTCGATGCCCAGTCTAACCTAATCAAACAAGTAAACATGACCTCCTCAGCCACTGCCTATACCGGCAAGCTGATCAGGGCTTGTAGACCCTTATCACCCACCAGCTGCCTTACACTGGCAAGAGCTCTCATTCAATCCAAATTGGATTATTGTAACAGCCTATACCTAGGCGCCAATAAATCCATTACAAATAAACTACAAATCTTGCAAAATAATGCGCTCAGAGCGGCACTAAATATCCCCAAAAGAGAGCACATCTCAGTAACTAGAAAGCAACACAAGTGGCTCTCTATACAAGAAAAAATCGACCTTAAAATCATCTGCCTCACTCACAAAGCGCTTAATCGTCAAGCCCCGCCCTATCTCACAGACAAATTCACTTGGAAAGTGTCTAACAGAATCACGAGATCTTCCAACACACCATGTCTGGTGGTGCCTAGATTTAACTTAAAAAGAGCTGGTGGTGCCAGTTTCCCAGTACTGGCCACTCAGCTATGGAACACCCTCCCTAACAACATTCAAACTATCCAAGAATTTGACAAATTTAGAAGCCACGCCATCGCATGGATACTCAACAAAACCTAAACGTTACTCTTCTGTTGCTACCACTGCTATGACCTAATGTTATGACATATCTTCCATGTATACTGACCAACCTAAATACCTATGTATGCATTTATATCCAGTTCATACAAACTGCATCTATGTACAAATGTATATACTATGCCATGTAATATCATC
This sequence comes from Ambystoma mexicanum, assembly GCF_040938575.1. Taxonomy (NCBI): domain Eukaryota; kingdom Metazoa; phylum Chordata; class Amphibia; order Caudata; family Ambystomatidae; genus Ambystoma; species Ambystoma mexicanum. The sequence continues at coordinate 659,486,413 of NC_090921.1, forward strand.
CTGACTCTACAAATTGCATTTCCTTTGCATAACTATGTATAAAATGTATATACTGTGCCTTGTAACAATTACCTTCTAAACAAGCGCCTAGTTACCCTTGGGTCTGGTGCGCGTTATAAATAAAATAAACAAAAAAGGTACTTAGTGCGTTTTCCTCCATACGTCCCACCATCCTCCCTGGTGTCGTTAGGCAATGATAAATATTGACGCATCAGTGGGGATTGAGTTGTGGCGCCGGTGGGCGGAGTCAGGGTAGAGCATGCTCATAGGGCCGCGCCTCAAAATTTAAAGGGGCAGAAGGTTTTTTCGCGTGAAAAAGGTTCTGTCTACCGCCCCTAGGAAGGGACGCCCAGGCAGTATGGGGGAAAAGGGGAGTTAGTCACTACAGTGAGTAATCTGTAATTTATCCATGTACAAACATATTTCATCCATTCTATCCACATAGCACTCGTCCTGCTCACAATATCAGGGTCCGCGGTTTCCTCCCCAATTTAGATTATAATTTGACCCATTCTGCAATTTGTCACACAACACAGGCAAGCCCCATTTAGACACGTGTTTTACCCACGCCCCATTGCCCTGTGATTAACCCCATCGACCATTGACTGACAGTGGACAAATGGTGAGTCAGTTCGTACTTCGGCCATAGTGAAGAACACTGCACACTAAGCGCCTGTGGTCTATTTAGATCCCACAAGCCGCATTCCTTCCGGGGAAGAGGGGGAAGTTTTACTCCTCTACAGCACTAACTACGCTTTTACAATGCCTGGGATCTGACATTACAAATCTATCCAACTAATAGTTAACTGTGCCTTTGTATCCTTCTGTAGACAAAAACTACCTTCTTCACTGCTAGTCTGTCTGTGTATGTGATTATGCTTGCATGAGAGAGCCTTCCCAGTGCCCCTTCTCACCCCTAGTCCATTATAGTGCCTTGAAGTTGTCTTGCGTAACTCTGAAGCGCTTGGGGGTTTGGGAGGACCCTGGTTCCTTCCCAGCAAATACCATTGCAGATTCGCTGTTAGGCAGAATCCTGTGCAAATCCCTTAGGGAGCACTACAGAAGATTAAGACTACAGGTGAGAGCAATAAATCCCCTTTGGTATCAGTCCGTACCTCAAAGATTTAGTTGGTAGCTGTGGCTGAGCAGTCAAACTTATCTCAAGAGGGAGATGAGCAGTATTCAGGGTTTACACATTAGGCCTACAGTACTCTGGGACAAGGAAACACTGACCAAAGCTTTGTATTACAAAGTAAATAGATATTTATTTCTTTACACACTTCTATTAAAACACATTTATCACAGTTATCAAGCAAGTTAAAATAAGTCCAGGAAAAATATACACACTACCTATTTAAATTGTAGACCATGTGAACCAGAGTCAAAACTGAGCAAAACGGCACAGTGAAAACTACACACAAGGGATCCTCTATCAATTTCTCACAAGGGAGGGAAAGCACAAGTTATTTAGAAATAGCTTCTTACACACCCTATCCACATTTCCCATAGGTTTGTGCACCATGTTAGATCAGACAGTACATCAGTATAGCCTATACTTGCATGAAAACGAGCAAAATGGCATTTCACAAGGTTTAGCAATGGGAAGGAAGGGGTAGTTATAAGAAGCAGAAGCACCAACACCGTTCGGGTTGAGAATCAATCTAAAGAAGGAAGATGTAACAAATGTAGCCAGAGTCAATAGGCCTGTGCCAGAGTCGGTGGTACAGGGCAAGGGCCCAGGAGTAAAATCTTCTTGTAGCTGCAGTCAAGTCTTTGGTTAACAACAATGAAAAAGGTGGATGCAGAAAGCGAAAGACAATGTTGAGAAAGGGGCGGCCAACTCAACAGGTAGGTAAAAGATTTAAAACACCTTTAGCGCTACCGCGAAGAAAGGGCGGCCTGGCGGAGCAATGTACCTTTAAAATGAAGTGGCTCCTGTGGTGGCGGTTGTTCCTGGTAGTTCCTGCACTTCGGGGGATCCAGCAGAGGAAGAGAGGCTCTCGTCGTGGAGGAAGGTTCGAGTTACTGCACTACCAAAGGATGAAACCAGCCGCGGTGCTGCCCGACGAATAAAAGGTACGCTCCTTTAAATCGCAGTCCGGGTGGACTGGTGCCTGGCTATCCGGCCACCGAGTACTGGGTACTGGCGATTCAACCAAGGCAGGTCCAGGAAGGCGATTGGCAAACTGGTTGGCCCCACCAGCTCAAGGGAAGAAGGCTCTTGCAGATGAAGATCTTCTCTCGTTGTGTGGAGAAAAGTGGTGAGACGCTGTAGCAGGGCTTCACCGGTGGTTCAGTCGTTGCAGATGTCTTTAGCTTCTATCCTCTTTGGCGTCTTAGTTCCAGTGGCGACGTCTTGCTCTTCCAGTCCTCAGGACACGGCTTGTATGCAAAAAGAGCCCCATTCATAAAGCCTAGCTGTCACTCACACAGTGGAGTGATCATATTGGCGGGAGACCGTCCAGCCTATCGGGATAGAGTGCGAAATGGGTTGCAGAGACGAGCCTGTCCAGGGGTCCTACACCCCCTCCCACACAACAGACATACCCCAGACTTAGTGGCGCCGAAAGGAGGGCTTCTTGGCAGAAGCCCGCCAAAAGGGAGAACAAAGGATCCCCGACCTGGGTTAGGAGTTTAGAGAAAGACACGAGAAACAAGTTATATTAAAGTTCTGGCAAATAAAACCTACCAGAGTAAAGTTAATATAAAAATAAACCGGCGGTGTGTTAAAGGCTGTCAGAAAAAGTGATAGCCTCGAACAATGGGAAAATTCCATAGGGAAATATTCGCGGTCGAATATTTATGGTTGTAACCACTGCCACCAGCCAGAAACTTGAGAGAGGGACTTTACGGTACCCCCTCGAAAATGAACATAAGGGAAAAACTATTAACCCTTTCCAGTACCTCCATAGTAAGATGGGTTGTACTGGTTAAGTTCATAAAAATTGACTAGTAAAGCCAATTGGGACTTTACATGCCCTGGGAGACAGTAGTCAGCCCCAGGGTATGGAGTCTGTTTGGGGGTCGCTACGACTCCCCTATGTCACTGCACGGAGGGTGCTGTGTAACACATGTATGGGGTTGCTGTTGGTACTCTTGTTCAGAGAGGAATTGCCATAGCATTTCGGTGCTGGACTGCCTATGTGGGAAGCTCTTGTTCAAATCAACGAGTGTACCGAGTGCGAAAATTCAAATAAACAACCGTCATTTTCTTTGACGTACACAAAAGTAAGTCACATGTTACAAATTACACTATGACAGATAAACTAAACAAAGAAAGTGAATCTGACCACAACTCTAAATGATTCTTCCTAGTCTGATTCTAAATCTTTTAAGAAGGAAGATTTGTTATTAGAGTGGCTATTTTAGTTTGTGGTTGATGTATATCCTGTATCTTGCCCTCGTGGGGGTCGAGTGCCGGACAAAAAAGTGACAATCTTAGGTCCACTGTTTTTGGAGTCTGACAAACTCAATAGGCATCTACTTTTTGTATGGTGACACACAGCACCTTCAGTGTCAGAGAAATCCTTTATATTTCTCATAAGGTTTAAATAGCTTTTCTTGTGTGAACTACCTTTCCCAAGAATAGTAAAGTGAAATTGACTTTACTTACCTTTTCTCTTTGTAGGTCCAGCATGCACCATCTTATGTGGAGTGCTGGGGCGGGGGAGTTACCTAGTAGCACCTCATCCTACATTCTCATGTAACATTTTTGTTTCCCTCACTACTGTAAATGGCTGGTGGCAGTGGTTAATATTTCCTATCATTGTTCTTTTCTACCACAGGCTGAATCCTCACCTGCAGTACAGCACCCATGGGTGACCATTTTGTCAAAATGGCCCCTGACTTTTTTCGCCATTTTCTGTTTGTGAGGTCTTTCTTGGGTTTTACTGTGCGTCGAGGCAGACTTGAGCCCTTTGTTCGTTTTGCCTTTGGCGTGCTTCATCCATGAAGCCTGCCTCTGTCTCCATTGTGTCTGGAAGGACAGGATGTGAAGGAGGTCCCCGAAACTACCCTGTCATTTGTCACAAGGAATGCCTGAATGCAACCAGTCCTGATTGGCTAGCTGGTTGGCTGTCTTCAGCACTCAGCCGTGTGATTGACAGCCTAGGATGTGCATGAATGGGAGAAACCTGCTTATAAAGCGAGGGTTTTGGGACTAGAGGCAGAGTCGACCACTGCGAGAAATACCTGATGAAGAAACCGTAAACGAAGCTTGCTACATCCTCCTGGACCTTTGAATTGCCTGGTGAATTTCTGCTGCTGTGCTGAAACTCCTTTTTCAATTCGTCAGAGAAGCTCTGGACGGGGCGACTCCTTCCCTTGGGTTAGTGGGACCAACTAACCCAGAGACGAACTCCACTGGACCATCTTCCCCAAGTAGCTGTACTGCTTCGCTCCTGCAAGAACCGAGTGCCAGCGGTCGAGAAATCCGTAGTCTAGTGCAACGTCTGAAATCCGCCTAGAAGCTCCAGGAGTCTCCTAAGGACCCTCCAGGAGCAGGACGACCAGACCTCGATTCTCTTAACCAGAGTGCAGGACCCAAGGAGTGAAGAAAGCCCAACCGGTATCCGACATCCGCAACAGTGCTGTTTGCCAAGTACTGAAACTGCAAAGTGCTGCTTGACCGAAAGGACCCCATAGTTGCGGACGACCTTCCACGTACAGGCAAAGGAGCCCTCCAAACGTCCTCCCTCTTGTCCCCAGAACTGAGGCTCAGGAACACGGGGTATGCACTGGTGTAGCAAGATAGAATCCAGCTGGACCACTCTTCTTCAGACCAGAGGAAATGTTTAGATTTGGGGTACTTGCCTCATTGTCTTTAGCTGTGCTTTTCTCAGTTGAGATTTGCAGTGGCTTGCTTTTAGAGTTGATCCCAACTGTGTTTCTCACAGGCTTAACAGCTTGTGACCCTACATGTGATTTTTCTACAAACTCTCTAACTTTGTGCAATACTTTTATTTAAGAAGTGCCTCAGCTCAATGGACTGTGTTCCAATTGACTTTGGCTGTCCTGGCCCCCTGCAGACTCTTCTAGCCTTTCGACTTTGATATTTTTTGTCCCTCATAGGTGGTAACTTGTTTTGGACGGTTACTGCTGGGAAAGGCTTGTCTAGATTTCTTTGGAAGATTCAAGTGCCCTCACATATACTGAGAACCTGTTTAGCCTTTTCCTTCCTTAAAACCTTTCCTTTCTGCAACCTCAATCTGCAAGTATAACTAGTGTGATATATAAATGCCATTATTGTCCTTGTGATTGAAAGCACCTTAGGGTGTAGGATTTGTGTAAGAAGCATACCCAAAGATTATCCACTAACTTGGTTTGATTCTGAAAAGTAATTTTAAAGTGTATTTACATAGTTACACAAATTGCCTTATTAAAATGACGCTCATTTAAAAATGTATGTTAAATAACTATTTATAAACTGAAAACTTGAGTATAAGTGTTACTCGGCTACTTATATTTACTGATTTAATTTGTACAGCTCTACAGCTCACATTTACCCCTCTTGAGATAGGCCTGGCTTCTCAGTCACGCTACCAACTTGTGTAGTACAGACCTATACCAAAAGGTGGGTTACCTAATGCCAAGCAGATAGGTGTTGTGTAGTCTCAGTGTTAGTACATCAATTCTTACCTAACGGCGTCCAAAGGGAATGCACAATGCCAAGACTACGCATCCAGGTATCCCCAGAGGAAATCCAAAGAGAATGCACTGTTAATGAACTTGTGAGGGTAATGTGCCAAGCTCCCCCCTCACCTCCACCCTAGTGCCTTTTCTCAACAGGATAGTCCACAAACTGCACCAGGAACAAGTCAACGTGATCTTGATAGCTCCTATATGAGCACGTCAAAAATGATTTTCACACCAGTTGAAAATGTCTCACTGTCCCCTGATGAAACTACTGTGCCCGTTTAACAAGTCACAGAATCGAGGGACAACACTCCATCCGTCCCTCAAGCACTAAACTTGGCAGCCTAGCTCCTGAGGTCATAGAATTTGTTAATTTAAATCTAGATCAGAGATGTATGGACATCGTAAAGGAAGAACGCAAACTTAACGCAAGGCACTGCTATTTCAACAGATGGAAACACTTTGTTTCATTGTGAAAACCACACCTCAACCCTATTAACTGTTCACCTCATATAGTACACTATTTACTATATCTTTTAGACTCTGGGTTAGTCTTTAATACACTGAGTGCACCTAGTAGCACTTTCATTTTACACCATTTCCCAAAGTAAGATGTAGTGGAAAAGGCTGTAGTTAAATCCTTCATGGAAGTGGTCAAAAGATTATACCCGCCAATTTCAAATCCTACTTCCCGATGGGACTTGAATGTTGTTCTTACAAAGTTCGTGGGTGCCCCTTTCGAGCCAATGCATAAAGCCAGTCTTAAACGGCTCACTTATAAAGCAGCTTTTCTGGTCACCGTTACATCTATAATGAGAATGAGTGAACTACAAGCTCTCTCAGTTCAAGATCCATTTGTAATAGTTCACAAGAACTAAGCAGTATTAAACACCCACGTTTTCCACCTAGATTTATATAAAAGGTCCATGTTAAGCAGTTCATAGAACTTCTTTCTTCCAAAACCCGAAGAATTCAGCAGACAAGAGCCCCCATACACTGAATGTCAGGAGGGCTGTCGTCTATTACATACAAAAGACAAAGCCACTAAGGAGAAGACCGTTTCTTTGTATCTGTAGCCACAGGAAGAGAAGGGGGCCCTGTCTCTAAGTCGTATTTCAAAATGGATTGTCACATGCATCCAATTGTGCTATTAATTAACAAAGAGAACCTTACCTTTCACGCCCCGAGCACGCTCAACTCTAGCCACAGGGGCTACTCTAGTTTTTATTGCAAATGTACTTTTAGATGCCATTTGTAAATCTGCTACTTGGAGTTCTATTCACACTTTCACACAGCATAGATGCACATAATTAACTGATTGATTGTAAATGTATACTTTTACGTTTATTGATGATGTACTCAATTAAGTTAATGTATCAATGATTTTCTTTTTCTGTTTACGTTGTGAAAAGTCATATGTTGAATATACACAAATAAAAAAATAAAATATACACATTCACAAGGTGACACACGGGTGGGTCAGGTGGTGTTGAAACATACATTTTTGCTGCTCTATCTTCTAACAACCCACCACCTTCTCCAAGTACTGCTTGCTAGTTTGTGCTAAGCATGTGATTCTAAGCAGATCGACAAGTCTCAGACAGCATACATCACTTAACGTAATTGTATTTCTGATGCTTGTATCTGCTTAGATTTACATGCACCCACCCTTCCTCCCGTCTTGGAGTTGAAGGTACATAGACAGCTTACACCTTTCTTTACTTCCTGTACTCAAGCATACACTAGCTGTCACTCACCCAGCAGGATGGCTGTCCTTGCCAGACAGTCAGCAAGCCAATCACCACAGAGTGCATTTGGGTCTCCTAGGAGACTAAGCGCAGGGAGATTCGGGCACCTCCCTCACTACCTGCCTACCCCAGACACTCGGGCGCCAGAGACTGGTTTCTCTCAGAAACCCTGCCAAAGGCGAAATGAACAAAGAGACCAAACCTGGTTTGGCATGCAGAGAAACTCTCTAGAAGGACCTTTCCACAAAGACCTGGCGAAAAAAGATCGGGCACCATTTTAGCAAGGATGGCTGGACACCATTTTGAAGAAGATGGCTCCCACGGTTAAAGTTACCGGGTCTGCGAACAGTTGCGGTAAATGCAAACCTAGGTAGTTCAAAACGAAACCACTGCCACCAGCCAGTCAATTGAGGAAAGGGTAACATACAAAATGTTACATGAGCATTTAGACACAAGGGATACTAAGTAACCCCTCCAGCACTCTATTGTAAGATAGGGTGTGCTGGGTCTAGCAAGTACAATGCTAAGTAAAGCCAATTTCATTTTACTGCTCTGGGAAACAGTAGTTGATCCCAGAGAAGGTATTTAAACCTTGGGAAACCTGGAAGACTTCCCTGTGGAACTGCACTGAAGGTACTTTGTGACACAATTGTAAAAGATGCCTATGGGGTTGGTTAGACTCCATAACCAAAAAGAAATAAAATAAAATACACGAGAGAGTGGGAAAAGGGGTCTCACTCTCTCCAGGTAAAAAAATAAAGTCCTCAAAATCCAGCAAAGTTGCTGGGGGTCTTTAAGGTGGAGGGAATTGGCACATTTTAGAGATCTCCCTAACAAGGACAGCGTGAGACAAATAGTTTACTTACCCCCCTGACTCAGATTTTCCCAGAGGACTGAATGGGTCGACGGGGTTGTTTGGGTAAAATCTCATGGAGTAACTTTTATATGGACGCCCGAACCTTTTTCTTTGGCACTCGTCCTGACATTTTGCAGTGAAGGCTTCACTCCACTGGCCTTTTGCTCACTTGTTTTGTAGAAACCATTTCTTCAGACTTTCCGTACTGGGAAACTGTTTCCCTTAGTCTTTTGACTTTGTTACGTAACTTTTCACGATTGCACACAGCATCTTCAAATGCAGTACAATGGTTATACTTTTGTATTACCCTATACTGCACTGAGAGGATTTTTTGGTTACTTTTAAATGTGCCTAAAGACAAGCTAGTGGCAGCAGTAACTTTTTCACTATTGTTACTGTACTTTTTGTTAGCCTTCTTGCGTTTACCCCGTTTGGCTACTAACTGTGGCTAGTGTATGATGGTAAGATTTTCATATTTATGATAAATCGTCCTTACCTGTGTCAACCCCAGGACCGTTTGCTGAACTTGATTATGTTTCTTCTGTTCCTGGGTGAGTGGGAATCTTTTCCCCCCTCGCCCTTTCTTTTGCACTTTTTATGGGTGACCTCAGTATGTCTCCATAGTGTGTATGGATTTATAGTTCCCTATAACATTTGAGCTTGTATGTATTTTAGTATGGTAGCCGTGGGCCTTCCCCAGCATACCATTGGCTCTCTGCCGACTGGTCTCTCTTCACATTAAGTCCTCTCATCTCAGTTAAATGGGTGCTCTAGCGCCTTGAAGCATCTTGTGTGCCGATGGACTTACCAATAATGATCTCTGACCCAAATAACCAGACAGGCTCAAATAATTTGGCAAAGTACTACTTTATCGTCTCAAATAATGTAGGGAAATCTGGCAAACCAATTGTTGTCCACGCACGCAGACTTCAATTTTGATTACACAAAGGTTTTATACTTCAATTTAAGTCAGCTATGAAGTAATCTTACCTGGCAGACTGTAAAACCTATTGGTAAAGGGAACATGTATACCTATTTCTGATGTTTGTTAATCTGCTTAGAATCACATGCTGTGCATAGGTCCGACATCCAGTGGTCACTGCGGAGTATTGCATTTTGTTTTTCGTAGTCGAAAAGGGGACGTCGACAAGGCGTGTCTGTAACACTATCACTATAGTGACGTGCGTTGTACCCACAATCCCTCACACGTCGAGGTCCCTCGGATTGTTTTTTTCCGCCCAGCTACTGGTCGCCTTTATGCAGAGCTCCTAGAGAGACATTGCAAAATAGTTTCTTTGACCTTTGGTCGTTTGTCATTAATATAAATAACGTAGATCCCTCCCTCGACGCAGAGCTGTTTCTCCGCCAAGCAAGATCTTCGACGGAAGGACGAGCGGAGGGGATCCTTCGGCGCTGCCGAACACGTGGCCTGGCCTCGCCGGCCTTACACAGTAGGGAGAGTGGGGTTTTGTGGTCGGTCTTTCTTCTCTTTAAGAATGCCTTTCTCTTCCCCTCCCTCTCTTTCGAGGTCGTAGTCACACTTCTTGCCCTCAGCTATGGAGAGGACGCCATTTAGGTTTTGCCCGCTTTGCAAGGTTAAATATACCTGGAAGGATAAGCACAAACGGTGCAACCGTTGCTTACCCCTCGAGCACCAGGAAGATGGCTGTGCGGCCTGTAAATTACTAAAGCCCAAAACTCTAAAAGACCGCAGGGTCAAAAGGTGGGCGGCCTACGCCATGTCTAGGCCTGACTCCTCACCCGCTGCCGAGTGTGACGAGGACAGTGACTACTCGGCCACCGTAAGGGAGGCTGTAGACCTCTCAAAGGAGCGTTCACGCTCCTCGTCTGTCCCCAGCCCTGACCAGCCCGGCTCACGCCCAGTTTATGGGGATGAACACCCCGGCGACAAGGACATACACGGAAAAACACCAAAGCACATACCCCCCGGCACGCATTAGTCGAAGACGAAGGCAGCCATAGCGCCAACGGGGACGCCGGGCCCACCGGTGTCTTCTGCCGACCATAAGGGTCGTCGGCCCTCCCCGCCACCGCCTCCGCGACAGGCAACTGGGCATTCTAAAAATAAGGGCGCGAACACCAAAACCTCAGGTGACGCGCATCGTAAGCGCGCTCACGTTGCCAGCAAGGACTCGACGAGCAAAGGCTTGACGTTACATAGCGCGACGGCGACCGATCCCTCGGAAGAGAGAATGATCACCAAAAGCCTCGCGCGCATAGCATCTAAGGACGGCCAGAGACGTACGGCGAGTGAAACGCCGAAAACCACGCACAAGGCTAAAGATACGCCGAAATCGCCGGAAGACAGATCAGGCCAGTTCCCGACGCCGACGGAAGGCCCTAGCCAGCGAGAAGGCTACTCAGAAGGCGAAGGCCCACTTTCTTCGACGTTATGGGACAGAACCAGACAACTACAGGAGGAAGAAACTCCTTTTTTATTCCCAGACCGTCCTGGCCGACCTCAGTGGACCTTTAAAAGGTTCCAGACCTGTATGGATAAACTAGACAGGTTCATGTCCATCCCAGAAGACAGGGCACCCAAGAGACCAAGGGAGGCACCCCTGGAGAGTCCAAGGGCTAAATACCAGAAGTTTTATAACCCCATACAGGAGGACATATACTCTTACAATCTCACTGAGGAAGACCCCTTCTTCCAGGAGGAAGATGAGTTCACCTATGTTGAAGACCAACAAGAAGAGGAAGGTTTTCACGAGGACACTAACCTAGGTGAGGAGAGATTCCAGGAGGACACAGGCGAGGGCGACCCAAATCCCTGGCAGTCACCAGCTAGGTCGACACAGGCAGTAGCAGTATAGTCATCAGGTCTACTGAAACTACACCAGTCAGGAACCCTTCGCCTGTCGATCAACCCACCCTCAATGCACTGCTGAAGAAGGCAGCAGCACATTTTGAAATTGAAACTGGGGAGGTCACCCCAGACACCGATTTTGTGGAGAGGATTATCAAGGAAACCCCCCCCCCCCCCGCCCCCCAAGAGACTTATTACCCCTTCTCTTTCCACTCCTGCATTGGTGAGAGGGGTCAATCCGAGTATTGAGAAACTGTTCTCTCCCTCTCAATCAGACCCATTAAATATTAAGGGTCACTCAATCCCGGACTCCCTGGTCGTGACCAACACCAGGAAAAGGGCAGGAGTCCCACTATCTACCAGCGAGGCACCCCCAGATAAAGAGGGGAAGAAGCTGTATTCGCTAGCCAAGAGAATCGCCACCTCTGCAGCATTCTCTACAAGAATTGCCAATAATAATACCCTATTGGCAAGCTACGCTGATGCTCAATGGGCAAAGCTCAAACAGGACATCGAAGAAGTTCCCGAACCCCTAAGGACTTGTTTGCTGGCTACAGTTAACGAGGGCTCTCTGGTCAACCAAAGCATCGTCAAGAATACCCTCGATGCAGCAGAGACGGCTGGCCGCACTTTGGTACAAGGAATTTTGCTGAAGCGTCACGTCTGGCTTCGCAATTCCAGTTTTAAAGCAGAAAAGCAAGCGTCCCTTATTAATAAGCCCGTAGAGGAGTCCAACCTCTTTGGGAAAGCAGTGGATGACGCTCTGGAGAACGCGAAGAAAGAATTTGACACAATAAAGACCTTAGATCAAATTTCAAAACCCCCTAACAGGCAGGGATTTGGTAATAAGCGTTTTTTTCGTGGACAACGCCAGCAACAAAACCAACAACAGTATTCTGCCAGCAACAACAGTATTCTGCCAGCAACTACCAAAGTAATAGTGGCCAGTACAATCAGAGGGGTCAATGGCGTGGCAAAGGGAGAGGCCGGGGTTCCACCCCCAGAGGCTCCCAGGCCACCAACACCACCAAGTGACGCGAAGATTCGCGTCCCCTCCCATGCAACGCCGGTCGGGGGCCGGTTAACATCCTTTCTTCCAGCATGGGAGGGAATAACATCAGACCGCTGGGTACTTTCCACAGTAGCCCGCGGCTACTGTATAGAGTTCAACAGTTCCCCAACATACAGACCCCCGAGGGGACGCCGCATGACACCAGAACACCTCGCCATCCTTCTCCAAGAAGTGGACCAACTGCTGGAAAAAGGAGCCATAGAGGTCGTGCCTCTATCTCAGGTAATGGAAGGTAATTATTCAGTGTACTTCCTTGTACCCAAAAAGGATCTAACCATGTGCCCTGTATTAGATCTGCGCCCAGCGAACAAGTTTGTCAAACCCCAAAAGTTTTGTATGGTGACCTTACAGGAAGTGATCCCACTGCTATCACAGGGAGATTACATGACAACACTGGACATTAAAGATGCATACTTTCATATTTTAATGTTGCCAGCGCACAGAAAATACCTCAGGTTCATGATAGAGGGCAAACACTACCAGTTCAGAGTGCTACCCTTCGGCATAGCATCTGCATCAAGGGTATTCACGAAGGTATTGGCAGTGGCAGCGGCCCATCTGCGCAGATTATCCATCCCAGTATACCCTTACCTCGACGACTGGCTCATAACAGGGGATTCTTACGAGACATGCTTCTCAAACACCCAAAAGACTGTAGACCTTTTGTTCCAACTGGGCTTCTCCATCAACGAGAAGAAGTCCAGCTTAGACCCCAGCCAAGTCAAACAATTGCTAGGGGCTCTAATTCGAACAAAGGACGGCCTTGTCTTCCCCTCCAATGAGAGGGTCCAAAACATGCTGTTTCAGATCCCCCAATATGTGGCAGGTCGAGAGGTGACGGTGCGCAAAGCGATGCGCTTGCTAGGAATGATGGCGTTGTGTATTTATTTGGTACCTCACGCGCCTGCGCATGCGCCCAATGCAAGAGTGGCTCAACAGCCAGTGGTGTCAGGCCAGCAGACAATGGGACGATCTAGTGGTGGTCTCGCAGGCCTTGGTTCTCTCGCTACAGTGGTGGACAAAGGAAAACCTGATAATAGGGAAACCCTTTGCCACACCCGCGGTGGAGGCCACTCTAAACAACGGACGCATCCCTCACAGGATGTGGGGGCTCACCTATCCCATCAGACTGCTCACGGAGTGTGGACTCCGAGTGTAGCATCCAAAAACATAAACCTACTGGAGCTACTGGCGGTGTTCAAAGCACTAAAAGCCTTCCAAGAACACCTACAAGGGAAGACAGTGATGGTCCTTACAGACAGCACCACAGCCATGTACTACATCAACAAGCAGGGGGGCACCCCCTCTCCAGGACTGTCCAAGCTGTCCCAGAATAAATGGAAGTGGGCTCTCAGACACAACATGTTCCTACTGTCACAACACGTACCAGGGGAACTCAATCTGCTAGCAGACGAACTCAGCAGAGACTTCCCCCTGCCCGAAGAGTACGAATGGCGATTGCACGAAGACATCGTCTTCGACGTCTTCACGCAATGGGGGATTCCCCGAAATAGACCTGTTCGCAACTCTGGAGAACTCACAATGCCAAAGTTACGCCTCCAGGTACCCCCAGAACCAGTCCAAGGGGAACGGTCTGTCGATTCAATGGTCAGGGAAATTTGTTTACGCCTTTCCCCCGACTCCCCTTCTCAACAAAGTTGTGCACAAGATGCACCAGGAACAAGTTACCATGATACTAGTGGCCCCGATGTGGGCCCGGCAGCCATGGTTCGCTCACTTGATGGAGATGTCCCCATCTCCCCCAGTGAAACTTCCCTGCCCGTACAACATGCTGTCACAGGACACAAGGGCAGGACACTGCATCCATGCCCTCAGACCATGAACTTAGCAGCCTGGCTCCTGAGATCATAGAATCTGGACATCTACAACTCCCGCAGAGATGTATGGACATCCTCGGGGAAGCCAGAAAACCTAATACTCGCCACTGCTATTCTAGCAAGTGGAGAAGATTTGTCATCTGGTGTAGAGGAAAGAGCATCAACCCGGTTGACTGCTCTCCCACACATATTGTTCTTTACTTGACCCATTTATTGGATTCAGGTCTAGTATTCAATTCCATTAAAGTCCACCTGGTGGCACTTCCTGCATACACCACTTCCCAACTTAGTGTTGTATTGGAAGATCCCAGTTATCAAGGCCTTCATGGAGGGGGTAAAGAGAATACACCCTCCGATAGCTAACCCAGCTCCCGGATGGGACTTAAATGTGGTACTTTCCACTCATGGGCTCGCCATTTGAACCCATGCACAAGGCAACTCTTAAGGACCCCTCACTCTTAAGACTGCTTTTCTAATAGCTATCACCTCCATTAGGGGAATAAGTGAACTACAGGCTCTTTCTGTTCTAGACCCCTTCGTAACAGTTCACAAAGATAAGGTGGTTCTACGCACACACCCAAGGTTTGCACCGAAATTCATCTCGAAATTCCATGTAAACCAGTCAATAGAACTACCAACGTTCTTTCAAAACCCTTCCAACTTGGGAGAAAAAAGTCTGCATACACTGGATGTACGCAGAGCTGTCATGTTCTACATGGAAAGAATCAGGCCACTGAGAAAGACTAATCAGTTCTTTGTCTCGGTGGCAGCAGGAAGAGAAGGAGATGCAGTCTCAAAGTCCACTATATCTAGATGGATTGTTCAATGCATCACTCTGTTACACTCTTGCTAAGAGAGAACTACCCTTCAAGCCAAGAGCACATTCTACTCGAGGCACTGGGGCATCCATAGCATTCATTGCAAATGTTCCCCTTGAGTCCATCTGCAAAGCGGCTACCTGGAGTTCTCTGCACACCTTTACAAAACACTGTCTAGATGCACACTCTAGATCTCACTCCCAGGTGGGACAGGCAGTATTAAGACATCTTTTCTCTACTGTTCCTTCTCATAACCCACCGCCAACTCTGGGTACTGCTCGCTAGTCTATGCACAGCATGTGATTCTAAGCAGATTAACAAACATCAGAAGACAATGCATTACTTACCCTAAAAGCATTTCTGATGGTCGTATCTGCTTAGATTCACATGCGCCCACTCTTCCTCCCCGCTCGTATGGAAGGAACATGGACATCTTTCTACATCTCTTTTCTGTACTCACTCACGTATAGAAGGCTCCCTCAGGGCAGAAAAAATACAGAGGGACCTCGACGCGTGAGGGATTGTGGGTACAATGCACGTCACTATAGGGATAGTGTTACAGACACGCCTTGTAGACTTCCCCTTTTCGACTACGAAAAACAAAATGCAATACTCTGCAGTGACCACTAGATGTCGGACCTATGCACAGCATGTGAATCTAAGCAGATACAACCATCAGAAATGCTTTTACGGTAGGTAATGCATTGTCATATCATTTAAGTATTAGTAATATCACTGGATGCCCCTTATCTAGTAGCCACGCCTTGAACCACCTCTAAATATTTATAATACAGAATAACTGGAACGGGTTGTCCTGTGCAGCATGGTATAGAATGTTGCTACATAGACCCTGTGATTGGTTGCCATTCTCTCCCAACCTTGGACTTTTGGCTCGTTAGCAGTACGTAAATAAAAAAAAAATCGGGTGCAGAGAGCAACATCTGACTACTACCCACTTGCCCAATTAGTCCATCATCCCTCATCGGTATGCTTCTTTATAGTTGACCTTGCAGCCTGTTCTCTGTTCTGGGACTTTCAAGGGAGTGTAGGTACCCCATTATCTTCGTCTAGAGCTTAATGAAGAGCCCTGGTTTTCAACGTATTCTTGTGTGAGACCACGATTGTGTATATTTACTACAATTTCATTTAATTGTGCTGGGTGTTATTAATCCTTTTGGCCTCTGGAGATTTGCATATGCTTTTCTCATCCTTCATTGTCCAATACTTGGCGCTTGCAGATGTTTTCTTCTTTGCTTAATCTTTGAGAAATATGTCTTGCGTACATGGCTTACTGTTAGGCAAGATTGTATGCAGTACCCTTTGGGAGACTACACCAACCATGTCCTCCTGGCAGTAGGTATCCCAAACGTTGAAATAAGTCTGTACTAACCAGCTTGGTAGTGTGGCTGAGCAGCCAGGCTTATCTCAACAGGGGTCAATTTGAGCAGTAGGGCTTTTACACCGAGATTCACAGTGACAAGTATTCAAATAAACTCACACTCAAGGTTTCTTGATTAAACAATTATTAATGTAAGTCAGTTGAATAAGCCTTCCTCAGAAGGGAGCAACTTATATGTAACACAAAAATACACTCCAAAATGCACACTCTTAGTTTCTCTAAATCAGCAAGTACCCATTTGGGATGACACAGTGATTCTTCCAACACCCTGAGGTGACTTAAACATCTAGGACACTATGGACATTAATATACCACTGGTACATTTAGAGCAATACTGAGTTTGGTGTCAAAGAAAAGGGTTTGAGAATAAAACAAAGGTTAACAAATATTCTGAAACAGGTAAGTACTTTTGAACCTCCCAATGCAAAGTAAATTAACCCTTTCTTGGAGGAAAGGTAAAGCACACAGAGGTAAGAAGAGTCTTTCAGGCAGCCATGCTAGCCAATGTTAATTGAGCAAAAGTCTAGGTGAGCTTAAGCACTTCTTGCAGGTAAGTAAAAGCCTTGCACAATGTTTTAGAAGTCTTTGTAGAAGAAAATGGAATCTCTCTAGGGCCACAAGCTGGAAGGCTTGTGAAGTGCAAAGCTACAATTAACTCAGCAAAAGCAACCTAGACAAGTCTCAGCTGAGAACTAGCAAGGCTATACGACAAGAGGTAAGGCCCCTTAGTTTTACAGTACCTTTGGTTTAGAAGAAATCGGTTCCAGCTGGCTTCTGTTCCTGTGCAGGTCTACAGACACTGGTGTTCCATGGGCCTCAGTCATGGGGAATAGAGGGATGACGTCTGGGGTCTCCTGCACTACGAATTGAAGGTCGGCGACCGCAATGGGCAAACTTCAGATCAGCTGCACTTTGCGGTTTCAGCTCCTCGCGGCTCTCGCAACTAGCACCACCGCGGTTTTCAGATACCACTATGGACTTTCCTCGCATCTGGGGTCCAGCACTCTGTTGAGGTGGCTCAGGCTTGGTCAGTCCTTCTTGGAAGTCCGGAGGATCTTCCTGGAGCTCGGGTCCGACCTAAAGAAATTCAGTCGATTCTGGTGTTCCTCTCCCTGGCACTAGGTTCCTCGAGCAGCAGTGGAACTACAACCAGCTCCGAGAGGATTTCCAGATGAGCTCGGCTCGTCTTGGGTTCGATTGGTCCCACCAACCCAAGGGGAGAAGTCGTCCTTTGCAGGCCTTCTCTAGTCAAGACCAATTTGGAGCTTCAGCACTTCAGCAGGACTTCACCGGGCAAACCAACGGTCCAGGAGTTCCAGCAGCCGTCTCTTACAAGTTCTTCTTCGGATTCCTTCGTCCAGCGGTTGACTGCCTTCCAAGCAAAAAGCCTTGCCTTTTCATGCAGGTTTCTCCCATTCATTTGCAGCCTAGCTGTCAATCACACAGCATGGCTGTTCTCCGAGGAGAATCCTTCAGCCAATCACCTTTGGGTGCAATCCTGAAACCAGGGAGACTAAGCACAGGGAGTTTCGGGCACCTCCCTCGCTTCCTTCCCTGCCAGACACACTGTAGCCAGAGGCGGGCTTCAGCAGTGAAACACACCAAAGACAAAAAACAAAGGGATCAAACCTGGTTTGGCGCGCAAAGTAAATCTCAAGAAGGACCTTTCCAACAAGAAATGGCGAAAAAAGACCAGGGCCATTTTGACAAAATGGGCACGCATAGGTGCTTTACTGCAGCTGCAATTGTAGCCCACGGTAGAAACACACAATGGCAGGAAAAAGTAAACCACTGCCACCAGCCATTAATTGTAGAAAAGGTAACATCAAAATGTTACATGGGGAAACTAGACAAAGGGGATACTAAGTAACCCCTCCAGCACCCTATTGTAAGATAGGGTGTGCTGGGTCTAGAAAGTTTCGAGGTATTTAAACCTTTGGGAAATTTAAGAGCCTTCCCTGTGCCACTGCACTGTGAAGGTGCTGTGTGTCAAATGTAAAGATGATGCCTATGGAGATAGTCGGACTCCAAAGTAAAACAGAAACAGAGACCAAATCACAGAAAAATACATGAGTGTGTGGGGAAAACGTCACTCTCTCCAGGTTAGAAAAAAAAGTCCTATAGTCCAGCAAAAAGTGCAGGTGGTCTCTAGGGTAGAAAGGAATTGGGAAATTTCTGAGAATTCTCCGTAACACTTATCCTCTTGACTCCCTTAAGCCTTGCAATGATTCCTTGATGTGGCATCCTTGATCCCAGTCCAATAGACTCCTCTTTGTTCCTCAGACAAGGCTGTTTTTCCAGCATCTTCTGACTCTGCAGCCCTGGTCTGTCTCTGAGGTCGCTTGATTGGTTTCAAAACAAGTCTGACGTCTATCTTTTTCTCATTGCTGCCTTATCCACATTGTTTTCTTCTGCAGCAAGCCTCTATGTATCTCAGCTACCTTGCGTTTCTGCCTATGTACATTCACTTATTCTCTTCTCACTTATTCCTTTGGTGCATATGATTTCTGCGTATTATTACTTTGCAAAATCTGAAAGGAGCTGCTGCAGTGTCTTCCTCTCCTGTTCCCTCCCAGGCCCTCTGGACGGCCTTGGCCTCTCATTTCCCGGGAGGATAGCTCAGGGGCAACGCACTCGCCTTGGAAGCTAAAGGATGCAGGGCAACACAGGTTCAATCCCCGGGTCCGTGCTTAGAAACCTCTAGGTATTAAGCACGTTACAAATAACCAATTACAATTTCACTACTAAAACTCTGGACATCCTGTCCACCCTCTCTCCACTCCTGGCCCATCTGAGGCTGTCTCTCCTCCTCCTCTATCCTGTTCACCCCTGATAATGTTTCTAGACAAGTCAGATCTATGTAAGTCTCTTCAAAGCAGGTTCTCCCCTGCTCATCAAGGACCACATCGACACCTTTGCTTCAGCCTTGGCTGATTTCTGCAATCACTCCTTTGCCACTGGAACTTTCCGCTTCCCCTTAAGCACTCTCTTGTGCACACCCCTTCAAAAGAAGCCCTCGGCCGATCCTTCCATTTCCGGCTAACTATCGCCCGATCTCCATCACTCCTTTCCTGGGCAAACTCTTGGAAAAACTGGCCATATCCCAGCTTAATGTACATACTGAATCTGTTGATTGCCTCCATGACCACCAGTCTGTCTTCATAGCTGCTAGAAGCACAAACTGCTCTCCTGAACACCCATGAAGACTTGCTCTCCAATCTTGATTCTAATTTCCCTTCTGTCCTCATTCTCCTCGATTTATCCTCTGCTTTTGACCCGGTCAACCATGCCATCCTACTCAATTGCCTCCACGATAAACTTGGTATTACTGATTAGGCCCTGGCCTGGTTGACCTCCTTTCTCACCAACCCTCTCAGTTCCAACTGGGGTGTTTCCTCTCTTCTATCGCTCTCTACTTGTGGTGTTCCCCAGGGGTCTAACCTCTCTCCCTGGCTCTTCAGCCACTACCTGGAACCTCTTTCCCACTGCATCGCTACTTTCTGCTCCAATTGTCAATGCTATGCAGGTGACACTCGGCTCTCTTTCAGGCTCCCCTCAGCCACCTCTGCTTCTTCTCTCATACCAGACTGACTGGCCACAATTCATGAATGGTGTGACGCCAATAATCTCTGGCTTAATCTCAGGAAGACTGAGATCCTCCTCATTGGGACACCCGCTCACTCTTTTCCTCTCTCTCTCCCGCTCTCTCTGGCAGCCCACTCTGGGCCCTCTTCCTCCTCATTCCCGGGAGGCTAAGAACCTTGGTGTTATCTTCAACTCCACCCTCTCCTTCTCTCCTCGCATCACTGACATTTCTAAGAAGTCAAACTATAAGCTGCAACTCCTCTGAGGTATTCTTCCTTTTCTCACTTTCCCCCAGAAGCTCACTGTCTCCAGAGCTATGGTCCTCTGTAGGTTCTAAATCGTCCTGCCTCTACTTTTCGATCTTTACACCTTATCCGGAACTGCAGGACTTGTCCTTGGTCTCCATCCCAGGGATCCTATCTCTCAAGCTCAGAAATCTCTTCACTGGCTCCCTGCGGCTGCAACAATCAAGTTCAAGACCCCTCTGCATCGTCCACAAGGCTTTCTGGGGTCTGGGGCCGCTCTACCTCCAACCTTCTCTTCCAAAACATCTTCCTTCTCGAGCTCTCCACTCATCCACCTCCAACTCTGAGGGTCAGATGCTTCTCCAAGCAGAGAGTTGGGGGGGAAGCTCTATCTCCTCGGCTGGGGCCTCCCTCTGAAACAGCCTCCCTGCCCCTCTCAAACTTGACCAGAAACACCTCTGGTTCCGGAAGCAACTCAAGACCTTACTTTTCGCTTCCGCTTTCTCTCTTCCTCTCACCTGCTGATGTACCCGACTACTCTGCACATTGGTCACCTGGTACCCTCTGAACTCGGGCCCACAATCCTGCATGTCCAGTTGCCCTTGCACTGCCTTCAGGCTCCCCAGCACTTAAGGTTCTGTATCTGCAACCCTACAGTCCCTTCTCTCTGCACTTATGAGCCACCCGCTGGCTGTACTTGTGAGTTAAATGCACTTCGCCCTTCTCCTCCCCCTGGCACTTCTCCCCTTCCATCGCCCCCACACGTGTGCGATCTGATTGACACAAGGCCTAGTAAGATCGTTATTTTGTCCTCCCTTTGTTTCCACCCTCCTTGGCTTGTCGCGCTTAAACACTTGTGTACAGACATGTTTTAACTGCCACATCATATATCGTATATAATTCAATTACATCTTAGTATTTGCATATTGTTTCAGTGTGTCAAGTCTCTCCTTCAAGAAGTCACTGCCCTCGTTCAATTTCACTTATGGCGCTTTGATGTCCAATGGTGTGTGCAGTCATGCTTCCACTCTTTTAGTGCGAGGGCACATTCGATACGGTTATCTGAGTGCATGTCTTCTCTCATACCTCTGTGCGGTATTGGGACAGTACCTGGTCTCTCTCAAAGGGCTCTTCTCCTGCTGTTCCAATATTATGGAGGTGAGGGGGAGGAGGGGCTAGGGGTAACTTGTCCATCTGTTCCTCTGCAAATGGGTTTTCCATTTAAAGTGGCGCTCTTTGTTTGGCTGACAATAACGTTTACTTATCCTTTCATCATATAAATCCTTGAAGGTCATGTTAAGAGGTAATGTTGGGATGTCTTTAGGGAGTTCCTCACAGGTACAGGAGTCCTTGTCCCCATAGGGGGAGTCTCACCCAGTGAGGTCCCACTTGCCTCGACCCCTAGGGAAGGTGTTGCGGAGCAGGCTTGCTTCCCTAGCCTCAGAGGGGGCTCCCACTGGGGGAAAAGGGACAAATTCACGTGATTCCTCGCAGTTCCCTGTTATGGGAGCAGGAAAGAATGGCAACAGGTATGGGTTTGTTTTTTAGGGGCAGGGAGAATAATACATGGACTGTTTTTGTGGGGGTTAAGGAGGCAGAATTACAGGTATGGTGTTTGTTTCTAGGGGCGGAGAGGCAGATGGCAAGGTGTGCATCTTTTGACAGATCTGATCACATTTTACTCCTAGAAGGCAGCCAGACCTCATGGCTCGGCTCTTGTAGATTCTAATTTTGAATGTCCCCTGACCTTTATAATTAATGTAAAGTTATTCTGATTGCCATCTTCCGATAGAGTATGTTTTCAGTAATATACTGTGTGGACTTTCCTTTGTGTGTTTTGTGGCAACTACTTTATTTCCACCCTACTCCCCTCATAAGGGTGAAGCCTTGACTGCTTTGCAAGATAACAATTTAGGGAGTCTGGAATTATTTGAGGGGCACTCTGCCTACCCCCAGACAGTTTGCTCTTCCTATATTCTCTACCCCTTGCAATTAGATCTTCTTAAGCCGCTGCCAGAGGACTTTTGGGAAGTCCCAACAGTGTGTCACTCCTGTGAGTGCTTTGTGGGTGTCTCATGATAGCACTAGACCACTCTTGCACCCTTCTAACTCTAAGCCTTACTGCTCTGCTACTTTACCTTGACTGGGTTAGCTAGACATTAATGTCTTTGCTGTTAGCATAATAGGTTGGCCTCGAGTAGATTCTGAAAATCCACCTGAACAATTAGGAAATACATTCTTCTCCAACATGGGGTCTAGCATGGATTCACATGCTCATGAATATTCCCCCTCATGCTGGGAACCCTTGGTAAAAGAAATAAAAATGTTTCACTTGCACTTAAAAACTGTATTTCTCCAGCATTGGATCTTTCATAGAGTCACATACTTGAATATTCCCTGTCGTCAGACTGGGAATCCTCAGTGATTTTAAATAATATTTTTAAATATAGACATTATTTCCATAGAAATATAAGTGTAAATAGCCCATTATGGTCTATGAGCCATCCACCTGTGTAGTCCCTCGACCTCACTTTGGTCCTTTATGGCCCTAACCAATGAGGTGGCAGGGTTTAAGCTCCACCCCAGTCAGCCACCTTCAGATTTTTCACCCCAGTCTAACAAACGGAGGCAATCCTCCAGCTCTCTGAACTTTTTGTATGTTTTTTCCTGTTGGGTATATTTGATTTACACAAATTGTATCTTTTTGAGATCTCGTTTTCAAGCGCTTTCTGCTCTGTTTCTGGGCTCAGAAAACACTTTATTTCATAAAAGAATCGTCGAGTGAAATCCTCTCCAGAACATGGCTGAACTTCCAACTGCCAAGAAGCCTTCCCTGTTCACGGACTGCACGAGGTGCATGAATAAACTAACCTTCATGAGCAATGCATCTGTTTGTATCCTCATGATATAAATAAATGTGACATTTGCAGGACTTTTTCCCACAAGACCCTGCAGGTTAGACACAGAAGACTTCTCCATTTAGAAGCCAAAGGTCTTCCTTCTGATGAAGAATCTGCCAAGACAGCTCCTGTACATTCTTCTAAACCATCTGAGAGACACCAGAAACCAAAACCCAAAGCAGCCGCCGCAGATGCGACTGTTACACCATCCAATGAAAAACTAGTGCTCCCTTTATCAGTGACTCATGAACCGATGGGAGCAAAACTTTCTCCTTTGGGAGAGATGACAGAACTGCCAGACATTCTTCAGGAGGAGTTTTCAGACACAGAATTTGTTGGCGTGCAACCTTGCCTCACCTCCAAGGAACATAGTCCTCCCTGGCAACCAACTGTGGAGGAACCTTCCGATCCTTACGATCAAGCTCTCATAGAGTCGATGCAAAGGATCATTGAAGAATTCAACAGACGTCCAGCGGAAAAGAATTGTCATCCATACCAAAAGAGGTAACGCCTCCTCAGTGCATCTCCGCTCGGCATAACACACCTAGAGGGTCTCCTTCTAGGAGCAGGCCACTTAAAAGGGCACATTCATCTGAGCCTCCTCGGAGATCCAGGAGCCAGAATGCTCAGTGCTTCACCGACAAGGGTCCCATCTCCTAGATTATCGCCTAGGCCAAGGTCACCTGTTCGAGACCCTACAATTTTGCCTTCAACCGCATCGGTCTCAGACAGGCAAGAGGATCCTTTCCGAGACTTTTCTGACCCTGAGGAAGGGGAGATTACTCATGAGCCTGACACTCATAGCGAATGGGATGATTACAAAGTTGAAAACCCCAGAATGAAAGACTCTCCAGGAGATTCTTCACCACCAGACGATTTGGTATCTTTCCATACCATTATTGGCAAAGCTGCAGACTTGTTAAAGCTTCAAGTCACATCTGAAGAGAAAAGGTCAGTGCTTTATGAGCACAGGGATAAACGCAGACGGACCGTCGCGACCATTCCTCTTCTCGATGCCATATGGGAATCTGGGTCAAAGATATTGGCTACGTCTATCTACTACCGCTCTGGTTTCAAGACCGTGACAGAAATACAAAGCCCCTGACACAGTGGCACTTTGTCTAAGGGGACCCACCAAGCCAGATTCTGTCATCACGGTGGCAGCGAGAAAAAAGTTGGCCAATCCTGCATCGCCCTTATCAGCACCTCCTGACAAGGAAGGATGTAAGTTAGAGGCCATGGGCAGGAAGGTATCCTCGTCAGCCTCTCTCACCATCAGAGCGGGTAATGCACTAGCCATGACAGCGCGTTTTGACTGCGAGCTATGGTTGCGTATCTCTAAACTAATCAGACATTTACCAGCAGATCTCCAGGAAGAAGCCAGATCAATCATAGCAGACGGGGAAGCTACCTCAGATCATATAATTGATGCAGCAGTGGCTGTGGCGGAATCAGGTTTCAGGAAAATGGCTCACGGAACGGAACTTAGGAGACGGGCCTGGATGAAAAATACAAATTTCAGACCGGAGGTCCACACTCAAATATTGGACATGCCCTTCGATGGGCAAGAATTGGTAAAAATATCGACCACCTCAAAGGAATAAATACGGACACAGACACAGCTCGAGCCATCAGTTACCTTAAAGATAAGGACAAAGACTGCAGATCTTTTCGCTCCTTTCGAGGCTTATCCTCCAAATTCAGAGGCTTCAATCGTCCCTCCTATGGCCACAAAACGCAGGGAAACATCTACCAGTACAACAGATACCACCAAACATCTAGCAGGTACTCCTAGAGGGGAAGGCGTGGCTCAACCCAGGGCAAGCAAAATTGACAGATCATGTCTTTCCCCTCAAAGTCACACCCCGGCGGGGGGAAGAGTAAGCGGATTTCTCAATCGTTGGCAGTCAATAACATCGGAAAAGTGGGTGTTGCAGGCGATCTGAAAGGGTCACAATATCGAATTTCTAGATCAACCTCCATCCCTTGCTCCCACATCTCGCAAGGTACATCTTTTAAGACATGTCATGTCCAAGATTCAGCTATCAAACCAGTCCAAGACCAACAGAAGGGAAGAGGTTTTTACTCCTGTTTCTTCCTGATCAAGAAGAAAAACGGTCAGTGGAGACCTATACTGGATCTAAGGGCGCTCAACAAGTTCATCAAGCGCATCAAATTCAAGATGATATCCCTGCAAAGTGTCTTACCTTGGCTAAACCTCATGACTTCCTGGCCACACTAGATTTGTAAGATGCCTACTTCCACATTCCCGGTCATCCTGCCCACAGACAGTTTTTCAGGTTCGCAATAGGGGAGTTAAACTTCCAATTCCGTGTTCTCCCGTTCGGCCTAAAGTCAGCTCCAAGAGTTTTTACCAAGTGTCTTGCGCTGGTAGCGTCAAAACTCAGGACAGGAACAGAGGACTTCCCATATTTGGACGACTGGTTGATGAGGGCAACCTCATACAAACTCACACGCTTGGCAGTTTCGAGAACAATAAAACACTAAAAGGGTTAGGTTTTTCCATCAACGAAACTAAATCCTGCCCAGTAAAGCAGTTCTCTTCCTGGGTGCGGACCTTGACACCTGCATCGCCAGGGTAAGCCCCTCTGCGGACAGAATAACAGCTATTCTCCACTTAACCTCATGGTTCCTAAACGGAGCGGCAACCACAGTACGCTCTTGTAAGTCTCTCCTGGACATGATGTCCTCATGTATATTCCCCATACCAAATTGCAGTCTTTGCATGAGACCAATCTAGGAGGCCCTGGACCACCAATGGAAAAAGGCATTCGGCTCATGGGAGGATAACAGTACAACTACTAGACATTACTCAAAGCACTTCAATGGTGGGACTCGCCTCAAAACCTGTCAAGGATAGATGGTGTGCCCTTTCAGGCACCAACATCTATCCTTCTCCTCAGGACAGATGCATCTATGTCCGGCTGGGGGCCCATCTAGAGGACCTTCAAACCAATGGCACATGGTCTGCTCAGAAATCTCAACTACACATCAATGTCTTAGAACTCAGGGCAATACAGTGGGCACTGAAAGCCTTCCTTCGGGTATTAGCCAGTCAGGTGGTGACCAGCCAGACGGACAAAACGACCTCCATGCATTATACGAACAAACAAGGAGGCACCAAGTCAGAAATCTTGTTACAAGAAGCTCAACTCCTATGGGCATGGGCACTGCACCACAGAGTACAAATCATAAGCGGAACAACTCCCGGCAGTGGACAACGTCCTGGCACACAGACCAAGCAGAGAGTTCACGACTTCTCATGAGTGGGAACTAGACGAGAAAGAAGTCCAACAAATATTTTTCCAAATGGGGTCATCCGTAGATCGACCTGTTCGCCACCAAAACCAACAAGAAATGCCACGAATTCGCCTGCAGGCAGCCAGAACATTGGTCAGTAGGAGATGCGTTCTCGGTGGATTGGACAGTGAAATACCTTTATGCCTTCCCCCCTCCCTCTCATATCGAGAGTGCTACGCAGACTGAAAGAACAGAATTGTTCGATGATCCTGATCGCTCTGGATTGGGCCCGACAGATCTGGTACTCCACTCTACAACACCTCTCCTGTTGGCCCCCTAGCCCCCGATTCACCTCAAAGCTCATCAGGAGATTTTGACGCAGCAGAACCGCAAGGTCCTCCACCACGACCCAGCGAGCCTCTCTCTCAAGGCCTGTTCCTGAACAGCGGAAATTAATGAATCTAGATCTCCCTGCAGATTGCTGGGATATTATCAAGGCATCTAGAGCTCCTTCAACTCGGATAAACCTATACCCGAAAATGGATTTGTTTCTCCAAGTGGTGCGAAACATCTTCAGTGAACCCTATCGGAGCATCGGTCGAACAAGTGGTATCTTACTTAATGTACTTGGCCAAAGCAGAATTATCTATATCCTCTATTACATTTCATCTATCAGCCATAGCAGCATATACAACAAACCCAGATAAACAGTCATTGCTCACTCTACCAGCTGTTAAGATCTTCCTAAAAGGGCTGATGCGTACTTTCCCTCCTACACCAACATCGGTACCATCCGGGAGCCTAAACACGGTACTGACGGCTCTAATTGAACCACCTTACAAGCCTATTCATAGATGCGACAGGAAATTCTTATCGTGGAAAACAGCTTTCTTGATGGCCATCACATCTGCCAGGAGGATCAGTGAGTTACAAGCTTTATCATCAGAACCTCCTTTCACCTTGTTCCACAAAGACTGAGTAATTCTGAGAACCCATACAAAATTCCTTCCCAAGGTTTTGTCGGAGAGGACTCTCGCGGAGCGCATTGTCCTCCCTACTTTCTTCCAGAATCACACATCTGATGCAGAAAGATCTCTGCATTCTCTAGATGTGGCGAGGGTCCTAAAATTTTATCTACAAAGAACTAAGGAGTTCCGCTTCTCCAACAAATTGTTCATGGCTTTCTCTGGACGCACTAAAGGTCAACATATTTCAAATCAAAGTTTTTCACGTTGGGTTGCTCAATGTATCACCCACTGTCATCAATTCAAGGGTGACCCCCTCATCAGACCTCCTTCGGTGCACTCCACCAGAAGGACGGCAGCTTCAGTGGCTTTTCACGCAGGGGTACCTTTTGAAGGACATTTGCAGAGCCGCTACCTGGAGCACTCTGCACAGGTTCCCCAAACATTACTGCGTGACAGAAAATACCAACCAAGAATCTGCACTTGGCCAAGCAGTGCTCCGCCAACTCTTTGCATAAGGTAGGATCAGCCTTCCCTCCCGCCTTTCCCTGGATATGTAACCTTGGTGTTGCTGTATGGCAAAGGCTCGCAGAAGTTTTCTGCATATCTATGTATAAATGATGTGGGCAAGTTTTAACTGCCCGGTATTCTATTCAAGCATCTGGATTCTTGCGCATCTATGAAAGATCCAATGCTGCAGAAGTCTTAGTTACCTGTAACTGTATCTTTCATAGATTCGCATGCACCCACCCGCCTTCCCTAGAGGCTGCTCCTACGCTCAGCATCCATCATACTGTCTGTACGGTTCAAAATCTGAAGAGGGCTGACTGGGGTGAAGCTTAAACCCTGGAGGGGCTACACAAGTGGATGGCTCATAGACCATAATGGGCTACTTACACTCATATTTCTATGGAAATAATGTATGTATTTAAAATGTTTTAATATTATTTAAATCACAGAGGATTCCCAGTCTGACGACCGGGAATATTCAAGCATGTGAATCTAGTAAAGATACTAATGCTGGAGAAATACAGTTACAGGTAAGTAACTAAGACTTCTCCTTTAAACAAATCACTGTCCTCTGGGTCATACTGCCCCCATCCAATGACTGTCCTCCCCCCTAAGCTCCTCCTCTGGCAGCCATCTTCAGAATTTTACCACCGGCTTCAGTTTTGGGAGTCCTCGAGTTTGCTCTCTGAGCTATTTGTACCTTTTTTTCATGGTTTTCGACAGAAAGTTCCATTTTTGTGTGCTCTTTTTTCCATCTGCCTACAGCAGGGATCCGTTGTCAGTGAATTTCAGTGCCCCTTAAGGGCGAAGATCGAAGATTCTAGAAGGCCTACTTTCTCCAGCATGGGGTCTGGCATGGATTCACATGCTCATGAATATTCCCCGTCGTCAGGCTGGGAATCCTCGGTAAAGAAAAAACCAGTATCAGTTTCGTTTCTGATCTGTCTTTCGTAGTAACAACCAATCACTGGTCTCTGCGTCATACTGACCACAGCCAATGACTGCCCTCTACCTAAGCCCCGCCTCTGGCAGCCATCTTCAGATTTTTACCGCACGTTCGTGTGTTGGGATCCTCGTGCTACTGCTCTCGAGCGTTAGCACTATTTTTTTCACATTTTTCTCAAAAACTTCGTTTTTTTCGGTCAAAAGAGCCTCAAGCTCCACCGACTCTCCATCCGATCAACGGGGAGCCGTGTCGGATTCGTCTGCGCCCCTCAAGGGTGAAGATTTCGTCGAGCTACGCTTTTGGAGTTTTCTCGGGCCCGTCCCGGACATGGCCCAGGAGAAGGGAAGCTCGACGCCCGGAAAGCTGTTCAGGGTCTGCCCTGGATGCCAGCTGCAGAACGTCTTTAAGGAGGACGAACACTCCTTTTGTCTTTACTGCTTACATGAGAACAAGACGCACGTGGAGAAGGACTGTGCGTTTTGCGGCAACATGTCGGAGCGGACCATGAAGGACCGCCATCAACGTCTCGCCAACTGGCTGGAAGGGAAGAGCCCGTCCGGCGAGAAGAAGAGGAAGAAATCCAAGCGGTCTTCTAAGACCTTTGAGGACGCCCCGGCGACGGGGGTCCAACACAAGGCCAAGCACCGCGAGTCCGCTGGCACCGGGAGCGCCGAACGGTCGGGCTCTACGGGCGCCAGACAGGGCGCACCCTCCCCGGTACCATCAACCACGAGCCAACGCTCTGGGTCGGGTAAGAGGAAGGCCGAGCACCCGGCGAAGCTCCTGGAGAGGCCCCGGTCGAGCTCGAAGGCCCCATCGGAGGTGGAGCGAGGCAGTGTTCCCCCCCCCCCCCTCAAGGATAAGGCGGTGAGCGCACCTAAGGTGGTGAAGGCCTTAATCCATCCGGCCAAGGCCTGTATCGAGACTGTCGCGGCGGCCCTGGCTCAGACTGTGGAGGCTGCGCCAGTGGTGGCGACCTCGGGGCTCAGTCTCCCTGCCACCTCGGAGGGAGTCCTCTTTTATGCCCATCGATAGGACCCCCGTGAAATCTCCGGCGGAGAAGAAAAAGGGGGGGCAGGGTGTCGTAGACTCGGCTTCGACCTCGGAGGAAGAGCTGATCGAGGTCTTAAGCCACGGCCCCTGATCGCCCGTCGGATTCCCCTCTGCCAGCGCCGCAAGACAACTCGGCGGCCATTTTGTTGGCTATACAGTTCTTATGCACGGAGATAAGGACGAGACTACCGTTGCCAGCGGAGGAACCACTCCCGTCGGGGGACCCAGAACCGGGACCTTCTGGCGTTCCTCCTCCCAAGAAAAGAAGGATTCACCCTCCACCTCCTTTTCAGCCGTCGCGCCCCGTCCAGCCCTCCTCCCCGTCCACGACTCGAGGGGATGATACGGGGACTGACACGGCCGCGACGGGTACGGACGACGAGGTCTACGACGAGGATCTTCCGTCCTCACCTCCCACCAGGGCTTCTCCGCCCGACGAGATTGGATCGTTCCACTCCATGATCGCCAGGGCATCCGATCTTTTCCAACTCTGCCCTGAGGAGAAGAAAAAGGAAGGATTCCTTTATCAACGGCGCGAGGCCAAGAGGAAGACGGTCCTCGCGGTGCCTCTACTGGACGACATTTGGGATGAGGGCCTCGCCCTCCTCAAGAACCCTTCCACGACGCCAGCGAGAAGAGACCGGTACGAAAAGAAGTACCAGGTCCTGGACGCGGCCCCCCTGTGCCTCCGGGCGCAGCCTACCCCGGACTCCGTCGTCTCCGCGGCGACCAGGAAGAAAGCGGGGGGGGTGCGGCCTCCACATCGACTTCCCCGCCGGACGGCGAGGGAAAGAAATTGGACTCTATGGGACGCAGGGTCATCTCGTCTGCAGCAACGACGATTAAGGCGGCCAACGCCTTGGCTATCGTGGCCCGCTACGACAGGGAGCTATGGTACAAACTGGCTCCTCTGCTGGACTTCCTACTGGACGACAAGAGGGCGGATGCCCTGGAGATCCTACAGGAAGGTGAGGTGGCGTCGGACCACGCCATCACTATTGCGACGGACATCGCTGATACGGGATCTCGCCAGTTGGGCAACGGCGTGTGCCTTAGGCGGCGTGGATGGCTCAAGGCTACGGACTTCCGTCAAGACGTACAGACCAGAGGCCTGGACATGCCGTTCGATGGGAACAACCTGTTTGGGAAAACAGTGGACGATTCCCTTCAGGCCATTAAAGCGGACACGGAGACGGCCCGGGCCCTTGGGGTTCTGCAACAACGACGGCCGCCCTTTCGGAGCAGCGGAGGCAAGGGCTCCGGAGTCTACTCGAGATACTTCCTCGTGAAGAGGACGACGGGAGGATGGCGCCCCATCATAGACCTGCGACGTCTGAACAAGTTCATCAAGGCTCAGAAGTTCCGGATGGTCACCCTCCAGCACGTCCTGGGTCAGCTGGAGGAAGGAGACTTCCTGTTGTCGTTGGATTTGGAGGATGCCTACTTCCATATTCCCATCCTAAGGGGGCACCAAAAATTTCTCAGGTTTGTGGTCCAAGGGCATCACTACCAGTTCAAAGCCCTCCCCTTCGGACTACGGTCGGCACCCAGGGTTTTCACCAAGTGCCTTGCACCGGTGGCGGCGCAGCTGTGCCGAGAGGGGATCCACGTCTACCCCTACCTGGACGACTGGCTCAGCCGATCCAAGACGAGGGAGCTCGCCGTGGACCACACGGCAAGGACCGTCCAGCTTCTCACGGACCTGCGATTCTCTGTGAACTACGCCAAATCCCACCTGGTACCCACGCAAGACGCACTGTTTCTGGGAGCGAGGCTCGACACAGTGTCCCTTCTGGCCTCCCCGTCGGAGGAGAGGACCAGGGCCATCCTGGGCAAGGTACAACGGATGTTGGTGGCCGACGCGGCCAAGGGGAGGTCCATCAAGTCCCTCCTCGGAATGATGTCTTCCTGCATCTACCTCATTCCCCTGTGCAGGCTCCGGATGCGCCCGTTGCAAGAGTTCCTGGACGCGCGCTGGATCCAAACGACGGGCAGCTTCGAGGAAAGGATCACGCTCGACGAGAGTTTCCGACGAGCGATCCGGTGGTGGGGCACCCGCGCGCATCTGACGGCGGGCATGGACTTCCAGACCCCAGCCCACCAGGAGACACTGACCACGGATGCCTCCCTGGAAGGGTGGGGAGCGCACACCGAAAATCTGCACGCAAGAGGCCTTTGGCTCCCGACGGAGAAATCACTACATACCAACATCCTGGAGCTCCGTGCAGTGTTTTGGGCCCTCAGGTCCTTCCTTCCGTCCCTCAAGGGCAAGGTGGTGAGGATCTTCACCGACAACACCACCACCATGTTTTACATCAGAAAACAGGGCGGAACCAGGTCCCCAGCACTGTCCAAGGAGGCGCAGGACCTGTGGCATTGGGCCGTCGCCCAAAGGATATTTCTGGTGCCGTTTCATCTGGCAGGGATGAAAAACACCATTGCCGACTCACTCAGCAGGGAGCTGCGCTCGTGCCACGAGTGGGAACTACGGCAGGATCTAGTGGATCGCCTCTTCCGACGGTGGGGGCACACCCCAGATTGACCTGTTCGCGACGGCGACGAACTCTAAGTGCCGGAGGTTCGCCAGCAGGTTTCCCCAGGCGAGGAGCATGGGCGATGCTTTCTCGTTCCCTTGGGAGGGCCTGTTCCTTTACGCGTTCCCTCCATTGCCACTGATGATCCGGCTCATCAACCAGCTCAAGAGGTCACGGTGCAGGATGATCCTCGTCGCACCTGCGTGGCCGAGGCAGATATGGTTCCCGGACCTTCTGGACTTGTCAGCGTCCCCGTCAATCAAGCTGCCGGTGGACGCGGATCTACTCTCCAGGGAAGGAGGCGCCATCCTCCACCACGACCCGAAATCGCTGAACTTGCAGGCCTGGCTCCTGCAGCGCTAGAGTTTGGAGGATACGAACTACCGGCCGACTGCAGAGAGGTTCTTGCAAAGGCCAGGGCGTCCTCGACTCTGAAATGCTACGGACACAAATGGAAGAGGTTCTCTGTCTGGTGCCACGCACAGAAGATTAACCCTCTACGGATTACGGCTCCCCAAGTACTGCCGTACCTGCTGACGCTGGCCAAAGCTGGACTGGCACACGCGTCCATCAAGATTCATCTTGCTGCGATCCCCCGATACACCAGAACCACGGGGCGGACGTCCTTGTGGTCTCATCGTCTGGTGAAAGAGTTCATGAAGGGACTGTTCAGATCGTTCCCGCCGGTGAAGGCTCCGTCCCCGGCGTGGGAGCTCAACGTGGTGCTGACCAAGCTCATGGGACCTCCGTTCAAGCCTCTGCACTCGGCCCCGTTGAAGTTTCTGTCGTGGAAAACAGCGTTTCTTGTGGCCATCACCTCCGCACGACGGGTGGGAGAGATCCAGGCCCTTTCCTGCAAGGCCCCGTACTTGACTTTTCACGACACGAGGGTAGTGCTCAGGACGCACCCCTCCTTCATGCCCAAGGTGCCGTCGGACTTCCACCTCAACGAACCCTTGGTGTTGCCTGTGTTCTTCCCGTCGCCTTCGTCGCCGGCTGAGAGGACTTTGCACTCGCTGGATGTGGCTAGAGCGCTAAAGTTCTACGTGGACCGCACGAAGTGTTTTCGGAAGACGTCACAACTCTTTGTGAATTTTGGACCTGTCAATCAGGGGAAGGCACTCTCGAAGGCTTCCATTTCCAGATGGCTCTCCGGCTGTATCATGTACTGTCATCGGTTGGCAAACCGCTGCCTGGCCGTCCGAGAGCCCATTCCACCAGAGCGATCGCAGCTACCACGGCGTTCCTTTCTGGTGTGCCCCTGCTGGACATATGCAGGGCTCCTACGTGGCGGTCGACGCACACCTTCACGAAATTCTACTGCGTCGATCGGGATTCCAGGGAGGAGTCCAGGGTCGGCCAAGCAGTGCTGTGCAACCTGTTCGCCTGAGGTGAGCTTGGTGAGGAGGGAAGATGCTTAATGTTGAGTTTGATGTAATGCTTAATGTTGAGCCTTTGCCACCTCCCGTGGTTGTGCATGTGTGTACTGCTATGTATTCTTTATTCATGAGCATGTGAATCCATGCCAGACCGCATGCTGGAGAAGGAACAAGTTACTTACCTGTAACTGTTGTTCTCCAGCATGGGTCTGGCATGGATTCACATGCGAACCCTCCCGCCTACCCCTCTGCGGCTCTTCACTTGGTCATACTGCCACTTCACGTGCTTCCAAATCTGAAGATGGCTGCCAGAGGCGGGGCTTAGGTAGAGGGCAGTCATTGGCTGTGGTCAGTATGACGCAGAGACCAGTGATTGGTTATTACTACGAAAGACAGATCAGAAACGAAACTGATACTGGTTTTTTATTTACCGAGGATTCCCAGCCTGACGTCGGGGAATATTCATGAGCATGTGAATCCATGCCAGACCCATGCTGGAGAACAACCGTTACAGGTAAGTAACTTGTTCCTTCTGCCCTCCGACCATGACCGAGGAGGAGGAGGGAAGGTCCCTCTTCAGGCCCTGCACCAAATGCTGGCTACGGAACATGTTTGTGGAGGACAAACACCTGCAATGCCTCTACTGCCTGCACCCAGACCACAAGGTGGAGTGCGAAATGTGCCTCAAGCTCTCCAAGAAGATGACGAGGGACAGTCGCAGTAGACTGGCGGCGTGGCTCAATGCCAAGGCCACTGACCCATGCCCCAAGCAGCGTCATGCCTCACCAAGGACCGGCCAGTCCGAGGAGCGGTCTTCTAAGTCATTTGATGGCGCCTCGTCCATCAGGGCCCAAGATAAAGCCAAGAACCGCAAGTCCGAGTCCACCGGGTTCGCTGAGGAAGTGGGTCAGCTGGTAATTGAGCTCCTCCTCGAAAAGTAAGTCCTCTACCCTGGCTAAACTACGTGAGAAATTGGAGAATACCCAGATGGAGAAGAAGGCCGAACAGCCCAAACAGGCCCATCGGCACAGGCTAAGACCTAGTCAGCGATGGAGTTGGCGACTGCTACTGCCACGACAGCTAAGGGCACTGACCCTGCAAAGGTAGCTCCCATAGCTCCGGTATCTCTACCCCCAAAGGTGCAACACCACCACAGTGACTTTGGCAAAGTCTGCTGGCACACCAGAAGGGGGGCAACCGGCTCAGGCCCCGGTTCAAAACCACCAGGGGAGAAAAGGTGGGGGTCTGGGGGCAAGGAGGCCCCGTAATAGCCCTTCCAGGCCGTGGCCCAAGCCATGGAGGTCTCAGCCACGGACGAAGACCAGGAGTCCTTGCAAGCGGTCCACGAGGACGTTGAAGAGGACGACGGCGCATGGCCTAGTTTTCCTATTCCGCCTTCTCGGCCGAGGGACATTTCCTTGGATTTTCTGTCGACCCTGCACAGCTTGGTGTCAGAGATCCAAATGAGGATGCCTCCGGCTCCTGCAACTGGGGTACCCCAGGTCCCAGATCACCCTCTGGCAAAGAGGAAGCGTCATCCGATGCCCGCATTTCAACCTCTGCCACCACGTCTGGTGCCTTCTCCCCCAGCAGACACTGGTACGTGGATGGATACAGCCACGACGACGACAGCGATACATCGCAGCAGATGGCAAATTGCCATATTTGGATGCTCCAAATAGGGTGTCTCCACCGGATGAGGTGGGATCGTTCCACTCCATGATCTTGAGAGCCTCCAAGCTATTCCAGCTAGTGCCTGAGGAAACCAAGGAGGAGGCACGAGGCTAAGTGAAAGACAGTCATGGCTGTACAGCTTCTGTGCGATGTTTGGAGAAGAGGGCCTGCCCCTCATGAAGAACCTTTGCATGGCTCCAGCCAAACGGGATAGGCTGGAGAAGAAATATCCGGTACCGGACTCCGCACCCAAGTGCCTGAGGTTGCAGCCATCACCGGATTCTGTGGTATCGGTGGCCACAAGGAAAGCGTCTGCCAACCCGTCATCTTCGTTCCCTCTAGACAGCGAGGGGAAGAGGATGACCGCCGAGGGAAGGAAGGTTATTTACACTGCAGCGTCCATTATCAAGGCAGCCATCGCACTGGCGATCGTAGCCAGGTACGACAAGGAGTTGTGGTACAAGATAGGGCCTCTTCAGGAGTTCCTCCCCGCCAATAAAAAGATGAGGCAATCACTCTCTTCCTGGAAGGGGAGATGGCGTCTGTCACTCCATCACAGGAGCTTTGGACATCGCCGTCACAGGGTTCTGGCAAATGGGCAACAGTGTCTGCCTTAGTCGCTAAGTTTGGATGAAGGCCACAAATTTCTGCCAGGAGGTCCAAGCGAAGGTGCTGGACATGCCCTTAGACGGAGATAACCTATTTGGGAAAGTTGACAAGAGCTTCCAGGCCATGAAAGCGGATACGGAGACGGCCCGTTCCCTGGGCACCCTCCAGCAGCACTGCTCTTTTCGCTCCTCCAGGGGAAAGTCGAGCAGGTCTTCAAAAGGCTTCTTCACATTGTACCATCAGCCTTCCAGATCCACAACTCTCGAAGCTTACAGGGGCCGTTCCCAGGCCTACGGTAGCAGAAGACAGCGTCGCCCACAGTGCAGGACGCCGGCGCTGAAGCAAGCCTGAACCGGCCGAGATGTCGAGCCCCCACTCGTGCACCCAGGTGGGAGGCCGGCTGACGAGGTTAGTCAACTAGTGGAGAAATATCACCACCAACAGATGGTTGCTGGATGCTCTTGCCCAAGGACACACGCTGGAGTTTCAACGCAGGTGTCCGCAGATCCCTCCGGTTGCCCGTCAGGAGCAGCACATCCCTCAGCTCCTGGAAGAGGTACGGGCTATGCTGCGAAAAGGGGCGATAGTCCGTTCCCCAGCGACTACGGGGCTCTGGAGTGTATTCCAGATACTTTCTGGTCAGAAAGAAGACGGGGGGGGGGGGGAGGGGCTGAAGGCCCATTCTAGACATACAACGCCAGAACAAATACCTCGAGTCCCAAAAATGCAGGATGGTCATGTTGCAACACGTGCTCAGCCAACTAGAAAGTGGAGACTTTTTAACGTTGTTGGACCTGAACAATGCCTACTTTCACGTCCCTATTCACAAGAAACATTGAAAGTTTCTACGTTTGGTGGTGCAGGGACAGCACTAACAGTTCAAGACCCTACCTTTCGGCTTGAAGTGGGCCCCCATAGTGTTCACAAAATGCCCGGTACCAGTGGTAGCCCATCTACGCCTACTGGGAATACACGTATACACGTACCTGGACGGCTGGCTGATTCGCACTTGCTCGCGGGAGCTGGCCGAATGACACACCGATCCAGCCATCTGCCTACTAACGGATCTGGGATTCTCTGTCAACTATCCAAAGTCCTGCTTAACGCCATCACAGAACGTGCTATTCCTAGGCGCGAGCCTCAATAGGGTGTCTTGCCTGGCGTCACCCTCGTAAGAGAGGATAGCAGCCATTCTGGGGAAGGTGCAGCAGCTGTCGTCGAAGATGGCCACGATGCGGGACATCAAGTCGTTACTGGTCATAATGTCGTCCTGCATCTACCTCGTCCGGCTCTTCAGTTTGCAAATGAGACCCCTCCAGGAATTCCTCGACACTCACTAGATACAGGTGTCCGGAAGCTTCACGGACAATATATCTCCATGAGTTATGTCAAGCGATGGTATGGTGGAGTTCGTTCCAACATCGCCCAAGGCACAGGATTTCAGAGCCCACCATACCAGGAGACGATCACCAAAGACGCCTCCCTATTGGGGTGGGAAGCGCACACAGGACGTCGCTCCAACATCGCCCAAGGCACAGCATTTCAGAGCCCACCATACTAGGAGACGATCACCACAGACGCCTCTCTATCGGGTGGGACGCGCACACAGGACTTCTGCACGCCAGAGGCCTGTGGTTGCCAGAAGTGACGGATCTTCATCAATTTCCTGGAGCTATGGCAGTGTTTTGGGCCCTTAAGTTGTTCCTCTCGTCTCTGAAAGGCAAGGTGCTGATCTTCACGGACAACAGCACCACCATGTTGTACATCAGGAAGCAGGGGGACACCTGATCCCCAGCGTTCTCCAAGGAAGTGTAGGGCTTGTGGTGCTCGTCTGTCGGACTGGATGTAGCTCATTCCTTTCCACCTGGCAGGAGTCAAGAACACCATTGCAGACTCCCTCAGCAGGGAACTGCTCTCCTGCCATGGGTGGGAGTTTCGTCAGGATCAGGTGGACCGCCTGTACATCACGTGGGGCAGGCCCCAGATAGATCTGATTGCGCCGGCAGCGAACTCCAAGTGCCAGTAGTTTGCCAGCACGTTCCACCAGCCAAGGAGCCTGGGGGACGCGTTCTCCTTCCCATGGGAAGGGCTGTTCCTGTACGTGTGCCATCTCCTGCTGCGAGTCATCAACACACTCAGTGTCCGGGCAAGATGATTCTCATTGCCCTGGCGTGGGCGAGACAGATTTGGTATCTGGACCTTCTCAGCCTGTCTGTTTCGCCTCCAGTCAAGCTGCCAGTTGTTCCGGATCTTCTCACCAGAGAAGGAGGCACAATCCTTCCTCACGACTCAGGATCACTGAACCTGAGGGCTTGGCTCCTGCAGCCCTAGAGTTTGGCGGATATGAGTTGCCTGCATACTGGAGGGAGGTCGTTGCCAAGGCCAGGGCGTTGTCTACTTTGAAGTGCTACGGTCACAAGTGTAAGCATTTTGCTCCATGGTGCCGGTCTCAGAAGATTACCCCTCTGAGGGTCACGGCCCAGCAGGTTCTTCCATGCTTGCCATCCTTGGCCAAGGCCGGACTGGCACACGCCTCTTTCAAGGTACATCGGGCGGCTATTTCCCTCTACACCCGGTCTCCAGGAAGCTCCCCACTTTGGTCTCATCGACTAGTAAAGGAGTTCCTCAAAGGACTTTTTCGATCTTTAAAGCTGGTGAAGGCTCCTGCGCCAGCGTGGGAACTCAACGTGTTTCTGATGAGGCTCATGGGGGCTCCCTTTGAGCGTATGCATCATCATCCCCCCACCCCCATTCCTCTTGTGGAAAACAGCTTTCTTTGTGTCCATCACCTCTGCCAAGAGGGTAGGTGAGATCCAGGCCCTATGCTGCAAGCAACCATACCTGACTTTCCACGATTCGAAGGTGGTGCTGCGGATGCACTTCTTCCATGCCGAAGTTTCCTTCGGAATTCCACCTCAACAGGCCTTTGCTGTTACTTGTTTTTTTTCCTGAAGCCTTCGTCACCGGCTGAAAGGGCTTGCACTCGCTGGAAGTTGCACGTGCTCTGAAGTTCTATATGACACGCACAAAGAGTTTTCGGAAGACTTCACAACTGTTTGTGAACTTGTGAACCATGGAAAGTGTTGGGGAGAATTCTCAGAAACGTGCTAATTCCTCTCTACCTTAGAGACCGCCAGTACTTTTGCTGGACTCTAGGACTTTTTAATTTTCAACCTGGAGAGAGAGACCTTTTTCCCACTCTCTCATGTATTTTACTGTGATTTAAACACTGTTTCTTTTGGTTATGTAGTCTGACAAACTCCCTAGGCATCATCTTTTCACATTGTGACACTAAGCACCTTCAGTGCAGTGGCCCAGGGAAGTCTTACAGATTTCCCCAAGGTTTAAATACCTTCTGTTGGATAAACTACTGTTTCCAAGAGCAGTGAAATTGACTTTACTTACATTTGTAACTTTCAAGACCCACCACACAATATCTTACAATAGGGTGCTGGAGGGGTTACTTAGTATCCCCTTTGTCTAGTTTCTCATGTAACATTTTTATGTTACCTTTTCTACAATTAATGGCTGTTGGCAGTAGTTTACTTAACTACCATTGGGGGTTTTTACCGCAGGCTGCGTTTGCAGCTGCAGTAAAGCACCCATGGGTGCCCATTTTGTCAGAATGGTCCGGACTTGTTTTTTCGCCATTTCTTGTTGGAAAGGTCCTTCTTGAGATTTACTCTGCACACCAAACCAGGTTTGGTCCCTTTGTTCGTTTTGTCTTTGGCGGGATTCACAAATGAAGCCCGCCTCTGGCTCCAGTATGTCTGGCAGGGGCAGGAAGTGAAGGGAGGTACCCGAATGCACCCAAAGGTAATTGGCCGGCCGGCTGACTGTCTGGCAAGGACAGTCACCCTGCTGTGTGATTGACAACTAGTCTGGAATGAATTGGAAAATCCTGCATAAAAGGCAAGGCTTTTTGGCTTCGAAGGCAGAGTCGACCACTGAAGAAGAACTTGGAAGAGATGCCTGCTGCAACTCCTTGACCGCTGGTTTGCCCGGTGAAGCCCTGCTGTTGTGCTGAAGCTCCAAATTCGCCTCGACTAGAGAAGCCCTGCAAGGACTTCTCCCCTTGAGTTGGTGAGACCAATCAACTCCAAAGTGAACTCGTTTGGACATCCTCTCGAAGCTGGCTCTTCTGCTGCTGGAACCGAAGTGCCAGGGAGAGGAACACCAAATCGAGTGGATTGCTTTTAAGTCAGACCTGAGCACCTGGAAGTTCGACTTCCTTGAAGCAGGGCTGACCAAGCCTGAGCCACCTCAACAGCGTGCTGGACCCCAGAAGCAAGGAAAGTCTGAAGTGGTATGCAATAACAGCAGTGTTGCTATTTGCTGTCAGACACGAGGAGCTGAAACGCTGATGTGCCATTGAATTGAAGTTACCCTTTGCTGTTGCCGATCCTCCCGTTGTGTTGCAGGAGTCCCCAGAAGTCCTCCCTCTTGTCCCCACGACTGAGGCACAGGAGGAAAAGGATCTGCAGAGCCACACAGGAGCAGAAGCCAGCTGGAACCATTTCTTCTAACCAAAGGTACTGTACAGTCTAAGAGAACTTACCTCTTGTCTTGTAGCCTTACTTGTTCTCATTTGAGACTTGTCTTGGTGGCTTCTGTAGTGTTGCTTGCATCTTCTACCCCTCACAAGCCTCCCAGCTTGTGGCCCTACATTGATTCTACTTTTTCTACAAAGACTTCTAAAACATTGTGCAAAACTTTTACTTACCTGCAAGAAGTGCTTCAGTTCACCTAGACATTTGCCCATTTGACATTGGCTGGCATGGCTCCATGAATGACTCTTCTCTCCTCTGATTGTGCGTTGGTACCTTCCTTCCAGGCAAGAGTTAATGTACTTTGCATTGGAGGGGGGGGGTCAACATTACTTACTTACCTGCTTAAGAATATTTGTGATCTCTTGTCTTATTCTAAAACCTCTTTACTTTGACACACATCTCAGTATTGATCTAAATGTACCAGTGATATATTAATGTCCACCGTGTCCTAGCTATTTATGTCACCTGAGGGTGTAGGAAGTGTCTGTGTGCCATCCCAAATTTGCTGATTTAGAGAAACTAAGTGTGTATTTTGGAGTGTATTTGTGTGTTACTATTACATTTCCCCTTCTGAAGAAGCGTATTCAAACTGACTGTTAAATTAATAATTGTTTAATCAAGAAACCTTTTGTTTAAGAGTTTATTTGGATACTTGTGACTGTGGATCTCTGTGTAACCACCCTACTGCTCACATTGACCCCTCTTGAGATGAGCCTGGCTACTCAGCCACACTACCAACCTGTGTACTACAGACTTATACCAAAGGTTGGGTTCCTATTGCCAGTAGGTCAAGGTTGTTGTAGTGCACCCAAACCAAGTGCCTTGACCAAGGCTTCCATTTCAAAGTGGCTCTCCGGCTGCATCACGCACCGTTATCGGTTGACGAACCCACCGCCTCCCGGCCATCCGAGAGTCCATTCCACCAGAGCAATGGCTGCAACAACGGCATTCCTGCCTGGTGTGCCCTTGCTGGACATTTGAAGGGCTACTACGTGGACATCCAAGTACACCTTCATGAAGTTCTACTTCGTCGACAGGGATTCAAGATGAGTCATGGTCGTCCAAGCAGTGCTACGCAACATGTTCGCTTTAAGTGAGTGTGTTCCAGAGTTAGGGGTTAATTGCTTCTGTTGAGCCTTGCCATCTGTCCCTGGTTGTGTAATGTGGTACTGCTATCTATTTGTTATTCATGAGCATGTGAATCCATGCCAGACCCATGCTAGAGAAGGTTTAAGTTACTTACCTGTAACTCTTGTTTGAGGGGATTGGGTCCTCCGGCATATTCCATATCTATGACAGTAATCACCACAGCTGTGCTGCTTCGGAAAATCTTTCTGCGTCGATGATGTCGTCCTCGAGGACCTCCTCCGACGGCTGACGTCACCAGATGTTATAAGTAGGACGCACAACGCTCATAGCCTTAGTTCAGTTTTTTCCGCGAACGT
The DNA here is from genome assembly GCF_040938575.1 of Ambystoma mexicanum. Lineage (NCBI taxonomy): Eukaryota > Metazoa > Chordata > Amphibia > Caudata > Ambystomatidae > Ambystoma > Ambystoma mexicanum. The sequence goes on from NC_090921.1 coordinate 659,528,264, forward strand.
GTTCCCTTCGGAGATCTCAGCGTGCCTCGAATCTTTGGAGTTTCTGTTATTTCGGTTCTTCGAACCTGTTTGTTTGTGTAGTATTGTACAGGATGTGTTCCTCTTCTTCCATCCTGCTACCGGGCTTCAAGAAGTGTGGGGACTGCGGGTCCAAGATGTCGGTCACGGACTCGCACAACACCTGCCTCTGGTGCCTCGGGGAGGCCCACGATACGGACGACTGTGTCGAATGCCAGTCGCTCACGGCCAAGGCCTTGCGGGACCGCAAGAAGAAGCTGTCGGTAGGTCTGGTGTCTAAGCCCCGGAAGTCGAGGTCTACGGAGCTTTTGACGGATGACTCGAGAGGCGACTCTCCGTGTCATCGTCGGAAGTCCAGTGGGTCTCCTTCCAGGAGTCGGTCTCGCCACTCCTCCGCCTCTTGGAGGCATTCCCGGAAGCGCTGGCATCGGTCGCCTTCCCAGTCCTCTTCTGATGACTCCGCCCATCGGCGGCTCGCTTATCCCACCATGCAAGCGGCACGGAGGAATGGGCTTCCTTCGGGAAGCATATGCTAGCGATTCTTGAATCGCACGGCACCGGTCCATCCACGCCTCCGAGTGGGGTCGGTTGGCACCGGCCGAGAGATACCGCTCGTACGCCTTCGGGCTTGGTTGGTCGGCATGGCTCGCGGGAAAGGTCCCGCTCGGACAAGGGAAGCTGTTCTCGCCATGCCCGTTCCAGGTCCCGGTCCTCGACGCGCTCGAGACCGCGTGATCCTGTGCCGTCTTCGTAGAAGACGTCGACGCCTGTTGCGCCAAGGTCGTCAATGATTTCTCTCGAGGCTCCGTCTCCGAGGGGGTCGTTGACGCTGTCGGCGCCTAGGTCGTTGAGAGACACGCTTGGAGCCCCGGATTCGAGGCCTGTGTTGACACCGTCGATCCTGGCGGTGCTGCAGCTGACGTCGATGCCGATTCGCTCGACGCCGTTTCTGTCGGCTTCGGCTCCCTCGAAGCCTTTCGAGGCGGTGGTGTTGGAGCGGCCCCATGGCACGGGGTTAGCCCCTAGAAAGGCTCTGGCTAAGGTCAGGCATAGCTTTGGTCCCCAGGGTTCTTCCTCTCACCGCCTGGAGTACATTTCAGAGGGTGATGAAGGATCTGATGAAGGCTTGGTTCCGGTTACGGTACCAGATGAGCTTCTCTCGGGCCATAGCCAGTTTGATGACCTGAGGCATTCACTGCATGATGCCAGTGGACTGGACACCTCTCCGGAGGTGGAGTTTTGTAGGCGGGAGCCTGGCACTCATGCCAATTCTTCACACCGGCGCCTTATGTCTCGGGTCATCGAGTACTTGGGATGGTCGGCTCCCGCAGGGGAGTTCATTCAGGATGATCTCACGGACATCCTTGATCTTGGTCCCCCCACTGACCCGGTACTGCTGTTTCATATGGCTCTGCAGAGAAGGGTGGCAACGGCTTGGACTGCTCCGGAGAGTCTCCCGGCAGTGGGCAAGTCTTTGTCGCGAAAATACCGTCCAGCCAGTAGCGACCCCTGCTACTTGTCCAGGCACCCCACTCCGAAGAGTTTGATGGTGCAGGCGGCTACGGCCCCGGCAAAGCAGGCGTCGTATCCTACCATCCCTCCGGATAGGGACGACAAACGTTTTTAGGATTGGGTGAAGAAAGTGTTTTCTTCAGGGGGTATGGCGCTTCAGGCGGCCAACTCCATATGTGCCTTGTCTCGTTTCACACACACTCTGTGGAACTGTGTTGCATTAGCGGCTGAACATATTCCCGAAGCGGACGAACGGGATGGTTTCCTTGCTATGGTTCAGGATGGCAAGGATGCCATGTGTGAGGCCGTTCAGTCGGGTTTGGACATGGCAGATTGTGTCAGCCAGTCCATGGCGGCGAGCACCGTAATAGGCATGTTTGCGTGGTTGCGGAAGTCTGGGTTCGCTCCTGATGTGCAGTCCCGGCTCCTCAACATGCCCTTTGACGGTGAACATCTTTTTGGCAGCAAGGCTGACGAGAGCCTTGAGAGGTTGCAGACCTCCAAAGCTGCAGCAAAGTCGTTGGGCACTGCAGTTCGACAATCTCTGCCTTTTCGTCCTAGGGGACAACAATGGAGGGGAGGTTCCTTTCGCTATTACTCTTCCTTCAGTAAAGTGAGAGGAGCTAGCAGTCGGAGGCCACCGTAAGAGTGCCAGAGGTCGAAAACAGGGTACTCGAGGTGCCAAGGCCGCAGCCGCTACCACACAGTCATGAGGCCAGGTCCCATGGTTCGCCGGTTGGGGGAAGGCTGGCGCAGCATCTTGTAGAGTGGCGCGCCATTACTTCAGATGTGTGGGTTCTGGAGATCATAACCCACGGGTACTGTCTTCCCTTTCGGCAGAGGCCTCACGACAATCCACCTGGGAACCTCTCTTTGAAGAGTCCGGATCCGTTCCTTGCGCAGGAAATTCAAGCCCTGCTGGAGAAAGGCGCCATAGAACTGGTGCCTGTAGCGGAGAGGAACAAGGGATGGTATTCCCCTTATTTTTTGATTTCGAAGAAAGACGGGGGATTGAGACCCATCATGGACTTGCACGGTTTGAACAAACTCCTCAGGAAGGACAAGTTTAAGATGGTTACTCTCAAGTCCTCCAGGCCCTTCAACTTCAGGATTGGTTGGTGTCTCTCGACCTCAAGGACGCTTACTTCCATGTGCCGATCCATCCCAAGCACAAGAAGTGCCTGAGGTTCGCGGTTGGCGACTCGCACTTTCAGTTTCGGGTCCTGCCGTTCGGATTGACCTCTGCCCCGAGGGTTTTCCCAAGCTCATGGTGGTGGTGGCAGCGCATCTCAGGAAAGGGGGGGGATTTACTTCTACCCCTACCTGGACGATTGGTTAATCAGGGGGTGCTCTCCCGAGCAAGTCCTGGATCATCTGTCTGTCACCTGCCACTCCTTTCACAAGCTGGGCTTCTCCCTCAATTTAAAGAAGTCCCATTTGACACCAACACAACGGCTCCAGTACATCGGAGCAGTGCTCGCAACATCCCTGGGGCAGTGTTTTCCTCCCCAGGTGAGGGCTCTTCACATTCAGCAGATGGTGCACAAGTTTCAGCATGCCCAGAATCTCCCAGCGTCCGAGATCTTGAGACTGCTCGGCCTCATGGCATCCTGCATTCTTCTGGTGCCAGAGGCTTGTCTGCGGATGAGATATTTGCAGTGGGCACTCAAGCTCCAGTGGTCTCAGTCCTCCGGCAGGCTGTCGGACCCTGTTCAGGTGCCGCCCTTGGTCGTCCAGACCTTCTGTGGTGAGCCGTCGAAGGCAATCTGATGAAGGGGGCCCTATTTTGGCTGCCCTGGCCGGAGGTGACGATCGTGACGGACGCATCCCTCACGGGATGGGGAGCTCATGCCAACGAGTTGACAGTCCGCAGTCGTTGGTCTCCGTCGGAGTCCAGACTCCATATCAATCTGTTGGAGCTGAGGGCCGTCAGGCTTGCCCTGAAGGCTTTTCTGCCGAGGAAAGAGTGTCCTGATTCTAACGGACAACACGGTGGCCATGCACTACCTCAACAAAAAGGCGGGGGGCAGGGTCACTTCCTCTGTGCAGGGAGGCGATGCAGCTCGAGTTCTGGGCCATCCAGCAGGAGGTTTCGATCTCGGCTGTTCATCTGGCCGAGACGACAACGAGACGGTGGACGCTCTGAGCAGGCAGAGCATGATCTCTCACGAATGGGAGCTGGCGCTGGAGATTCTCCTGGAGATCTTCGCCCTTTGGGGGACCCCTTAAGTGGATCTTTTCGCCTCCCGTGTCAACCGGAAGTGCGAAAGGTTCTGCTCGCGGGAATTTCCTCCAAAAGGAGCCTTAGGAGACGCGTTCGTGGTGGAGTGGTCATTCCCACTGCTGTACGCGTTTCCTCCAGTCCCTGTCATCCCGCAAGTACTGCAGAGGTTACGGAGGTTCGGTTCCCGGATGATCCTCATTGCCCTGGCATGGGCCCGGAGGACATGGTACCCAGACCTTCTCGACTTGTCCATCTGCCCTCCACGTTGTCTTCCCTACCGAGACGATCTGCTCTCACAGGAGGGGGGTCAGGTTCTCCATCCAGAGGTCAGATCCCTCAACCTTCACTCTTGGCTTCTGAAAGGTTGAGGTATAAGGATTGGGACCTCCCTGAAGACGTGATGAGGTGTTGTTCTCAGCCAGGCGGCTGGCAACAAAGTCTCTGTGCTGTTGGAGAAAGTTCTGCGACTGGTGCGGAGTTAAGAATGTGGATCCTTTTGAGTGTGACATTCCCATGGTTCTGTCTTTTTTGCTTTCCTTGGCCCACAGGGGCTTGCAAGTGGGGACCATAAAAGGTTACCTGGCGGCGCTATCCATCTTTAAGCGGTCGTCTGAAGAATGTTCCTATTTTAAGATTCCTTTAATTTCTCTATTTTTGAAAGGGCTCACTAATGTGTTTCCTCCGTCACCTTTTCTGGCTCCCGGTTGGGATTTGAACCCTGTTCTTAAGTTTCTTATGGGTGCTCCGTTTGACCCTTTGCATTCTTGCCCTTTGAGACTGTAAACTCTGTTTTTGGTTGCGGTTACTTCCGCTCGCAGAGTGAGTTACAGGAACTTTCAGTTAAGCCACCCTTCACTGTGTTTCATAAGGACAGGGTTATCCTTAGAGTTCGTCCTTCTTTTGTTCCGAAGGTGGTTTCGGAATTTCATTTGAGCCAGAAGGTTGTTCTTTCGGCGTTCTATCCTCCTCCACATCCTGGAAAGGAAGAGGAGAGGCTCCATAGGCTTGATCCTAGGAGAGCGTTGAGCTTTTATATTTCGTGCATGTCCCGGGTCAGAGTGGACAATCAACTTTTCATTGGTTATGCTGGAAAGCGTTTGGGACAAGCTGTGACGAAACAGACTTTTTCTCGTTGGATTATTTTAGCTATCTCCGAGTGTTACCGCTTGGCGGGTAAGGACCCTCCGGCTGGCTTGCGGGCCCATTCCACCAGGGGAGTGGCTGCGTCTACTGCCCTGCAGAGGGGTGTTCCTATTCATCACATCTGTGATGCAGCCACCTGGGCTTAGTACATACTTTTGTATGGCACTACTCCCTCGATTCCATCTGAGGGCAGGATCTGGCCTTTGGCAAGGCAGTCCTTTATTCCGCAATTTGATTGGGCATGCTAAATTTGTGTTCTAAATTCTTTTCCCACCTCCTTGCTTGCTACTGCTTTGGGAGTCTGTCATAGATATGGAATACGTCGGAGGACCCAATCCCCTCGAAGAACAATTTACTTTCTTACCTGGTAACGTTCTTTCGATGGGATGGTCCGACGACGTATTCCATATCGCTCCCTCCCTACCTTCCCCATTGCATAATTTCTTTTGCGATTGCAGCTTGCGTTCCGCAAGGCCTTGTGTGTCTGACTGGCAGAAAACTGGTGGCACACGTTCTGGGGGAAAAAAACTACAACTGAGGCTATGGGCGTCGTGCGTCCTACTTATCACATCCGGTGACGTCGCCATCGGAAGAGGTCCTCGGGGACGGCACATCGACGTCATCGACGCAGGACGCAGACGCCGAAGATTTTCCAAAGCAGCACAGCTGTGGACATTACCTGTCATAGATATGGAATACGTCGTCGGACCATCCCATCGAAAGAACGTTACCAGGTAAGAAAGTAACTTGTTCTTTTAAGTGAAAGTGAAACTGTATTTTCTTTTACCGAGGATTCCCAGCCTGACAGCGGGGAATATTCATGCGCATGTGAATCCATGCCAGACCCCATGCTGGAGAACAACCTTTTTGCTGCTTTCCCTCTATTGTACTCCCAATAAAACCTTAACCGCCTCACCTCAATTTTCTGCTGATTTGAAAGTGTCCTGACTCTTTGAGGCAAGTGAAGCCTTTTTGCTTCCCTCCTTGCCTTGGTAAGTTCAGGTGTTTTTGGCGCATGGACCAGTCCCTATGGCTATCCGTGCATTGGGGAATTCCTTTTTTATTTTGCACGGTACACGTCCCCTTACTTTTACATTTTATCATACCATATACTCTAAAATGGCAGTGTCACAAGACTTCACCCTGTCCTTTGGCATCTCGTCTTTCGGCCCTCGAAGGGCCAAATTTGCCATATATGGTAAGCACTTTAACGTGGAAAGCCTCAGCATTTTTGGGCAAAGCAGCAGCCAACTGTTTTTGTTGCTTTGACAGATGTGGTGGCTGAAAAGAAAGATTCCTCTTTTAGTAACTTTCCCTCCATAGTTTATGGACCCCCAAACCTTCTTCTTTTATTTTATTTTTTAACCTGTCCTGTTTTTATAGAGGAAGTGAAACCTTCAGCTTAACTCCCCTGGCCTTTTGCTCATTTTGTTATGGGGAAACTGATCAGTCCTATAGGCCATCAGTACTGGGAAAGTTTCCCTCTTGGCCTTTTAAGTAACATTTTAACAGTGCATTTGGGGAATACTTTTGTATCGCCCAAGTCTTCTACACGTCGGATTTTTGGTTAAAGACAAATTAGTGGCAGCAATTAGATTTTTTAAATTTGTTATTTCTAGTGTGCGCATTTGTGTTTACAGCGTATGGCTATTTATTGAGCGTGGATAGTACCCTAAAATGGCCATGCCACAAGATTTTCACTTGTTCTTTGGTGATTTAGTTTGGCCTTCTTCCTGCCTTGCCAAGAAATCCCATATAAGGTCATTCACTGGCCCGAGAAAGCTCCTACTTTCGTGTGCTAGTGATGCTTTTGTGTGTGCTTGGCCCAGAAAGTGGGTGGGACTGTCATGTCACATTCCACATCCGCGGTGCCTGCAAGTCTAGGTGTGTGGCATGAGTGAAACCCACAGTAGTCCCTGATTGGACCACTGCTGGCTGTTAAGATGGTGCAGATCCTTACCATTGGTGGGCTTGGACTTGCTTCTAGCCAGGATTTCTGATAAGGGGACGTCTCCTGCAGCCATTTCTACAGATCAGCGTTTGAGCCAAGATTTCCTCATCGACAAATGGCCAACTGAAGATCCGACGAAGACTCCTGAAGAGGCCTGGCATCCGTTCCTATGTCTGGCCTGGTGCAACCCTGTGCTCAGCCCTTGGACTAGTGGGACCAACTAGTCCCCTGACGCCTTCTCGAGGATCCAGCCGTCTGGTGCCTTCAGGGGTGGCCCTGGACCACCCAGACGATTTACCAGCTCCATCGTTGTTAGGGAGAATTCTCAAAAATTGGCTAATTCCCTCCACCTTAGAGCCCCCCAGCAACTTTGCTGGATTTTGGACTCTCATGTATTTTAATGTGATTTTATACACAGTTTCTTTTTTGGTTATGGAGTCTAACCAACTCCATGGGCATCAGCTTTTACAATTGTCACACAGCACCTTCGGTGCAGTGCCACATGGAAGTCTTCCAGATTTCCCATGCTTTAAATACCTTCTCTGGGATCAACTACTGTTTCCCAGAGCAGTAAAGTGAAATTGGCTTTACTTGCATTGTACTTGCTAGACCCAGTACACCCTATCTTACAATAGAGTGCTGGATGGGTTACTTGGTATCCCCTGTGTCTAAATGCTCATGTAACATTTTTCATGTTACCCTTTCCTCAATTGACTGGCTGGTGGCAGTGGTTTAGTTTTGAGCTGCCTTCGTTTGCATTTACCGCGACCGTTCGTGGCTCCGGTAAAGTAACCGCAGGAGCCATCTTTTTCAAAATGGTGTCCAGCCATCTTTGGTAAAATTTTTATTTTTTTTATAAAGCGCCTTACGCCAAAGCGCTGAACATCAGAACAACATGCTACAAAAAACAATAACAGTGGGAGCAACATACAATAATGAATCAGTCCAACAAAACAGTGTGAAGAGCAATTAAACTGGAGGGAAGAGGGGAAGCAAAGCAGTAGAACTGAGAGGGAAAGGGAGCGGGAGTGGGGGGAGGAGGAGAAGGAGGAGGAGGAGAAGAGGGAGGGAAGGGGAAAAGGATGGGAGTGGGGAGGAGGGAGAGAGGAAGGAGATGATCAAATGGGGAGAGAGGAAGGAAGGAGGGGGGCTGGAGAGGGAAGGGGTTTCATGGTGGAGAATGGAGAAGGGGAGATTTAAGGGATGTGCGGCATGAGGAGAAGGAAGGAATAGAGCGGATAGAGGCATGGAGTTCCAGTGTAGGGGAGGCAAGGAGCTGGAAGGAACGGGAGGGGAAACGGGGATGGAGGGACGGTGAGAAGGAAGTGGTCAGCAGAATGAAGGGAGCGGGAGGGAGTGAAGAAAGAGAGGAGAGAAGAGAGATAAGGAGGAGCAAGACCATGGAGAGATTTAAAGACTAGGCAGAGGAAGTGAAATTTAAGTTTGGAGTGAAAGGGGAGCCAGCCAAGGGAGGAAAGGGAAGCAGAGATGGAGTCTCAGGAGGAGAGGAGACAGAGGGTATGGATGGCAGAATGGTAGATGGATTTGAGCGGGGCGAGATGGGAATTAGGTAGTCCAAAGAGTAAGGAGGAGCAGAAGAGGCGAGAGAAGATAAGGGAGGAGATTAGAAGTTTAGTAGCATGTAAGGTGAGTGAGGGGCGGACTTTGCCAATGTTAGAGGTGGAAGCGACAGGATCCAGAGGGGTGAGAGATATGGTGGGAAAAAGAGAGAGGAGTCGAAGTGAATTCCTAAGTTGAATTCCTAAGTTGCAAGCGTGGACAGAGATAGGGAGATTAGAAGGAGGAAAGTGAATGAAAGGGGGAGCTGGGCAGGAATAGAGTTGGAGGGGAAGAATAAGACTTCAGTCTTGTCAGTGAGAAAGCGGGAGGACACCCAGTTTTTTTTTTATAGCGAAAGACGGGAAGAGTTTTTGGTGGAGGTCGAGAGAGAAGGAAAGGAAGAGCTGAGTATCATCGGCATAGTAATGGCGGGAAATGCCGAACGCAGAGAAACAGGGGCGAGGAGGGAGGTGTACAGTGAGAAAATGAAAGGGCCAAGCACCGAGCCTTGGGGTACACCGTAATCCAGCAGCTGGGTTGGAGAGGACCGGCCTCCCCAGGAGACAGTGAAAGAGCAGGAGGAGAGATTGAAAGATAGCCAGTTAAGAACAGAGCCTTTGAATCTAAAGGAAGAAAGAGTGTTGAGAAGAAGGGGTTGATCAACCGTGTCGAAGGCAGCAGAGAGGTCAAGAAGAATAAGGACAGAGGATTGCTTAGATTGTCGAGAGGAGGGAGTTAAGGATGTAGGTTAGGGCTGTTTCAGGAGAGTGTTTAGGACGGAAACCAGATTGAGTGGGGGGAAGGAGAGAGAGATTGGAAACAAAGGTAGAGAGCTGAGAGTAGGCAAGACGCTCGAGAAGCTTAGAAAGAAATGGGAGAAGAGAGATGCGGCGGAAGTTAGCAGTAAGAAGGGGATCAGCAGAAGGCTTCTTCAGAATCGGAATGATATTGGCATGCTTGAAGGAAGAGGGGAAGGTGGCAGAGGAAAGGCAAGTGTTGAGGAAGGACGTTAGGTAAGGAATAAGAGAGGATAGATCTTGGGGATAAGAAGGGAGGGGAGAGGGTCAGTTGGAGCAGAAGAGGGGTGGGCTTTGGAGAGGAGGATGGTGACTTCGGAGGGAGAAGCGGGCGAAAAGTCAGACATGCAGGATGAGGGGAGGGTGAGAAGGGGACAGGGGGGAAGAGGTCTTTGTAGAAAGGTCCTTCTAGAGAGTTTCTCTGCGCGCCAAACCAGATTTGGTCTTTGTTCCTTTCGCCTATAGCGGGGTTTCTGAGAGAAACCAACCTCTGGCACCAGAGTGTCTGAGGTAGGCGGGAAGTGAGGGAGGTGCCCGAAACTCTGTGCTTCGTCTCCTAGGAGACCCAAATGCACTCTGTGGTGATTGGCTGGCTGACGGTCCGGCAAGGACAGCCACCCTGATGGGTGAGTGACAGCTAGGCTGGAATGAATGGGAGAGAACTGAATAAAAGGCAAGTCTTTTGGCTTGGAAGGCTGAGTCGACCACTGGACCAAGGAACCGAAGAGCTTGAAGAGGACACCTGCTGCAACTCCTGGTCTGTTGGTTTGCCTGGTGAAGCCCTGCTGCAGTGACTACTTGCCAAGAGGGACACCAGATTGTGTGTTACTTTTAAGATGGCCTAAAGCTTTTGGAAGGTCCTCCGGACTACCTCGAATCAGGACTAACCAAGCCTGAGCCCGCGCTGCAGTGTGTGGAACCCCAGAAGCAAGTACAGTCCACCTTGACAGCCAGGAACTGCGCTTATTGCCATTTGCTGTACCGCAAGGAGCGGAAATGCGAAACAGCCACTGAAAGTAAAGTTTTCCGGTTGCCAGTTTTGACAGTGCCAGTGCAGGAGTCCCACAACACCCTCCCTCTTTTCCCCACGACTGAGGCCCAGGAACAGCGAGATCTGCAGAGCTGCACAGGAACAGAAGTCATCAGCTGCATCTTTTCTTCTTTACCAATGTACTGTAAAACAAGTCTAAGAACTTTCCTTTTACTGTAGAAGTGGCCTTACATTTGATTCTTCTTTCATCAAAGACTCCTATGAACTTGTGCAAAGACTTTTCCATTACTTACCAGAAGTGCTTTATCCTATCCAAGACTTTTACCTATTTACTTTGGCTTAGCCTATTGAATTGAATGACTCTTCTAGTGAACTCTAAAAGTATGTGCACTGCTTTGGAATATTTGTGGTTTCTTGTGTTCTTATAAACATTGCCTTTTACCAACTTTTAAAGAGTATTCTGAATGCCACCGTTGTTACTGAAGTCACCCGTGGGTGTAGGTTGTGTCTGTGGGCCATCCCAAAAGGGCCTTGTCTGATTCAGAAACTCAGTGTACAGTATTGAAGTATATTTGTGTTACTATTCTATTACTCCCTTCTGAAGAAGGCTTTATAACTGACTGATAAATTATTAATTGTTTATGCAAGAAACCTTGAGAGTAAGAGTTTATTTGAATACCTGTAATTGTGAATCTTAGTAACTCCCCTACAGCTCACATTTCCCCTCTTGAGATGAGCCTGGCTGCTCAACATGCTACAAAAACGGTGTAGTACAAGCTTATACCAAAGGTTGGCTTGCCTATACCTTTAGTCATAGTTGTTTGTATTGTGCCCAGAGGGTACTGCATTCAAACTTTGCCTAACAATCGTTGACTACTTTGCCAAAGCTGTTGCTGTTTTGCCGTTGCAACCAGAACTTTGGTAGTCGCGAGCTTCTGGTACAAGTCGCCTACCCTCCGAATTTCAGGGTCCCACCATCAAGGGATCCTGTCCTGGAAGGGCTTCTGTGCACACGACTGGAAGGACGCCTGTTGTCACTTGTGTGTGGAGACAGTCGCTGGAACTCTCCTGCCACTGTCCTGTGAAGCGTGTTGAAGTGGCCTGCGTCAGTGAATCTTGCATGTCTGTATTGCATGGGGTTGCATTTGGACCTATACAGAAGAATCCTAGCACCCGCAGCTCCTGGGCACCTCTCACTGGAATCAATGTTGTGAAATCCAACCTCCAGCAGCCCCCTAGTGTTAAGCAGAATGTTCATTTCTTGTATTCATTCCCCTTAACCTGAGACCCGCAGCCCTTTTGTTGGACTTCTAGGATTTTTTGTTTTGCCCTCCTGAGTGAGTGGGACTTTTTACCACTCACTCATTCTTTTGCTCTGAGATGGGAAGCCTATTTTCCTGCTACTGTATTCTTTTTGCTTTGAATGGAGTCATGATTTCCGCCATATATTTCACTACAGACCTCGGTAATACATGTCTGCAGCACACTATTTGCAGTGTTGCTGGGAAGTCACTTGGGCTTCCCTTCCTGTTCTTTATCACTTTTTCCTTAGAACTACTGTTCTCAATGATAGTAAGGTGCTTTTTTACTTACCTTTCTTTTTGTGGGATCGGCACACACCTTTACGTGGAGTGATGAGGGGCCTACATAGTAACGCCTGTCCCACTGCTTCTGTAACTTTTAAACCTAAATGGCTGATTGCAGTGGATACCTTTATTTTAACCATTTTTGTGTTAGTTACTTGCATACTGTTTCCACAGCTGCAATACAGCACCCATGGGTGACTATTTTCCCAAAAGGGCCCCAGTCTTCTTTTATCGTCATTTTATGTGTGTTCCTTCTTGTCCCTTCTACCATTCTAGGTGGGGGTGGGGTCCTCTTTGAGTTTTGCCTTTGGCAGCACCCCTTTGTGAAGCCTGCCTACGCTCCAGTGTGTCTGCTTAGGCAGGAAGTGAGGGAGGAGCCCAAACACCTCCATGACCTTTGTTTTAGGGTATGCCTGACTGGAACCAGTTTGAACTTGGTGGTCTGTCCTCCAAGGACAGCCACCCCAAGGTGGTTGACAGGTACATGGGATTGAATTCGCTTTTGGAGCACTGTTTCTACTGTTTGGATGTTCACCCAGTTGCAGTTGCCCAGGCCGATCAGCCTGTGGCCATCCAGGGAGACTCCTCCAAAGCTCCTTAACTTTTTCCAAGACCAATTAACGTGTTATCTTAACTTGTTTGCTTACAGTAAATCCTTTGAATCTCTTGGCTTGGGCATGTTTGTTTCCCTCCAAAACCTAAACTTAATACCTCCTTACTTGTTGGGGAAAAGACTGCCTAAACCTTATAAGAGTTGCTACTAGTATTGCTTACCTGTGAGTGTTCCTCTTTACATTCTTGACCTTATCTAAACTTGAATACTGCAGAATTGATTTAAAATAAGTACTTTTACTGACCTTAAATAGCGTCACTCCGTGTGTGGATAATATGTACATGTAATGGGTTATTTATAGCATGCTTAATACCCAGAGGTTTCTAAGTGCAGTCCCGGGGATTGAACCTGTGTTGCTTCGCGTCGTCTTGCTTCCAGGACAAGCGTGTTGCCATTGAGCTATCCTCCTGAGACGAGAAAAGTATATAACAAATTACTAACCTGCGTTATTTCCTTACCATTTTAAATTAACATTTGATGTTGCTAGTTGAAAGAATATTTGAGGTCATAACTGCTGTTAGGCAAGACAAGGTATGTAACAATCAAATACACGTTTACTTTTCCAGAACCAGCATACGTTTAGTGGATACTCTTTTTAGAGATGCTTTTTACACACTTCATTAACAAGGACTGTTGTAATGGCATTTATATATCGCTAGTACGCTTTGCAGACTCTAAGGTTGCAGAATGGTTAAAGGAAGGAAAGGGGTTAAACCGGTTTTCAGGGCATGTGAGTATAATTACATCTTCCAATGAAGTCTAGACAAAACCTTTCCCAGCAATAACAATCTAAAAACAAGTTATCACCTCTAAGGGACAGAACATATCAAAGTCAATGGACTAGAAGAGTCTGCAGGGAGCCAGGACAGCCAAAATCAATTGGAGCACAATCTATGGAGCTGAGGCACTTCACAGTTAATAGTCTTTCACAAAGTTAGAGAGTTTGTAAAAATCACTTGTATGGTCACAAGCTGTTAAGCCTGTGAAAAGCAGAGTTAAAATCAACTCTAAAAGTAAGCCACTGCAAAGTCTCAACTGAGAAAAGCAAAGCTCAAGACAATGAGGTAAATAACCCAAGTCTACACAATACTTCTGGTTTGAAGAAGAATGGTGCAGCTGGATTCTGTCCTGCTGCAGCGATGCAGATCCTGGGTTTCTGAGCCTCTGCCGTGAGGACAAGAGTGTGGATGTCTGGAGGACTCCTGCATCAGCAATTTCGAGGTCGTCAGCAACTACAGGCTCTTTTCAGATCAGCGGCACTTCGTGGTTTCATCGCGCGATAAACAGCACCACCGCATATTTTGGATAATGGTTGGGCTTCCTTCACTCCTTGCCTCCTGCACTCTGGTGAGGGGACTCGAGCTCTGGTTGTCCTGCTTCTGGAGCTTCTGGCCGGATTGCAGACGTTGCACTCAACTACGGATTTCTCGACCCCTGGCACTCAGTTCATGCTGCAGCAAAGAAGTACAGCCAGTCGGGGGAGATGGTCCAATGGAGTGCGTATCGGGGTTATTTGGTCCCACTAACCCAAGGGAAGAAGTCGTCCCTTCTGGAGCTTCTCTTGTCAATCAGAAAAAGGAGTTTCAGCACAACAGCAGGGCTTCACCGGGCAATTCAAAGGTCCATGAGGATGCAGCCAGCTTCGTTCAGTTTCTTCATCAGGTGTTCTTCCCAGTGGTCGACTTTGCCTCCAGTCCCAAAGCCCTCGCCTTTTAAGAAGGTTTCTCCTATTCATGTGCAGCCTATGCTGTCACTCAAAGAGCAATCAGGACTGGTTGCATTGATGCACTCCTAGTGACCAAGGACAGGGGAGTTTCGGGAACCTCCCTCTCATCCTGCCTTTCCACACACACTGGAGCCAGAGGCAGGTTTCCGGACTGAAGTCCGCCAAAGGCAAAACAAAGGGCTCAAGCCTGGTTTGGCACGCAGAGTAAAACCCAAGAAAGACCACATTAATAGAAAAGGGTGAAAAAAAGACTACTCGTCCATTTTGGCCAAATGGTCACCCATGGTTGCTATACTGCAGCTGGGGATTCAGCCTGCGGTAGGAACGCACAATGGTAAGAAAAGTAAACAACTTCCACCAGCCATTTAAAGTAGTGAGGGTAACATAAGAAATGTTACATGAGAATGTAGGATAAGGGGCTACTAGGTAATCCCCAGCACTCCACATAAGATGGTGCGTGCTGGACCTACAAAGAGAAAAAGTAAAGTCAATTCCACTTTACTATTCTTGGGAACAGTACTTCACACAAGAAAAGGTATTAAAACCTTATGAGAAATCTAAAGGATTTCTCAGTGAGACTGCACTACAAAAAGTAGATGCCTATGGAGTTTCAGACTCCAAAAACAGTGGAAACACTTAATCCCAATCAGTTCAAAACACATGAGAGAGTGCGAAAAAGGTCTCACTCCATGGTTAAAATTAAAAAGTCCTTAAATCCAGCAAAAGAGCTAGGGGTCTCTAAGGTTGGAGGGAATTAGCACAGAAATGAGAATTCTCCCTAACTGCCGTGTGTGTATATATAAAATAAATCCCTATTTTTGATATAACTGCAAGGGGTTGTTGATTCATCACCTAGGTTACTGCGCCACACGAGTCATCCACAAGCTGAGGTGCTCGTATTTCTTCAAGAGTAAACCTGCATTGCAGTACATAACGGTTGTAAATAGAAGTGCTTTCATGTTGCCATTGCGATTTTGCTAAAAGTCAAAGACTCTAAAATACACGCACACACGCCGTGAATTCTTTAAAGCAGCAATGTTCTTTAAAGCGTGTGTTTGAACTCTCTCACTTAGTAGTGCAGCGTAACCCGCTTCATTGAAAAGTACATTTTGGGGGACTAAGTACCCAGTCTACACCTACCAACATTGAGCAGATCCTGATTGGAGTGCATCGTGCTCCAATTCAAACTATTTAAATTGTGTTTTTAACAGGAACAGCTAAGCACACTGTTTCAGGAACTACGGTTCACAGAAGTCCTAGTTGGGTCTTTAGGAAACATCAGGCACTTCAGCGCCGCTGCTTCAGGGCCCAGCTGGCCTTGCCGACATCGACACACGAGACCACAGGCTGCTACCTAGGAGCTCAGATCCCAACTTAGTCTGAGGTAAGGATGGGGGCGTATGAACATTATACCATTATTGCTGGAGCTTCAAAAACAGCAATTAGTGACAGTACAGTAGTATATCGATAAAGTCACAGAGAAAAAAAAAAGGGAAGGGACGAGGGATGATTGAATCTCGACTAACCATACGGGAGAACAGAACCCAGCCCACGCTTTTAGCGTGGACACGAATGCAAAAGAGAAAACCAAGAGCGCTAGAAAGCTCGTCCCCACCATTATAGAAAGGACGAACAAGACAACAAACATCAAAAAGGAGCTTAAAATATGCTTATTAAACACTTGCTCAATTAATTTATTGTGCATGACAAAATTGGCATGTTATACCTATCTGAAACTTGGCTTCAAGAGCCAAGTGGCCCACAATTGAAAAAGCAGTGCAAGAAGGCAACGCTATCTTCTATAAAAACGGGACAAGAGGGAGTAGCAGTTATAGTCAGAAATTCCATTCATGTTTCCCTCTATCACAGTATGCAAGGGCTGCGAAGTCCTGAATTTAAAACGTACACCTACTAGTAATGGCTGTATTAACATAATAGTGATTTATAGACCACCATCACTGATTTCGGACTTCAATGACAAAATCATTCAACAGCTTAACATCTTAACCCTAGCACTGCAACCCTATTAATAGGAGACTTTAATAGGTGGTGAGGTAATCCCAAGGACAAGCAAGCCATCCTCCTGGAAAAATAACTGAATAACATCGATTTAAAGGTTATCAATTCAGAGTCTACAACACCACAAGGCAATCAACTCGATTGGGTGGTTACTCACAATCGTGAGACCAAAATGGGCCTCACCACGCCATGTATATGGACTGACCACTCCAAAATAAACTTCACACTTATAATGCCTGAACCACAGTGAAAGAATAACGACCAACAAAAAATGTCCCTCAGTAGAAATTTCAAGAACATTATCGTGGTGCACCTAGGTCAGTGCATAGAAGAAATCCTCTCAGGTACTACTGATGAAAATACATGCGAAAAGATAGTAAACATTTTCAACTCACAAACCCAGAAGCTAATAGATACGCTAGCCCCCATTAAAGAGAGGACTGGTTAAAAACATGTTCCTGATGGATAAGCTCACGGCTATGATCAACAATGGTCTGGGCACATTCCAAGCCAACTGTTACGGGGTACAGCAGACATGGGGATGGGACGTTCACTGATCCACAGGCTAGAGTCACGGAAGGAACGGGCGCCCACGCCCCGGGAGACGGCGGACATTACACAGCCACACATGCAGTCAACGCTCGGGCTCTTTCTCAAGCTCCGGATACATTGAGCTCTCTACGCGTCTCCTTAAAAGAAGCAGGCGTAAAGGGGACTAAGTTTGGTTGGGGGGGGTGAGTTCGCGGGGGGAGTGGGGACGGGGGGTCACCGGGCCTGTTACAAGTATGTTTTATCTTTGCTGAAAAGGCTTCATGCCTGTTTGTTCTATTATGAAAATCCTAAAAAAAAACGTTTTTTTAAAAAAAAGAGTAGTTCGAGCCAACGGTGACCACCAAAAATGGTTTAACACTGAGTTGAGGCAGCTGAAAAAAGGAAAATGGAACGTAATTGGTTGAAAAACCCCACAAAAGAAAATCGAGACAAATGGAAGAATGTACAGAAACTTAAAAAAAAAAAAAAGCATTGCAGAGACAAAAACAGATCTCTACAATGACCAAATCTGTTGCGGCCAACTCCACAAGAAAGCTGTTTGAGATTCTCAAATCAGTAGATAAACCTAAAGCCCTGATCCCACCTTTCGAACCCTTAGAAGAGGACTGTGCAAAGGTGCAAGAAGCTTTCTCCAGTAAAATACAAAAAGCCAGAGAGGCTATACGAACATCTCACGCTAACACCCAAAATCGAACAGACCAGAGTAGGCCCATCCTCCCACAAAACAACCAGGATCAGTTTGTTCCACTCCATCCCAGTGGAGGATATGGAAGGAATTCTAACATCCATGAGACCTATATGTGCAGAAAACCTACCCTCCAAAGTGATACTTGATAACAAGGAGATATTTGCACCCTTGTTCGCTAGAATGGTGAATGCGTCTTTTAGAGACGGGAATGTTCCCGAAATCATTAAGATTTTAACCATTATACCATTGGTAAAAGAAAAACCTGGCCTTGATCAAAAAGATCCCAGTAATCTACGGCAAATAACAAACTGTAACCTTCTTGTTAAAAGTACTGGATAAAGCTGCCACAGAACAACTCCAAAGATATGCGTAAGCCAATGACATCTTACACACACAATATGCTTTTAGGACTGCACACAGCACTGAGACTGCATTACTGAATTTACAGATTCAGATGTTGACTATTATGGATAAGAGTAAGACTGGCCTACAGGTTCTGTTGGATCTAAGCGCAGCCTTTGACTTCCTGGACCACCATCAGCAGCTTCAGTGGGCCTTGGAAAATTTAGGCTCTTGTGAAGCAACCAGGTGGGTTGTCTCATTTTTATCGGAGAGGAAAACAAAAATCCACTGGGGGGGTGAGGCCTTCTCGAACAAAACACCTATTCTGTGTGCCGTCCCTGAGGGTGCAAGTCTCACTGCTGTTCAAACTTTATTTAAGGTGTCTCTGCATAGTGATGGATAAGATCGGAGCTTATTTTACAAACTATGCAGATGACACGCAGCTGATGATAGAACTCGGTGGGTGTTACGCTGAAGACTCCGCCTAGGTAACATTGCTTTATAACATAATTGAAGCCTGGATGAGGGAAAGCTGATTGTGCCCGACGGGAATAAAATGGAGCTGATGATTTTTGGCTCTCCACAAGCCCGTGCAAAATTCACTGAAGAGTATAAAATCATCAACCTCATCGGCTACCCGATTACCGTGTTTGAGCAGGTGAAGACGCTGGATCTATTCCTGAAAGCCTCAATGGGTCCCGAGGCTCAGGTCTCTTACCTCTCAAAAAACGGTCAATATTAACGCTGACTGCTCAAGTCTACCAGGCCATTCTTGAGCGAGGACCAAACTGCGGTTCCATGTCATTTCATAGCAGGATGGGGTTTTTTTTAGCAGGCTTTTTTACCACAGATTTTTTTACAAAAAAACTTGTTTATCCCCGAACAGCTACACCCAATATATATATTTTTCCAATCCCCCCAGTTTTTTCTGCAAAAAAATCACTGTAAAAAAACCTTGCGAAATAAATCCCGCATTGAAAGGTCATCATACCAACAGCGCTACCATAGCTTTTTTTTTCTTTACGATTCTCAACGCACTGTTTTGCAGTACTTGGCACCTGGCTATGCAGCCTTTACTTGCATCAATCACGAGTGTGTTACCGTAGTCGAGCCTGGATAGAAATGTGACTCGGGTCTCTTACCTCTCAAACTGTCAATATTACCTCTGACTGCTCAAGTCTATCAGGCCATTCTTGAGCGAGGACAACAGTGCTACCATAGCCCAAGCCACAATTCTATCCAGGCTCGACTACGGTAATGCACTCGTGATTGATGCAAGTAAAGGCTGCATAGCCAGGTGCCAAGTACTGCAAAACAGTGCGTTGAGAATCGTAAAGAAAAAAGCTAGAAGAGCTCATATAACCAATAATAGGAAAGATCTGCATTGGCTGACAATGGAAGATAGAAACCAGTTCTAAAACCCTGGCACTGGTACACAAATGTATCAGGAAATGCACCAGCGTAACTGAAGGAAAAGATCTCACCTTATGTTACCTGGAAGGTATCTGAGATCAGAGGACCAGGGCCTGATTTAACTGCCGCTAATTTAAAAAGTGCAGTGGTCTGGGTCGCGCTTTCCCGGTGAAAGCAGCCCAGAGGTGGAACAGCTTATCAGCACAACTGAGGCTCGAGAAGAACCATTGCGTGTTTAGAAAGGCACTGAAAACCAACCTATTTAGGTGATCAGCTCACTAAGGAAAATTACCTTTATGTAGGAACTTGTACCGTTGTATGTGTTATTGTCTGTGTGTGCGGCCTGATGCCTGCGGGCTTATTCGGCGCTATATACATTTATAAATGAATACAAATAAATAAGTGTTAGTGTTTGTTTGGGTCCATATATGTTCTGATGTCCTTGTCCTGATTTACAGCTCACGTTCCTCTTCCTAATAGAAGCCTTGGGTAGTACAGGCCTATATTAGGAGCTGGGGCCGTCGCACTAAGGGATAAGCCTTCTAGAGTCCAAAATCATTGGGACTGTAGAAAAACGTGCCCAACACCCTGTCAACCCATCATGGTATCTGGGGTAAATCAGAGTCGGGGGGAGGGCTGGCGGAGTACCTGGGCCTACCCCAACCATCATGGTATCTGGGGTAAATCAGGGGAGGGAGTAAACATAAAGCATTTGCTCCCCCACACCCCTATCCTCCATGCAATAACATTGGGAATAAGTTCCTTTGTTTCTTAAACCTTCCATTCCACTGCCTTTTGGTCGTCGAACCTGGGTAGTATTTTCTGAAAGATAAGAACACAATTACATACCTTAGTAACATTAGCGGTGAACAGGGAATCGGCCTGGGAGCATGCCCTGCCCTGACTCCGCCCTGCGGCGCCACACCTCAGTCCCCTTTTCCGCGTTGATGTGAACGGGCTGAATTCACCAGCGCTCCTGAGTTTGGCTTCAGCCATGTACTTCCACACGCGGATAATTCTTCTGTCTTTTTTTGTCTTTCTTATCATTCAGGTACTCTGTCCTCGGGCGTCACACTCCTCCCCGGCTCATGTCGACTTCCACAAGGTTCAGCAGGTGTCCATCCTGCAACGGGCTCTTCCCTACTTCAAACCCCCATGCCCTCTGCCTACGTTGCCTTGGCCCAGACCACGGTTGGCAAGCTTGTACAGCGTGCAACGTCATGTCATCGAAATCGCTGAAGAACAAACTAGCCAGCTGGAGGGAGCTCTTGCAGAAGTCTCCTCCAGAGGACCTCAAGAACTTTGAAACCTCTAACCAAGCCTCTATTTTCCATCCCACCCTGCAAGGGAGACTCCTTCCCAAGCTCTCGCGCGTGCGGGAGGGACCGCTGAGGTCCTTGTACCAGCACGCGCACCAAGGCTGCTCTAGCTACCAGCCTACTGGCCGAGGAATTCTCGGATCCTCCCGGGGACAGTGCTGAGGGGCCAGAAGGTTCTTTGACCAGGTCTCCGTCGTTTTACCAGCATTGTCTGAGGGGCCATGCCCTAGTACCGGCAATACTGCCAAGGGGAAGCCTAAATAGAGCTCTACCGGCCCACGACTGTGGGTGTCACACCTACAGGACCTAGGCCCATGGAGCAGGGTAGGCCTCGCAATCCACACGCAAGAGTCTTGGAGGAGGCTGGGCCCAGCGAACCGAGCAACACGACGCAGGCACGTGGCAGGCAGCTCGACAAAATGGCTGCCACGCCAGACATCAGCACCCGTCTGACGCCATTACACGGCAATGAACGAGTGTCAAAGTGGGACTGGCCTTAACCAGGTACATGCCTACAGTCTATCCTCCATTTGCGCAGGGCAGGTTCCCAATGCGTCCTTATGGCCAGGGTATGCAGCGGCTCCAGCAGCCTCCCGCTACCCCGTTGGTACCCCCTTCCACCTCTCTGGCCTGTGAAGAGGGGTTCTTCGAGAGGTTCCTCAGGCTCATGGAGTCGCCTCGGTTGGAGGTTATCCTCAGGGACGCATCAGGGATGTGCTTCCTACGATGCTACCGGCACCACAGGCTCCTCTTCTGATGCAGCCTCTGCCTCCCCAGCCGATTCCTCAGGTGGTTCCGTACCAGCCTCTGGCTCAGATCCCCGTACCCCACTCCAGCTCCTGCTACTCCACCTAAGCAGGATGCTCCTGATCCACAGGATACAGATGAGGTTGAGGATCATGACACGCCATCCTCAGCCAGGTCCTTCCACAGACGTCTTGCAGGGCTGGCGGAGTACCTGGGCCTACCCCAACCCGAGGTTGAGTAGCCCGTAGAGGGTGTTCCAGCTGAAGTCCTCACACGACGCCCCTTTGCCAAAACGGGAATTCCACTCCAGACCGTCTTCCTGCCAAGAAGGGTTGGCTCAAGCCCTACTCTGTCCAGCCGGTCAATCGACACCTGGATGCCAAGTACAGGCAGATGGACGGGGGGGATACACTCTTGCTCTCGCCCCATCCTCAGCCACACTCCTCAGTGATTGCTGCAGCATCACTATACTCACTATACTCCAAGCCTGTCGTCCTCAGCCTCCTCCTCGACAACGATGCTAGGCAAGGAGGAGAAGGAGAATCAGCATGTGGGAGTGGGCCCTGGAAAACATCTACCTCACAGCATTCCACCTCCCTGGGGAATCCAACCTGGAGGCGGACAGGCTCAGCAGGTTGGGAGCGGACAGTTACGAGTGGAAGCTAAACGAACTCGTTATTCAGGAGATCTTCAACAGGTGGGGTCATCCCCAGGTGGATCTCTTTGCCACCTGGCACGACAGGAAGTGCCCTCAATTCACCTCCTTGCAGGGACGGGGCCGCAGCTCCCTGGGTGACGCATTTCAGCTTCAGTGGAACAGCATAACAGCTTACGCCTTCCCACCCACTCCGCTGATTCACAGAGTGATTACTAAGATCAAGCAGTCTCGCCAGCTCAACATCATTCTAATAGATCCATGGTGGGTGGCCAGGCCATGGTTCTCGGAGCTGCTCAGCCTCTCGGAGATGCCACTGATTCAATTTCCGACAGGGCCCAGCACATCTACTGGTGCAGCAGAGGGGCAGGGTCATCCACCCTGCGCCAAAACAACTAGCACTCGCAGCGTGATTCCTGAGCAGGTAACGCTAAGGCACTTTAGCCTCTACCAGGCTAATCTGGAAATCGTACAGGGCGCAAGGAGCAAGGCCACCAAGGCCCAGTATAAAAGTAAATGGACCAGGTTCTGCACTGGGCAGACTCCAAGGATCTCGACCCCCCCCCTGGCATGTACTCTGGACGACGTGCTCTCCTTCTCGGCACCTCGCCTACTCTCGCGTACAGTCGGACACTTGCCGCACTTACCTCGCAGCCCTCAGGGCTTACAGGAACTCGGAGGGGGTCTTCTCCTCCAATCCAATTGTCATGAAACATTTGATGGGGCTCGCAAGGCTCTACCCGCAATTCAAGAGGCCACACCCCATGTGGGACCTGAACATAGTCTTGGGCGCCCTGGCGCACAACCCATTTGAGCCAATGGCGTCTGCCGACATCGGGCTGGTCACCATTAAGACGGTCTTACTAGTCGTCCTCACCTCGGCTCGCAGAGTCAGCGAAATCCAGGCGCTGGTCGCCTCGGAACAAGGTAGTCCTTCGGACACACCCAGCATATCTGCCTAAGGTGTCGTCTGCTTACGTTTTTTTCCAATCCCAAGGAACGAGGCACAGAATTCTGCACTGCCTGGATGTCGGGCGTGCCCTGAAATTCTACCTTGACAGGATCAACGGCTTCCGCAAATCAGACATCCTGTGTGTCACTTTCAGAGGTGCAAGACCAGGCCAGCAGGCCTCCATATCCCACTGGATGGTCTCAGCCATCAAAGAAGCATTTGAGGACCAACACAAGCCGCTTCCGGTGAACATGCACGCCCACGCAGTCAGGGCCAAGGCAACGGCCATCTTATTCCAGCACCATGTCCCTTGGCAAGCGCTAAGCAAGGCGTCCACTCCCTCCGCTTTCTGCAAGCCATTACTGTTTGGATGCTGGCTCTAGATCTGATGTGGCTTTCGGACAGGCGGTTCTCATGAACCTATTTGCTTAAGGAGGGTCTCCTCTCCACCCTGGGGCTACATTCAGTTGTAATCGCCCATGCAGTAAGGAGGAAAGGGGACGGTACAGAAGAGTAATTATGAGTTACTCACCGTAGTGACTAATGTACTCTTAGTCCCCTTGCCTCCATGCGTCCCACCATCCTCCCCCCTAATAATACTGGTGTCATTAGGCAATGTTAAATCTATTGTCGACACGTCAATGGGGACTGAGGTGTGGCGGCAGAGTCAGGGCGCTCCCAGGGCCGCACGCCAGTTTGCCTCTAAATTTAAAGGGGAAGTAGGTTTTTTTCTGGTGGAAAAAGGTTCTGTCTCCCATCCCTTGCCCATGCGGTATGGAGGAAAGGGGGACTAAGAGTAAGTTAGTCACTACAGTGAGTAACTTATAATTTCTTCTTGGAGATTGGACTGACTTGGTTACATCATTACTGTATTTAATATAGTTATTTACTTTTGGAATTTGACTTTTTTTAGTTTATTATCACATGCTTGTTTCATTTTTCTGTCTGTAGAAGCCATGGAATAAGTAGTGGTATTTATACATTCCTGTCTAAATTGAATTATTGTGTTATTATATTGTGTGGACTCATTGAGGGCCCCGGACTCCACTCGTTCTCTCCTGAGAATATCCTTGACTGCTCTCAGGTTTACATTGATTGGGTTTTGGCTAATGTTTCAGAATTCTTTGTTCACTGTAACTAGGGTGGCCTCCTAAAATCTGTCCAGGCCAGATTCCAGAAATCCATCTTATCACTTACTTTGTATTTTCTTTATTTACTTTGCAACACTACAGTGGTCCATTGATGTTGCTTTGTTTAAAAGTAAGTGTTGGTGCTCTGTACCCAGAGCACCCCAAAGGTGAATGTTTAAATAACAGAAGTATATGTTTTAGTGATTTGCTTACCTGTGGTTTTTGATTGATAGTTGTCGAAGGACTAAATAAATAATCGCATTGCTATACATTCGGCATAAGTTAAGAGTGCTCTGCATGGGCTTAATTGAATCCTTCACCACCTTCACTCTCTTCGAAGTGTAAGCCTTTCTGCTCGGTCGCACTACTTTGACAGATTTTAACTAGGCATTTGTGTCTTTCCCTGTTCACTAGAAAAGGGTGGCCTCTCAGCACCTATCTGCACGGTTGATTCTGCAAATTCATCTCAACACCCAATATGGCACATCCAGCCCTCAGAGGGCAGGAAGAAAGAGGTGATGGTCAAAGGGCAAAGCAACATCTTGTGGAACATCTGTCATGCCGTCAAATGCAAAAGTGCATGTGAGAATGATAAACAGATTAGAAAAATATTCTCTGCCCACCAGCCTTGTCCTGGACACATTATGCAACTAACAAAAAGTTACTAAAAACAAAGAGAAAGGGATACAAAGTCTCCCTATGACATGTCACTGTAAGGTTATTTGTGCAATGTGAAACAAATGGGGAATGTATCAATGGAGGACAGTTCCCCTGCACTGATACACATAGGGATTGGTTAGTGACCCAAAACAGATTAGCTAAGCGAGGTAAGTAAAGCAAAAAGTCTTTACTTTGAACTTAGGGCCCTTAATCAGTAAAACGTCCTGCAGTGGATGGGATGCAGAATAACTCATCAAATTATCGGACCAACTCAGGAAGTTGGCAAAGTGTAATTCCACTGTTTTATTATCAGTTGTCTAAAACAGGGAGTTACATCGGACATGTTCTCAACCTATTTCATACAAAATTCCACTTAAGGACTAAAAAGTATTCATTAGTGACGTCAATCTACGTTGCAAATAAGAAAATCCTAAAGAGGGTTGTGGTTGGTTTAAGGGGAACATCTAAGTATACTTTCTATACTGGGACGGGTTGTGATAGGATGTCTACTATCAGGTGGACAACTTAAGCCTGCCTCTGTTGCAAGTAATACTCAACACTTAAGTACACAGAATACTATTTGTTCTTAAGCTATAAGGCCCTTCTTTATATGGCCATCTACAATTGTTGGTATACTCATGCCATATCTGAAACATCTAGTTCACTAGCAGCATGTAAGCTCAGACCCAGGTGCCAGGGGGTGAACTGGACTTCACCTCCCCAGCCAATTAGTCCCGCATCTCATCGCCCATGCCTTCTGCCATGCAGACTGTCTTTGAACTCTGCCTTGCAGTAGTTTATATTCCCTGGGAATATAAGGGAGTATAGGTACACGCTTATCACAGTCTTGGTCTGCATGCCCACCTCCTATTTTCATCCTTGGCTCACGTGACAGGAGACCACAATTCAACCCATTTTATAGCATTTCATTGTCTTGAATTAATAAACTTGGCGTTCATGGTGTGCCTTCCTTGTATCTTAATAAGGAATAATCCGTCTTCTCACGTTTTCTGCCTTTGAGAACAGATAACTGCTTCTAGTCTTGACATCAGGCCACGCAGCCTTTCTCGCTTCAAGTCTGCAGCTAATTCTTTGCTGCGAACACGCACAGCTCTCGATCCTTCTTTCTCCATGGGTTTAAACATACTACAATTGTGACGCCAATGTCCAGTTTCAACATATATAATAGCGGCTTCGCCTGCAGTCTATTCACTACGTATAGCCAGCTTCTATGATCACTTAGTCTACCTGCGTTACTGCGTCTGTACAGTTATTAAACGGTTTACATTGTCTTCAGTGCGTCACAAAAGCACATGCACGTGTGATCTTCTTTCCTGCACAGGAACATTCACTCGATTTATTTATTTTGTCATCCGGTTCTATAACGTCCATGCATCATCTTCGAGCGTCGCTCTTACTTCGTGTGATGTCACCAACTTCTCTTTTTCTTGTTTTCATATTCCTTCAGGGACCTTTTCCAAGAGATTATCATCTCTTCGGGCATCCATCTGGTATGGCTTTCTCAACAGATATCTTTTCTCGAATGTTTGTCGCAGTATGGTCACTATAACTGGTGTTAAGCATGGTGCAGGTTCAGGCTTCCAACATATAGGTAGTAGGGGGGGAGGACTTCCTGCAGAGGCATTCGGCTGCTCCTCTACAACTTGCATTCAAAAGTCAGGTCAGGCTAGGTTCAAAACAGCAGCAAAACGTTGGGGTGTTCATTAATGTCTAAGGCGGAAAGCAGCAAAAAGAAACATTGCTAGCCGGTAGCAAGGCCTTTTCTGGGAAAAGTACTTGTGTAAGGCTTCTAACCTGAATGTACCCATGGGGTGAGTGTTAAGAGCAACAGTGCCTCTGTTCCCTTCTGATCTTTTCAGATGTAACAAAGCATAGCGTTTGGATTCTGTACTGGATTTCGTACAGGGGTTCTTGGTAGCAAAGCCTCCCATTGCAGATCTGGGTGGGTCGATACAGTTAATCATTAGATGTTGCTTGAGCAGGGTGCCATGGGATTACCCTCAGAGTATTTAGGTGTCTCAGATCTACAGTCTACTCTAACTGAAAAAGTTGATAAAATGATAAACCAGTCGGAGGGTGGGGGGGAGGAGAAGGTTGGTGTGGGGGTGTGTATCAAAAAGTACAGATGCCCCTTGTTGGATGGTGTTTAAGGCGTGGGGCATTTCAATCTCACACCTACAAACCATTTTCACCAGGTTATGGCTTAATAGAAATAGGAAGAGGCCTATATGTTGCAAACACCCAAGTTGTTGCTGGTAAGTAGCTGTTCTTTTGGGAGCCTCCATTTACTGCAGTTTCCTTAAATGTTTAATTTGGTCATCTGAGTACTATCTGTATTTACTTCAGAACATTTAAGCACTAGTATTTTATCTTTGCTTTAAGGTCCAAAAGCACAGAAGAAATTTAAAAGGCTGATGTTACATCGAATAAAATGGGATGAAAAAGCATCCGGTTCCAAAGGACGCAGTGAGTGATCTTTTTCACAATGTCTATCGATGAAAGGTCGTAGAGGGTTTTCTCCATGAGTGTGCATGTTGTAACCTAGCCTGTGCATTGCCACCAGGTTTGCAGCACTTACCTGCCTTTTAAGTAAGCTAAGCAAGAAGTTTTAGTATCATGAAGCTTATTCATTCTCAGACCCATGTATGATTTCAGGACAGCACACCTGCAGTTTTAATTTTGTTTGCGTGCACAGATTTTATATTCTGAATGGAGGGGGACTTTTTTTGCTCAAGTTTCTTCACTTCAGCAGCAGAGCTAAGAATGGCATGGTTTTTATTGGCCTTCCACTGTTCCGGATCTCAACTTCTGCTCTCCTTCCCAATTCTCTTGATTAGAAGCAGCTGTATAGAGGCCTGAATGGATATTGTCCCTCTGTACAGCCTTTGCAGTATACACAGCTTAAATCTATGGAATAATTAGATCTGTAAACATTGCAGCGTTATGAACCCTAGAAGAAACAATATCTAAAAAAGAAATTTGGTGGTGTCCTCGACCATGACAAAAGGATTGGCTAGTATGGAAACATGGGAGGCCAATGTTTGGATTGAGTGTCCTTAACTGGTGTGTTTGGGCAAATCTAGTGGTGCCCCTATGGCACAGAATCATAGATCGGATTGCATATAAAGTGGGATGCAATTTTCCTTTGTTTCATTGTGTGGCAAAGAACCTCAGGTCACTTGTTCCTGGAGCAAAGTGTTAGGAAAGATTTTCTTTTTGCTGCTTTCCTCAAATAGAGGAAACCCTTCATTTTTTTACTTCGTATGTTTTGACTCCTGACCTGACATTTTGAAGGTACGTAAATCCTTTTGCTTTACTTACCTTATCTTTGTGCCCATTCAAATGGGGCAACTAAGCAATCCATAAAACTATCAGTACTGAAAGTCTGTCACTTATTGAATTTCTTGTATTGTTAAACCCTGAAGTGAAGTGTGGGTAGGATACTTAGTCTCCTCATCTTTTTCTGTAATGGCATTTTGGTTACTTTTACAATGTTGCCTGGGATTAGCTGCTGGGAGCATATAATTTTGTGCCGTGTTTATGCTTGTTACTCCTGCACTTTTGCATTTACCACAAATGGCTACTAAAAGTGGCTAAGATGTAATGTTATTGGTCATTTGTATATCGCCGTTTCCCATTCTCCCATTGGTATGGCCTCAAAGCTCTGTAGGCGAACAACCTCAGGGAACCAAAGTCCAAGGTATGGGAAATTCATCAGAGGAGTTTAGCATGCATGTGTGCATTTCAGCCAGTACAAAGGCAGGTGGGGTTGCCAAGTCCATGTTAGCTACCCATGTCCAGCTGGCATGTGGA
This sequence comes from Ambystoma mexicanum, assembly GCF_040938575.1. Taxonomy (NCBI): domain Eukaryota; kingdom Metazoa; phylum Chordata; class Amphibia; order Caudata; family Ambystomatidae; genus Ambystoma; species Ambystoma mexicanum. The sequence goes on from NC_090921.1 coordinate 659,556,696, forward strand.
TGGGTGCTGTCCAGTAGTCTGCGAGTTCAGGAGACTCATGTGTACAGCTAGACTAAATTTGTGTTGCGGGGGACTGTAAGGGTGGCTGGGGGGTGGGGTGCTGCATTCTTATGATAGAGGTGTTGTCATAAAGTAGTGTATGATAGCGGATGCGTGCATGTGGGTGTTTGTGCCTTCGGCTATCTTCCATAAGCATGGAGTGCGATACATACCCATGTTTCCTGGCTGCTTTCTTGGTTTCATAGATGCGGTGTGTATTCTCTCCTGTGGTCTGCTGAATTTTATTGTCTCTGATGCTCTGTACATTTCTTTGCACGTTAATTGCTGCCTTGGCCTACCGGAGAGATGATTAGATGGCCCGAAGTGTGGCATGGGTTTGTCAGGATGTGGAGGTGCGGGGAGCAGGTCTTGAGGGCCCTCTGCAAAAGCAAGGTTATCCTCTATGGGGCGGGTGCTAAAGGGAATTGTGTTCCAGATTGAGGGGCTTGGATGGAGAATTAGGATCCCCCTATTATTGTCGATTTGAAGGGAGGAGGGATCCCAAGGAGGAGTGCAGTGCTTGATTACAGATTTCTATTGGTTTGGTAACGGATGAGTTTCTATTGAAGGTATTCTGTGCTCGTCTTGTAGAGGGCACGGTGGGTGATGAACATGGCTTTGAAACTGGCCCATTGCCCAACAGGGAGCCAGTGGAGGGCACAGTGGGTGTGATGCATTCTCTGGGGTCAAGGGCCAGGAGGAGCCTAACTGCTGTGTTTTCGGGGGCACCCAGGTAAAGGGAATGAGCGTAGTTTAAGTGAGAGGGGACGAAAGCCAGGATTGCTGAGACTCTGGGGGTCGGAGTGGTAGGGGAAGATGTGTCTGAAAATGTAGAGGTGTAGCTAGCAAGATTTAGATTGATGCAGTGTGAAAGTGTCAGGTCAGCATCCATGATGCATCCCAGGTTCTTCAATGCGTTGGATGCAGCGTGAGGAGGGCCTATAGAGGATGGCCAAGGGGTGGGTTGGACGAAAAGTGCCATCTTCCCGCAGATCATGGTTTTGGTTTTTCCTGGGTGAGGAGGTGGTGGTGGTGGTGATTAGCCGTCATTCAGTGGTAATTTCTTTTTTTTTTTACTTCTTTTTATTGACTTGACAGCACAACAAAGAAAAAACAGAGGGAGCCACATGGCACCAGTGCAGAAAGCGCGAAATGAAAATTCTTTAGGCAATACAATTTGTATCAAAGAAGTGACCTTTTAGGAAAACCGAGAATACAGGTTATTAACACATACATTTTAACATGACATCCACTATGGGGGACCGCCTGGGGAGGCAGTGGCGGAAGTTGATGGTGAGGCCAGGGCAGCAATATAGTCTCGAAATTTCGGCCAGACATCCCTCGGCCTGGAGCGGGAGCGCTGCATCGCACTCCAGGACTGCTCGGTGTTGTGAGCCCATGTGACCGAACCAAGCCATTGTGTATAGGTAGGCGCTCTAGGGCGGAGCCAACATCATAATATACAGAGAACTGCCAGCAACATACAGAGACCTGCCAGTTTCCTAGAGTCACGAGACAACTGAGGAAAATCATGGAAAAAACAATGCAGTGGGGTAGGGGTTATCGGGTGTTCCAGAATGTCGGATAATGTAGAGCAAATATCTAGCCAAAATTGGGCTAACCGGGGGCAGAGCCACAGCATGTGCATGTAAGATGCTTGGTCTGCGCCCCACCTGGGACAGGAGGGGGGGGGGTTAGCATCGGAGATATGATGAAGTCTCATAGGTGTATAATGATACCTGTGCAGGATTTTGAATTGGAGGAGTTTAAATTTAGTGTTGTAGGAAACCTTGTGAGTGCGGGCGCACATACGAGCCCACCTCTCATCAGTGATCTCCGAGCCGAGATCCGTCTCCCATTTGCGACGAAACTCGGTGAAGTGGGGGGCCGCTCTGGACTGAAGTAAGGTGTATAGCCTCGACACTTTGCCTTTAAAGGAAAGATAGGAGCAGAGCTCCTCTACTATCGGCTCATCGGGAGGCAGGGCGGGGAAGTCTGAATATCTGGCTTTAAGATGTCCACGGAGTGACGAGTACTGTAGCCACACCGAGGGTCGGCGCCTGAGTGAGGGGGGGGGGAGGTCAGACCATTCTATAAAGTTCCCCTGCTCAAAGGCATCGCGCAGAGTCAGGAAGCCTGCAGTAGCCCAGCGGTTGACCACTGAGAGTGGAACGTGCGGGACACCGGGCAAGAAGTTCCACAGTGGGAGGTCCCCGTGGAACGGGCTGGGAGTGTCAACCATGGTCCAGAATTTGGAAAGGGCCAGGGATGTGCTGGTCATTGGATTCGCAGAGTTCGGATCAGGAAGGATCGGTTGGACGATCAGGGAACCTATCACCCGGTCACAGACAGACAGCTTCTCAAGGCGAACATGTGGGGGGGGGTCGACAGTGTTGAACCAAAATGCCGCAAACTGTGACTGGGCCACCACCCAGTATCTGACAAAATCGGGAGCGCCGAAACCACCTAACGCCTTAGGGGCGGATAGCGTGGAGAATTTGAGGCGGACAGCTCCGGAGTGCCACAGGAAGGTGTTACATATGCTGCGAAGCATTCGAAAAAAGTTATCCCCTGGCCAAAGAGGTAGATTAGTAAATCGGTACAATAATTGGGGTAATACAATCATTTTGAGTATACCAATCCTGCCCGCAAGCGAGAGGGGGAGTTTAGTCCAGCTGGTGGCCTTAGCCTGAAGGGTAGTTAGATAGGTGTGGAAGTTGTCATCGCGCAGCTGGGGTGTGTGCCGGGAGACCACCACACCTAGGTAGGTGAAGCTATTGGGACACCAGTTGAACCCATGAAGCTCGGGGAGCCTGTGTGAAGTCTGTGAGCGGAAACAATACAGATTTAGAACAGTTAATCCTCAGGCCGGATATGTCACCGAAACGGGCCACATCCCTCAGTATGGCCAGAAGGTTGGCTACAGGGGATCGGACATACAGGAGGGTATCGTCTGCGTAGAGGGAGATTATGTCGGTCTGGCCATATGTGCGCAACCCTCTGTGCGAGTGCAACTGTCTAATCATGTCAGCAAAGGGCTCCATGGCAATTGCAAAGATAAGCGGGGAGAAGGGGCATCCCTGGCGTGTTCCTCTAAAAATCTGGAGGGGGGAGGAGCACCTATCTTCTGTGCGGACTTTGGCGGACGGGGCGGTGTAAAGGAGCTTTATCCAGGTGCAAAAGTTAGGACCGAAGTTACATTTCTCTAGAACACACCATAGGTATCTCCATGAGACTGAATCAAAAGCTTTTTGCATGTCCAATGCAGCCGCCACAGCCTGGGTGGCAGGGTCGATCCTAGTGATCACATTGAAAAGTCTCCTCAGATTTAGGGAGGTGGATCTGCCGGGGACGAAGCCGGCCTGATCTGGATGGATAATGTGGGACATGTATGGGGCTAGGCGGTTAGCAAGTAGCTTGGCAAATATCTTAATGTCACTATTAATCAGAGAGAGGGGACGGTACGAGCCGCACTGCGTAGGGTCTTTTCCTGGTTTAAGGAGCACTGTAATCAATGCCTCCCGGAGGGACGGTGGGAGAATGCCCCTGTCGCACGATTCTTCCCAGAGCATTAGTAGGTGCGGCGCCAATTGGGTCTTGAATAGCTTATAGAAGTCCATCGGGATCCCATCGGGGCCGGGGGCTTTACCGGATGCCAGTGACTCAATGGCCTCCACAATTTCCTCTAAGGTGAAAGGCCTCTCGAGGGAGGCGCTAGTGTTGTCCGACAAAACTGACAGAGGAAGACTCTCTAAAAAGGAGTTAATGTCAGAGACCTGGGAACTGTCTATCTCCGAGTACAGGGAAGCGTAGAATGCGAGGAACTCGGAATTGATGTCCTGAGGGGAGGTTGTCAGTGTGCCATCTGGTCTGGAAATGGCCGGTATATGGGGGGCCCCGAACTCGCGGCGCAATAGTCTAGCCAGCATTCTGCCGGGTCGTTCACCCTCGCCATATTTTCTCGCTGATTGGGGGGAATCTAGGAACCTGACCTCGCGCTCAGCAAGGCCACGAAACCTGTCCAACTCAGAGCCCAGGAGCGCAAGTGTGGCCGGGGAGTGGTCATCAGCGTATTGGGATTCATAGACGGAGAGGGCCGATTCGCAAACAGCGATATCGGCCCGAATGTCCCTAAGTATGCCACTGCACTTGGAGATGGCAACCCCTCTAGTGTGTACTTTAAAGGCCTCCCATAGCACCGCGTGTGTTGGGACAGAGTGTAAGTTAAACTCGAAATATTCCTCGATAGATGTCTCAAGCTCAGACACGAAAACTTGGTCAAGAAGCGAGTGGGGGCTCAGCCTCCACTGTCTAGTTTTATTGGGATCTAATCCCCAGTTCAAAGAGATTAGTACAGGTGAATGGTCCGATAGCGTCCTGGGGAGTATGGCTAAGTGGGTGATGCATCTAACGAGTATATCTGTGACGAGCCACCTATCTATCCTGGAGTGGGAGTCATGCACTGAGGAGAAGGAGTATGTACGGTCATCGGGGTACATCAGGCGCCAGGCGTCTACCAACGCCAAGCGGGGGAGCGAGGTAAGGATAGAATATGCTGCCCTAGAGAGTTGGCGGGGGCGAGAACCCGATCTATCCAGGTTGACATCTAGTATCGTGTTGAAGTCACCGCCCCATAGAATGGGAATTAGAGTGTAGCTCTCGAGCAGAGTGGCCAGGTGGAGGTAGAAGTCAGGGTCGTCGATGTTGGGACCATATATGTTCAGAATGGCAATTTCCTGTTGCTGTAATATACCGGTGATGAGCACAAACCTACCGAGTGGGTCTATGTGAGAGTGCTGACATGTAAACTTCAGGCTTTTATGTATTAGGGTGAGGGTGCCCCGGCTCTGGGTGGAGTAATTAGTATAATACCTCTGGGGGCCCCATTGCTTGGCAAAACGCTCAGTGTTCGGAGCGAGCGTGAGTTTCCTGCAGGCACAGGATCTTCACTCCGTGGCGCTCGGCGTGAAGCTGAATCTGTCGCATCTTTTTATGGTTGCCTAGACCCCTTACGTTCCAACTCATAAGAGTTGTATCAGCCATACTTGAAGGGGTGATGGTGGAATAGATAAGAGTGGATTCCAGTAAGGTGAACGGTGTGTACCCATGGAGTATGCGGTCCTCCGACCATATGCGTGAATTGATTGCACGTGGTGCCCGTGGTGCCTCTGAAGGCTGTCAAGAGTTTTACAAACCATAACATTCCCAAATTACCTCCCACCCACATCCCTCCCCCAATCGGAAGGACGAGACCCAAACACAACCACAACAAACGTAAACTTTTAGGCATCAACGCCAGGGGGTCTGCTTGCGGCCGGGGAATGGCGCGCCGGACCGGGAGAGCGTAAGTAGAGTTATGCTACGTAGTAGGATTAGGCAGGGCATTTAGAGTGTATGCGGGTTACCTCGGGTCCAAACCTGTGAAAAAGTGGGCCCAGCAGAGGTTGGGATGTCGCCGTGTGATAGGACGCGGTAACCACATAGTTGGGTGTGTATTTAGCTAGAAGGGACATGGGTCCCGCGGTCACAGCGAGCAAAGTGAATGGAATGAAATGTCGGGTGACTCCTGGAAGGGACCCCTGAGAGATGGTAATTACAGTGAGCGGGACAGTAGCAGGGTGCGAAATACACCGAGACAGATAGGAGATGAAACGACATCAGCAACATGAACTACTATAAAGTACGATGAATAGGGGCCATCGCGGGGGGGGAGCGCCGTGGCGGCCCCACCCCGCGGGCCAATTACAACAGACTCATTGAGAAACCATACAACCCATATCAACATTGTCTACATCAACCCGGAAAGTGTTCATCTATAAATTTCGAGGCTTCTTCGGGGATAGGGAAAAAGTGTGTTTGATTAGAGTGTACAATCCTCAGTTTGGCGGGAAAGAGCATGGAGTACTTGACCCCTAGGTCCCGGAGTCTCTTATTCACCGCAAGGAAGGTCTTACGTTCCTGCTGCACAGCCACAGAGTAATCCGGGTACAAGTGTATCCTTGCAGCCCCAAGATGAAGCTCGCCCTTGGTCCTGGCCGCCCGGAGCAGGGCATCGCGATCACGGAAATTGAGGATTCTGGCAATGATAGGGCGGGGTGGGGCACCAGGCCTGGGTCTAGGGGCCAAAGAGCGGTGAGCTCGCTCCACTGCGAATTGTGCCGAGAGGTTGGGGCTATCCAGGAGGGTCAAAAGGGTGCGTTCCACGTAGTGCTCCATGGGCTCCCCGATATCGTCCTCGGGAATGCCAACAATGCGTAGGTTATTCCGCCTGGAGCGGGATTCAAGGTTGACGTTTTTCCTTTCGACCATAGAGACCCGGTTGGTCAGGGTGGTCACAGCTGTGCTAAGGGAGACCAGGTCGTCGTCTGCGGTGCTAACCCTAGTCTCGATCTCAGCGACCCTGCTGTCTGTTTTTTCGATATGGGCCTTTATGGAAGAGATGGTCCCGTTCATATCGTCCAGCTTAGTGTGGAGCGCGGTAAAACCCTCTCGCATGTATTCCATCATTTTCTGTGAGTCTGAGGTAGAGGGCGTTGCAATGACTGGCGCCTCTTCGGTTAGCGGCTTGGAGGGAGTTTTAGCAAACATATTTAGCAAGGCCTGCCTCTTGTTAGAACCGGCTCCTTTGGTCATGGCCATAGGACGCGTCTGGTGTCCAGGATCAGGTGCAGGTGTGGCAGGAGGCCTTCCAATAGGCGACCCGTAGGGCGGCCAGGTGGGGAGGAGGGAAGGTATGGAGAGCAGCTGACGAGTTTGGGGGAGAACCAGGGATCCCCAACAGAGAGCAGCGGGTGAGACCGCCAGGTCCAGGACCAGTGGGGTAGATCAGAAGTGAGGCTGCCAGTGGTGTGTAGGGGGAGCTCAGTAATTGTAGGGGGTTAGGACCCCTCCTCCAGGAGTGCTCCGGGGTTATTGGCGGCCGCCGGCAGAAGCCTGGGAGTGCTGGAGAGCCCACGGAGTTGGTTAGTAGTGGGTCGGCTGGTGAGGAGAGCCAATTGTTTGCGGGCCAAAAGTAGCGCTGAGAGGGGTATTACACGAGGGCCGCCCAGCAAGGGGATCAGATCCAGAGTTGGGGGGGGAGGAGGGGCAGGTGAGATGGAGGCCGGAGAGAGCTGTGGTGTCCCAAAATAAGTGTCCGCTGGGGCTCAGGGACCAAGGTCGGTGCAGGCCGAGAACACAGGAGCGGGCAGGGGGCAGCACCGTGGTAAGCGTGGCCCGTAGGCTCGGTCGCAGCTCAGGCCCGCAGCAGACGGGAGCAACACCAAGCGCCCCCCCCAAACCCCCCTACCTTGTCGCGGATCAGAGAGGGGCGCCCCGCCGGAGGGGGGGCGCCGCAGGTAAGCAGGTATCGGAGAAGCAGGTGTCCGCGGTGGGGGGTCCGCTCCCCGCGGCTCGAGAGAGGGAGCCAGGCAGTACGGCGTCACGGGCGCCACAGGTAGGGGGGGGGGCGCCTCAGGTAAGCGGAGCGGAGAAGCGGGTGTGTGCGGTGAGGGTCCGCTCCCAAAGGGCCCGCGACAGGGAGCCAGGCCGTACGGTGTCCCGGGCGCCGCGGGAGCCGGACCATACAGGCTGCCACAGGTCCAGGCAGGGTGCGTGTGATCCACAGGAGGAGCGATGAGGCCGAGGATGGAGCGCGGGAGCCGGCCAGCCCCGGCCGGCAAGGAGGGCTCTGGCGCCCCTCCCCCACAGCGGCCCACAGCGCCGCGTCCTGAAGTGGATGGGAGAGCCGCAGCCGGTGGAGCCGCGGTCGGGCGGCCAGGCGCAATAAGACCCCGGCAGAGTAGAGGGCAGCAGTACGGTCCACAGGAGGGGCCGCGGGGGCCAGAAATCCGCAGTAGTGCAGCGGATGCGTTGAAGATGAAGCACCGCCCGCACACGGGAGGATAACCAGAGCAGAAGAGTGCTTTTCAAGGGATCGTACGCTCTCCCAGCTCGGAGCGCTGCAGCTAGGCGGCCATCTTACTTCGGCGCAACAGCACCCCCCCCCCCAGTGGTAATTTCTGTGAGGCATGATGCAGGGTTGGAATGGGTGAGGTCTTGGGGATCTTGAAGATGTATGTGTCATTTTAGCAGGCAAATAGTGAGCGAATAAGAGCAGGGAGGGGACTTGGTTAGAGGTTGAAGAGTAGGGGAGATGGGGGATCTCATTGGTCCAGGGCAAGGGTCGAGGTGAAGGGAGGAAGGAGTGTGATTTGAGATCTTTTATTTTAGCAAGGAATGAGGAAATCCACCTCAGTGCTGCGTCATTTATGCTGAGCGAGTGGAGTCTGCCCATGAGAATGCTGTGGTTGATGGTGTCAAAGGCTGCCGAGAGGTCGAGGAGGAGTTGCGTCACGGCTTTGAGTCTGAGGTGCTTTTGAGGTCATTGCAGATGGAGACCAGGGGTGATTTAGTTCTTCAGAGGGGTCTGAAGCTGATCAGGGCGCGGTCGAGGAGGATTTTGGATTCAGTGACGAGGCAGAGTTTGGGAGTAAGTTGTTCGGTCAATACGTTTGGCTATGAAGTGGTTGTTGGATATAGGTCGGTAGTTGGCTGGAAGGAGTGGGTTCAAGCAAGCAAGGTTCTCTTGAGGAAGGATTTGATGTGCGATGTCTTGAAGGCTGCTGGGAATATGCCTGAGGTGAGGGAGGAGTTAATGATGGATCTCATGATGCTGCCTGCACAGGTTGAAGAAAGTTCTTTGAGGAGTGCATATGTCCCCGGGACCCAGACGCGCAGCTGCTAGCAAGTGGCTTCAGGAATTTGCGTTGGAAGAGAATGAGAAGATGGGACACGAGCTGGAAGGATTAGTGGGGTCGGATGCAGGTCCCAGAGATTAGGCGGGAGTGCTGCTAGTTTGGGAGAACTTGCGCAGTACACAGCGTGAGTACCCAGAAATCGTTGCCTTGAGGACGACCAAGTGTCAAATGTGTTGGCTGTCAACAGGATAATAAATCAATACCACAAACTTAATAACTGTACACATTGGAATGAGAGATTACGGGGAATACCTCTGTGCTGTCGATGCAGCTAACCACCAGCAATACTTGACGGCTAGAGCGCACCAAGCGACTGTCCTACCCCAGCCCGATCTTTGACCTACATTCATTTTATATACACAAGACAAGGTAGGTAAACACTATATCAGGCTAACCAACTCGTATAGAGAACATAAGCAACACGTTTTCAGGTGACTACTTCAATAGTAGTGGCTTGCACCAACAATGAGCACAGTAAAATGACAGTTTAACTCATTTGTAAAGTCACTCAGACAAAGTTATGTTGGAAGGAAAAAAGGGTTATTCAGCACTGGCAACAGCAATCTATTTCTTGGTAACACTTTCCAATTATTCTAATGCTTTAGCAGTTCAATCCCTACTAGTTAAGTTCATCCAAGTCAGTTGAGTAGTAAGATTCCTCTTAACTGCACCTTTCCTTCCATTTCTATGGACCCCCAGACATTTTTATTTTTGAATCTGACCTTGAGCTTCACTACACTGTGTTTTTCTAATCTGTCATGGGGGCAACTGACGTGTCCTTTATGCTGTAGGTACCGGAAACATTGTTTCACTTAGTCTTATTACTTTGTTACTACTTTTCTCCAGCATGGGGTCTGGCATGAATTGACATGCTCATTAATATTCCTCAATTCGAGCCTCAAGCTCCACCGATTCTTCTTCCGATCAATGGGGACCCGTTTCTGAAGTTTCTACGCCCCTCAAGGGCGGATTTTCGGCGAATTAATCTTCTTGGAGGATTTCCGGAAGAACTTTGAGGCCTACCCCGTTTTGGACATGGCCCAGGACAAAATAGATTCAACGCCTACTGGATCCAAACTGTTCAGGAACTGCCCAGGATGTAGATTACAGAATGTCTTCTAGGAAGATGAGCACTCTCGGTGCCTCTACAGCCTTCACGATGACAAATCGTGTCGTGGAGAAGGATTGTGCGTTCTGTAAGAACATGTCCGTCCGGACAATGAATGACCGTCGAACTCGGATCACTAACTGGCTGGAGGGGAAGAGCCCAGCAGCAGGTGAGAAGAAGAGGTCCGAGCAGTCTTCTAAGACCTTTGAGGGCGCTCCGGCGAAGGGGGCCCAACTAAATGCTAAGCATCGCGAGACTGTGGGCACTGGGAGCGGGCACTGGGAGTGCCGTTGGTTGGGCTCCTCGGCTGCCAGGTAGGGCGCAATGTCACCAACGCCTCATCCACGAGCCAATGCTCTGACTCGATGAAAAGGAAGACAGAACCCGGGTAAGCTTCGGGAGAAGCCTTGGTCGATCCCGACGGAGACAGCTTAAGGCAAAGACCTCAAAGGTCATGAAGGCCCAGATTCACCCGGCTAAGGCCTCGATTGAAGGAGTCGTGGCGGCCCTGGCGAAGCCTGTGGAGGCTACCCCAGTGGAGACCACCTCCGGGCCTAGAGTTTCCCTGCCACCCAGGAGGTAAACATCTTTTCAGCCTATCGAAGACCCCCGTGAAACCCCGGGATGAGAAAGGGGGGGTGCACGGTAGCCCTAACTGACACAGATACCACCTCCGAGGATGAGCTGGCTGGCGTAAAAAAAGATCCTGGACAAGAGGTTCGAGGAGGCCAGAGCCTACGGGAGGGATCCCGACGAGGCGGACGTAGAGAGCAACAGTGGGGCTGACGAGGAACCGCACATAGTCGAGGAAGCGGAGGAACCCGCGCCCCAGCCTTCGCTCCGTCCCAACTGATGCCACAATACAATTCAGGAACAATCTTGATGGCTTTGCAGACCCTGTGTACAGAGATAAGGACAAGGTTGCCCTTACCACCAGCGGATGATCCAGCGGCGCCTGGACCGTTGGGGAGTACACCGAACTAGCGGAGGCGAGTCCATCCTCCTCCCTTCCAGCCTTCACCCCCATCCCCTCCTCTGAGGGACGAGACGGCGGGGACGGACAACGGTGGTGGTGATGACGGGACGGATCTCCCATCACCCACTGCCTGGGCCTCCCCTCCAGACAAAATTGCCTCTTTCCACGCCATGATCGCCAGTGCATCAGCTTTTCCAGCTATGCCCCAAAGAGCAGAAGAAGGAAGGGTTCCTCTACCAACGACGGGAGGCCAAGAGGAAGACCGTCCTCTCAGTCCCCTTACTGGACGACATCTGGGACGAAGGTCTGTCCCTTCGGAAGAACCCGTCCATGGCCCCTGCGAAGAGGGACCGGTATGAAAAGTAGTACCAGGTCCCGGACTCCGCTCCGATGTGCTTCAGGGCACAGCCGTCCCCGGACTCGGTGGTCTCCGGCGGCCAAGAAGAAATCGGCTGGGGCGTCAGCATCAACTTCCACTTCGTCGCCGGACAAGGAGGGGAAGAAGCTGGATGCCATGGGACGACGGGTCATCTCGTCGGCAGCGGCTTCCATCAAGACGGCCAATGCCCTTGCGATCCTGGCGCGCTACGACAGGGAGCTGTGGTACAAGATAGCTCCCCTACTGGACTTCCTACCGGACGACAAAAGGTCAGAGGCCCTGGAGATCCTAGAGGAAGGTGAGGTGGCGTCGGACCACGCCATAACGGTGACCACAGATATCGCTGACACCGGATTCCGCCAGTTGGGCAACGGTGTTTGCCTTCGGCGAGGATGGCTCAAGGCAACTGATTTCCGCCAGGATGTGCAAACCAGAGTTTTGGACATGCCCTTCGATGGGAACAACCTGTTTGGAAAAACAGTGGATGAGTCACTTCAGGCCATCAAGACCGACACAGAGACTGCTCGGGCCTTGAGGGTGTTACAGCAACGACAGCCGCCCTTTTGGAACGCCGAAGGCAGACAGGGTGCCTCCAGGGGATCCAGTGGCGGCTCCTCAATGTACCGCCAGGCAGCCCGCTCCTCGTCGCAGGAGGCCTACAGAGGACGCGGCAAGTTAGGAGGACCTCGTCATCGCCAAGCAGAACTGAACCGGCCGTAGCATCGGGCCCCCACCACAGCACCCCGGTGGGAGGTCGGCTGGCGAAGTTCGTCGGAGTGTGGAGTCAATCTCCACCGACCGTTGGGTGCTGGATGTCCTGGCCCACGGGCGCACTCTCGAATTTCAAAGAAAGTGCCTCCGCATTCCTCCCGTGGCCAGGAAGGAAAAGCACATCCCTCAACTGCTGTAAGGGCGATGCTCAAGAAGGGTGCCATCGAGCTCGTCCCAAAGAGGCTCCAGGGCTCCGGAGTATACTCAAGGTACTTCCTCGTCAGAAAGAAGACAGGCGGTTGGCGCCCCATCCTGGACCTGCGGCGGCTGAACAAGTGCATCAAAGCACAAAAGTTCAGGATGGTCACCCTCCAGCACGTGCTGGGACAGCTGGAGGAGGGCGACTTCCTATCGGCGCTGGACTTGGAGGATGCTTACCTCCACATCCCCGTTCTAAAAGGACACCGAAAGTTTCTCAGATTCGTAGTCCAAGGGCGGCACTACCAATTCAAGGCCCTGCCATTCGGGCTGAAGTCGGCACCCAAGGTGTTTACCAAGTGCCTCGCGGGGGATCCAAGTCTACCCCTACCTGGACGATTGGCTCATCCATGCAAGGACAAGAGAACTCGCCGTCGAACACACGGCGGAGACCGTACAACGGATCTGGGCTTCTCCATCAACTACTCGAAATCCCACCTGGTCCCGTTGCAGGTCGCACTGTTTCTGGGAGCCAAGCTCGATAGTGGCGCGATTGGCCTCGCCGACTGAGGAGAGGACGAAGGCCATCTTGGGCAAGGTGCAGCCCCTGGTGGCCACGGGCGTGGCCAGGGTGAGATCCATCAAGTCCCTGCTCGGAATGATGTCCTCATGCATCTACCTGGTGCGCCTGTGCAGGCTACGGATGCACCCTCTACACGAGTTCCTCGACGCCCGTTGGATACAAGCGACGGGCAGCTTCGAAGACAGGATCCCGCTCAACAAGGTTATCCGCCAAGCGATCCAATGGTGGGGCACCCGCGCACATCTCACGGAGGGCAAGAACTTTCAGACCCCGGTACATCAGGAGACGGTGATGACCGACGCCTCGCTGGAGGGATGGGGAGCGCACACCGGAGATCTGCACACGAGAGGCCTTTGGCTCCCGGAGGAGAGGTGGACTCAGAGCAGTGTTCTGGGCCCTCAGGTCTCTTCTCCCATCCCTCAAGGGCAAGGTGGTGAGTATCTTCACCAACAACACCACCACGATGTTCTACATCCGGAAGCAGGGAGGCACCAGATCCCCAGCCCTGTCCAAGGAGGCCCAGGATCTGTGGCACTGGGCCATCGCCGAGGGAATGTTTCTGGTGCCCTTCCATCTAGCAGGAACAAAGAACATCATCGCCGACTCAGCAGGGAGCTGCGCTCGTGCCATGAGTGGGAGCTGCGTCAGGTTGATCGACTTTTCCAACGATGGGGCAAACCCCAGATCGACCTGTTTGCGACGGCGATGAACTCCAAGTGCCAGAGGTTCGCCAGCAGGTTTCCCCAGCCGAGGAGCATGGGCGATGCTTTCTCGTTCCCCTGGGACGGACTGTTCCTATATGCGTTCCCTCCACTCATCAACCAAATCAAGAGGTCCCGGTGCAGGATGATCCTCGTCGCACTGGTGTGGCCGAGACAGATCTGGTTCCCGGACCTTCTGGACTTGTCAGCGTCCCCCCCCAGTCAGACTGTTGACGGACGCAGATCTTCTCTCCAGAGAAGGAGGCGACATCCTCCATCACGACCCAGAGTCTCTGAACTTGCAGGCCTGGCTCCTGCAGCACTAGAGTTTGGAGGATATGATATCCCGGCGGACTGCAAGGAGGTGCTTGCAAAGGCCAGGGCGTCCTCGACTCTAAAGTGCTACGGACACAAGTGGAAGAGGTTCTTTGCTGGTGTCGTGCACAGAAGATTGACCCTCTGCGAATTACGGCCCCTCAAGTGCTGCCGTACCTGCTGTCGCTGCCAAGGCAATGCTAGCTCACGCTTCCATCAAGATCCATCTTGCAGCAATTTCACGTTACACCAGAACTACGGGACGGTCATCCCTGTGGTCTCGCCGCCTGTTGAAGGAGTTCATGAAGGGACTGTTCCGATCGTTCCTGCCGGTGAAGGCTCCGGCGTGGGTACTCAACGTGGTGCTGACCATTCAAGCCTCTGCCTTCGGCACCATTGAAATTTGTCGTGGAAAACCGCGTTCCTTGTGGCCATCACCTCCGCACGACGAGTGGGAGAGATTCAGGCCCTATCCTGCAAGCCTTCTTACTTGACTTTCCACAAGACGAGGTTGGTGCTGAGGAGGCACCCCTCCTTCATGCCCAAGGTGCCGTCGGACTTCCACCTCAACGAGCCCTTGGTGTTACTTGTTTTCTTCCTGTCGCCGGCTGAGAGGACTTGGAACTCGTTGGATGTGGCTAGAGCGCTGAAGTTGTACGTGGACCGCACGAAGAGTTTTCGGTAGACATCACAGCTGTTGGTGAACTTTGGCCCTGTGAACCAAGGGAAGGCCCTCTCGAAGGCTTCCATTTCCAGATGGCTCTCCGGCTGCATCATGCACTGTTAACGGTTGGCAAACCGACCGCTGCCTGGCCGTCCGAGAGCCCGTTCAACCAGCGCGATCGCTGCTACTACAGCGTTCCTGTCTGGTTTGCCCCTGCCGGACATCTGCAGGGCTGCGACGATGAGTTCGACACACACCTTCACGAGATTCTACTGCGTCGCCTGGAATTCCAGGGAGAAGTCCAGAGTCGGCCAGGCAGTGCTGCGCAACCTTGTCGCTTGAAGATGAGCCTGGTGAGGAGCTAAGAGATGCTTAATGTTGAGTTGTAGAAATGCTTAATGTTGAGCCTTGCCACCTCCCATGGTTGTGCATGTGTGTACTGCTATGTATTCTTACATTCATGAGCATGTGAATCCATGCCAGACCACATGCTGGAGAAGAAAGAAGTTACTTACCTGTAACTGTTTTTCTCCAGCATGGGTCTGCATGAATTCACATGCAAACCCTCAGTCCGACCCCATTGCGGCTCTTCTCTTGGTCCTACTGCCACTTTACGTGCTACCAAATCTGAAGGTGGCTGCCAGAGGGAGGGGCTTAGGTAGATGGCAGTCATTGGCTGGGGGCAGTATGACCCAGAGACCAGCGATTGATTATTAGTAGAAAGACAGTTCAGAAACGAAACTGAAGCAGATTTTTTCTTTACCGAGGATTCCCAGCCTGACAGGGAATATTCATGAGCATGTGAATCCATGCCAGACCCATGCTGGAGAACAACAGTTACAGGTAAGTAACTTGTTCCTTAGTAACTTGGTATCACTTGCGGTAACTTTTCATTGTACAAAGCATCTTGCAATGCAGTACAATGGGTACACTTTTGGTTTGCCCTAGACTAACACTCAGAGGATTGTTTGGTTACTCTAGGTGTGCTAAATGGACAAACTGGTGGCAGCAGTTACTTTTTCCTACTTTTTGAGACCTTTTGTTTTAGCTTTAACACGTTTGGCTACTAACAGTGGCTACTGGTCAAACATGGCCATGCCACTAGGTTTTTCGCTTGTCCTTTGTCCATCTCGTCTTGCCGCCTTCCTGGCCTGAGGCCAGCAAAATCCTTATATGGACTTCCAGTGCTGAGGAAAGCAGACTCTTTTGGCGGGCTACTGGAGGTCTACGTGTGTTTGCTGGCAGGAAGTGTGCTGGGACTGTCTGGTTCCAATCCACATACTTGTGCCAGTGTGCCTGGGTGGAATTAATGAGTTTTGCCGCCAGCGGTCCTGATAGGACCACTGCTGGGGGGGGGTGTCTGTGGGTCAGATCTGTCATTGGCTAGTGGGGGCTGCTTCTCTTAGCTGGATTTTTGGATAAGAAGAGAACCCATGTCCCCACTCTAGAGAGATCCTGGAAGAAACTGAAGTAGCCAAGACTCCTGTCCAGCTGCAAGACCCGCAAGGAAATCAGAGACCCGTCAGGAGAAGGTTTGGCGACCAACTTCAGTTGCTGTCCTGGAAGAGTCCTGTCTTGATGGTGATCTCCAGCAGTCCTGCAAAGGAGCTGCGAGACTTGGAATGGAGGGAATATCCATTCTCGACGTCGGCTCAGAGTCCTGCAAAGAAGAGCCTTCGGAAGTGCCCCAGGTCCGCCCTGGGGGTGACCAGCTCTGAGGTTGGGCTGCCGTGCTGCAGATGTTGCCATTCCGAGTTGAGGCCTGGAACGTGGGGGATTCTCAGCTTGTACAACAAGACTTAACTCTGCAGAATGTAGTGGTCCTGTTGTACGAAAGGGTAGGGTAGCCCTGGGATTTTAAGTGTGGATTTGGGGCAGAGTACAAAACAAACGAAAAAATAGCAATCCACACTGTATTTTCGACATAGAAGTTAATGTCTTAATTTTACTTATTTTTACCAAACAATGTTTATGTACACATATGTAGAGTCACCAATAGGAAATTACCAGAAGTACAACTGGAAAAGTATTGACTGTTTTTTTAATAAAAAAAGAGGTATATACAAAATCAACAAGGATTTGAAAAAACAATTACAGTGAATGAAATGAGGCTTGAAAATAAATTGTTCAAACGCAAAACCAGAGAGTTAAACAATACTTGAAAAATAATTTGTTAAAACACAAAGAGAAGCATTTCTCAAAAACCTAAAAAACGGAATTAAAGAAACTATCAGAGACATTATAAGAAAAAGGGTGTAAACAAGTGTTGGGAACAATCCTGTGCAGTGCCCTTAGGGACCACTACACACAATTAAGACTTCAGGTGGCAATACAAGTTTTACCTTTGGTACAAGCCTGTACTACTATGTCAGAGTGGTAGCAGTGGCGGAGCAGCCAGGCTTATCAAGAGTATATGAGCAGTAGCAGAGATTACACAAAGGGACCAAAATTACTGTGACTCAAGCAAACACTGACTCAAGGTTTCAGGTAAAGAATACAAGTACATTTATTTTTTTAAACCATGCGTTATAAACACAACACTTCTATTAAACTCAAATAAAAAAAACACATGTTAAATATACTACAACTAACCAATTCACTTTGTACACTAAGTCTCAAGGTAAGTACCCTGTGTTTCAATGAACCGGTGTTACGAACAAAACACGTTACCACGAATATGATTGCGATCACTTTTTGACAGTTCAGTCTACTAAATAAACTCGTATCTGTGACATGAAATGCTACCGGGGCAAAAACACACTTAGCACCTGAGATACCCAGAAGGGAGTTGGAGGCAAAAATCACAGGCAATATTTTGGTTAGGCAGGCAGAATCAAACACTCAGACAGGAGTTCAAAAGTCAAAGGGCCGGAGCCAGGGTCGAAAGTCACCGGGGCCTGTTGCCGAAGATCACACAGTCAGACCGTTCACGATTCAACATAGCCAAAAGTACTTTGTTAGTGTCAATGTTCGGAAGCAAAAGTTATAGGAAGGAGGGAAGACCTGGGCAAGCCTTGGAAATGAAGAAAAGGGATTCACCCAGTTTCCTCAAGTAGAACACAGTACCTTGTTCCAATGGTGCAGCTGGTGGCCTGGCAGTTGTTCCTGTTGTTTTCCCGCAGACCCACGATTCCTGGAGCTTCGTTGTGAAGGAGGACGTCTGAAGGGGGTCTGCACCACACAGGGATGAGGCCGGCAACAGCGACGAGGAATAAAAGGTGCGCTCCTTAAAAACAGGTCAGGCTCTTCAGGTGGCTATCCGGACCACTACAACAGCGTGCAGCGATTTCGACCAAGGAAGAGGATCCTCTGGCTGTGGAAGATGAGCTGGTTATTCCCACCAAGCTCAAGGGAAGAAGACTCCGGACTGGATCTTCTCTGAGTCGTCGAAGGGAAGATAGCTCAGGACTGCAACAGGGCTTCACCGGGACGTGGTAGTTGCAGCAGCCGTCGTTCTCTCCGCTTCTCTTCGGGTCCTTGTAGTTCCAGTGGCGACTCTGACTTCTAGCCCAAGAGACCTGCCTTTTATGTGAAAAACCCCCATTCACACAACCTAGCTGTCAATCACCCAGCAGGGGGGTTGTCCAGCCCGGACAACTACCCTGGCCAATCATGACAAAGTGCGACTTGGGTTTCCTAGGATACCCTGTCCAGGGGGTGACTACACCCCTCCCTCACATTGAGCCCACCTAGACACCCAGGCGCCTTGAGGAGGGCTTCTGAGCAGAAGCCCGCCAAAAGACAGTGAACAAAGAAGGCGAACCTAGTTTGCCGCGCAAAGTAAAACACAAGAAGGACTTTAACAAAAAGAAATGGTGAATAAACCCAACCGGAGCCAAAAGAAAGACGATTTGGTCAAGCGGGTGTATGTTCGAGGCTAATATAATAGCCAAGAACATTACCACGTTTATCTAATATAATCGCGGTCGAAAAGTTAGGGTAGATACCACTGCCACCAGCCAAGTCTAAATGTTAAAAGAGCGAAACAATGCTCTAGGAGGTACAGATAAAAAGGGATACAAATTAACCCTTTCCAGTACTCCATGGAAGAAGGGGTGTACTGGATCTGTGGTAGATTGACTAAGTAAAGTTAATGGTAACTTTACCCTTTTCTGGGGGACGGTAGTCGCCTCAGAAATGGAGTCGAGGGAAGCCTCAAAGCCAACCCTGTGCCACGGCACTGAAGGTGTGTGACACACAAAAAAAATGGGGCTACTGAAGTGGTGTACTTCAGAGTCCACAATCACAAAAACAGATAGAAACACATAGTAAAACACAGGTAAGAGTGGGGGAAAAGCTCTCACTATTACCAATTGGAAAAAAATAAACTCCAGAAGTCCAGCAAAGCTCTGCGCACTCACCCTAGATTTGCGCCCAAATTCATTTCCAAGTTCCATGTGAACCAGTCAATAGAACTACCAACTTTATTTCAAAATCCTTCAAGTTTGGGAGAAGGAACCCTGCACACACTGGATGTACGCAGAGCTGTCAAGTTCTACATGGAAAGAACTAGGCCACGTAGAAAGACTAAACAGTTTTTCGTTTCGGTGGCGGCAGGAAGAGAAGGAGACGCAGTCTCCAAATCCACTATCTCTAGATGGATTGTCAAATGCATTACACTCTGCTACATTCTTGCTAAGAGAGAGCTGCCCTTCAAGCCTAGAGCACATTCCACTCGAGGCACTCTGGCGTCGATAGCATTCATTGCAAATGCTCCCCTCTAATCTATTTGCAAAGCGGCAACCTGGAGTTCTGTACACACCTTTACAAAACACTATTGCCTAGACACTCATTCTAGGTCTGATTCTCAGGTGAGACAGGCAGTACTAAGACATCTTTTCACTACTGTTCCTTCTCACAACCCACCTCCACCTCCGGGTACTGCTCGCTAGTCTATGCACAGCATGTGATTCTAAGCAGATTGACAAACATCAGAAGACCTGCATTACTTACCGTAAAAGCATTTCAGATGGTTGTATCTGCTTAGATTCACATACGCTCACCCTTCTTCCCCGCTCGGATGGAAGGAACATAGACTACTTACTACTTTCTCTCTTTTCTGTACTCCCGATAGTCTTAAGGCTCCCTATTGGCAGAAAAAATTCAATCAGAGGGACCTCGACACGTGAGGGATCTTGGGTCCACTACATGTCACGTAGAGATAGTGTTACATGCACGCCCATGTCAACGTCCCCTGTCGATTCTCGAAAGACAAGATGCAATACTCTGCGGTTACCACTGGATGTCGGACTATGCACAGCATGTTAATCTAAGCAGATACACCATCAGACATGCTTTTACGGTAAGTAATGCATGTCATATGTATCTAATTTTTATTATTTGATATTACCTATTGGTATAGGTCTGTACTACACAAGTTGGTAGTGTGACTGAGCCGTCAGACTTTTCTCAAGAGCGGTAAATGTGAGTTGTGGAACTGTAGCACCGAAATCCACACATACAAGTATGAACATAACACTTGCACTCAAGGTTTTCTAGTAAATTATTTAACAGTCAGTTTTAAATACGCATTCTTTAAAAAGGGCAATGTGCAACAATAAAAGTACACTTCAAAATACTTTCTCAGAATCAAGGCAAATTAAGTAGACACTCTTTAGAGATGCTTCATACACACTTCCTACACCCTGAGGTGACTTCACTAACTAGGACAGTATTGGCATTTATATATCACTTGTGTACTTTGTAAAATTCTGAGGTTGGTAAAAAGAAAAGGTTAGGGGAAGGAAAAAGATCAACAGGTTCGCAAAGCATGTGAGCACTTTTAAATCTCCCAATGAAACCTAGATAAAAACCTTTCCCAGCAATATTATTTCAAAACTAATGCATCACCTATAAGGAACAGTAAGAATCAGTCAATGGGTTAGAAGATTCTGCAGGGAGCCAGGACAGATAAGGTCAATTTGGAACAAAGTCTATGGAGTGGAGGCACTACTTAGATAGCAAAGAATGTCTTGCACAAAGTTAGAGAGTTTGTTGTAGAAAATCACTTTTGGGCCAAAAGCTGTTAAACTTGTGAAAGTAAATGAGAAAAGCAAGCTACAGACAAAGACACTTAGAACAGTACCTTAGTTTAGAAGAAGAGCCTCCAGCTGGCTTCTGTCTTGGTTGCAATGTTGCAGATCCTGTGTTCCTCAGCCTCAGTCATGGGGACAAGAGGGAGGACGTCTGGAGGACTCCTGCACAGCAGTTGGAAGGTCGGCGGCAGCTACGGGATCTTTTCAATTCAGCAGAACTTCACGGTTCTTGGACACCGGTTGGGCTTCCCTCACTCCTTGAGTCCAGCACTCTGGTGAGGTGACTCGAGCTTAGGTCGTCCTGCTTCGGGAGGATCCTCAGGAGACGCCTGGAGCTTTTGGCCGGCTTACAGACATTGCATTCTACTATGGATTTATCGACCCCTGGCACTCCATTCCAGCAGCAGCAAAGAAGTACAGCCAGCTGGGGAAGGTCTTCCAGCAAAGTTCATCTCTAGGTTATTGGTCGCACTAACCCATGGGAAGAAGTCGTCCTGTCCATCGATTCTCTTGTCAATTCGGAAAAGGAGATTCAGCACAGCAGCAGGGCTTCACCGGGCAGTTCAACAGTCCAGGAGGATGCAGCAAGCTTCGTTCAGTTTCTTTGTCGAGTAAAACCCAAGAAAGACTACACAAACAAGACATGGTGTAAAAAGACGACCAAGGCCATTTTGAGACAATGGTGACCCTGGGTGCTATACTGCAGCTGAGGCTTCAGCCTGTGGTAGAAAATCTCAATGATAGGAAAATTAAACCTCTGCAACCAGCCACTTAAAGTAGTGATGGTAACCAGAAAAATGTTACATGCGTATGTAGGAAAAAGGGCTACTAAGTAACCCCCCAGCACTCCAAATAAGATGGGGTGTGATGGACCTACATAGGAAAAAGGTAAGTAAAGTCAGTTTCATTTTACTATTCTTGGGAACAGTAGTTCACACAAGAAAAGGTATTTAAACCTTAAGAGAAATCTAAAGGATTTATCGGACACTGCACTGAAGGTGTTGTGTGTCATACAAAAAGTAGATGACTATGGAGTTTGTCAGACTCAAAAAAACAAAGGAAACGCATAATCCAAATCAGATCACAATACATGAGAGAGTGAGACCATGTCCTAAAGTCCAGCAAAAGAGCTGGGTCTCTCTAAGGTTGAAGAGAATTAGCACAGAAATTAGAATTCTCCCGAACACTAGTCATTTTTCACTGTGTGTTTTGGCCATTAGTAAAGAAGCATTTTTATACCCGATAGTTTAAGTGTAATGTTTGACTGCTGCACTCTGCACACTCAATGTGGACCCCCTTACAAGCTCACCACCACCTGAGACCTAGCTACCTTGAACTGGTTTTGCTACAGCTCCACAGAGATATAGGTTGGCCTTCTTTAAATTTGTCCACCAAGACAGCATATAGAAAATCAGTCCCAACAAGGAGGGGTGCAAAGTCTTATGCAGCAGCAGAAAACGCAAAAGTTCCAAACTTCAGTTACTTCAAATAGTGTAATAGTGTAATACAAAAATGAATAGGCACCTTGAAACATACTCCCTATAGGAGTACAAGCTGTTAGACCTGGACAATGGGTATGGGTGATCACCCAAACCTCTATCGCACTCCAGTCACACTGGAGCGACTATTCATCTTGAGGTAAGTACTAGCTTGAGCCCCAGGGTACCTTAGGTGTATTGAAGATAATGCAGCTGGATTCTTTCCAGTGCAGCAGCGATGGACCCGGGCTTCTGTTCCTCTGGTGACGAAAGGGGGTGGACTCTGGAAGGGATGTTGCAGCAGCAGTCGCAAGAAACGACCCTCAGCAAAGAATTCTCTGATCTCCCACGTCGGTTTGCGGTTTTGGCACCTTTTTACAAGCTCCAACAGTGACCAGTTACTGCCCCGTCGATCCACCTCGATTCTTCAGTACTGCACTCTAGTTAGGGGGGACTTTGAGGAGGTGGATCTTGCTTCTGAAAGTCTAACTTGAGCTCGCCCATGTGTCTGGGAGGATTCGAACACTAAAAGACAATGCACTGCAATTGTGTCGGAGGCCCCCTGGTATTTGTGGTTTTCAGCCCTGGAAGGTAACAGCATGTCAGGGGACGGCTCGTTCTGCAGCTCGCCTTATGGCTAGTTGGTCACACCAGCCAAAGGGAAGGAGGAGTCCTCTTTTCGAGGCTCCTCGGATAAGAAAACCGGGTCAGGGCAGCAAATGGTCTCTTTGCGGTTACTACAATGGTCTGTCGGTGTCTCTGGTAGTCTTCTGCTTTGGATCTTCTGTTCCAGTGGTCGACTTGCCTTCTGCCCCAGTGTTAGGAAAGATTCCTCTTTACTGCACATTCCCTTCCATTTCTGTGGACCCCTAAACTTGTTGCTTTTGTTTTTGTATCTGACTTCTTCTTTTTGCAGTGAAGCCTTAAGCCACTGGCTTTTGTTCATCTGTTATGGGGGAAACTGGCATGTCCTTCAGGCTGTTGGTACTGGGAAACATGGTTAACCTTAGTATAGTTAATTTGTTACTACTATTTTTTTTTACAACTTGTGGTAGTTTTTATCATTGTACAATGCATCTTACAATGCAGTACAATGGGGTACACTTTTTGATTATAGCATTTATTACACTCATACCCTATGGGTCCAAACAGAAGCTGCATCTAGGCACAGATGTTAAATCGAATCGATAGTTGCATCAATGTGCCAACCTTAAAACTAGGGTATGACTCTGATGATTACACAAAGAAGTAGTACTCTATCTGTTGCAGGTGCGTAGGTAAAGCATTCCCGGACCGGAGGCCACAGGATGAAAAACAGCTGTTGCGCCAAGTTGTCATTTTTGTAAAAGGGACAACCAACCGATTTTGTCTGACTGATCGAAGCCATTGAGTCGGCTGATGATGTTGGATTTTAGACATTAAGTATGTCAGGGCCACACCATGAGCTCATCTAAAGACCAGGCACAGAACCATCAACAGAATTTGCTGTTGGACCGGCAGCCAATGGAGACCTTTCCAATACTGAGATACACTGATACACTGATCTTCACCTTGCCAAGGAGATAACCTAACCGCAGAGTTCTGAGCTCCCTGCAGTCTTTGTATTTGGAATTTTTGAACTCCCATTAAAAGTGCATTGCAGTAGTCCAGTTTAGAATGTCAGTATACCAACCACTGTTGAGCATCTTTTTCCTTGATATTAACATGGCCACTCCTCTTTTCTTGCCCTTATGGGATGCACAGAAATTCTCCAGCATTGGATCTTTCATAGAGTCAGATGCTTGAATATTCCCCGTCGTCAGACTGGGAATCCTCGGTGATAAATTAAATAATATTTTTTTTTTTAAAAAAATATATATATATATATATTTCTGAGGCTTGTGGAATCTGCTTAGATCACATGCTGTGCATAGGCCGACATCTAGTGGAAGCTGCGGAGTATTACAGTTTGTTTTTCGAAAGTCGAAAATGGGCGTCGACACAGGCGTGCCAGTAATACTATCCCTAGTGTGACGTCCACTGTACCCAAGATCCCTCACGCGTGTAGGATCCTCAGATTGTTTTTTTCCGCCATACTGGTCGGAAGCATCTTGCGGAGTTCCCTGGCCTTAGCCATACTTTTGCTGTTATTATAATTATAATTCTTATTCATTCCCTTCCCCACCCCAACGTCGACCCTCGACCTCGACGACGGCTGGAGAAGTCATCGACCGTCGACTGCTGCACGACGGATCTGGGCCTCGGAAGGCCGCTGGCCTCGGCCCGGGCCTAGTAGGCCGCTGGCCTCGGCCCTTACAAGTAGGGAGAGTGGGGGGTGGTACATACTCTTCACTCTTGATATATAGTTACATTCTATATATTCCTACACTTAGCAGCCCGCTGCCTTAAGGTGCGTATGGAGGGTACCCCTTTTCAATTCTGCCCCAAGTGCAATCGCAAATACCCTTGGGTCGACAGGCACGCCACGTGCAATCTCTGCTTGCCGAGGGATCACCCCGAAGCGAACTGCAGAGCGTGTAGTAGGTTTAAACCTAAGACACTTAAGGACCGTTCGACAAAGCGTTGGGCCCACCACGCCAGGCAGGAGGCCATGGCAGCGGAGGGCGCCTTCAGCGATGGCAGCGACGCCGTACTTTCGGACGGCGAGGGCATTATGGCGTCGAAAGACAGCCGGCGAGGGCAGGTCCCCGACCTCGGAAGGTCGTCCGGCAGGGCGGCTATGGGGAAGACCCCCGGCGACGCAAGCGCTACACACCTAACACACACTAAACACACTAAGACCAACCGGACCTCGACGACGTCGACTTCCCGGAAAGAGGCACAAAAAGAACGGTCCGACTCGGTGTCCTCTGGGCGCTCTCGATCGAGATCACCTCACGACGCAAGGCAATCATCCACTCTTGCCAAGAGTGCCTCGCTACACACATTAACGGAAGTTCGATCGTCGGGAGACGAAGACGACTTCCACCCCCAGGCCGCGCTCCAAGATACCGAGACCGCGGTTAACACCAGTGAGGCCCCACGCCCGAAGCACACAGATACCTCTCCAGACCCTCGGCGCCAGGCGTCGAAAGTCTCTGGGGCCTCCAAGGGACAGGGAAAACATTTTTCCACGCACGGGGAGGGGGGGAAACAGCGGAAAGCACAGCCTTCCACTCCTGTAAAGCCATCCTCTCACCCTAGGCAGACAAGCAAACACAAGTCTACCCTTGAAAAGTCCCATAAATCATCACCTACTAAAGTAATACCCCGTTCCAGGGAATGGTCCAGTGAAGACATAGACAGGGTTATGTCTAGGATGTCTTCCTTGGCTGATTTTTATGATAAGAACCCAGAACATTTTCTTTCATATAACCCTCAAGGGGCCACACCCTCAGGCTCCTCCGATCCTATCCCGCTAAGTAAAAAGCCCCGGTTCGAAAGACCTGAACCCTTTCGAGGTTCAGCCTTACTCCACTCCATATTCTACTCCACTCCCCAGTTACCAGGGACAAGTTTTCCCTGAAGAGGACCAGGAGTTTGAAATTATGGAAGAACAAACCGGGACAGATTACTATGCAGAGGATGAGGACCTGGAGGAGGGAGAAGATGAGCAGGAAATTTACAGAGTAGATTCCCCAGTACAAAGCGAAGCCCCAGTTACCGACTCTCCAGTTGATAACCAGCCCCTCCTTAACGAGGTTCTCGCTCGAGCAGCAGAACATTTCCACATCGACACCCACGGTGTACAGGAGGAAAGGGACTTCGCGGAGGAGTTTGTAGGAGAGAGGAGACCGGTCGCACAGACCATCCCTATCCTCAAATCCATCCAACGAAGAATAGATCCTTCCCTGGTGAATCCTAACCTCACCAGAGCTGTCAACCCCAGAATTGAAAAGATTTTCCGGGCAGCCCAGTCTTACCCTCTGTATATAAGGGGACATCTTAAACCAGATTCCCTAGTGGTTACCAACACTAGAAAAAGGGCTGGCACGCCCTTATCTTCATCAGAAGCTCCTCCCGACAAGGAGAGCAAAAAACTTTACGGGTTTGGCAGGAAGGTAGCCTCAACGTCCGCCTACCAAGCAAGGATTGCGAATTCCACCACCCTGTTGGCTAGTTACAACTGCCATCAATGGGAAGAAGTCGCGGCGCTCATTGCCTCTGCTCCAGAACCGTTAAAGGGCCAGCTGGCTCGGATCTCGGCAGAGGGGAGAGCCGTGTCTGGTTGCATTTTAAAAGCAACTTTCGACGCCGCTGACAACGCAGGGAGATTGATAGCAGAAGGTACTGTTATCAAGAGACATGCGTGGTTACGGCAGTCGGGATTCAAGACAGAAACCCAGGCTTCTTTAATAGACAAGCCAGTGGAACCCGACCTATTGTTTGGGAAAGCGGTCGAAGACGCACTTAAAAATGCCAAAGATGAATATGAGACTCTCAAATCCCTTGGCCAGCTTACCAACAAACCCCCTAACCAGAGGGGGAACAGTAATTTTCGTCGCCCACGCGGCCAAAATTCACAGAGGCAACTATGCCCAAGGACAGGGTACACAATGGAACAACAACCAGCAGTCTACCCAGAGTTACGGCAGGGGTAACAAGAGAGGTCGTGGAAGAGGCAGAGGCAGCCCCAACAAGGGAGGTGGCACGCCTCCACCAAAGCAGTGACGCTCAGTTCAGGGTCCCTTCTCACGCAACCCGAGTAGGGGGACGCATTTCCAACTTCACCCAGGCTTGGGAAGGGATCACCTCAGACAGATGGGTGCTGTCAACAGTGTCCACAGGATATTGTATAGAATTACTGCAGCGTCCCCGGAACCACCCTCCACGACAAAGAATACACTCCTTAGAACATCAAAAGATCCTTCTCGAGGAGATCGCCATTCTGCTAAAAAAAGAACGCGATAGAACTCGTCCCAGGACACCAGGTAAACAAGGGTATCTATTCAACTTACTTCCTTGTGCCAAAGAAAGATTTGACAATGCGCCCAGTATTGGACTTAAGGCCTGCCAACAAGTATGTCAAGCCCCAAAAATTCTGCATGACCACGCTACAAGAGGTAATCCCCCTCCTAAAAAAGGGGATTACATGGCAACCTTGGATATGAAAGATGCTTATTTTCATATTTCCATGCTTCCAGCGCACAGAAAATACTTGCGCTTCAAGGTGGACAGTCGCCACTACCAATTCAAGGTACTGCCCTTCGGGATAACTTCAGCACCAAGGGTATTCACCAAGGTACTGGGGGTGGCAGCTGCACACCTACGCAGGGAGGCAATCCCAGTGTACCCTTATCTGGACGACTGGCTCATAACGGGGGAAACCCCAGGAATTTGCAGGTCAAACATTCAGAGGACTATCAACCTCCTCCACGAATTAGGCTTCTCTATCAACGAGAAGAAGTCAAGTCTGGTGCCAAGCACCTCAAAACAGTTCCTAGGAGCAATCCTAGATACTCAGAAAGGGTTGACCTTCCCTTCAGAAGAGAGAATTCGAAATATACTACTGCAAATCCCACATTATCAGTCAGGTCAACAAATAACGGTACGCAAAGCAATGCGGTTACTGGGCATGATGGCGTCATGCATTTACCTAGCCCCCCACGCGCGTCTGCGCATGCGTCCCATGCAGGAATGGTTGGCGAAACAGTGATCTCAGGCAAGTGGTCAGTGGGACGATCTAGTGGTCGTTTCGCCAACACTCGTACAGAGCTTACACTGGTGGACAAGAGAGAATCTCGCAAGGGGAAAACCCTTTTACGATCCCGAAGTACAGGCAGTGGTGACTACAGATGCATGCCTGACTGGGTGGGGAGCTCACCATCTCCACCACACAGCTCAGGGTCTCTGGTCTCACTCAGTAGCCAAGAACCACATCAACCTGCTAGAGCTTCTGGCAGTATTCCGTGCGCTTCAGGCGTTCGAGCCCCATCTGCTAAACTTGTCGGTGCAGATCCAGACGGACAGCACGACAGCCATGTTCTATCTGAACAAACAAGGAGGGACTCGTTCGCCAAATCTGTCCAAGCTTGCCCAGAAAATCTGGATATGGGCACTCAGACGGAACATCTTCCTGTCATCACAACATGTTCAATTCCCTAGCGGATGCCCTAAGCAGAGACTCCCTCCCAGAAGAACACGAATGGGTCCTTCACAGAGATATCGTAGAAGACCTCTTCTCTCAGTGGGGTTTCCCCACTATAGACGTATTCGCCACAAGCGAAAACAAACAATGCCCAGGATTTGCATCCAGGTTCCCCCAGCCGGACTCCCAAGGGAATGCCCTGTGGATGAACTGGTCAGGGATGTTTGCGTACGCTTTTCCACCAACTCCTCTCATCAGGAAGGTGGTGTACAAGATGAACAAGGAATCGATGACGCTCATCCTAGTTGCTCCCATGTGGGCGAGACAACCATGGTTTCCACACCTACGCAGGATGGCGGTGTGCGAGCCCATCAGACTCCCAGCCTGGTACAACCTACTGTCCCAGCAACAGGGTCAAACAGTGCATCAGGAACCCAACTCTATGATCCTAGCAGCATGGCTCCTGAAGTCATAGAGTTTGGACATCTCAAATTACCACAGAGGTGTATGGACATTCTAAAGGAGTCCAGGAAACCAAATACAAGGCACTGTTACTTTGATAAGTGGAAAAGATTCGTTATCTGGTGCCAGAATAAACAAATCAACCCGGTTGATTGCACTCCTTCCAACGTTGTGACATACATGCTCCACCTGCTGGATGCAGGGTTGGTTTTTAACTCGCTGAAAGTACACCTGGCAGCCCTCTCGGCTTACACCACATCCCATAACAAGGTCTCGTGGTGGAAAGTACCAGTGGTTAAAGCCTTCATGGAAGGAGTAAAGAGACTTCACCCTCCTATTTCGAACCCACCGCCAGGATGGGACCTCAACGTGGTGCTAGCTAAGCTCATGGGACCCCCATTCGAACCCATGCATAAAAGTAGTCTCAAACACCTGACTTATAAAACGGCCTTCTTAGTAGCCATTACCTCCATAAGAAGGGTCAGTGAAATTCAGGCTCTGTCAGTGCAGGATCCTTTCTTTACTATCCACAAGGACAAACTGGTTTTACGCACACACCCTAGGTTCTCACCTAAATTCATATCCAAGTTCCATGTAAACCAGTCCATCGAGCTTCCGGCTTTCTTCCAAAACCCGCAAAGCTCGGCTGAGGTGAAACTACACACCCTAGATGTGCGTAGGGCGGTCCTATACTATGTAAATAAAACCAGACCGCTAAGGAAAACAGATCAACTGTTTGTCTCCGTAGCTACAGGCAGAGAGGGGGATCGCGTCTCTAAGGGCGCTATCTCGAAGTGGATTATCAACTGTATACAGCTGTGTTACTCTCTTTCTGAAAAGACTCTGCCTTTTACGCCAAGGGCCCACTCTACTAGAGGCATTGGTGCCACTCTGGCTTTCATTGCAAATGTTCCCCTCGACACCATTTGCAAAGCAGCTACTTGGAGCTCTATTCACACTTTTACTCAGCATTACTGCATTGACACTCATTCCAAGACAGATACACAAGTGGGACAAGCGGTTCTAAGACACCTGTTTGCTCATGACCCTTCTCACATCCCACCTCCTTCTTCTGGTACTGCTCGCTAATCTATGCACAGCATGTGATCTAAGCAGATTCCACAAGCCTCAGAAGGGATACATTACTCACCGTAATCGTATTTCTGATGCTTGTATCTGCTTAGATTCACATGCGACCCACCCTTCCTCCCCTCCGAGAGAAGGCGCATGATTACTTGTAGTCTTACCTTTCTGTCTATCTGCTTGGATTATCTGTACTCACGCTACTCCTCATGCTTCCTCATGTCAGAAAAAATACAATCTTAGGATCCTACACGCGTGAGGGATCTTGGGTACAGTGGACGTCACACTAGGGATAGTATTACTGGCACGCCTGTGTCGACGCCCATTTTCGACTTTCGAAAAACAAACTGTAATACCCCGCAGCTTCCACTAGATGTCGGCCTATGCACAGCATGTGAATCTAAGCAGATACAAGCATCAGAAATACGATTACGGTGAGTAATGTATCAAATATATATATATATATATATATATATATATATATATATATATATATATATATATATATATATATATATTGCCACCTAGCAGTGCATGTACATAGCCCATTATAGCCTAAGAGCCACTTCATTGTGTAGTCCCTTCACCTCACTTTGGTCCTTTATGGCCCCAGCCAATGAGGTGGCAGGGCTTAAGCTCCGCCCCCGGCAGCCATCTTCAGATTTTTCACCGCAGTCTATCAGACACAGGGAATCCTCAAGCTCTCTGAGCTTTTTCAAATTCTTTCTACTTTTGTGTGGTATATATTTGTAAAATATATTCCATCTTGTTCCCCTTCTTAGGGGCTTTCTTTCCAATTAACCTTGGTGGTAAAACTTGTTGTTTTCCTCTCAAAATCGTCGACTGAACTTCTCTTCAGGAATGGAGGCACCTCAGGCTGTCAGGAAGCCTTCCCTGTTCAGGGACTGCACGAGGTGCAAGAAGAAATTGGTTTACTACAAGGACCCCCACAAGCATTGCATTTATTGTCTGTACCCACATGACATTAAAAAATGTGAGATTTGTAAAACTTTTTCCACCAAGACCCTTCATGACAGGCATAGAAGACTCCTTTCATACCTGGAATCCAAGGATCAATCTTCGGACGAAGAGTCTGTCAGAACAGCTCCTGTCCAATCCAGCATTCCATCTGAGAGGCAAACTTCAAAGAGAAGGGCCTCTTCAGTGGAAAGGAGTTCCTCTCCCAAATCCAAAAAGAGGAAGCTGGAATTGATACCCTTTCTGCCTCCAGTTGACCTGTCAAGCCAGAAAAAGTCAGCAAAATCTGCCTCGAGGGGTAAGGAGGAGTTTGCGAAAAACGGGGGGGGGCAGTCGTCGGCTGGTAAACCGCCCACGAATGAAGGGAAAGGTAAAGGCCCGTCAACGGCCATACCGTCGACGAAACCAGCATCGACGATGACGACGCTTAAGACATCGTCGACAGTTAGATAGTCATCGGACATGTCGACCGCGAAGCAATCGTCGACGAGCAAGAAACACCACTCGTCCACGAAACATTCGTCCATGGAACCACATTCGTCAACGAAGCCCTTGTTGACGGGAAAATCTCAGTCGACAGCGAAACCCTCGTCGACGGGACAATCTCAGTCGTCGACGGGAAAATCTCGGTCGGCGGCGAAGCCCTCGTCGACAGGAAAATCTCAGTCGTCGACGAGGATAACATCATCCATAACGCCTTCAGAGGCACCGCAAATTTCGGCAGTTACAGAGGAATTACTGCCTATCACTCTTGAAGCTCCTGTCATTACAAGCAACATCATTGAGAAGAATACTGTAACTGAACCTCTGGTACAGCAATTTTCACCTTTGGGGCACATGGCAGAACTTCCGGATATAATTCTTCAGGAAGAATTCTCCGATGCGGAAGTGGTGGAAGAGTCCATCGGTCCCTTACCGAAACAATACAGCCCTCCTTGGCACCCGTCCACGGGAGAATCCGAATATCCTCATGACCCGGTGCTCATGTTATCCGTGCAGAGGATTGTAGAAGAATTTTACAAACGGCAAAGGGAGAAGCAAATTCCGATTAATCCCATTCCTAGAGAGTCATCCCCGATTCCAGGCACATCGGGTTGCTCTCCCTACAGGAGTAGACCGCAAAAACGGATGAGATCACCTGCTCGAAGACCGAGGAGCAGCACCCACAGTGCTTCACCTACAAGAGTCCCGTCACCACAGTCATCACACAGACCGCGATCTCCGGACGTAGATCCCACCATGGTACCGTCCACCATCTCGGTATCAGACTGGCACGAGGATCCTTTTGGTGAATTTCCGGAACCAGAAGAAGGAGAAATTACTCAGGAGCCAGACGATTGGGATGACTACGTCGTCGAGAAGCCCAGGAGGAGAGACTAGCCGGGCAAGGCCTCACCACCGGATGATCTCGTCTCTTTCCACACCATAATAGGTAAAGCCGCAGAACTGTTTAAAATTCAGGTTTCTTCGGAGGAAAGGCAATCAGTGCTCTACGAGCACAGGGACAAACGAAGGAGGACAGTGACCACAATTCCCCTCCTCGATACCATCTGGGATTCCGGATCCAAGATCCTATCTACGCCCTTATCGACTCTGGCGTTGGTGTCCAGGCCAGAAAAGAAATATAAAGCTCCGGATTCGGCATCCCTTTGTTTAAGGGGTCATACGAAACCGGACTCAGTTATTACAGTGGCGGCCAGAAAGAAACTCGCCAACCCCCCTCCTCACCGTTGTCGGCCCCACCGGATAAGGACGGACGTAAATTGGAAGCCATGGGCAGGAAAGTATCATCTTCTGCATCACTTACAATCAGAGCGGGTAATGCACTGGCCATGACCGCAAGATTCGATCGCGAGCTTTGGCTCCGCATGTCTAACTTGGCGAAACAATTACCACCGGAGCTCCAGGAGGAGGCAAAATCCATAATCGCGGATGGTGAAGCAACATCGGATCACATGATCGACGCAGCAGTTGATGTGGCCGAATCAGGCTTCAGACAGATGGCGCACGGCACAGTGCTCAGAAGGCAGGCCTGGATGAAGGCTACTAACTTTAGACCTGAAGTTCAGGCGCAGATACTAGACATGCCATTTGACGGCCAAGATCTCTTTGGGAAAAAGATAGGCGACCATTTGAAGGCAATCAAGACAGACACTGACACAGCCAGAGCCATCAGTTCTTTAAAGGACAAAAGTAAGGACCATCGGTCTTTTCGTCCCTTTAGAGGTTCATCTTCCAAGTTCAGGGGATACAGTCGTTCCTCCTATAGTCAAAAAGCACAAGGCGGCACGTACCAAGCCAATAAATATCAGTCATCCAACAGATACGCCCATAGAGGCAGACGTGGCTCCGCCCAAGGGAAGTCGCAAGGCAAGCAGAACTGACGACCAATCCCCCCCCCCCCCCTTCGCCACGCCCCGGTGGGGGAAGGGTGAGCCAGTTTTTCCAACGCTGGCGGTCAATTACATCGGACAAATGGGTGTTACAGGTGATCCAAAAGGGTCACACCTTGGAATTTCTGGACCAACCTCCTTCCCTGCCTCCAATTCCCCGCAGAGTGCATATGCTAAGACAGGTCATGTCCGAAGTGCAAAAACTGCTCCAGAAGGCAGCAGTAGAACCAGTACCCTATTCTCAGAGGGGAAAAGGTTTCTACTCCCGATTTTTCCTCGTCAGAAAGAAAAACGGTCAATGGAGACCCATCTTGGACCTGAGGGCTCTCAACAAGTTCATCAAGCGCATAACTTTCAAGATGGTAGCTCTACAAGGGGTGCTACCTTGGTTAAACAAGCACGACTTCTTGGCCACTTTAGACTTGGAGGATGCATGCTTCCACATTCCGATCCATCAGCACACAGGCAGTTCCTCAGGTTCACAGTGGGAGGGCTCCACTTTCAGTTTCAAGTACTTCCGTTCAGTCTAAAATCGGCGCCAAGAGTTTTCACGAAATGCCTGGCACCGGTAGCGGCAAGTCTCAGGAGAGCAGGAACGGACGTTTTTCCATACCTGGACGATTGGCTGATAAAGGCAAGTTCAGCTGCAAAGGCTCGTTCGGCAGTGTCGAGGACGGTCAACCTCCTAAAAGAGTTAGGTTTCTCCATCAACCAGACGAAGTCCTGCCTCGTTCCCAGCAAGGTAGCTCTCTTCCTAGGAGCCGAGCTCGACTCCAGCATTCCCAGAGTGAGACCATCCACAGAGAGAATAGCAGCGATTCTACGCTCAACTTCGAACTTCCTACAGAAAGAGACAACATCTGTACGCTCTTACAAATCCCTATTGGGCATGATGTCATCATGCATATTCCTCATACCGAACTGCAGGCTTCGCATGAGGCCGATTCAGGAAGCTCTGGACCACCAATGGAAACAAGCTTTCGGATGCTGGGAAGACATTGTCCAGATTCCATCGACGTTGCACAAGGCCCTTCGATGGTGGAACTCTCCGAGGAATCTTCTACAGGGAATGCCGTTTCAAGCACCGACATCGACCCTCCTGCTGCAGACGGACGCTTCCTTATCAGGCTGGGGCGCTCACCTTGCGGACCTCCAAACCAAGGGATCTTGGTCGGCACAAGAGTCCCAGCTCCACATCAACGTGTTGGAGCTCAGGGCCGTAAGGTTGGCGCTGAAAGCCTTCCTACCGGTTATAGCTGGTCAAGTTCTTACGGTCCAGACAGACAACACGACCTCCATGCACTATACAAACAAGCAGGGAGGCACGAGGTCTCAGATCCTGTCGCAAGAAGCCCAACAGCTATGGGCATGGGCCTTGCGCTACGGGATACAGATCAGGGCAGAGCACCTTCCAGGAGTAGACAATGTCCTAGCGGACAGATTAAGCAGAGAATACACAGCGTCACACGAGTGGGAGTTGGACGACAGAGAAACCCGACGGATATTTGCCTTATGGGGCCATCCGCAGATCGACCTTTTCGCCACCAGGAACAACAAAAAATGCAAGAGATTTGCGTCAAGATACCCCGAGCACCAATCGCTGGGAGACGCGTTCTCAGTGGATTGGTCGGGGAAGCTCCTCTACGCCTTCCCACCCATTCCCCTCATGTCGAGGGTACTTCGCAGGGTGAAGGAACAGGATTGTTCCTTGATTCTTATTGCACCCGATTGGGCACGGCAAGTCTGGTACCCGACGCTGAGACATCTATCCTGCAAAACCCCGATTCGTCTCAAATCACATCAATATCTACTGACACAACAGAACCGCAAGGTCCTCCACCACGACCCGAGGAGCCTGTCCCTCAAAGCATGGTTCCTGAGCAGCGTAAACTGATGCACCTAAAGTTACCATCAGAATGCTGGGATATCAGGGCCGCTAGAGCCCCGTCCACGCAACTCACCTACACCAGAAAATGGACCAGGTTTTCCAAATGGTGCGAGACCTCTGCGATCGATCCCCTCACGGCCTCGGTTGATCAAATTCTGCCTTACTTGTTGCACCTGGCTAAATCAGGGCTCTCACTGTCCTCTATCAAGGTCCATCTGTCAGCCATAGCGGCCTACACGGTAACCGCGGAGACGCAAGCCTTACTCTCCTCACCAGCGATCAAGATCTTCCTGAAAGGGCTAATGCGTACTTATCCGCCTACACCTACACCAGTTCCGGACTGGAGCCTCAACACCGTCTTAACAGCCCTCATGCAACCTCCCTTCGAGCCCATACATAGATGTGATATGAAATTCTTGTCCTGGAAGACATCCTTCCTGGTAGCCATCACATCGGCCAGAAGGATCAGTGAGTTGCAAGCTTTGTCTTCGGAACCTCCATTTACCTTGTTCCAGAAGGACCGCGTCATCTTAAGGCCTCACCCGAAGTTCCTCCCCAAGGTACTTTCGGAGATGTCGTTCACTGAGCGCATTGTTTTACCAACCTTCTTCCAGAATCACGCTTCGGAAGCGGAAAGGACATTACACTCTCTAGACGTTTCTAGGGTGTTGAAGTTTTACTTGCAAAGAACCAAGGAGTTCCGCTCCTCAAACCGGCTATTCATTTCCTTCTCTGGCCGTACCAAGGGCCAACATATATCCAAACAAAGCCTGGCACGCTGGGTATCGTCCTGCATCACCCACTGTCATCAGTTGAAAGGCGACCCTTTAACTAGACCGCCGTCTGCGCACTCCACCAGAGGAAGGGCGGCGTCAACCGCATTCCACGCAGGGGTGGCCTTGAAAGACATATGCAGAGCTGCCACGTGGAGCACTCTGCATACTTTCGCGAAACACTACTGCCTGACTGAAGATACCTAACTGCAGTTGGACAGGCAGTGCTCCGCCATCTCTTTGTGTAAGGTAGGACCAGCCTCCTTTCCCACCTTTCCCGTAGTATGTAACCGTTGTGTTGCTGCATGGTAAAGGTTTGATCAGAAATATGTTTTTTCTGTAATTATGCATATCTGTTTATAATGGTGGCATGTTTTAACTGCTTGGTATTCTATTCAAGCATCTGAATCTATGAAAGATCCAATGCTGGAGAAGTCTTAGTTACTTACCTGTAACTGTATTTCTCCAGCATTGGTATCTTTCATAGATTCACATGCGCCCGCCCGCCTCCCCTGAGAGGCTGCTCCTATGCTCGGCATCCATCATACTGTAATCTCTACGGTTCAAAATCTGAAGATGGCTGCCGGGGGCGGAGCTTAAGCCCTGCCACCTCATTGGCTGGGGCCAAAAAGGACCAAAGTGAGGTGAAGGGACTACACAATGAAGTGGCTCTTAGGCTATAATGGGCTATGTACATGCACTGCTAGGTGGCAGTGTGTGTGTATGTATATGTATATATATATATATATATGTATATATATATATATATATATGTATGTATATATATATATATGTATATATATATATATATATGTATATATATATATATATATATATATATATATATATATATATATATATATATATAAAAATTATTATAATTTAATTTATCACTGAGGATTCCCAGTCTGACGACGGGGAATATTCAAGCATCTGAATCTATGAAAGATACCAATGCTGGAGAAATACAGTTACAGGTAAGTAACTAAGACATCCTCCCCAATGCGTACACCCCGCATTTTGGGCTCCTTCCCCCAGGCCCAGTGAGTCTCTTGCACGAAAAGGTCAAGGTTAGCCCTTCTAAATTCCCTGCAAACCAGGGACCTCTTTGTAGGAGTGTTCAGACCCCGGACGTTTAGGGAGCCCACTCCCAGGGACGGCAGACTTTCAGCCATTATCGAAGTATTCTTTTTTCGCAGATCACCTCACCCCTCCTCGCGCGCTCCCTTAGTGTCATATTGTGCTCCCCCTCCCCCCCTCCTGGTGGGCCTAAAACATTTCTCCAACTGCCCCCCAGTCCCAACCCCTAACTGAACAACCCCAAAAGTCTTGTGTCCCCCCAACCCTCCCCCCCACCCCGGCGTCCAGCCAAGTAGTTCTGCCATCGCTGGCTTTTGGCCGAACCACCAGCCTGCCCGCTTCGACCAGGCGCTCCATGTAGTGCTCGTCCATATGAGCCCCCCCTCCCTCCAGCGTCATCCCCCTCATGACTCCCCCATACTTGCTGTTCGTAGGGACGCTGATAATGGCAAATCCACTGTCTTTTCGCGAATACTGAGTATTCATTTTCCTATATTTCCTTGCGCCTGTTTTCCTTCTCCTATCTTTCGACGGGCCTGGGCCCCCCAGAGTATCCCTCTCCGGCCCCTATGGGCCCCTCTGGGGATTCAAGTCCACTACGTAGTCCTGGATGGCTCCTCGTATGTCGTCTTCCGTGATCAGTTGACCGCTGGCCCATATACTCGAAAGTCAGGGAGAAGGGATAGCCCCAAAGGTAGCGGACCCCCCTTTCCTTAAGCAGAAGCGTTAGGGGCGACACCCTGAGTTTTGCCAGAGTGTAGGCGGAGAGATCTTGGTAGATTGCGATCTGGGCATTGTAAGTGATCTCCCGAGCCTTCCTGGCCTCCTCCAACACCTTTGTTTTTTATGAATAGTAGTGAAACCGGACCAGAATAGATCGGGGGGCCCCCTGCCCTACCCCCGGCCCTATGCACCCTATCAAATGTGAGTTCCGTAGTCATTTCTTCAGCAAATAGGAGGGTGATGTCTCTCACTGTTCAGATAATGTCTCTCTCCGTTTCCCCTTCCACTTCGGTTACCCCAAAAATTCTGAGGTTGTTCCTCCTTTCCCTGTTTTCAAAGTCGTCCATCTTCCTGGACCTCTCCTCATCCCTCTTCTCCAGGGCTGCTAGCCTGAGCCCTACATCCATCTCTTGGGACGCTGATGATGTTTGATTGGTCTCCACCTGCAACAGTCTATCCTCGACCTTGTCCACCCTTTGATACATTTTTTCAGATTTCTGGGCAAAGTCAGACCGCATGTCCCTGATTTCCTGTAATATTGAGGCAAAACCTCTTTCCATGGCCGTCGTGGAAGGTACCGGGACCTCCGACTGAGCCATTCCTTTAGTGGGGCTTGGGCTTCTCTTGCTGCTCGCCATCTCCTGAAAGTGAAATTCCTGTAAGGTTTTCCGCCAGTTCATCTGGCCGCTCCCTTCTGGATCAGCCAGTGGTTTCCTTCCTGGGGCCCTCGGAGGGGGGCTGTGAAAATGAGGGGGGGGGCGGGACAGGGCACACCCCCACCTAGCTGTAGTATGCCGTTGCAGGGGGTTCATTATTGGGCAGGCACACGCCCCACCGTCTCCAAGTGGGGGCCTCTCACCCAGACCAGAGTCGCTGCAGCCTGCTTAGGTTGTCGCTGGTCTGTTCAGTTGTATCTATGTGGGCAACTGGGTCCTGGGTCTGTGGTCCCTGCCCCCCAATCCTCTGCTCTCTGATCCCCGGGGGGGACCAAGGCCGTCCCCGGGCGGGCACACGCCCCACAAACACCCGGCAGGGGCCTCACACCCAGGGTCCGCACAGGACTGCCGGTGCTTTCCTCGTGGGGGGGAGGGGCGTGGGCCCGACTTGTTTTCCCTACCCGGAACCTTCCGCCTCCATGACGGAGAAAGTCTGGCTCCTTGCCTGGCCTGGGCCCCCCTTGCCGCGATGCAGGACCTGCTGCCTTGTTGGGGGCCTCCTGCTTGACGATCCTCAATGTGTCTCGGGGCCAGCTCCGGGGAGCGCTGGGTTCCGGCTCCTCTGCGTATCTTCTCCGCCCGCCGGGCTGGGCCCGCGGGCCGCCGCTCCGTGGAGGCTGGGGGGATGGGCGAGGGTCCGTTCCACAACCTGTGGGAGCCCCCTCGTCCCGCCGTGGCCCCCGCTCTCGGGGCCGACTGTGCAGCAGGATCGGGGGTCAATCGGGTGAGGCAGGGGGGAGGGGGATTCCTCACCGTGTTTGCGCGGCTTCCGCGGGGCTCCTCTCCACTCTCCCGTGCCGCAGCTGCTGAGGCCCTGCACGGGTTCGTCCCGGGCAGACGTCGCAGGTCCCGTTCTCGTGCTTCCCGGGGACTTCGAGCATCGCTTTTTCACTCATTAGGTGCCCGGGGGTGTCACCACACAACGCCGTCGTGCTGGGTCCTCCTGGAGGGGTTCGGGGGGGCTCAATCCCCTTGGTCTGCCCGGCTGTAGCGGGAGCAGTACGATCAGGCAGCCATTGCCTGCGCGCCCCCTGGTTGCCTCCCCAAAACAGTGGTCGGATATAAATATTGAACAGTGGGGACAAGGCAGACCCCAGGGGCACCCCGTAATTAACTCGTAAGGAGTTCGAAAAACATGGCCCAATTTTAACCTGCTGTGCGGTCGGGAAGGAATGAGACAAACTATTTCAAAGACTCATTGGAAACCTTTGCTACCGATGATAGCCTGGAAAGAAGAATCTTAAAATCGACTGTCGACAGCAGCTGTCACGATGCCTGCCCCCGGAAAGCCAGACCAGACCCAGCAACCCCGGAAGCAGGCATCATGCCACTTGAAGCATGCCCGAAAACCCCAGTTAGGAGCTGTTTGGCTACAGTCCTATGGCGCCAGGCTCATAAGAATAAAGTCAGTCCTGGCGCCATGGGCGCCAGGCTCATTACAGAAAACTTACCTGATGCAGACCATGCTGCATACCTACCTGATGCAGACCTTGCTGCACGAAGCCACAAGCCAAATGAGGCTTAGAGGGACTATTTTACCTCAGGGACTCCTTTCCTCTCGGGTGGGGCTGTGGAAGAATACTTACCTGGGACTTCTTCCAAGGCTATTTAAGCCACACCCGGACAGCCACACGTGCTTTGTGTTATTCTGCTTGCTGCAGCGTAACGCTTACCGTGTCTTCAGCAGCTCCAGTCTTCAGCCACGCCCGCTTCAGCCCTGGAACACCTGGAACAAGAAAAGGAGGAGAAGAGGTCAGAACAGAACCCTTACCTGAATCCTTGATCCAGCACATCGTCGATCTGGAAGAGAGAAGCCTTCACATGTGCATTGCTACGCACCTCGCAGCGCCGAACTCGCCATCCGGGGCTGCATTCCTTTACTTCATCGCGAACCCAGCATCTCCAGGCCATTCTTCAACACCTGGGGGAGACGAGAACAAATAGGTGAGCAAGGGCAATACAAACCACCCCCAAAGACTTACCCGATTACCACAGGGGGGTACTCACCTCATCTCGGGTCGGCGCAGTCAATCCTGCATCACCGCCGCACCCCGGCCCCTAAGGGGAAAACAAGGACAATACAACCTAACCCCAAAGACTTACCTGATTTACCACAGGGGGGTACTCACCTCATTTCGGGTCGGCGCAGTTAATTCTGCATCATCGCTGTAACCCGGCCCCAAAGGGGAGAACCACAATAGACTTACTAGGATCTTACCAATTGCCACTTGGAACTCTTCTGGTGGTTTAAAATCTGCAACCTGCAAGGAATCTGGCAGAGTGAAGATCAGACTTTTGAACTCTTACGAACAATTGGACTTTAGAGTCAATACTGGAACTCACCAATTCCTCCACGCCAGTGAAGTAACTGGTCGTCTACGCGCCCCTGCGCTCGACGCAGGATGGAGAGCTCATCTTTCCAAATCTTCAGGTGAGATTAAGAGGGGACTTCAGGAGTGTTCTGTGGGCAGACAAGGGGAGTGCGAAGGCGGGTTAACGCTCAGATTACGGGAGGTTAATTCCCTTTCTCCATTGCAGAAAGATATTCGTACGAGCCCAACAAACAAAGCTAAGTGGGTCTGTCCAGTCTGTCATCTCGGCTCTACGTGTTACTCTGGTGTAAGCAAAGCGGGCCAGTCCAGATCGACGCCCCCGTGGGAATAAGGTGAGCGTAACAGCAGCCGACTGTTGAGGAGAATTCTCAGAAATGTGCCAATTCCTTTCTACCTTGGAGACCCCCTGCTCTTTTGCTGAACTCTAGGACTTTCAATTTCTATCCTAAAGAGAGTGAGACCTTTTTCCTACTCTCATGCATTTTTATTTAAATTTGACCTCCGTTTCTTTTGGAGTCTGACAAACTTGAAAGGTAGCCCAATTTACAGGGGTACCCCTTTAATTATACGGGTACCGCT
Source organism: Ambystoma mexicanum (assembly GCF_040938575.1). Taxonomy (NCBI): domain Eukaryota; kingdom Metazoa; phylum Chordata; class Amphibia; order Caudata; family Ambystomatidae; genus Ambystoma; species Ambystoma mexicanum. The sequence goes on from NC_090921.1 coordinate 659,597,696, forward strand.
CATCACGCTCACACCAGATCAAAGTTCACCCCTCTAGGGAATTAAGGCCAAGAGTCTTATCTTGCAAGGATAACACATTTAATCTGTACCGACATGAGGATGGGGGAGGGGGCAAAGAGCTCTGCTCCCTGAACGGCATTCTGTCTGTCGTTCCTGACTCCTTCAGACTGGTGCCAGGCAGGCAGCTTAAATACGCTTGACTTGGTCACTGGATACTGGCATGGCTCCTCCAAAACTATCCTCCTTCCCTAACAAGGGGTGCTGCAGTCTTCCTTCCTGCATGGCCGGTTTTCCATTTAGGACAAACTACTTAGCATACTGCTAGCCTCTGCAAGAATACATTGTACCTCGCATTTATCATCATTTTGCTACTTATGAACCTTTATATATAAACACACCTTCCCACCATACTCTCCATACTTCACTCCGCATACTCATATTTTATCTGGTCCAGTAATTCCCTTTAAAACCTTATTTTCCCATAATTTTGCATTGTGTGCATGAGCCCCAGCCTGCCTGGGTTTTTTGATGGACAGGAAACAGCTGCTAAATTACGTGCTGGTCTGCCAGCGCTAGCAGAGCACCACAACAATGCCTTTAGTCTATTTTTAGCACAGGCTGCATTATTTCTGGCAAGGGAGGAGTATTTTTGACTCATACCGTGCTAAGAACTGCATACGTTTTAACATTCACAAATTCATTCAGCTAATAGTTATTTACACCTTATATTTAAATACTATCTTCATTTAGTGCCTGGCCACGTCTGTGTGTGATTACTTTTGCATTAAAAAACGTTCTCAGTGCTTAGTGCTTAAAGAAGTCTTGTCTAATTGTAAAGCTCTTCGGGGGTGGGGGAAATGGGAGGTGCAGGAAGGCACTAGCTCCTCCCCAACAAACTCCATAGGTATAATCTTTTTACATTGGGACACACAGCACCTTCAGTGCAGTGGCACAGGGAAGTCTTTCAGATTTCCCAAAGATGTAAATACCTTCTTTTGGTTAAACTACTGGTTCCAAGAGCAGTGAAGTGAAATTGACTTTACTTACATTTTGTAACTTTCTAGACCCAACACACACCATCTTACAATAGGGTGACTGAGGGGTTACTTAGTATCCCCTTTGTCTAGTTTCTCGTGTAACTTTATGTTCCTTTCTACAATTAATGGCTAGTGGCAGTGGTTTCCTTTTTGCTACCATTGAGTGTTTCTACCGCGGGCTGCTATTGCAGCTGCAGTAATGCACCCATGGGTGCCCATTTTGTCAAAATGGCCCTGGTCGTCTTCTTTTTGCCATTTCTTGTTGTAAAGGTCCTTCTTGAGATTTATACTCTGCGCGCCAAACTAGGTTTGGTCCCTTTGTTCATGTTTTGTCTTTTGCAGGATTCACTGGGGAAGCCCGCCTCTGGCTCAAGCATATCTGGCAGGGCCGGGATCAAGGGAGGTGCCCAAAACTCCCTGTGCTTAGTCTCCTTGGTTACAGGAATGCACCCAAAGCTGATTGGTTGGCTGGCAGTCCTCGGAGGGTAGCTACCCTGCTGTGTGATTGCTAGGCTGCCAATTAATGGGAGAAACCTGCATAAAAGAGTGAACCACTGGTCGAAGGAATCTGAAGGACTTGGAAGGGACGCCTGCTGCAACTCCTGGAACGTTGCCCGGTGAAGCCCTGCTGCATTGCTGACGCTCTGAATTCACCTCGACTAGAGAAGCCCTGCAAAGGACGACTGCTCCCCTTTGCTTGGTGGGACCAGTCGACCCCAAGATTAACTCATCTGGAAATCCTCTTGGGGCTGGCTGTACTTCCATTGTAGCTGCAGGAACCGATTGCCAGGGAGAGGAACACCAGAATCTAGTGTGTCGTCTATAAGTCGGACACGAGCTCCAGGAAGATCCTCCAGACTCCCATGATGCAGGACTGACTAAGCCTGAGCCACCTCAACAGAGTGCTAGACCCCAAATGCGAGGAAAGTCCATAAGGTATCCGCAAACCGCAGTGGTGCTATTTGTGATAAGCTGAAACCGTGAAGTGCTGCTGATCTGAAGTTTGCCCATTGCTGCCGCCAACCTTCAATTCTTAGTGCAGGAGTCCCCAGACGTCCTCCGTCTTTCCCCACGACTGAGGCCCAGGAACAACAGGATCTGCAGACCTACATCTGGAACAGAAGCCAGTTGGAACCAGTTTCTTCACACCTAAGGTACTGTAAGACTAAGGGGTACTTAACTCTTGTTGTGTAGCCTTGCTAGCTCTCAGTTTAAGACTTGTCTTGGCTGCTTTTGCAGAGTTTCTTTCAGCTTTGCCCCGCACAAGCCTCCCAGCTTGTGCCTCTACATGATTTCATTTCCTACAAAGACTTGCAAGACATTTTACTTGCCTTCATAAAGTGCTTCAACCCTAGACTTTGCTCAATTGACATTGGCTGGCCTGGCACCCTGAAAGACTCTTCTATCCTGTGACTTTGTGCTTTAACTATCCCTCAACAAGTCACACATCATATAACTTGTGTAGCTGGGAAAGGGTTAATTTACTTTGCATTGGGGGGGGTTCCAAAGTACTTACCTGCTTAAGAATATTTAACGATAGTTTTATTCCCTCACGATTTTCCTTTTGACACCAAACTCAGTATTGCTCTAAATGTGTCAGTGATATATCAATGTCCTCAGTGTCCTAGTTATTTAAGTCACCTCATGGTGTAGGAAGTGCCTGTATTCCATCCCAAATGGGTATCTACTGATTTATTGAAACTGAGTGTATTTTTGTGAAATATATTTTGTTACATATATTGCTCCCTTCTAAAGCTTTATTCAAACGGACTGTTAAATAATTGTTTAATCAAGAAACCTTGAGTGTAAGAGTTTTTGGATACTAGTCACTGTGGGAACTCTGTTACAACTCGATAGCTCACATTGACCCCTCTTGAGATAAGCCTGGCCGCTCAGTCACTCTACCAACTTGTGTAGTACCTGCTTATACCAAAGGTCGGGATAAGTATTGCCCAGAGGTCCAGGCTGGTGCAGTCTCGCACAGGGTACTGCATATAATATTGCCTAACACCGACAGGTCGAGCATGACTAGCATGCTAATGACACCATAGTCCGCAGCATTCAGCAGGTTGTCCCAGATTGCCACACTGATCTAAATCCTGATCGATAAACATTCAACAAATTATGTTCCTCCAGGAAACCTTGCAGTTAGATGGTTACATTTTTTTCCAGGATTTTTGTTGGCCATAAAAGGACAGCAATTGGACGATAGTTGGAAAACAGTTTGATTCAGTGTTGTATTTTTTAGCAGCAGTGTGAGATGGGATTTTTTTTTAATCTGATGGAACACAGTGCTGTGTAAGTGAAGTCTTCACCAACATCTGTATATTCACCAAGTATGCAGAAATGGGATCATATACAAAGTTGGTAGGTTTCAATTTAGCTAGTGTATCCGTTTCTGCAGTAATGACTGCTTTGAATGTACATTTAGGACTCCAAATCTGAGTCCAGCTGAATGTTACACAATAAACCAGGTTCTGAGGTTCTGGTCAGAGCATCAATGCGATTTCTGATATTTTATTTTATCCAGAAAGAACACATTGTGCTCATTTGCCATGTGAGTAGAGGCTGGCAATCCAACATTAATGCACTGAGGATTGGTGAAATTTCGAATTGCCGAAAAGAGTCCCTTGGGGCGTTTGTTGGCAGTATTAATCTGTTTTTGCAGACAGATTTTGCTAAAAGACTCTTCTTAATATTCTTCCAGAGCTGATTTTCGCTATCTGACGATCTAAGCTGTTTCTAGTCTTGAGCCACATTTTTTCCGGTATGTACTTTTGAGTTTTGTAGCTTTTCGCTGTGCCATTGGTGGTTATTCTTTATTGTTTTTTTCACACTTTTTATGGGAGCCATGTTATCAGTTATTTTGAGGATGTCATAATATATGAATACATCTCTGAACATTTAGTAGTGGATTGAGGCGGAACTATGTCCGTCAAAAATTCTTTGCTTAAAATAAGAACCAGTTTCCGTTTTTTCTGTGAAGCAATTGTGTGCCAAAAAGTGTGCCATTGGGTCTGTAGTTACTAAGTAGTGAGAATCTCACTACTGTATGATAGGACAAGCTCATTGGGGTGATTTCAGGCGCATAGTTTAAACCCCCTCGAAAAAACAGGGTACAAGCAATGTCCACCAATATGAGTGGGTAAATCAGATAAAAGATGTAAATCATGAGTTTGTAGTATATCATAAAGATATTTGGAGTCCGTTTCACCTAGAATAATTAGATTGGAGTAGTGAAGTGCCTCAGACCCTAAATGGGCATCAAGTGTCCAAAAAAATGGCAGGGCCTGGGGGGGGGCGAGGGGGCAAACGGAGGATGGGGGCTGTGACAAAGTAGAAGACTATGTGCTTCATTGACGGATGGATAGTATGCACAGGCTAATATCTGCATACAATGGTTTTGCCCTAGACTGACACTCAGAGGATTTTTGTTTACTCTAAGTGTGCTAAATGGACAAGCTTTTTTTAAAAAAATGTTTAGTACATTTCGTTTTAGCTTTACTGTGTTCGGCTAATAACTATGGCTAGTGATCAAACATGACCATGCCACAAGATTTTTCGCTTGTCCTTCGGCCATCTTGTCTTTTAGCCTTCTTCCTGGCGTTTGAGGCCAGGAAATAATTGGCTAGTGGGAGCTGCTGCGCTAAACTGGATAAAAGAAGGACCCCTGCATGCACTCTGGAGAGATGCTGGAAGAAACTCAACGAGCCAAGACTCCTGTCCAGCTTCAAGACTTGCGAGGAGACAGTGTACCTGTCTGAAGAAGGCTTGCCGATCAACTTCTGCTGCTGCCATGGTAGAGCCCTGTCCTGTGGAAGATCTCCCGCAGTCCTGCAAAGGAGCTGCGACACTTGGATTGGAGGGAACATCCATTCTCGACATCAGCTCGGAGTCCTACGAAGAAGAGCCTTCCGATGTGCCACAGGACTGCCCTGCGGCTGACCAACTCTGAGTTTGGGGTACTGTGCTGCAGACGTCACCGTACCGAGTTGAGGCCTGGAACTAGGGGGATACTCGGCTTTTGCAACAAGACTTAGCTTTCGTGGTCCTAGCATCAAGGGGACCTGACATAGGAGGGAAAGTCTGACCGTGGCAAGTGAATCCCTTTGCGTCACCGTGCATCTGTGGCCATCGTTTGAAACTGCTCACCTGCGTCCATTGAGCTCTGCTGCCTTCAACTGAGAGACCTTGCACCAGCATTACACTGACCATAGAGCTGCTCAAACCTTCAACCTCTGGGAATCCAGGATGAGGCTGACCATGGCAAAAGCAGCCTTGGACCTTCAATCGACCTGCCAAGTCCTGTGTAGATTCTTGAGTACGGGGGTGAGTTGTAGCAATACTTAGCTGAACCCTTTTACTCCCTTTTAAAAGTTTGGTAACTTTTTTAGAATACTTTGCCATTGCTTGTTCACACAAGCACTGTGAAAGTTGGAAACATGTTTGTTAGCTAGTTTAACTCGTCCCCTGACACTTGGAACGGTTTGCTGGAACCCAAAGTCCTACCTTCATTTGTTTGCAGCTTCACAAAACTGTATGGAATTTTGCTGACATTTGGGCGCATGGCCCCATACATCTTAGAGATGGACATCTGAAGTTAGGATTGAATCTCTGTGGACTAGTAGTGCCAATACTAATCTGCCTTCCTTTTCAGGGGTGTTATATGTATTATGCACTACTACAGTAATTGTATCTATGTATCACATTTTTTAGTATTGAGTGATATTACCTGTTAGTCATTTTTCACTGTTATTTAACCATAATTAATTGTCTAAGTGTGTTTCTTGACTATTTCACTGTGTGCACTTTGTGGACCCCTTACAAGCTCACCACCTCTTGAGATTTAGCCTAGACGACTTGCCTTTCTACCTTGAACTGGTTTGGCTACAATTCGTAGAGTTGTCCCTCTCATAATATAGATAGCCCTTGTATACATCTGTCCACCAGGCCAGAGTATAGAAAATCAGTCCTAACCCTCTGCAATCTCAACTTTTATTAGGATATCCCATTCATTCCTCAAACCCTTCCTGCAGTTTATAGAAAGGGGTGGCTGTCCGTCCATTCAGGACAGCCAGCCCCCAGTGGGAACTGGTTCCATTCAGGCACATCAGCAGACAAAGGACAGAGCCCATCCTTCCTGTCCTCCGACACACGGGATCCTTGGCAGGCTACACCAAGGATTCCCGTCAAAGGCAAAACTCTCATTCAGAACTCCTCCTCCCAGAATGGTAGTAGAAGGGCTAACAAAGAAAATCCACACAAGAAATGGCAAAAAAAGAAAGGAGACACCATGTTAGAACATAGGTGACCCTCCTGTGCATACCTGCAGCTGTGAAGGCAGCCAGCGGTAAAAAAAAATGCACAAATATTCCCATGGTTAGAGCAAATAAGAATGTATGAGGGAAAAGGGCTCTCCTCAGTCAAGTGAACAAGAAAAAGGTCCAGAAGTCCAGCAAAATGTACTAGGGGTCTATGAGACAGGCATGGTATCAAGAGACAGACTCAAAAGTGACAGTTTGAAAACCTTTATTTTCAAGCTTTGTGTGGTGGTTGTAATGCCTACCTGCCCCTCACTGGGGGGGTCTCTGTGGCTCTCAGGGTTTCCCTTCCCCAAACGTAGGCCCCTTTGATCTTTAAACAAAAAAGTTCTCCTCGTCAGGATGCCCCTTTCAATGTATAGTTCTTTAATGGGGGTAGTATCAGAGACCTTCAAGAACGCCTCGCTCTTTGCTCCTCACATGCGCCACCACTCTGACCTCTAGCCCCTCTCCTTATTTGCATCTTCCTTCTGGCACCTTTTCCCTTCTGTTCCTCCTCCTCACCATGCTTCTTGCACCCCTTCTTTCCGGTTGTGCATACTTGCACCTTCCTTTCACCTTGCTGTGCCTCTTGCACACTTCTCTTTACTGTTTCATGCACTCTTGTGTCTTCATTTCTTATTCCCGTACTGCTTGCAAGCTCTGTTTTGGTTTCGGGTCCCTGGCACCCTTTTTCCCATTTCTGGGTCGTTTGCATCTGCTCTCTGATTTCGGTTCACTTTCTTGCTATCTCTTTGGTTTCTGTGCCGCTAGCACACTTTCTTTTGCTTTGCTTTCTCTCGCTTTCAATCATTGGCCCACTTCGAATGCTTCTGCTCCAGCCACCTGTATGCTACTGGGTTTCTCTCCTCGCTCTAATTCGTGAAACTCAACAAAGTAGCGTGTCTCTGGCAAGCAGTCCTCCAGGGTCTTGGATTGAGGTCATGGTCTTAATACCTTCCCCTATCGGACCGGGACACGTCCCAGGGGAACGAGTACTGGCCTGGACACAGCCAATAGCCTGCATTTCTTCCGGCCCCTTGGAGACCCGGCTCCCTTGTCACGCTGCAACCCCTCTGACACACAGGGCCAATGTCTCGCACTCCACTGGATCTTACGGACGCCTTTCTCTGCAGCCTTCTGCTCCTTGCCCTCCAAGTTCCATCCAGCAACGCCAGCTCACTCACTGCTTCTGGCAGAACCACACCTTTTATAGTGTAGTGGAGAATCAAGTGGTGTGCACAGTTGTAGTAAAGTGCCTGACCCTGCCTGACTTATTAGTGGGGCAGCCTAATGGTGCTAAGTAGTAGGACTCTTTGCTGCTCTGTTGTTCCTATGTGTAATCCTCATTGCTCTTGATCACCTCTTCCTCATCCCAGTACTCATTGGAAATGGGGAGGGGGAGATGCAGTGAGATTGGAAATACCCCATAAAGGCTGAGGGAGAGTGGGTTGGTGGACAGTTAAGAAGGGGGGGTATACCAAGTCTTGGCCTGGGGCTGTCTCCTACCAATCCCCTGCGACCCGCCACTCTGGTTATCGTCCCTAGTTTATCCACCCCCAGGGCCGGGATCCAACTGATTGGACGATCCCAGGGGAGTAACTTGGAGAATACCATCGGGTTTCTCACAGGGTTTCACTAGGAGAGGGGATTAAGCATAAAACTGATAAATCTCCCTAACAGCTAGAAGACGTTGAGACTGCTTGGTCCCACCAGTCCAAAGGTCGAAGCACCGCTGAGGGCCTTCTCAAATCAGTCCAGCAGGGCTTCACTGGGACAGTTGCAGGAAAGGTCGCCAGGCCTCTTCAGGAGTCATCCACTGGTCTTCAGTCGGCTGCACGGCTACACAGGATACTTGGTTCCAAAGCCGATCTCCTGGAACAGCTGCAGGATTCGTCGTCTTATGCCAAATCCAGGTTCATGGCAGAAACAAGCTCACCAATGGTATAAGGATCTGCACCATTCACTCAGCCACCAGTAGTCCAATAGGGGACCACTGTGGGTTTCACTCAAGCATACATACCATACGTTCAGACACCACAGTTGTGGAATGGGACCAGACAGTCCCACCCACTTCCTGTGTCCACACACAAATGGTATGCATTAGCCTGCGAATACAACAGCTTTCCCAGGCAAATGAATAACCATATTCGGGATTTCCTAACCTGAGCAGGCAGGAAAAAGGCAAATAATATGGCCAAAGACGAGAGAAAAGCATTGTGGCATGACCATTGAAGGACACTAGCCACATTTAGTAGCCAGATGCAGTAAATGTGAATGTGCAGACTAAGTATACTGCACAAATGGTAAAATTGGAACCGCTGCCACCAGCTTTTCTTTAGGCACATTTAAAGGTAGCCAAGAGTCCCCAGTCTGAATGTCTAGAGTGATTAAAAAAAATTATCCCCATGCATTGCATTGTAAAATGCTGTGTGCACTCTTAGAAACGTTACCAAAACAGGTCAAAAGTGAAAGACAGATGGGAAACCTAGCTCCCCAGTACTGATCAGTTTCCCCATGACAAAATGAGCAAAAAGGCGGGGCCAGGGAAGTGAAGCCTTCAGCTTCACATCTCTATACAAGGTCAGGACAGGTTCAAAACCAAAACGTTTGGGGGTTGTAACGAATCAGGAGTATTCGTCCCTTTTCCCCAAGGGGCAGCCACCCCCTTTGAGGATAGGAAGGTGAACCTTTTGCACAAAACCCTCCCCATAGGTCTGGGCAAGTGGGAACTCACTGGGACTGATTCCACCTTAGGGGCACAAAGACTCCCATTCCCACAGGGTACTACTACCTATGCTGGACACTTAATCTGAGTTTTTGGGACTGCCTTCCATCCAAAACACTGCGTCATTCTTCTCTTTGGTTTAGGCAATGTTGAATCCAGCGCGCCATCTGAAGGTTAATGGAATACCCCTTTAAGAAGAAACTCTTATGAAAGTGGGACGAGTACACCAGAAAGGAGGATAGAGAATGGTGCGCAGGGGAAACACCCTGACATCAGAACACTGTGTAGAGGCGGCGCTGAGTTGGGACACGAGACCCGCACAATTTGAGGAGCAGAGAATGCCAAGCACAGTCACCAGAGGCCCTGCAAAGTAGACAATAGAGAAGCCGTTATCAGGACGGAGTTCGAGGGAGTGTCCGACGTGGCGTAACCACGGAAGTACTGTGGTGTGTCAGACGTCCCATTTAACAATGCTGAAACCTGCAAGATGGGGAGTGTTGACAGCTCCCATCCGCCGGCGTTCACTGAACATGGCCAGCTGCAGAGCCACAGACCCGTATGCATCTGAAGTCAGAGAGGAAGACACAAGTAAGAAAAAAAGTACCAGAGCGAACGTGGAGCCACGCAAAGTCACCCACCGCAAACAAAGGAACAGAGGTGAACAGCAGAAGCCATAAGTCACAGAGGCAAGATGTAATAAAGAGAAGGAACTATGATTCTGATGAGGGGAATAACAGAACATTGCACCAGTATAATTGGATATCTGAGGAACCGGTAAAAAACCTAATAAGAATGATTGGGTAGCATTTAGAAAGTGGAAAACAAATGTCCTGAAAGCCACAAGAGCTAATTCTGCGAGAGATAATTAATGAAGAGTGGGAAGACCACTTAATGGTAAACTGTCAAGTGTTATGAGCTAAAAGTGCAGCGTGAACCAACTGAGGAGAGAGAAAGTAGATTCAAAAGACACCAAGAGTGGGGAACGCGCCACCCTAATAATAAAAAAGGAACATAAAATAAATGGAAGCTGTCTAAGAGAATGTCTGAGAGAATAGTGATCAGTCATGTCAGGAAGACCAACTCTTTGAACAGTTAGGAGAAGCTACAGGAGCTCATGAATAAAATCTGAAAAAAGTATCAGAGGAAATTATCATAAGCAATGGATTTTCTAAAAGAGACATTTACATATTAAAGATTGGTGCAGAACAATAAACCCTGAGAGAATGCCTAAAGCTAAATGGCCAAGGGGCGACAGCCAGAGGAGAATCCTGCTTTTGGCACTTTTTGTTGTTACTGTTAGTGGTAGGGTCGGGTTGATTTAGGTTTGAACTGAGGACATTCTGAGTTTAGACTTCATGACGAGCAACAAGCACCTTTTAGTTTAATTTGGTTAGGTAGGGAATCCCCCTATAGTGATATTGATATTTTATTTCTATCGCGCTCGATGGGGTTAGATGGAGCTTTTTCCTTATTTAAATAAAAGAATATCAAAATGTCCACTATGTCGGATTACTTCTTCTGACCCACCAGGTGGGCCTAGTACCCTTAGAGTCACAAATCTCAATAAAAACCTTTTGCAGGAGACTACGGTCTTTAACACAGTCTGATCAAGTATTGGCAAAGGCAACAGGCAGTTTGTAAGTGTTTTATAATTGAAGATCAAATAAGGTAAAGTTCAATCCCACCACCTTGGGGGCAAATCCTAGGGAGGAATCCTTGGCCATATCTCCACTGGTCACAGTCAGGCATTGGAGAGGTAGGGTAAGGACTTAATGCCTGTTAAACCCTATGATGGTAGGGCATTAGAAACAGATGCGTTAAATGACCCCCTGTACTCCCAGGGACCACATCAGTGAGCCTGAAACCACCCCTCCTCTCCTGTGCCTTGTTCTGTTAAAGGAGGTCTAGGTATTTACTGGTGCAAAGGACACTATTGTCATCAGGATTTTAGATCCGGCCAGTCAGCAGTTCCACGCTTTAGCGCTTCCTGGCTCGGCACAGCTGAACAACCCTGGCATGATGAAGAAAGGACCACTATGTTGGTGACTATCTAGGAGGACCCCAGGAGACGAGGCAGGCACAAATCTGCAATGGCCACCACAATCCAATGGTTGAAGTAGAGATTCGTGGAGGAAACCAAGAAGCTGGTCATGCAAGCTCCTCTTCATTTTGGAGAGCTGCAACTGCAGGAGGAAACCTTGTTTCACAAGTCAAGGGTCTGCACAGTCCCCAGTCCAAACCGTGGGAGATGACCGATGCAGCACTGTAGCCCATGAGGAAGGTGGTACGCTCACAGGATGGCTTTGGGACCTTCCAAAGGCTTTAAGGGCAGGATCCTCAAGCATGGGTTGGCCGGTCTTTCCCACTGGTCGAAGCACAGATGGAAGCCTTCTGGAGATCACAGGAGCAGGGCTTTGCCTGGACGGTTAAAGAAGACTATGCTGGATGGCTGCAAAGAGACGTTTTGTGTCTTCAGTGAGGTGCTCCTCTTCAAAGAATGGCTGTCTAAGTCCCCCTTTTATCCATGATTCTATCTGTAGTCACCCGTGAGCCCACCAATGGTAAGTATTTGCACCTTTCAAACTGGCAGGGGATGTCGCATCCTGGACAGCCTCCAGCAGCTACATCTTCCCAGCAACAAAAAAAACTCCCTCTCACACTCTCACACTCTCCCTCTCTCACACTCTCTCTCACACGCTCTGTCTGCGATCCAGGAGTGGTGTGCCGCCAATGACCTCTGCCTTAATGCGAGTAAGACTGAGATTCTCCTCATCGGCACACCCGCTCCCTCCTTTCCTGTCGCTCTCTGGCCGGCCTCTCTTGGCCCTTTTCCTGCTCCCACCTGCACTGCTAAAAACCTCTGGGTCATCTTCGACTCCACACTCACCTTCTCTCCTCATATCTCTGACATCTCTAGGAAGTCACACTACCAGCTGCACCTCCTCAGAGGTATTCTTTCTTTCCTCTCCTTCCCCCAGAAGCTCACTGTCTCCAGAGCTCTGGTTCTCTCCAGGCTGGATTACTGCAACAGCCTCTTTCTAAATCTGCCTGCCTCTACTCTCCGCCCTCTGCAACTCATCCAGAAAAAGGACTGCGAGACATGCTCTTGGCCTCAAGCCAGGGATCGTATCTCCCCAGGACTGAATTATCTGCACTGGCTCCCACTGGCTGCGAGGATTAAGTTCAAAACCCTATGCATTGTCCACAAAGCCTTCTGGGGCACGGGGCCTCAATACCTTCAACTCTCTTCCTAAATATCTTCCTTCTCGAGCTCTTCGCTCATCAGCCTCCAACTCCCTCAGGGTCAGTTACTTCTCCAAGCAACAAGTTGGTGGTAGATCTTTCTTCAGCTGGGGCCTCCATCTGGTACAGCCTCCCTTAAACTGGAGGAGAACCATCTCTGGTTTTGGAGACACCTCAAAACCTTTCTCTTTGCTTCTGCTTTCTCTCCTCCTCTCCCCTGCTGACCTCCTGGCTATAACTGGAACTGCACTGGTTTCCTGGACACCCGCTGAGCACGGGCCCTGGTCCTCCCTCCACAAGTCACATACCTGCACTGCCCGCATGGCAACCCCTGCACTTGGGGACTGTTTCTGTATCCCTGCAGTCCCCCTACCAGCACTTGCCACCTGATGTCTGCACTTACCCTTGCACTTGCCACTTGCTGGCCGTTACTTTTACTTGTTATCTACTCCCATGTACTGCACTGTCCCTTCCCCCTTCCCATGAACTTGCGCGATCTGAAATACCCCTGGCCTAGTAGGATCATTGTCTGTCCTCCCTTTGCTCCCCCTCCCTTGCCTCGTCGCACCTTGAAACACTTGTATATAGGCACATTATAAATTCCATATATTCTGATGTTTGTCAATCTGCTTAGAATCACATGCTGTGCATAGTCCGACATCCAGTGGTAACCGCAGAGTTTTGCATCTTGTCTTTCGAGAATCGAAAGGGGACGTCGACATGGGCGTGCCTGTAACACTATCCCTAGGTGACATGTAGTGTACCCAAGATCCCTCACGCGTCGAGGTCCCTCAGATTGTTTTTTTCCGCCCAGATAACTGGTCGCCCTTATGCGGAGTTCGTAAAGAACATTGCGATTGTCTAACGACCTTTGGTCGAATTATTCTATAGAAATATTCAATATCACCCCTTCCGTCCCTTGTCTCGACGGCTGTTCCAGTTTCCGCCAAAGTCCTGTGAAATTCGACGGAAGGTGACCCTGTCGGCACTGCTGAATACGTAGCCGGGCCTTCGCCGGCCTATACAGTAGGGAGAGTGGGGTTGGGTGGTTTGAAACTGAAAATGCCTTTCCCTTTCTTCCCTCTTTCCTAGTTGGTTTTAGTCACTCTGTTACCTCAGCTATGGAGAGGACATCCTTTAGATGTTGCCCTATTTGGAAGGGCAAATTCCCATGGAAGGACAAGCACAGACTGTGTAACTGGTGCTTACCCCTCGATCATAAAGAGTAAGGATGTGCGGCCTGTAAGCTCCTATGACCCAAGACTTTAAAGAAGCGTAGAGTGAAACGGAGGGCAGCCTACGGCATGGCCAAGGCCGGGACTTCTCCCACTGCCGCTACCACCGAATGTGCCGACGACGAGAGTGACTACCAGGCCTCCAAATCGGAGGTTGTTGACCTTTCGACGGAACGCTTGCGTTCCATAGCATCTGTCCCCAGCCCTGATAAGCACGGTCCAAGCCCTGCTATGGGGAAGTCGCACCCCGGCGACAAAGACAGACATGTGCATGACACTAAGCACACAACACCTAGCCTTATTTCGACTACGTTGAAAAAGACTTCAGCGCCAACGGGTGTGCCGGTCCTTCCAGTGACACCCGCTGCGCGACGAGTTCGGCAGCCCTCTCCGCAACTGCATGCACACCAAGCGACTGGGCAATCCAAGACAAAGGGTGCTACCCCCAAAACACATAGTTCCGTCGACACACATCATGGGAAAGCGTACGATGATGACAAACATATGGCGCTGAAAGTTACAGCACTGCAGGGAAAGGCCGCCGATAAAGGCAAGGCCTTGGTTCCGCCAAAACAAATTTCCGTACAATCGTTAGATTTACCTAAGTGTCTCCCGACAGGTGAGGACGTTGAGGTCAGTTTGGCAAGGATTGTGGCCGCTGATTCCCATAAACGGCAGGCTAGGGTCTCTCAAAGACACAAAAATCCTCTGAGAAATAAGGATAGTGTTCAGAAGTCGAGGGAAGGACACAGGGATACACCTTCGCCGATCCCACCAGAGGTTTTCTCTGAGGGAGAGGAAGGACTTTCCTCAATGTTAAGGCACAGAGCTCTACGTTTTTCGACAGAAGAGGGCGCGGGGGACACTTCAACGGAAGACTATGAGAGAGACACCTTTCCAACCCTAGACCGTTCTAGATCGTCAGTCTGGACTAGGGAAAAGTTTGAGGACTGTAAGGAGAGATTGGATAAGTTTGTTTCATGTGTAGAACAACCTACATCACGAAGGCCAAGGGTTGAAAGCCCTGCTAACCCTAGATCTAAATTTCCAAGGCTTTCTGACCACTCCTTAGAAGAGGACATATATAATTATGACCTTACTGAAGATATTCTGCCAGTCAAGGTAGTGGAGAATCCTTTTTATAAGCCGGTCAAGTGGCACAGCGAGTAGAGCGCTCGCTTTGACACCCGTGCAGAGCCTGTTAACGCAGGTTCGAATCCCGGCGGGGCCAAACTCAGCCTTTCATCCTTCCGAGGTCGATAAATGAGCACCACACACCGTGGGTAATAATAAGCAGCGCTCGGATACCTGAGGGTTTGTAGCGCTATATAAAAGCCTTATTATTATTATTATTATTATTATATTGAGGAAGAACATGAGCCCATTGAAGATGAGCCCATTGAAGGCTGGGGGGGTGGAGCCAGATGTCAGTGACCCCCAACCATGGCAGTCCCCAGAGCCACAAGACCCAGACCCAGATATTCTGGCCTTGGACTCTCCTCAGAATACCCCTACAAGGAATCATCCTATTGATGATCAACTAACATTTAATGTAATGCTACGAAAAGCAGCTGATCACTTTAGAATTGCCACTGAAGAGGCAGCACCTGAAGCCGACTTTGTTGAGGATATACTCGGAGAAGCCGCCAAGTAGCCAAGCCATCCCTGTACTCAACTCGATTAAAAAACGCCTCACTCCATCTTTGTCTACACCAGCTCTTAAAAGGGGTGTAAACCCAAGAATTGAAAACTTCTTCCACCCCACCCCATCAGACCCTCTATATATTAGGTCACTCCACCCCATATTCTTTGGTAGTCACTACCACAAGGAAAAGAGCAGGGCTTCCTTTATCAACAGAAGGGAAAAGACTTTATCCCCAGGGAAGAGGGTTACCACAGCAGCAGCGTACTCCATGCATATTGCCAATAACACTACTCTATTGGCTAGTTACGCGGATGCGCAATGGGCTGTAATCCAAGAAGGCCTACAAGAGGTTCCAGAACCTCCACGGCCCACCTACTTTACACAGTCTCTGAAGGTAGGCAAGTTAACCAAAGTATTTTAAAGAACACGTTGGATTCTGCTGAGACAGCCAGCCGAGCACTCGCCCAAGGCATTCTCCTCAAAAGACACGTGTGGATATGTAATTCAGGATTTAAACCTGAAACACAAGCATCTCCTTATAAACAAACCGGTGGAGGAATCCAACTTGTTTGGGAAGGTGGTCGATGAGGCCTTAGAGACCGTGAAAAAAGAACATGAAACCTTAAAGAGCTTGGACTAAATTACTCAGAGACCTACCACAAGGCGAGGATTTGGAAACCGAAGGTTCTTTTCGTGGCCAACGCTCCACTGACCAACAATACCCTTCAGGAAACAACTGGAACTCTCCACAGGGAGCCAACACTTACAATAACCTGTACCCCCAAAGGTGACAGTGGCGTGGTAAGGGAAGAGGCAGGAACCCGACCCCCAGAGGTTCTCCTGCCTCAGGCTCCAAATGACTCGAAGATTCGGGTCCCCTCCCATGCCTCCCCGGTCGGGGGCTGGTTGACATCATTCCTGAAAGCATGGGAGGGAATAACCACGGACCAGTGGGTGCTGAAGACCATAGACCACGTGTACTGCGTAGAGTTCAACCAATCCCCAAAATAAAGACCTCCACGTCAACGACGACTAACACCAGAACATCTTCACATACTTCTTCAAGAAGTCGAGATACTGGAACAAAAAGGAGCCATAGAGATTGTGCCTCTATCACGGGTTAAGGAGGGTATTTATTCAGTGTACCTCCTTGTACCCAAAAAGATCTAACCATGCGTCCTGTTCTAGATCTGCGCCCAGCGAACAAGTTTGTAAAACCACAGAAGTTTTGCATGGTCACCCTGCAGGAAGTAATTCCTCTGCTCACACAGGGTATTACATGGCAACTCTGGATATGAAAGATGCTTACTTTCATATTTCGATGTTGCCAGTGCACAGAAAGTAACTCTGGTTTATGATACAAAACAAACATTATCAGTTCAAGGTACTACCCTTCGGCATAGCATCTGCGCCAAGGGTACTTACGAAGGTACTAGCAGTAGCAGCAGCACACATGCGCAGACAATTCATTCCAGTGTATCCTTACCTCGACGACTGGCTCATAACAGGGGACTCCTATGAAGCATGCCTGTCAAATACCCAGAAGACGATAGAACTCTTATTCAGCCTGGGCTTCTCCATCAACGAGAAGAAATCCATCTTAGACCCCAGTCAAATCAAACAATTCCTAGGGGCTCTAATTCGAACAAAGGACGGCCTCGTCTTCCCCTTCAACGAGAGGGTTCAAAACATGCTCTTTCAAATCCCTCACTATGTAGCCAGTCGAGAGGTACCAGTACGCAAGGCTATGCATCTACTGGGAATGTATCTTAGTTCCTCATGCACGCCTGCGCCTAATGCAAGAGTGGCTAAGCAACCAGTGGTGTTAGGCCAACAGACAGTGGGACGATTTAGTAGTGGTCTCGCCAGCCCTAGTTCTCTCGCTGCAGTGGTGGTCGAAGGAAAACCTCTTGAAAGGGAAATCCTTCACCACCCCTGCAGTGGAAGCCACTCTAACCACGGATGCCTCCCTTACTCGGTGGGGAGCCCACCTGCTCCAACAGACAGCCAGCGGAGTGTGGTCCCCAGACATAGCGTCCAGCCACATAAACCTGCTGGAACTGCTGGCAGTGTTCAAGGCACTGAAGGCGTTTGAAACACAACTACAAGAAAAGACTATACTAATCCTTACAGACAGCACCACGGCCATGTACTATCTGAACAAGCAGGGAGGCATTCTCCAGGGCTGTCCAAACTGTCCCAGAACATTTAGAAGTGGGCTCACAAATGCAACATGTTCCTGTTACACAGCATGTTCCAGGGGAACTCAATCTTCTGGCTGACATACTCAGTAGAGACTTTCCGTTGCCCATGGGGTACGAATGGCGATTACACAGAAACATCGTCGCCAACGTTTTCGCACAATGGGGTTTTCCAGAGATCGATCTGTTCGCGACTCCGGAGAACGCCCAATGCCAAGACTACACCTCCAGATACCCCCAGAACCGATCCAAGGGGAACGGACTCTGGATAACATGGTCAGGGAAATTTGTCTACGCTTTTCCGCCCAACTCCCCTTCTCAACAAGATTGAGCACAAGATGCACCAAGAACCAGTCACGATAATATTGGTGGCCCCCATATAAGCCCGCCAATCCTGGTTCGCTCACCTGATGGAGATGTCCCTATCTCCTCCGGTCAAACTGCCTTGCCTGTACAACATGTCGCAAGACAAAGGGGAGACGCTTTACCCATGCCCGCAGACATTGAACTTAGCGGCATGGCTCCTGAGGTCATAGTTTGGTCACCTGCAACTCCCTCGGACTTGTATGGACATTCTCAGGGAAGCAAGGAAACCTAACACTAGATACTGCTATTCTAGTAAATGGAAATGGTTTGTCATATGGTGTAACTCAGAGCATCAACCCTATTGACTGCTCTCCCACTCACATTGTCCTATACCTGACTCACCTACTTGACTCGGCCTAGTCTTCAACTCAATAAAGATGCACCTAGCGGCACTTTCAGCATATACAACATCCCAACAGAAAGTGTCATGGTGGAAGATACCCGTAATTAAGGCTTTCATGGAAGGGGTAAAAAGAATTCGCCCATTTCCAAACCGGCTCCTGGATGGGACCTAAATGTGATATTAACTAGACTTAATGGAGCTCCCTTCGAGCCCATGCATTAAGCAAGTCTTAAGAACATCACCCTCAAGACTGCTTTTTTAATAGCAACCCCCTCCATTAGGAGGGCGAGTGAACTGCAGGCACGATCTATCCTAGATCCCTTTGTAACAGTTCACAAAGAGAAGCTGGTTTTGCGCACTCACCCTAGATTTGCACCAAATTCATTTCAAAGTTCCATGTGAACCTGTCAATAGAGCTACCAACATTCTTTCAGAATCCCTCAAGCCTGGAAGAAAGAACCCTGCACACACTAGATTACGCAGAGCTGTCATGTACTATATGAAAAGAACTTGTCCACTAAGAAAAACAAATCAGTTTTTCGTGTCAGTGGCCACATGTGAAGGAGATGCAGTCTCCAAATCCACTATTTCTAGATGGATTGTCAATTCCATTACACTCTGCTACCATCTTGCGAAGAGAGAACTGCCCTTCAAGCCTAGATCCCATTCCACTCGAGGCACTGGGGCATCCATAGTATTCATTGCAAATGTTCCCCTTGAGTCCATTTACAAAGCGGCAACCTGGAGTTCTATACACACCTTTACAAAACACTATTGCCTAGATACTCATTTTGGTCTGATTCTCAAGTGGGACAGGCATCTTTTCACTACTGTTCCTTCTCACAACCCACCTCCAAATCCGGGTACTGCTCGCTAGTCTATGCACAGCATGTGATTCTAAGCAGATTGACAAACATCAGAAGACCTGCATTACTTAACGTAAAAGCATTTGATGGTTGTATCTGCTTAGATTCACATGCGCCCACCCTTCCTCCCCGCTCGGATGGAAGGAACATAGACGTCTTACTACTTTCTCTTTCTTTTTTGTACTCACTCACGATAGTCATAAGGCTCCCTCTTGGCAGAAAAAATACAATCGGTGGGACCTTGACACGTGAGGGATCTTGGGCACACTAAACGTTACATAGGCATAGTGTTACAGGCACGCCTACGTCAACGTCCCCTTTCGATTCTCGAAAGACAAGATGCAATACGCTGCGGTTACCACTGGATGTCGTACTATGCACAGCATGTGAATCTAAGCAGATACAACCATCAGAAATGCTTTTACGGTAAGTAATGCATGTCGTATATCATATCCCTCTCACACACACTCCCCCCCTCTCTCTCTCTCCCTCACTCTCTCCCTCACTCTCTCCCTCACTCACTCCAAGATGTGAACCAGACAGTCCCAAATCTGGCCACAAGCACATACCGCTGTTTTGCCCGGGAAAGGAATTGCCATGCATGGCAAATCGGCCATACAATGGCAGGAAGGACGACAAGATAGCCAGATGAAAGGGTGAAATACGATTGTTGTTCCAGTTTAGAGTATATGGTACCCTAAAATGCATTATGCTGTAAACAAAATGCATGGCAGAATATAAAAGGGTAGAATATCCACTGCCACCAGCTAATCTTAGACGCATCTTGCAAGTAACCATAAAGTTGCAAAACACAGGGACACAAAGTATCCCAACCGTACATCACTGTAAGGTGATATGTGCTTTTTTAAAATAAACAAGGATATCCACAATGGAGAACCGAGTTCTCCTACACTGATGGTCACAGGGGCTGATCAGTGGCCCCAAACAAATGAACTTAGCAAGGCAAGTGGAATAAAAGCATCACTTGCCTCCAAACGTCCGGACAGGTTCAAAACAAGAGCAGAAACGTTGGAGCTTGCACATATGTTGAGTAAAAGCATCAAAAATGATTTTTTTTTTCGAACTCTATCCTTTGACCAGCTTGTCCTGTAGCCTTCTCAGGTCAGTAAATAACACTTAAGGAAAGCCCTTATTCAGGCAAATAATTATTTTCTAGAAAAAGCAGCAGTGTGTTTACCTTGCCTGATGTGGAGGCTGGGACTGTCTGGTCCTAATTCTCACACTGCCAGGATGATGTATGTTGCTGGGCAGACGTGGGGCAAGAAATTGTCCAGGATTGGCTAGCCCTTGCCAGTTTCAATGGTGAAGATCCTTCCCATTGGATGGGTGGGGGTGCTTCCTGGCTCAAAATCTAGGGTCAAAGGAGGACTCCTTCAGCCATTCTTGAGATGATCATTGGAGCCAAGACTGCTAGAAAGAACTGCAGCCAGCTGAAGACCCATGGATGGGCATAGACTTCCTGCATTGCCTCTAGCCAAGTCCTGGTGAAGCCTGGTTCCTCTAGACCGATGGTACTTTGACCCTTTGGTGGTAGCACCCACCAATCTGTACCGAATGACTGCAATTCACTTGTGCAGGCCTAACAACTTGTGCAAATCAGGTAGGCGCGCTTGAGCTCATGGATTATTCTTCAATGCACTGCTGACTGTTCAACTAACATTTTAATTTAGAAGATTGCATCAGAACTAGAACTGTCGTATGAAGTTTGGCTGTCCAGGCTCCCTAAAGGCATCCCTCCTGAGCCCTATTGGCTTTGGCAGTTCTTGTCCCCTATAAAGGTTATAATTGTTTTACTCTTATTGCCGGGGAAAAGACTTCCTACATCCGTCTGGGAGAAAAGACTGTTATAATGCTTCAGTGTTCTATTCTACTCTAACACTTTTTTCCCTCCAAACTCAATATTGTATGGTGAACCTTAAGTGCTACTACTGACCTTAATTGATGTCACTGTGTGTGCTGGAAATGTTTTAGTACAAAAAGTATGTACTCCTGCATTATTGCTGCTTGAATTCTACTTACTATTAGTTGCTGCATATCTAGTGTGATTCATTTGCTTTGTGTATATATAAAAATAAATAATTTAATATAACTTTTAAAGGGTGCAAGTATTTACTGATTTCATTGTACTGCTCTTCAGGTGCTCACAGTACCCCTTCTAAAATAAGCCTAGCTGCTCAGCCACTCTACCGACTTGTGTAGTGCAGGCCTATGTTGAAAGTTGGGTCACAAATACCAAGCAAATAAGTCTTGTAGAGTCCCACACCAGTTGGATTCTACAAATTCTTACCTACCACTCTGCAAGTGGATTCTGCCCTTTGGAGCTTTCAAAAGTGTCCTAGGACCATTATTTGGGCTGGCCAGCTCTGTCCAGGACTCCTTCTTCCAGTTTTCGTCTTGGAACTCTGCAGGCTTCCACCTTGTGGCCCCACAACAATCCTACTGCTCTCCTCCTTGAAGAGGGGCCTGCCAGGAACCATGTGAGTCGCCTACTGCCACTTGAATGCAATTATCTTCGCTTCTGCCTGCTTCCATCATGTCTGTGGCGGGGAGGGTGACAGGGAGTGGAAAGGCTCTGTTGTCGTTAGACTTGTAATGGTTTTCATCTCTGGCGTGCGTGGGTCATCCAGGTGGCCAGCTCCAGGAACAGTCTCACCAGAGTTTGGAACCACCACTTAGCTGGACCCAATACTGAAAACTACCTCTGCTCTCGTGAGCCCTCGACAACCTGCATCAGAACCAAAGGAACCAAAGATGTAAGTGGGCCCAACAAATCTAGGAACCCCAAGGGTGGCCTTTACTGGAATCGGAGAGGGGGGGATGGGCCTACATAGCCATTTCCACACAACACCCACTCCTTCCATAGGGCAGAACAGGTGCAAAGCTATGCTCCTACCTCTCCTTTGCCTGATCGTGATTGGTGTAGTTCTGATCAGGAACCGCCCCCTCCTCACCCCCCAAAAAAAATTGAGCTTCCTCTAGAGTGGTGGGATTGGAAAAAGGACCCCTAATCTTTGTTAACTTTATTTCAGCATCCTTGGAAATCTTTGACTCACCGGTTGGCTTTGCCAAAACCTGTACCTTAACTGCTAAAGACTCCTGACTCCCTACAAAGACACCCCTGTTTATCCTCACGCAACAGATTTGGCACTGCAGAGTCAGAAAACACATCCTAATTCAAACACAAGACATATTGGATCACAACTTCCTGGCAACAAACTTAAGGAGAGTGCTCCTACAAAAACAGGAATGGCAAATGAATATAAGTACACTTGAACACCTTTTTGCAATGTTGGGTCAGCCTTTAGTGATCTGTTTGCAGCAGCCCAGAATGCCAAATGCCCAACCTTTGCATTCAGGTACCCACAGAAAGGGTCACTAGGGAACACACTATCAATGAATTGGTTTTAGGGAGAATTCAGAAAAATGTGCTAATTGCCTTCACCTTAGAGACCCCCAGCAACTTTGCTGGATTTTAAGGACTTGATTTTTTTACCTGGAAAGAGTGTGAGCCTTTTTTCCCCACTCTTTCATGTATTTTGATTTGTTTTTTACGCTTGTGTTCTTTCATTATGGAGTTTTAAGATATCTCCATAGGCATCTTTTCATGTGTGTTACACAGCACTGTTTACCAGAGAATGTAAGGTTAATTTAACTTCCCTAGTCTTTTTAAATTCCTAGACCCAGCACACACTATCTTCCTATAGAGTGCTGGAGGGGTTACATAGTATCCCCTGTGTCTAGAAACTCATGTACCAGTCAAATGCTACCCTTTTCTATCGAAATGGTTGGTGGCAGTGGTTTTACAATGGACTACTATGATTTTTCCCGACCGCGAACATCGGTAGCTAAAAATCGCAGGAGCCATGTTTTTCAAGATGGCATCTTAAGCCCCTTTGTTTAAACAGGTCCCGGTCGTCTTTTTTTTTTGCCATTTCTTTTTGGAAAGGCCCTTCTAGTGTTCGTCTCTGCACGCCAAACCAGGTTTGGTCCCTTTGTTTCTGTGCCTTTGGCTGGCTTCAGGACTGAAGACCGCCCTGGCGTCTGAGTGTCTTGGGTGGGCAGGAAGTGAGGGAGGTGCCCGAAACTCCCTGTGCTTAGTCTCCTAGGAGACCCAAATGCACTCTGGTGTGATTGGCTTGCTGACTGTCCGGCAAAGGACAGCCACCCTGCTGGGTGAGTGGCAGCGATGCTGGAATGAATGGGAGAAAACTGTTTAAAAAGCGAGTCTCTTGGAATGGAAAGCAGTCGACCACTGGAACAAAAGAACCGAAGATGAGCTGGAAGAGGACGGCTGCTGCAATTCTTGGACTGTTTGTTTGCCCGGTGAAGCCCTGCTGCAGGTCCGAATTGGCAAGTTCATCTCGATAGAGAAGCCCCTTCAAGGATGACGTATATTTTTGAGTTGCTGGGACCAATCAACTCGTAAGCCACCTGAATACCATTCTCAGAGCTGGTTAGGATTAACCAGGGGAGAGGGGGTGGGGGGAGGACACCAGCTTGTGTGCTTGATGAAAGCTACTCGAACTGAAGTGACTCCATTTCATCAGCATTTTCTGGCGATCCCGTGCAGTGCAGGAGTCCCACCCAACGTCCTCCCTCTCGTCCATACGACTGAGGCTCAGGAACATGGAGATCTGCGGGAATTGCCAGGAACCAATGACTTCAGCTGCATCTTTTGCTTCATATTAAGCTTCTGTGCCAACCCGATTGAGAGAACGCCTCTCTCGTGGTGAAAGTTTGTAGAACTTTCCCAACTTGCAGGCCTAATCGGCTTGTGACCCAACATATGATTCTTTTTCTTACAAACTACTTCTGGGAACTTTGGCAAAGACTTTACCATTTACTTGAAGAACAGCTCTATCCTTTCCAAGACACTAGTCCATTGACTTTGGCCTACGCCTATTGAACTGAATCGAGTCCTCTAGTGAACTAAAACTATTTGCACTGCCTAAGAAACTATTTGTGATCTATTCTGCTAACTTGTGCCTTTTTACTCCCATTGAATGTAACTGCAATGCCATTTTGCTCCCATTTAAGGGGAGCTTAATTTGTTCAGAAACTTATTGGTTTGCTTTTGAACTGTGTTTGTGTAAAATATTAAGTTGTGTTGGGAAGGGGCCTAGTGCTTTCCTTCATTTCCAAACTATCCAAGCGCTTCAGAACTAAGCAAGATTTCTGCTGTTTTCTAAGCACAACAAAAGTCCAGGGGGGAGGAGGGTCACTAAATATAGTTAGGATTGAAACATAAGTGCAAACAACTGTTCAGATGGATATATATATGGAAAACTGTTATATTGTAAGTTAGCTTTGCTCAAATCACGCGGTAAAGTCAGACTCTGCTAATATATAGATTACAGGCAGGCTGGTAGAGAGCACGAAGTGGCTGAGCAGCTGTTCATGTCAATCACAAGCCAAAGGAGACTAAAAAAGATTCATCACGACACAGACTAGGAATTACTGAACCAGATAATATATAATTTTATGGAGTAAGTGCTGAGATAATGGCGGGGAGATGTGTTTATGTATGAATGTTTATAACATAGTAAATTATGCTAAACAAGAGCTACAAAGTATTCCTGCATATGCAGCATAATGTTATGTAGCTTGTCCCAAATGGAACCTGGCCATGCAAGACTGGAGACTCTGCAGCATCCCTTGTATGGCAAGAAGAACAGTTTTGAATGAGCTCTGCTGGTATCCAGTGACCAAGTCGAGAGTATTTAAGCCCCAGGCCCAGCACCAGTCTTCAGGACTTGGGAGCCAGCCACGGAGGACAGAATGCTGATTGGATTTCCCCCAATCCTCATGATCTGTAAAGATTAAAGTTTTGGTATCACTTTCAAGATAGACTCATGGCTTTTAATTCCCTAGGGGGGGCATTTACTCTGGTTTATGGTGATTATGGGTCCCCTGTATTTAAGGAGTGCCCCTGTAAATTGGGGTTTGCTTTGTTGCCTCCTTCTAGTGAATGTTTTCTAAATGATTGTGTAATAAATTAATAAGTGTTTTACCAAGAAACCTTGAGTGTAAGTACCTACTTGAACCAGTGTGATTGTAAGCCCTCTGGGTAACCTCTTGTACTGCTCCCATTCCCTCTTGAGATAAGCCTGGCTGCTCAGCTCGCTACCACAAACTGTGTAGTACAGACTTATACCAAAGGTTGATTTTTGCTTACACCTGTTGTCCTAATTGTATGTGGTGGTCTGTTAGGCAGAAACCTGTGCAGTTCCCTTGGGGACCACTGCAAAAGATTTAGGACTACAGGTGTTAGCAGTAAACCCCCTTGGTAGCAGTCTGTACCACCCAGATTTACCTGATGGCTGTGGCTGAGCAGTCACTCTTCTCTCAAGAAGAGTTGGGCAGTATGCACAATAGGCACTCAGACACACCAATACAAGCAAACACTGACCAGAGCTTTGGTATCAAAGTATATAATTTATTTATTTAAAAACACACTGTTTGAAACACTCCAGCACTCTTGTTGTAAAATATTCTAAGCACAGTTACTATTGTAATATATACACCCCTTTTTCCTTATCAGATACGTCTCAGTAAAACACCACTTATTTTCATACAGAGGTGAGCGCTTAACTAGATGGCACTCCAATAAGTTTGTGAAAAAGGGAGGGAAAAAGACAGAATATGGAAAGGTACGCCACTCTAAAGATTCAGGAACACTGATAGCAAGGCAGAAGAGCAAAAGTCACTGGTGAGCCAAAGTCCAAAGGCTGGGCCCACTCTTAGAGAGAGCAGAGCACAAATGCGCCCAAGATCACACAGTTACACTAGGCTTAGAAAGTCTTGCAGGGAGTTCGAAAAGAGTTTAGAGAGGCTCAGGAAAGTTTAGCCAGGGTGTCCCAGGCCAACCCAGGTTCGAAAGCCGGGGGCTAAATCTACCCCATACAGTCGGTGGCAAGGGAAGCCAGGCGGGACACGGTACCTTAAGTGGGAAGGATCCTCCAGCGGTGGCAGTTGTTCCTGGCAGTGGGTGCAAGTCGCGTCGTCGTCCAGGGGAAGAGAAGATCTCGACTTGGAGGAAAGATGAAGGTCGTTGCACTGCCAGGGAAGAAACCAGCCGCGGAGTTTTCCGGTTAAAGGTGGTACCTTTTGTTCGCGGTCGTGGTAAAACGTGGTATCCCGGTTGCCGGGGTGCTTGGCACAGGCAAGGCGGCCACGGGGTACGTCGGGAAGGCAAAAAGACGGTGAAACTGGTTATCCCCACCAGTCTAAGGAAGAAGACTCTCCGGCGGGAGATCTCCTCTGTCGTTGGGAAAAGTGGTGAGACGGTCCAGCAGGGCTCCACCGGTGGTGTCGTCGTGGCAGGTCGGCTCAGCTTCTCCCTCGTCGGATTCTTAGGTCCTGTGGCGACTTCTGAAGTTCCAGTCCCCAAAGCCCTGATTTTATGCAGAAAACCCCCATTCACTCAGCCTAGCTGTCACTCAAACATGCTAAGTGGTGAGCCGGC
This sequence comes from Ambystoma mexicanum, assembly GCF_040938575.1. Taxonomy (NCBI): domain Eukaryota; kingdom Metazoa; phylum Chordata; class Amphibia; order Caudata; family Ambystomatidae; genus Ambystoma; species Ambystoma mexicanum. Next base: position 659,624,146 of record NC_090921.1, read on the forward strand.
CGGCTCACCACTTGGGCCAATCAGGACGGAGTGCGACTTGAGTTGCCTAGGCAACTCAGTCCAGGGTGCCTAAATCCCCCTCTACCCCTCATAAGTACCCCAGACAGAGTGGCACCACTTTGGAGGGCTTCTGTGGAGAAGCCCGCCAAAAAGTGGAACAGAGGGCTCGACTTGGGTTGGAGTCACAGAAGAGAACACAAACGCCATTTTAGAATCAAGTTTTGGCAAAAAATACCAACCGGAGAATTAATATTAATTAAATAAACCGGCGGTATGTTCGATGCTACTGTAAATAATTAAATAAAGATAGTAGCCTAAAACAATGGGAAATCCCATAGGAAAATATTTGCGGTTGAATATAAAAAGTAGTATCCACTGCCACCAGCCAAAATTCGATCAGGGGGGACGGAGACGTGCCCCCTCGACTAACAGACCCCGGGGCAATTGAATTGCCCCAGCCAGTACGTCCACAATATGATGGTTTGTACTGGTTCTGTTCAGAATTTAAGACTAGTAAAGTCAATGGTGACTTTACATGCCCTGGGAGACAGTAGTCAGTCCCAGGGTATGGAGTCTATACTGGGGGGTCACTATGACACCCCTGTGTTACTGCACCGAGGGTGCTGTGTAACACACATCACAAAAACACATGAAGCCCTATGGGGTAAAAGACCCCATAGCCCATTAAACACATCTAGATTCAAAGAAACACACTCAAATCATGCCCAAGAGTGAGGGTAAAAGAGTCTCACTCCTGGCAGGAGAGAAAAAATAAACCCCAAAAATCCAGCAAAGCTGCTGGGGGGACTCGCTAGGTTAGGAAATTCAGCCTAAACAGAGAATTCTCCCTAACATGGTCCCAGAGGGTACTGCATACAATTCTGCCTAACAATTGGTCTGGGATGTTTGCCTGCCCATCCCCCCTAATCCACCTCTCCCCCAACAACGCCTGTACACAAAATTGTTCACAAACCACTACACAAGCAACCGACTTTAATTCTCAATGCATCAATGTTAGGTGAGGCAAACGTGGTACTAGCACATTAAGAGGATGGCGGTCCAACCACTAATCAATCTGTCAAATACACCACTTAATTATCCTGACAACAGGCTCCGAAAACACACCCATGCCTGAACATAATAAACTTGGCAGTATGGATCCACTTGCCACTAAGATACATGGCTTACTTGTGAGAGGGTAGAAAACCCAACACTAGACACTGCTACTTTTTAATAGGTCGAAGTAGTTCTTCCTCTGGTGATCAGACAAAAATATTAACTGTTTTTCAGCAGATGGTGTAATATGCTTGCTGTACCTCCTTGACTCTGGATTGAATTACAATTCCCTTAAAGGCCAACTGGCAGTACTTGCATACACCACGTCGCACTATATGGTGTCCTGGTGAAAGGTGCCCGTCATCAAAGCTTTAATGGAGGGCATTCATCAAATCTACCCACGAATCACTCACCCACCTGGTAACCTAATTGGATCTAAATACAGTTGTACGAAGCATCATAGAAGACCTCTTTGAACAAATATTCCAGGTTAAAAAGTCTATCGAATTTCTGTCATTCTTTTCAAGCCCAAATACTAGAAAAGAAAAGGGACTTCACACTTTAGATGTTTGAAGAGCTGTCGTGTACTACCTTGAATATCCATTAAATCCATTCTTTTTCTCCTTTGCAACAAGTAGAGAGAAGATCCACTCTCTAAAACCACCATTGCAAGATGAGGTGTATAAAACTCTGATACTATTTGGCTCATAAACCCATGTTCAACCCAACGGCTCACTCCACGCGCAGTATTGCTGCCATGCTAGCCTTTATATCAGATGTGCCATTAGAAGACATTTGTACAGCAGTATCATGGAGTTCAGTCCACTCATTTAAACAGCACAATTGCGTAAATACACAGGCAAGAGCTAAATCACAAGTGGGGCCAGATGTCATGAAACAATTATTTGCTATTGTACCCTAATATCCTCCGTTGCCTTATTCTGGTAGTGCTTGCTAGTCTTAGCAAAGCATGTGAATCTGAAGAGCTTCACAAGCCTCAGAAGACTAACCTTGTGTACGGGGTAAGTATCACTCATGCAGTCAACACCATTTCCCCCATTAGAAGAAAAGGAAAAAAAGTCTTTACACTCAAACTCTTGGTTCACAGAAGAGCTCCAAAACCTACGTAACAACAAACGCCAGGCGCTATAAAACTAGCAGGCTACCACCTGTGACACCGCTTAAAAAAAGCTTCAAAACTATCGCCAAAAAGTACAAAGATGTCATTTTTACTGCTAAATCGCAAGCCTACAATAGCTGAATATCCGAAGCCAACTCCCAATCCAAAGAACTTTTCACTATCTTTAATGAACTCATTGACCCTATGTTCGGCACGGACGGAATTATTAAAGATGAAGCATGATGTAACGGCATACAATCTGCTATGCTAAACAAAATAGACATGCTACAAAGCAAAAGTCTAAACCACTACAAAGCCTTCTGAATCAGAACAAAAGCCAGCCAGCACTGTCTCTGCCCAACAGCAAAACGATCAACTTCCCCAAATTTGCATTTAAAGACATCTCTGAAGCAGAAGTCATAGACATTTTTAAACACCTCAAACAATTGCAATGGGAAGGGCGATGTTTGCCCCCCTATGATTATTAAAGATTGTGCCGAGCCACTTGCCCCTCTCCTTACTGCCTTCATTAACTCTTCATTTAAATCAGGCATTGTCCCGGACAGCCTTAAGGAAGCCTGGGTGCGCCCCCTTTTAAAAAAGCCTACACTAGACCCTTCCCAGCCCAACAACTACCGGCCCATAACCACCGTCCCGTTTCTGCTCAAATTACTAGACAAAGCCGCTCACATCCAGATCCAACTTTATCTAGAAACAAACTCCATCCCAGGAAAAAGGCATTCAGGATTTCGCAAAGGGCACGGAACTGAAACCGCCCTGTTAGACCTAAAGAATCAAATAACACAAATCCTAGACCACGGCAAGCCCACCCTCCTCCTCCTCCTTCTTGACCTATCGGCAGCGTTCGATCTCGTGGATCACAAAACCCTCACCAAACACCTCACACATGATGCACACTTCTCAGAGCACGCAGCTACATGGATCACCACCTCCTTTGAAGGTAGAGTGATGAAAGTCTTTTCTAACGCAGCAAATGCAGCTCCAACCATTATTCACTGTGGCGTCCCTCAGGGATTTTGTACTGCCCCCACGCTATACAATCTTTTCATTAAGCCTCTTTTTGATAAATTGGATGCACTTGGGATTTCATATACAAACTATGCTGACACCGGTGTCCGGTCAAAGGATCGACACCAAAGGACCGAAAACAAAAGGATCTAATTTTTTTTTTTGAAATTACATTTTTTTGGGGGTTTCGTTTATGGCAAAAAGTGTTTTTTTACCACAAAAAACAGGGGTATGGGCTCCCCTCCCCCCCCCCCCCAAAAATATTTTAAAAAAGTCGATCCTTTTGTTTTCGGTCCTTTGGTGTCCACCCTTTGACCTACAACCGACGACACCCAAGTGCTCCTTCCCCTAACCGGTTCATACACTCAAGATGCCACTACCCTTCAGCAAATCTACGCCACTATACAAGCTTGGATGGCCACCAATGGCCTCTGCCTCAACGGGGACAAGACTGAGATTCTTATTCCTGGCCAAAAATCCACTCTAGCCAATCTAAACTGCCTCTACGCCAACTTCAATATCGACAACTGCATCATCTCAGTGCTGTCATCTGTTAAGACACTAGGGTCCATATAGATGCTACACTGTCCATGAACAAGCAAGTCAGCGCTATTGTCGCTGCCTCCGCCCTAAGCACCAAACTCATCAACGCCATCAAACCCTTCTCATAAAAGGACAACTGTCTATAACCAGAGCTACCACAGGAGCAAAGCTTGATTATTGTGATGCACTAATTCCCGGCACCTCCACAAAAAACTTAGACTCGAAATCGCCCAAAATAACACATTAAGAGCAGCTCTAAGTATACCTAAGAGACCAAATCTCAAGCAAGAAAATCTGTTCACTGGCTCCCAGTCAAAGACCGCATCACCTTTAAAATCCTTACCACCACACACACATGCATAAACCTCACTGCACCCTTCTACCTCTTCAACTAGACCTACAAGAACATGCTATATCAATCAACTAACCATCACGCGCATCCACAGAGCTAAAGCTGGAGGAATAGGCTTCCCATATCTAGCCCGCAAGCTGTGGAATGCGCTCCCCACTGCACTCAGAGCAGAAACTTCTCTCTCTCCATGCATTTTGTAAAAACCTGAAAACCGCTCTGTTAGGCAGAAACCTGTGCAGTTCCCTTAGGGACCACTGCAAAAAGTTTAAGTCTACAGGAGTTAGCATTAAACCCAATTGGTAGCAGTCTGCACCACCCATATTTACTTGGTAGCTGTGGCTGAGCAGTCAGACCTCTCTCAAGAAGAGTTAAGCAGTATATAGAGTATACACAATGGGGCTAAAAATACAGTAGCACAAGCAAACACTGACCAGAGCTTTGGTATAAAAGTATATAATTATTTATTTAAAAACACACCTGTAAAAATACACTGGAACTAATATGTCAAGCAAGTTCAAACAGTCACTAGCAGTATATACACCTCCCTAGTTAATTATTTGACAAGTCTAGGTTAAGACACCACTTATTTAGCAAAACCGAGGTGAACGTGTAACCATAGATGGCACTCCAATAATTTGCTTAAAAAAGGGAGAGAAATGGCAGAATAGGAAAATCACACAGTACCAACACTTAAGAAACCACAGCAAGTCAAGAAAGGCAGGGTCTACTTTAGAGCAAAAAGTTCATAGGCCAGGCCCACTCTTGGAGAGAGCAAGGCAGAATGTGCCCAAGATCACACAGTGGAAATGCACTCAAAGTCTTTGCAGAAAAGTCAAGAGGTTGGATCAAGTTAGAAAGGTAATGTTAGCAGGTCCGAGGTCGTCCCAGGAAGGATTTACGGGACACCTTGGACAGTCTGTTGCAAGGGAGACCAGGCGGGACACAGTACCTGAAATGGTGAAAAAGCTCCAGTGGGGGCAGTTCCTGGCAGCGGGTGCAAGTCGGCGCTTCGTCCAGAGGAAGAGAGGATCTCGACGTGGAGGAAAGCTGGGGGTCGTTGCACTGCCAGCCGCAGAGTTTCCCGGTTAAAAGGTACGACCATTTTATTCGCGGTAGTGGTGAAGCGTGGCTATCCGGCCACCGGGGTGCTTGGCACCGGCGATTCGACCACGAGATGATCCAGGAAGGCGAAAAAGGCGAACTGGTTGGTCCCTCCAGCTGAAAGGGAAGAAGACTCTCCTGGAAGATCATCTCCTCTGTCGTCGGGGAAGTGGTGAATTCGTAAAGTAGGGCTCCACCGGTGGTGTCGTCGTAGATGGCTCTGCTTCTCCCCTCTTCGGATTCTTTAGGTCCTGTGGCGACTTCTGAACTTCCAGTCCCCAAAGCCCTGCTTTTATGCAGCAAAGCCCCCAGTCATCAGCCTAGCTGTCACTCAAACATGCTAAGTGGTGAGCCGGGCGTCTCACCACTGGGCCAATCACACAAGAGTGCGACTTGAGTTGCCGAGGCAACTCAGTCCAGGGTGCCTAATCCCCCTCCCACACATCCTGTTGACCCCAGACAGAGTGGCACCATTTGGAGGGCTTCTGTGGAGAAGCCCACCAAAAAGTGGAACAAAGGGCTCGACTTGTGTTAGAGTTTCAGAGGCGAACACAAACGCCATTTTAAAACAGAGTCCTGGCAAAAAGACCCAACCGGGGACTAAATATTTAACCCGGCGGTATCTTTAACACCAAAAAGTGGTGCGTTTAAAATGAATGGGAAAATCCCATAGGAAATATTCTGGTGGAATATTTTGCGTGGTATCCACTGACACCAGCCAGAAACTCGACAACGGGGGACTGGACAGTGCCCCCTTGGAAAACAGACCCAGGGGCAATCGAATTACCCCTACCAGTACCTGGGTTTTTCAGGGTTTTGCCAGTTGCCCTTATATTGAATCTACCCCTACCAGTACTTCCACAATATGATGGTTTGTACTGGTTCTGTTCACAATTTAAGACTAGTAAAGCCAATGGTGACTTTACATGCCCTGGGAGACAGTAGTCAGTCCCAGGGTATGGAGTCTGTTTGGGGGTCACTATGACGCCCCTGTGTTACTGCACTGAGGGTGCTGTGCACATATACCAAAAACACATGAAGCCCTATGGAGTAAAAGACCCTGTAGCCCATAAAACACATTACAAAGTCAAAGGACATTCTCAAATCATGTCTAAGAGTTGGAGAAAAAGAGTCTCACTCTTAGCAGGAGAAAAAATTAAACCTCAAAAATCCAGCAAAGCTGCTGGGGGACTCACTAGGTTTGGGAAATTAGCCTTTACAGAGAATTCTCCCTAACACGCTCTCTTTAATTAAACTTTTGCTTTATCCCTCTTTGCCTTCTCTCTAACCACCCTATTCATGCTGCGCTACAAACTAACTTCTACCATGAGCACACTGTTTGCCTTTTTTGCTTTCTATGTAACTAAGTTGGGACCTCTCTGTTCTGCTATCTATGTAACTAAGTTGTCACCCCTCACTGTAACAAGTGCCACGATGCTCCCGAGCTGTTGCGCGCTATACAAATCCGAATAAATTAAATAAATCTTTCTGTGGTTTGTATCTGCATAGTAACATGTGCCCGCCCTGCCTCCCATCTCATAAGCAACAGGACAGTGAAAAACACGGCTACATACTTGGAGTACATACATGCGTGATGTCAGAAAAAGAATATTAGGACTTTTACGCGAGACCAATCGTGGTCCCTACACATGTCAGGATAGCCACAGTGTGGCAAGAATGCCCCTGTTGATGCCCTTTTATCAAAATAAAAAACAAGAAGTTTAATGCACGGAATCCATCACTAGATGTCCTGCGAAAGGCATGCGACCAAAGCAGGTACAAGCCACAATGCAAATTATTCCTGGGTGTTAATATGGATTTGTAGAATCTGCACTAGTGGACAGATTTTAGGAGGCCATCTTAGTTATGGTGAACAGGGAGTTCTGAGAGGTTAGCCAAAACCCAATCAAGGCAGAGTGGAGAGCAGTGAAGGCTTACTCTCAGGAGTGTGAGAGTGGGGTCAGAAGCCCTCAGTAAATCCACACAGAATATCGCACAATTCAATTTAGAAAATTATACAAATATTTATTTTAGGCCTTTAGAGCATGCAAAATTAAACTAGCAAGTAGTACTATCACACAATTCTATAGTACAAATATGTACACTCATCAGTATGCTCACGTATTATACTGCATCGATTAACTCAGTCAAACAATGAAGGTAGGTAATGCAGATGCAGTAATATGATGGGAGCCAATCGCAAACAATATCACAACTTTAGACTTTAACCCCTAAGATGAATGGGGCCTTGTGCCCAAAGGGCACAGGTTTCAAAACAGGTTTTCTCACTGGTATGTTTTCTCTGTGAAAAGTATGCAATGGGCTTGTGGTGGTGATTAGTTTGTAACTAGTTAATATTTTGTTAGGCGAGATTGTATGCAGTACCCCATTAAACACTTACACTCAAGGTTTCTTGATTAAACAAGTATTTATTAATTTAACAGTCAGTTGAATAAGCCTTCCTTAGAAGGGAGCAATTATATAACACTTAAAATATACTTCAAAAATACACACTCTAAGTTTCAATAAATCAGTAGATCCCCATTTGGGATGGGACACAGACAATTCCTACACCCTGGGGTGACTTAAATAACTAGGACATTAATATATCACTGGTACATTTAGAGCAATACTGAGATTGATGTCAAAAGGAAAAGGTTAGGGAATGAAACAATGGTTAACAAATATTCTTTAGCAGGTAAGTACTTTTGAACCCCCCAATGCAAAGTAAATTAACCCTTTCCCAGCTACACAAGTTATAGAATGTGTCGTTGTTTGAGGGATAGTTAAAGCATAAAGTCAGAGGGTAGAAGTGTCTTTCAGGAAGCCAGGACAGCCAATGTCAATTGAGAAGTCTAGGGGGAGCTGAAGCACTTCTTGAAGGTAAGTAAAAAGTCATGCACAATGTTTTAGAAGTCTTTATAGAAAATGAAATCGCTGTAGGGCCACAAGCTGGGAGGTTTGTGAGGGGCAAAGCTGCAAGCAACTCTGCAAAAGCAACCAAGACCAGTCTCAACTGAGAGCTAGCAAGGCTACACAACAAGAGGGTAAGTAAGTACCCCTTAGTTTTACATGTCCTTAGGTCTGAAGAAATTAGTTCTAGCTGGTTTCTTTTGCTGTGGTAGGTCTGCAGATCCTGTTGTTCCTGGGCCTCAGTCGTGGGGACAAGCGGCAGGACATTGGGGACTTCTGCACTATGAATTGCAAGTCGGCGGCAGCAATTGTCAAACTTCAGATCAGCGTCTCTTCACGGTTTCAGCTTCTTGCAAATCATACCACCACGGTTCTCGCATTCCTTGTGGACTTTCCTTGCATCTGGGGTCCGGCACTCTGTTGGGGTGGCTCAGGGTTGGTCAGTCCTGCTTCATGGGAGTCTGGAGGATCTTCCTGGAGCTCGCGTCCAACTTGGACACACACTCGATTCTGATGTTCCTCTCCCTGGCAATCGGTTCCAGCAGCAACTCCAGTGGAAATAAACCAGCTTCGAGAGGATGTCCAGACAGGCTTACTTTGGAGTTGATTGGTCCCACCAACTCAAGGGGAGAAGTGTCCTTGCAGGGCTTCTCTAGTCGAAGGCGAATTCGGAGCTTGAGCACTGCAGCAGGGCTTCTCCGGGCAAACCAACCATCCAGGAGTTGCAGCTGGCATCTCTTCCAAGTTCTTCTTTGGATTCCTTCGTCCAGTGGTCGACTCTGCCTTCGAAGCTAAAGACCTCACCTTTTATGCAGGTTTCTCCCATTCATTTGCAGCCTAGCTGTCAATCACACAGCAGGGTGTCTGTCCTCCAAGGACAGCCAGCCAACCAATCACCTTTGGGTGCATTCCTGTAACCAGGGGGATTAAGCACAGGGAGTTTTGGGCACCTCCCTCGCTGCCTGCCCTGCCAGACACTCTGAAGCCAGAGGCGGGCTTCACCAGTGAATCCCGCCAAAGACCAAACGAACAAAGGGACCAAACCTGGTTTGGTACGTAGCGTAAATTCTCAAGAAGGACATTTCCAACAAGAAATGGCGAAAAAAGACGACCGGGCCATTCTAACAAAATGGGCACCCATGGGTGCTTTAATGCAGCTGCAATTGCAGCCTGCGGTAGACTCTCACAATGGTAGGAAAAAGTAAACCACTGCCACCAGCCATTAATTGTAGAAAGGGTAACATAAAAATGTCAGATGAGAAACTAGACAAAGGGGATACTAAGTAACCCCTCCAGCACCCTATTGTAAGATAGTGTGTGCGCTGGGGTCTAGAAAGTTACAAAATGTAAGTAAAGTCAATTTCACTTCAAGGTGCTTGGAAACAGTAGTTTGACCAAGAGAAGGTATTTAAACCTTTGGGACACCAAGAGACTTCCCAGTTCCACTGCACTGAAGGTGCTGTGTGAGCCTGTACAGACACTATACAAGCAGCCACCCCTCAGCAGGACCCCAGGGCAGCTTTCCTACTATGACCACACTCTAAGCTTCCAGGACACTGGAAAATAAACGGACACTGAGGACCAAGGGGACATGGGGGATGTAGACCAGTTTTATGACTACGTCTACGTCATACAGTTTCCGAATCATACAGACTCACCGGTCGACAGCCAAATCCAATATAATGATATGCTCCTAAAGGCAGCTGACCATTTCAGAATAGATGCACAGGAGACACAGGTAGATAAGGATTTTGTTGAAGACATCATGGTAGATAAGAAACCTGCTACACAGTTTATTCCAATCCTCCAATCTGTACAGAAATGAATTCAAGCCTCTTTGGTAACCCCAAACTAACACAGGCTGTAAACCCGCCCATTGAAAAAGTCTTTCGACCATCTCCCTCAGACCCCCTTTACATCAGGGGTCATTGAAACCAGATTCATTGGTTGTTACAACCACAATGAAAAGAGCAGGAACACCTCTAGCCTCGTCAGAGGCACCTCGTAGACAAAAAGTAACTACCAGGCGAGTATTGCCAATAACACCACTTTACTGGCCAGCTACAACTGCCATAAGTGAGACGAAGTAGCCCAACTAATAGCTTCAGTCCCAGTGCCCGTTAAATCACAGCTCTCTCTCGCCGGAACTGAAGGGAAAGCTGTTGTAAACTGCATTCTCAAAAAAGATACACTTATCAAACGCCACACATAGCTGCGTCAGCCCGGCTTTAAACTCGATACATAAGCTACTCTTCTTAACATGCTGATAGAACCAAATGTCTAGTTCGTTAAGGGAGTGGAAGATGCCCTCAAGAGTGCAAAAGAAGAGTACAACACCTTAAAGTCACTGGGTCAACTTAACAATAAACCCTCTGGTCAAAGAGGGGGGTTATAATTTTCGTCGCTTTGGGGTACAAAATTCACAAAGGGGGGTCCGGGTTCAACCAGGGTCAGAGATTGTCCTGGAATTCACCGCAAGGGCAGTCCTCACAAGGTTTTTAGAGAGGCCAGAGAAGATCTTGCGGCAGGGGTAGATCCTCCTCTTCCAGAGATGGATCAACACCCGCAAAACAATGACCACCCGCTAAAGGTTCCCTCCCATGCCACTGAAGTAGGAGGACGCCTAACCCACATGTCAAGCCACAAAAATTCTGCATGACAATGCTACAGGAAGTAATCCCGCTGCTAAAGCGAGGGGATTGCATGGCAACCTTGGATATGAACGATGCATACTTTAATATTTCAATGTTCCCAGCGCACACATGAGTCTTGCGTTTCAAGATAGGAAAACGGCACTACCATTTCAAGGTGCTACCCTTCGGCATAGGATACGCTCCAAGGGTATTCACCAAGGTGCTGGCGGTGGTGGCGGCGCACCTATGCTGGGAGTCAATCCCAGTGTACCCTTAACTGGATGACTGGCTGATCACACGGGAAACCCCCAAAATTTGCAAGCAAAATACCCAACGAACAATCAACCTACTTTTCCAATTGTGTTTCTCTATCAACGAGAAAGTCAAGCCTCATACCAAATAAGACCAAACAGTTCTTGGGGACTAGCTTAAAAACAGCAGATGGTCTAATCTTTGAATCGACGGAAAGATTAATACCTCTGTTAATACCTCAGTATCTAGTATCTAGCTGGTCACCAGATAACCATACGCAAAGCAATGCGCTTGCTTGTAATGATGGCATCATGCATTTACCTGCTCTCACATGCACGATTGCGCATTCGCCCGATGCATGAGTGGCCGGCATAACAGTGGTCTCCGGCAAGCGGTCAGTGGGACCAACTAGTGGTTGTTTCACCAACGCTAGTACAAGCTCTACACTGGTGGACAAAAAAATAATCTGTTGAAGGGAAAACCCTTCCACAACGCGGCGGTGCAAACTATTGTTACAACAGACGCATCCCTCACCTGGTGGGGGGGGCCATCACCTTCATCTCACAGCGCATGGTCTGTGGACTCAAGTCACTGCACAAAACAACATCAACCTGCTAGAACTTCTAGCAGTACTCAAAGCGCTTCAAGCCTTCGAAGCGCATCTGACAAATCAGTCGGTACAAGTTCTCTCAGACGGCACCACTGCAATGTTTTATATATAAACAAGCACTTTCTCCAAATCCGTCAAGGCTAGCACAGAAAATATGGAAGTGTGCACTCAAGAGGGGCATGTTCCTATCGTCCCAACATGTTCCAGGAGAACTCAATACTCAAGCGGATTCACTAAGCAGAGATCCTCTACCAGAAGAGCATGAGTGGCAGCTCAACAAAAATATCGTAGATCACTTTTTCACACAGTGGGACTACCCCTCGCTAGACTTATTCGCAACAAGAGAAAACGAACAATGCCCAGACTTTGCGTCCAGATTTCCCCAACACGACTCCAAGGGGAACGCCCTGTGGATGAGTTGGTCAGGGAAACTTGCATACGCTTCCCGCCCCACGGCCCCAACCCCACTAATGAGCAAAGTGGTGAACAAGATTCACAAAGAACAGGTGACATTAATCCTAGTTGCTCCTATGTGGGCGAGACAACCTTGGTATCGACATCTGCGCAAACTGGCTGTTTATGACCCGATCAAGCTCCCAGGCCCGTTCAACATGCTCACTCAACACAGGGGACAACATTACACCCTCAACCTCACTCTTTGAACTTGGCAGCCTGGCTCCTGAGGTCATAGAGTTTGGACTTCTAAATCTACCTCATAGGTGTATGGAAATCCTCAAGGAGGCACGTAAACCAAACACCAGACACTGGTATTTTGACAAGAGGAGATGATTTGTAATTTGGTGCCACTCAAAACAAATAAACCCAATTGAATGTACTCCATCACACATTCTTCATTACATGCTTCACTTACTAGACTCGGGGCTAGTTTTGAACTCAATAAAGGTTCACCTAGTGGCTCTATCTGCATACACCACTTCTCAAAGGTGTCATGGTGGAAAATCCATGTCATCAAGGCATTCATGGAGGGAGTAAAGAGACTCCACCCTCCTATCTCTAACCTGCCGCCAGGCTGGGATCTCAATGTAGTACTTGCAAAGCTCATGGGACGCCCCTTTGAGCCTATGCCTAAATCAAGCCTTAAACACTGCACGTTTAAGACTGCTTTCTTGGTGGCTATCACCCCAATAAGAAATGTCGGTGAACTGCAAGCTTTTTCAGTGAAAAACCATTTCTTTGTGATCCACAAAGACAAATTGGTATTAAGAAAACACCCTAGGTTTTCATCCAAGTTCATTTTAAAGTTCCATGTCAATCAGGCCATTGAAATACCAGCTTTCTTTCAGAACCCAACAAGCTCAGCTGAGAAGAAACTCCATACACTGGATGTAAGGAGGGGCTGTCCTTTCCTATGTAGACAATACCAGGCCGCTAAGGAAAACATACGTACTGTTTGTCTCCATAGCTCCAGGCAGGGATGGAGACCGCAATTCCAAAAAGGCCATCTCCAGATGGATAGTCAGATGCAAACAGCTCTGCTACTCTCTATCAAACAAAACACTGCCTTTTACACCAAGAGCTCACTCCACTAAGGGTACAGGAGCTACTTTGGCTTTTATCGCAATCGTCCCGCTGGACGCCATTTGCAAAGCAGCTACATGGAGCTCAGTACATACCTGTACTCAGCACTACTGCATTGACACACACTCTAAAGCAGATTCTCAGGTGGGACAAGCGGTGCTAAAACATCTATTTGCGGCTATACCTTCTCACAACCCACCACCTTCTCCAAACACTGCTTGCTAATCTATGCATATCATGTGATCTAAGCAGATTCCACACGCCTCAGAAGGGATACATTACTCACCGTAATCATATTTCTGATGCTTGTATCTGCTTAGATTCACATGCGCCCACCCTTCCTCCACTTGGAATGGAAGTGCATGGATGTTTTTTATGAGCTTTATCTGATCATATCTGCTTTAGTACACCTGTATTCGCGCTACACTTCATGGTACCTCATGTCAGAAACAAAACAATCTGAGGGACCTTGACGCGTGAACGACCATGGGTACCGTGGCCGTCACACTAGGGATAGTATTACAGGCACACCCGGTCGACGTCCCTTTTCGAGTTTTACCAGAGTATAACCGTTCGAGTTTTCAAAACTCGAAAAGGGACGTTGACAGTGCGTTCCAGTAATACTATCCCTAGTGTGGTGTCCACTGTACCCATGACCTTTCACGCGTCAAGGTCCCTCAGATTGTTTTTTCCCCGCCATCATAGACGGACGCTAAAGCAGAGTTCTCCTTTCGGCTCATTGCCATTTATTATTACCAATTAACAATAGTTTTTGTTACTATCCTTTATATTCACTGACTATCGAGACCATCCAACGGCGGTGTAGAATAAGAAAAGACCGTCGAAGGCTCCTGTTGAAGACTCTTAAGCCCAATACATTGAATGGCCGCTTAAACGCTGGACCCACCATGCCAGGCAGCTCGAGGCCATGGAAGTGGAGGGTGCCTTCAGCGATGGCAGCAACGCTGCGGTATCGGAAGGCGACAGGGTTACTCCGGTTTCCCAAGAGCAGGCCCCCAGCTCCAACAGACAGGCCGGTGGCCTTGTTACGGGGACAACACCCGGCGGCGGAAGCGCTATCACTACCCCCTCCACCAAACACACAACCCACAGCCGAGACTCGACACACGTGTTGAGCAAACGGCAGCGCGTGACGTCTAGGGAGAGGTCCGTTGAATCGGCATCCTCTGGGCACTCCAGATTGAGATCACCACATTACACGAACCGACTGTCGAAAGACGGAACAGACGTGGATAAAGACATTCCCGAAGGTCGTGAGTCAGCAGACGACACTTCGGATCTGACCGTAGCCGAAATTCGACATTCTGCATCGATAGCATTAAGAAAGCCCATACAGGTGGGACTAGCCCATTTAGTAAAAAAACATGTTCCAGAAGGCCCTGCTAAATGAAAGGAGTCTAGGAAGAGTTCTTCTAAGACCCCTAGAGATAAATCGCAAAGGGATAGCGCCCCTCAAGAGTAAGGAACCTCAAGTACAGGATTCCCTGTCTTCAGCCTTGAAGAAAAGGGCTACACCTACTGTAATCCCACCCACTGTAGAAGATTAGGTCTCCCACCTCAACCTATGGTCATTCCTAGTTCTGCCCAATGGTCAGCTGAAGATATAGATAGGGTCATGAGAAGAATGTCTTTCATGGCAAATCTTTATGAAAAGGACCCTACCTACTTCACAAGTTTTCACTCCACCCCTCCCACAACAGCGGCCTCTGGGTCTCAAAACCCTGTTGAATCCCCTGCTAAAAGGTCTCGCCACAGTGAGCCATTGCAAGATACCACTGTGATTGGTTGGTTATAATGTGGACGAGGCGGGTGATCCAGGTACGGACATGTATAACATCGACTCCCCAGTTGATAAGGACCCCCCTGTTGTATAGACTCACCCATAGATAATCAGCCTCTTCTAAACAAAGTACTCATTTAAGCAGCTGAGCGCTTCCAAATTATCTATCCAAGAAGATCCGTAGGACAAGGATTTCGTTGACTAGATCTTGGGAGATAAAAAAGGCTTTCTCCATTTATTCCCCTACTAAAGTCTGTCCAGTGAAAGGTACAACCCTTGCTATCAACATCAAATCAGATATGAGCGATGAAGCCCTGATTCATCTGACCCGCTGTACATCAGAGGGCAGCTAAAGCCTGACTCGCTCGTTGTTACTACTACAAGAAAAAGAGCAGGTACTCCCCTAGCCTCCTCTGAGGCTCCTCCAGACAAAGAAAGTCAAATACTATACACAATGGACAGGAAGGTTGGCTCTTCCGCGGCATTCCAAACCAGAACAGCTAATAACTCTAGGTAATTAGCCAGTTACAACTGCCATGAATATGATGAGGTCTCGGCTTTACTCTCCTCAGCCCCGGAACCCCTCAAGACTCAATTGGCACTGGTGGCTTCAGAAGGAAGGGCATTTTCAATTTGCTTGCTAAAAAGCAGTCTTGACGCCGCAGACTACGCCAGCAGAATCATAGCCGAAGGGACCATTATTAAGCGTCATGCTTGGTTACGCCAATCCGGGTTTAAGCCAGAGACGCAGGCCACTCTAATTAGCATGCCTGTCGAACCCAATGTACTCTTTGGCAAGGCAGTCGAGGACGCCTTGAAGACAGCCAAAGAAGAATATGATACACTAAAATCATTGGGTCAATTGACCAATAAACCTCCTGGCCGGAGGGGAAACAGCAATTTTCGGCACTCACGCAGACAATTTTTCCAGAGGGGTTCCAGCTATAACCAAAACCAAGGAACAGCATGGGGGAACAATCAAGGCCAGGTCTCTCAGAATTACCAAAGAGGACCGCACAGAAATCGCAGTCGGGGAAGGGGTCCCTCCTCCAGAGGTGGTACCCACCTCAGAAACAGTAACATCACGCTTCAGGTAGGGAATCCCCTCAGACAGATGGGTGCTGTCCACCGTAGCGGGCGGATATTGTATAGAGCTCCTCGAGCGACCCCGGAACCATCACCCACGCCAGAAAACCCACTCCAAAGAAGACCAGCGCATCCTCCTCGAGGAAATCGCCACGCTGCTCCAGAAGGACGCCATCGAAATCGTCCCGGCCAATCAGGTAAACAAGGGTATTTATTCAACTTACTTCCTTGTGCCAAAGAAAGATCTCTCAATGCGCCCAGTATTAGATTTACGCCCTGCAAACAAATGTCAAGCCACAAAAGTTCTGCATGACTAAGCTACAAGAGGTGTATCCCTTTGCTAAAAAAAGGATTACATGGCTACACTGGATATGAAAGATGCATATTTTCATATTTCAATGTTCCCAGCCCACAAAAGATTCTTGCGTTTCAAGATAGCGAACCAGCACTACCAATTCAAGGTGCAGCCCTTCGGAATATCATCTGCTCCAAGAGTATTCACAAAGGTACTGGCAGTGGTGGCAGCACACCTGCTCAGGGAGACAATCCCAGTGTACCCTTACCTGAACGACTGGCTGATTACAGGGGAGTCGCCCCTAATTTGCAGACAAACCATTCAAAGAACTATCAACATTCTCTTTCAATTGGGCTTCTCCATCAACGAGAAAAAAATCAAGCCTAGTGCCAAGCACAACCAAACAGTTCCTAGGAGCTGCATAAACACAGAAGAGGGTTTGGTCTTTCCGTCCGAGGAACGAGTCCAAAACATGTTACTGCAAATACTGCATTATCAAGCCGGCCGCCAGATAAGCGTACGCAAAGCGGTGCGTTTAATAGGCATGATGGCATCTTGCATTTACCTGGTCCCTCACACGCGCCTGCGACCCATGCAGGAGTGGTTGGCAAAACAGTGGTCTCTGTTGGGCAAAGTTTGTATGCAGTACCCTCTGGGACTACTACACACAACTCCTGACACCAGGTATAGGAAACCCAACCTTTGGTATAAGCTTGTACTACACAGTTTTGGTAGCTTGTTGAGCAGCCAGGTGTATCTCAAGAGGGGTAATTGTGAGCTGTAGTGGAGTTGCACAGAGATTCACAGTCACAAGTATTCAAATAAACTCTTACACAAGGTTTCTTGCATAAACAATTATTAATTTATCAGTCAGTTATAATACGCCTTCTTCAGAGGGCAGCAATATAATAGTAAGACACAAATACACTTCAATACTGTACTGGTCTTAGTTTCTAAATCAGTTGAGACCCTTTTGGGATGGCCCACAGACACAACCTACACCCACAGGTGACTTCAATAACTAGGATGCTGGGGACATCAATATCTTACTGTTGACATTTAGAATACTCTTAGAAGTTGGTAAAAGGCAAAGGTTATTAGAGCAACAAGAGACCACAAATATTCTTAAGCCGGCAAATACTTTTGGATCCCTCAAGAAGAGTCAGACAATTCAATAGGCTAATCCAAAGTCAATGGGCAAAAGTCTTGTATAGGATGAAGCACTTCTGGTAAGTAAATGGAAAAGTCTTTGCACAAGTTCTTAGGAGTCTTTGACGAAAAGAAGAATCAAGTGTAGTGCCACAAGCTGATTAGACTTGTGAGTTGTAGAAGTTGCAAGCACTTTACAGCAAGAGGTACGTTCTCTCAGACTTTTTACGGTACCTTAGAAATGAAGAAAAGATGCAGCTGATGACCGCTGTTCCTGGGCCTCAGTCGCGGGGACAAGAGTGAAGACGTCAGGGGGACTCCTGCAATGTACCGGGATGGTCATAACTCGCAAACTTCACTTTCAGTGGCTGTTCAGTGTTTCAGCTCCTCGCGTCTACCACAAATGGGAACAATGTAGTTCCTGGCTTTCGAGGTGGACTTTCCTTGCTTCTGGGGTCCCGCACTCTGTGGGGGCTCAGGCTCGGCCAGTCCTGCTTCCTGGGAGTCCGGAGTATCTTCCTGAAGCTCTTGACCAGCTTAAAAACAACACACACAATCTGGTTTTCCTCTCCCTGGCTACACGGTTTCCAGCAGCAACTCTGTCCAGGTGGCTTACTCTGGAGTTGATTGGTCCCACCAACTCAAGGGGAGAAGTCGTCAGTGCAGGGGCTTCTCTGTCGATGCAAACTTGCCATTTCGGCCCTGCAGCAGGGCTTTACTGGGCAAACCAACGGTCCAGGAGTTGCAGCAGACTTCCTCTTCAAGTTCTTCAGTTCCTTCGGCCAGTGGTCGACCCTGCCTTCCAAGCCAAAAGACTTGCCTTTTATTCAGTTCTCTCCCGTTCATTCCAGCCTAGCTGCTAGCTGTAGTCACCCAGCAGGGTGGCTGTCCTTGCCGGATCGTCAGCCGACAAATCACTGAAGATTGCATTTGGGTCTCCTAGGAGACTAAGCACAGGGAGTTTCGGGTACCTCCCTAACTTCCGGCCTACCCCAGAAAGCTTGGAGCCAGAGGCGGGCTTCACTCGTGAATCCCGCCAAAGGCAAAATGAACAAAGAGACCAAACCTGGTTTGGCATGCAGAGTAAATCTCAAGAAGGACCTTTCCACAAAGAAATGGCGAAAAAAGACGACCGCGGGCATTTTTACAAAAATGGCACCCTTGAGTGCTTTACTGCAGCTTCGAATGCAACTCGTGGTAAATGCACACCATGGTAGTTAAAACGAAACCACTGCCACCAGCCATTCAGTGAGAAAAGGGTAACATAAAAATGTTACATGAGAAGCTAGACAAAGGGGATACTAGGTAACCCCTCCAGCACTCTATTGTAAAATGGAGTGTGCTGTGTCTAGCAAGTTATAATGGTAAGTAAAGTCAATTTCACTTTACTGTTCTTGGAAACAGTAGTTTTTCCAAGAGAAGGTATAAACCTGTGGGAAATCTGAAGCACTTCCCTGTGTCACTGCACTGAAGGTGCTGTGTGACACAATGTAAAAGATGATGGCTATGGAGTTTGTCAGACTCCAAAACCAAAAAGAAACCGTGTTCAAAATCACAATAAAATACATGAGTGAGAAAAATCATCATCACTTTCTCTCTTGGTTAAAGAAATCAAGTCCTCAAAATACAGCATGGTTGCTGGGGATCTCTAAGGTGGAGGGAATTAGCACATTTCTGAGAATTCTCCCGAACAGTCTCAGGCAAGTGGTCAGTGGGACGATCTAGTGGTCGTTTCGCCAACACTAGTACAAAATCTTTGCTGGTGGACAAAACCCTTCCACGATCCAGAAGTACAAGCGATTGTCACGACAGACGCCTCACTTGCCGGGGGGGGGGGGGGGGGGTCTCATTACCTTCACCACACAGCTCAGGGTCTGTGGTCTCATGCGGCAGCGCAGAACCACATCAATCTGCTGGAACTACTGGCAGTATTCAAAGCCCTTCAGGCCTTCGAGTTTCACCTAGCAAAACAATTCTGTGCAAGTCCTGACAAACAGCACTACGGCGAAGCTTTACATCAACAGGGGGGCACACGTTCTCTAAATCTGTCCAGGATTGTGCAACAAATTTGGAAATAGGCACTCAAAAGGACTATATTCCAATTGTGTCAACACTTTCCAGGGGAACTCCACTCTCTGGCAGACTCACTGAGCAGAGTTCCCCTACCAGAGGAACACGAATGGCGACTACACACAGGGGTCGTACAGCACCTCTTCTCCCAATGGGGTTTCCCCACAATAGACTTGTTCGCTACAAGCAAACGGTCAATGCCCAGACTTTGCGTCCAGGTTCCCCCAGCCAGGCTCCTTGGGGAATGCCCTATGGATGAACTGGTCAGGGAAATTTGCTTACGCTTCCCCACCCCTTACCCCCCCCCCCGACCCCACAAACACCTCTCATGAGGAAGGTGGTGAACAAGATCCACAACGAACAAGTGACGCTCATCCTAGTTGCTCCTATGTGGGCAAGACAACCTTGGTATCCACATCTGCGCAAACTGGCGATGTGCGATCCCATCAATCTCCCGTGCCCGTACAATCTGCTCACTCAGCACGGGGGGACAAAGAGTGCACCATCGACCTCACTCAATGAACTTGGCAGCTTGGCTCCTGAAGTCAGAGTTTGGACATCTTAACCTACCATAGAATTATATGGACATCTTGAAGGAAGCAAGAAAGCCTAACACTAGGCACTGTTATTTCTACAAGTGGAGGAGATTTGTAATTTGCTGCCAGTCTAAAGAAATTAACCCCACAGAATGTACTCCTTCCCATATTCTAACTTTAAATGCTCCACTTGCTAGATTCAGGGTTAGTATTCAACTCTTTAAAGGTCCACCTGGCGGCCTCGTCAGCCTATACCACCTCCCACAATAAGGTTTCATGGTGGAAGGTACCTGTCATCAAAGCTTTCATGGAGGGAGTAAAGAGACTCCACCCTCCAATTTCAAACCCGCCGCCAGGATGGGGATCTCAATGTTGCACTCGCTAAGCTCGTTTCGAGCCTATGCAGAAGTCTAGTCTTAAACACCTGACTTACAAAACTGCCCTCTTAGTATCTATTACTTCCATAAGAAGAGCTAGTGAAATACAAGCATTGTCAGTACAGGATCCTTTCTTTATCATACACAAGGACAAGCTGGTTTTACGTGCTCACCCAGATTTCACATAAACCAGTCTATTGAGCTACCGGCCTTCTTTCAGAACCCACCAGCTCAGCTGAGTTAAAACTCCACACACTAGATGTGAGGAGGGCGATCCTTTATACGTAAACAAGACCAGACCGCTGAAAAAACCAGACCAACTGTTTGTCTCCGTAGCACCAGGTAGAGAAGAAGACCGCATTTCAAAGAATGCTATCTGCCTTTCGCTCCCAGAGCCCACTCCACAAGGAGCACAGGAGCCATTCTGGCTTTTATTGAAAATTTCCCTCTAAACACCATTTGCAAAGCATCTACATGGAGCTCGGTGCACACTTTCACTCAGCATTACTGCATTGACACTCATTCCAAGACAGATACACAGGTGGGACAAGCCGTTCTAAGACACCTCTTCGTACATGAACCTTCTCATATCCCACCACCTTCTCCTAACACTGCTCGCTAATCTATGCACAGCATGTGATCTAAGCAGATTCCACAAGCCTCAGAAGGGCTACATTACTCACCGTAATCGGATCTCTGATGCTTGTATCTGCTTAGATTCACATGCGCCCACCCTTCCTCCTCTCGGGGAGAAGGCGCATGGATGCTTATGAGCTTGTGTGATATGTATATGCTTGGTTACAACTGTATTCGCGCTACACTTCATGCTACCTTATGTCCGAAAAATAACAATCTGAGGGACCTCGATGCGTGAAGGATCATGGGTACAGTGGACGTCACACTAGTGATATCACTACTGGCACGCCCGGTCGACGTCCCTTTTTGAGTTTCAAAAACAACAAATGTAATACTCTGCAGCTTCTACTAGATATCGGCCTATTCACAGCATGTGAATCTAAGCAGATACAAGCATCAGAAATACAATTACGTGAGTAATGTATCCCATTTGTATCTTGTGAATCTGCTTAGATCACATGCTCTGCATGGGCAGACATCTAGTGGTAGCTGTGGAGTATTACATTTTTTGTTTTCGAAACTCGGAAAGGGAGGGCGACATGGCTTGCCAGTAATACTGTCCCATGTGTGACGTCCACTATACCCATGGTCCTTCAGATTGTTGTTTTCAGCCATCATAGTCGGGTGCATATCGCAGAGTTCCTTCTTCTGGTTGATGCTATTACTTATAAAAAGTTTAAAGTTAGACTTTCTTTCCTTTCAACGACCGTATGGCCTTCAAGGACAAGACCTTTCGTCAATGACAAACTTGGTCTGCGGCCTACCTAGGCCCCAACGGGCCTTGACCCTGTACAGTAGAGAATGTGTGGGAGGTCATAATCCATCTCACTTGGAGAATGCATCTTCCCCTATACTACCTTTTATTCCGCCAGGCTGCAATCTTTCCACACTATGGAAAGTACACCTTTTAAATTCTATCTTTCCTGTAACATGAAGTTTCCCTGGAAGGATTCACAGTGTGTGTAACCTCTGCCTCCCTAAAGACAATGCCGAAAAACGGTGCAAGTCCTGCAAACTGTTTACGCCAAAAACTTGAAAGAACCGGAAAACTAAACGCTGGTCATGCCATGCCATGCAGGCCAAGGCCACCATGGACGTTGAGGGAGCCTCCAGCGACGGCAGCATCCGTGTCCTAAGTGATGCCGAAGGCAACCTGGACGTGATGGATAGCCGCGTGCTAGCCCCCGACTCCAACAGGCAGGCGCTTCTGCTACGGAGACGACACCCGGGGGCTCAAGCACTTCCACTGCATGACACACTAAACATCCCTCCCATGGCCGACAGCCGACTACGTTGTCGACCGATAAGCCACACGCGGTGTCGAAGGGAAGGTCTGAAAAAATCCTGTCCTCAGGGCCATCGCATTCACCATCACCACACGATAGGCCCCCGAAACAGACGGCAAGGTCTGTTTCCGACACTGCAAGCAAATCTGGAAAGTCCTCGGGTTCGGCGAACATGCGTCAAAAGATGCGTCGACGGCTCTCGCTGAAAAACTCAAAACTAAGTCAACTCCTTGAACATGTCTCTGACACCCTCCTCAAGGCAGACGTTGAGAAACTCCAAATCCTTGACACCCCTACCCTCAAAATCACAAGGTTCAAAGAATAGGGAATACTCTGCCCCTAAGGACACCTTTCAGGGGCAATGTACCGCAAACAGCACTTTGCTGCAGAGCCTTTGCCTGCACCTGCTCCCATAGTGTGTCCATCCTCCCAACGGGCCCGTAACAGTTTGATAGGGTTATGAAAAGAATGTCTAGTTTTGTTGACTTTCTGGATCAAAACCCAGAACAGTTTACCAACCTCCAGGGGCACCCTCAAGGCAAAGCAGCTAACAAGCAGCCCAACGACAAGAAAGCCTGCCTGAATCCAACGCAACCTAGTACATCTACCGATCAACTTGTGTCTGATGACCTATACTATTACGACAACCAAGGTTTCCAAGACCCTAGCTCATTAGCAGACCAAGGGGACATGGAGCGTACAGATCAATACTAGGACGATAACCATGATGTATACATCATCCAATCTCCAGACTGTGCTGAACAACCAGTGGCTAATTCCCCGGTGGACAATCAAATGCAGTATAATGATCTTCTTTAAAATCGATACCCAGGAAGCTCAAGTCGATAAAGATTTTGTAAAGGTCAACATTGGGGATAAGGGATCTGCAGCTCAGTTCATCCCATTGCTCCAATCTGCCCAAAGGCGCATTCAGCCTTCTCTGCTTACCCCCAATCTTTCAAGGGCAGTCAACCCACGTATTTAGATTTTTTAGGCCAGCCCCATCAGACCCATTGTACATAAGGGGGCAGCTAAAGCCTAACTCAAGTAGTGACCACCACATGGAAGAGAGCAGGCACACCTTTAGCCTCTGTCGAAGCCCCTCCTGACAAGTAGAGCAAAAAGATGTACACCTTAGGCAGGAAAGTGGCTTCCTCAGCTGCCAACCAAGTGAGGATATCCAACAGCACTACGCTACTGTCCAGTTATGATTGCCACAAGTGGGACGAGATCTCACCGCAAATACTCGGTCGCAGAACCCCCAAAGACACAGCTCCTACAAACAGTTGCTGAAGGGAGACCAGTAGCAAACTGCATCCTTAAAAATAATTTAGATGCAGCAGACAATGCAGGTGCATTGTGGCAAAAGGTACCCTCATCAAACGCCAATAGCTACGCCAATCTGGTTTCAAGTTGGAGACTTGAGCCACCCTTTTGAACATGCCTATCGAGCCCAGCGCATTATTAGGTAAATCTGTCGTGGACGCACTGCAGAGTGCTAAGGAGGAATATGAGACCCTCAAATCCCTAGGACAGCGCATAACCAACAAACCCTTTGTGCAGAGAGGAGGTTCAAATACACTGCGGTTTATTGGACAAAACTCCCAGTGGTCCTCCCACTACAACCAGGGTGGGCAGAGTTCATCCTGGGGTTCCTCACAGAGGCTGTCCTCGCAACAAAGGTTTCGAAGGGGCCAAAAAAGGTCCAGAAATAGAGGCAGATCCACCTCCTTAAGAGGGGGCTCCATCCCTCCTAAGCATTGACCACCCGCTACAGGTCCCCTCCCATGCCTCTCCATTAGAAGGTTGTATCTCTCATTTTACCAATGCATGGAAGGGGATCCCGTCGGACAAGTGGGTACTTTCCGCCGTGGTGGGGGGATATTGCATAGAGCTAATATAAACATCGGCCAACTGCCGCCAAAACAAACTACACAGGAAGAACAATGCATCCTGCAAGAAGAGGTGAAGACACTGCTGCTAACGGACGCCATAGAAATAGTCCTGGCAAACCAGGTAAACAAGGGTATCTATTCAATGTACTTCCTTGTGCCAAAGAAAGACCCAACAATGCGCCCGGTCTTAGACCTGTGCCCTGCAAACACTTATGTCAAGCCACAAAAGTTCTGCATGACAACGCTACAAGAAGTAATCCCGCTGCTAAAACAGGTGGACTACATGGCAACCTTTGACATGAAGATGCATACTTCCATATTTCAATGTTGACAGCGCACAGAAGCTTCCTGCGCTTCAAGATAGCGAATCAGCACTACCAATTCAAGGCGCTACCCTTTGGCATAGCCTTTGCTCCAAGGGTATTCACCACCTACGCAGAGAATCATTCCCAGTGCACCCTTATCTGGACGACTGGCTGATAACAGGGAATCTCCTCAGATTTGCAAGCAAAATAACCAAACTACAATCAATCTGCTGTTCGAATTGGGATTTTCAATCAACGAGAAAAAATCAAGTCTTGTACCAAGCAAAGCCATTAAGTATCTATCATTGTTGGGTAAAAATTCGATACTCCAACTTGTGTGTGACTGCACAAGACTTATCTAACACTGGTGGCAGACGGTGGGATTGGTTTAGAGTGGTTACAGTGACTATTGGTTGTACTTGTGACCAAATAAACCGTCCACAAGGCTAGCTCCACCAAAAAGAAAATTAATCTTGTAACTCAAAATGATGCCAGGAATGGATAATTTTAATGAACATTCCCTTGCTGCACTTATAATAGAACAATTGAAAGCTTGTATGTAGGACAAGGGGGCTGAGTTTTAAGAGTAGAAAGAGTGAGTGGATTGAAAAAATGTTAAATCACCAAAACCCTGGAAGTAGGCCCATAACCCTCACTCCTAACCTTGATATGGAAATTGATGACCGATATTTTAGAGCTTAGTTCCAATCTGCCAAATGGGTCACAAAGTGAGGCGGTTCCTCAAGGAGTTAACAACTCTCCTCTTCAGCCTGCTCTTGTAATTCAACAGACTTCTATCATGACCCTTGTGGGTCACAATATAAGCCCAGAATATGTATCTCTTGAAAGAATGAGACTGGAACTAGAATTTAAAAAACTTGCAGTAAAATCTGAAGACGAAGCAAGAAGGCTCAGAGAGGGAAATGCAGCATTAGTTTGATATAACAAAGATGTCCATTGATTCTGCTTCCTTCACAGGGTCCTCTCGGTCTACTAGTCCCAGGAGACCTCGCTTACCAAGAGAGCATGTATGATCCTAAACTTGATGTGTTGGGCTGGTTGAGTACAGTTGAATTCACTTACGGTTTGCAGAATATATGTGGGAATGTTTTAGTTGCATGGATCCTGTCTAGACTCCCCCAGAATGGTTGTGATGCTATTATGGAATTGAGTGCTACAAACCGGTGTAAGGAAGGCATGGTATCAAACTAAGACCAACACAAGTGACCACAGTTCAATGGTGTTTATTGAACCTTATCAATGGTGAGATAAGCGCCTACCTAAACCTAAATCTAAGATGGGTGCAAGTTACGACCATCAAATAATGCAGTCCTAGTGTAGCCTTGTCAAAATAAACGGGACTATACTAACAACCTATTGCCAATCCTTACAGCTAATTTACAAATAGTGTGGGGGAATGTTCATGAAAAGGAAGTGTTCACAAAATGATAAATCGTGATATTCAGGCCGTTGGCCTCCCTTCCCCACGTTTTCAGCACAGGACAAGGCGGTTCACTCGAGCATAGCAAACTCTTGGGCTTCTTCGGCACGAGGGCACAGTTCCTTTACCAACATCAGGGTCTTCTATGCCCAGGTCTCTTATGTTATCAAAGGCTCTTGATTCAGAGGGCCTGATGTAACCGAAAACAAACAGAAGGTTCTTTCATAGATAAGCAAGTTAGGTGAGTCACTCTTCACCCTGGATCCCCCTCTTCCGGGCTCAGATCCCTTTTATACAACTAGTTTGCCTCAGCCGTGCTCAGACCAGTCTTAGTTCAATTCGTTGGCATCCCTCTGTCTGGTTCACATTTGCCACAGCAATACCGTTTCTCTGGTGACTCGCGGTTCACCCCGGCTCCTCCTCTTTCGGGCTCAGATCCCCTTTTCACAATTACAGTTTGTATTAGCTATGGAAGACTTTCAAATGTGCACAGGGTTTGGCTTGACCTGTTGCAGGACCACTTGGATCTCCCAGTTCACAATTTTACACTCAGTTGGATACCTTGAATGAGCACCAATTTGGCGCCAGACCACTCTATATGGTATCCACTTTAGTTTCAAAAGTTCAGTCACTCCTTGGATATGCAATTATGTTTGCGTCATTCATCACATACGCCTTAAGCCTTGCTCTTTGCAGATTACTTCATCCATTGTTGCTGCTTGCAACCTTGGTTCTAACAGACCGGTCTGCTATCAGTCTCCCCGACTCACTGCCTATGTTGACTTTATTAGTGGCTTTGTTGTCTGAACCAAGGACGGTACCACAGCGACAAGCCCCGGGTAATTTCAACACACAATGCACCTTTCTTCAGCTTTAATTCCCGGTATTATGTTTCTTATCCCGGAGGGCTCGTGATAGTTACGGTACTCTTACCGTCGGGTCCCCCTTTACTCCATACTGTATGGACGTCCCTCGCGAGGGACGGGAGCCGGAACCTTTTTCACCAGAAAAATCTTCTTCCCCTTAAAAATGTAGAGGCGCGCTGGGAGCATGCGCTCGCCTGACTCTGCCCACTGGCGCAAGTCCCCTTTTCCACGTCGAGGGGAACATCCCGAATTCACCAGCGCTCCTGGGTTTGGCTTTGGCCATGTAATACCACGCACTCTTCCCCGGATTTTATTCTAGCTTTGTCTTTTCAGGTACTTGGTCCTCTGACGCCACGCTCCTCCCCGGCGCATGACGACTTCAGCTGTCTTCAGCAGGTGCCCAGCCTGCGAGGAGCTCTTCCCTACATCCGACCCCACGCCCTTTGCCTCCGCCACCTTGGCCCCGACCATGGCTGGAAAGGTTGTTCCGTGGGCAACGCACTGACTTCACGGGCTCTGAAGAACAGGCTAGCTAGGTCGAGGGAGCTAAAGGACTTTGTCAAACATCGCTCAAGGCCGAAGGAAAGGCCTCTATTCACCATTGCACCCCGTAAAGGCGACTCCTTCCCAAGGAAGCCCCCGACCGGGGGGAACCTTTTGGGTTCTAGCACCAGCACATGTACAGAGGCTAGTCCAGCTACTGGCCTAACAGCCGAGGGGTCTCCGGATTCTTCCGGTGTCAGTAATGAGGGACTGCAAGGTTCTTTTACTGGGGTTACTCCTGAGGGGCGCAACGCCCTAGTACCGGCATCATGTCTGAGGGGGCGCCTTCACGCAGCACTACGGGCAGTTCAGCCAAGGGCAATACGCCTTCCAGGTCTAGGACTGAGGTGCGAGATAGGCCCTATGTTACAACACCAAGAGTTTTTGACGGGGCTGGATCGGATGAGCCAGGCACCACGACTTTGGCACGTGACACGCAGTTCGACAAAATGGCCGGCACGCCAGACAAGATGGCCGCTCATCCGATGTCCACCAGGTACGTGGCCTACAATTTAACCATCAGCAGTGCATGGCAGGTTTCCCCTACACCCCAGACAGAGCATGCCCCGGCTCCAGCAGCCCGCAGCCACTCTATCAAGATCTCCTGCCACCTCTTCAGCCTCAGAAGACCTGTTCTTCGAAAGGTTTCTAGCGCTGATGCGAACCCCCCCCCCATATGGGGGCCATCCTTCGGGATACTATCAGGGACCTGCTCGCTGCTGCCCTCCCACCGGCACACGTAGTAATTCCTCCATTGGCTGTGGTGCTTCAGGCCCAAGCGCAGCCCGCGCCGGCTTTTCCGGTACCCCCGCAGCAGCCACTGGCTCCGGTCTCCACACTGCAGCCCACGGCCCCCAGTACTCCTCCACCAGTGAGCACTCAGGTGGACACAGATGAGGAGGAGGACCCCGACACGCCATCTTCAGCCAAGGCCTTCCACAGATGCCTGGCAGCGCTGGTGGTGTATTTGGGCCTTCCTCAGCCCGAGGTCGAACAGCCCGAGGAGGGGGTCTTGGCAGAAGTCCTCACCCTAACACCCCCTACCAAGACAGGAATCCCGATGCCAAGGGACGTCGTTGCCCTGGACAAAAAGGGGTGGTTCAAGCCACACTCGGCCCAGCCAGTCAATCGACGCCAAGTACAGGCAACTGGAGGGGGATACACTCTTGCTTTCGGCCCACCCTCAACCGCACTCTTCAGTGATTGCTGCGGCATCACTCTACTCTAAGCCTCAGTTGTCCGCGGCTACCTCATCCTCTACACTGCTAGGCAAAGAGAAGATCTTGGGAAAACGCTTTACTCCCACGCCTCCTTGCACTTGCGTCAAGCCAATGCTGATGCCTTGCTGGCAGCCGTTAACCAAAGGCTCTGATGGGAGATTGTGGACTTCTGGCACACAGCCAAGCTCGCTTCAAGGCGAGATAAGAAGCCAGGCTGGTGGCGCAGGATGTCATGGAGTCCATGGTGGCCCATATCAATACCTCTGGACGGGCCATCTGCATCGCCACAGACATGAGAAGGGCGGCCTTGCTCCGGGCTACTAAGTTTAACCCAGACGTCCTGGAACGCAATGGACCTTCCATTCGCAGGTAGTGACTTATTCCACTCCACCACAGATGAAGAATTAGATAAAAAAGAACAGCTCTCAAACCGCAAAGTCTTTATTTATTCCTATGAACGCCACGCCCAAGGTGTACACCCAGTCACATCAACGCTCCGACAAGGGGCGGGCGTCTGGAGGGTTCCGGGGCTTCCAAGAACGGATGTCCAGACAACCTGACCGTTGCCCAAGTTGGCACCGGAGGAAACGACAAAATGGAGTGCGGGGGGCAAGGTTTTTTTCCAATCCCCCTCCTCCGCAACCGTATCAGAGGGAAAGAAGGCATGACACGCCCATTTGTGTACACAAGTCTCCAGTGGGGGGCAGGCTTGCCTTCCACATGCAATGATGGCACCAACATTTTTCGGACCCTGGGATCCTCTCGGTAGTATCCACGGGGTACCGCCTGCTGGTCCCTTCCACACTTTCCTGTTCCCCTCCTCTCCCACAGATTGTGACAGCAACTATGTTGGTGGAGATTCACTCGCTCGTCGAGAGCCAGGCAGTAGAGGAAGTCCCAGCCTCCCAGCGAGGTTTGGGCTTCTATTCCAGGATTTTCGCCATACATAAGAGGAACCAGGCTTGCCTGAGAGTTGTTGGACCTTTCCACCCTCAACCTCTCCAATTCAAGATGGTTACGCCAGCACTCATTGCACACTGAACAGGGGAGACTGGATGTGCTCCCTGGATCTGAAGAACGCGCATCTACATGTCCCTATTTGGCAGCCACATTGGTCCTTTCTTCGGTTCAGGCTCATGGGCTGCCATTTGCAATACAAGTTGCTACCCTTTGGCCTCCACTCAGCCCCCAGGGTATTTACCAGGTTAATGAATGCAGTGGCAGCCCTCCTCAGGGCCACCACGTGTACCCATACCTAGACTGGCTCATCCGGGCTTCAACTCAGGAGGGCGTTCTCCACACCTCCTCCGCACTTATGAGCACACTCCACGACCTGGAGTTTACGATCAATCTCAAGTCTCTGCTGCTACCCACGCAGAGCCTGACCTTCCTGATCCTCATCTGGTACACCAGCTCCGAGAGAGTCTTTCCCTCGGAGGACAAGATCACGGCTATCGAGAAAGCCACTACTCACTACCTCTTCAGGACACTGACCACGGCCTGGTGGTACCAACACCTGCTGGGTATCATGGCAGCGGTCCTTCTGGCCGTACCCCACACAAGACGCAAGGTGAGGAGATTACAGCTGCACTTAGCAGCCTAATGGAATCAGGAGAGGTGCTCCCAAGCGCAGCCTGTCGACATTCCTACATCTCTCCACCTGGACCTCACGTGGTGGTCTGCGGATTGCAACCTGCGGCAGAGAAAGCCCTTCTGGCATCCTCTCCCGTAAGTCACCATGACTACGGACTCCTCCGTAGAAAGCTGGGGAGCGACGCTGGACAGTCACAGCATCCATCGAGTCAGGACTCGGCAGGAACAGGAGTCCCACATCAACTGGCTAGAATTGAAGGCCATATGGCTGGTCCTCAAGGCCTTCCCCCTGATAGAGAGCAAAGCAGTACTTATCCAGACGGACAACTCCACCAGCATGTACTATGTCAACAAGCAGGGGGGCACCAGATCCCCTCCGCTTTGAAACCTAGCTGTCAGCATATGGGAGTGGGCTCTGGAGAACATCTACCTCACCACTGTCCACCTCCCGGGGGAGTTAAACCTGGAGGCCGACAGGCTCAGCAGACTGTGGGTGTACAATTGTGAGTGGCATTTGAACGACCTGGTCCTGAAAGAGATCTTACTCAGATGAGGGCAACCCCAAGTTTATCTGTTTGCCTCCCAAGACAACGGGAAATGCCAACAGTTTGCCACCTGACACGGACAGGGCTTGGGCTCCCGCTCCATGGGCGATGCATTCCAAATACAAAGGAACTACATGATGGCATACGCCTTCCCTCCCTCACCCCTGGTACACAGGGTGATCTGCAGGATAATGAATCTTCTCTCCTCTGCATCATTCTGATAGCTCCCTGGTAGCTAGCGAGACCATGGTTCTAAGAGCTGCCCCATTCACCTACCACTGGGTCTATCTCCTCTCCTGAACCAGCAGGGGGGCACAGTACCAATATAAGAGCAAATGGTCCAGATTCTGTCATTGGACCAACTCCAAGGGGATCGACCCCCCCTTAAGTGCACGTTGGACGACGTACTGTCCTTTTCGGCACACCTCGCCCACTCCGGAGTTCAGGTGGACACGTGCCGCAACTATCTGGCAGCCATAGGAGCCTACAGAAATTCGGAGGAGGGTCTCTTCTTCTCAGTTAATCCTGTGGTCAAAGGGCATCTGGTGGGCCTCTGCTCGCCTATAATGAAACCGTACCCCGCGTGGGACCTCAATGTAGTCCTGGGTGCTTTGGCACACAAACCATTCGAGCCAATGGCGTCTGCAGACCTCAGACTGGTCACCCTAAAAACCGCTCTGCTCGTAGGCCTCGCCTCAGCTTGCAGAGTCGGAGAAATCCACGCTCTGGTGGCCCTACACTACCTTTCGAAAGGGCAAGGTGGTCCTCCGGACACCCCCAGCATTCCTACCCAAGGTGACCTCCTTCCATCTGAAACAGGAAATAGTCCTACTCACCTTCTTCGCCAACCCCAAGGACGACCCTCGGAGGGTCTTGCACCGCCTGGAGGTCAGGCGCATGCTAAAATACTACCTTGACAGGACCAAGGACTTTCCAAAAGTCGGATGCCTTCTTTATCACTTTTGGTGGTTCAAGGTCCGGCTATCAGGCCGCCATAGCAAGGTGGATGGTCGCGGCCATCAAGGAGGGGTGGCACAAACCAGTGCTGGCCAATTTGCATGTTCATGCGGTGATAGCCAAAGCCACGGCCATTGCGTTTCAACGGCATGTGCCGTGGCAGGTCATCAGCAGGGCGGCTACCTGGGCCACCCCCTGGCTTTCTGTAAGTACTACTGTTTGGACGCCGCCTCTAGATCCGATGCGGCTTTTGGGCAGGCGGTTCTAAGAAACCCGTCTGCTTGTTGAGGGTCTCCCCTCACCCTGGGGCTACATTCAGTTGTAATCACCCATACAGTATGGAGGAAGGGGGATGGAACGTAAGCGTAATAGTTACTCAATGTAGTGACTAACGTACTTAGTCCATAGTCCCCTTTCCTCCATACGTCCCACCATCCTCCCCCCGCCCCCTCCTAATAATACTGGTGTCATTCAACAATGTTAAATATTGTTGACGCGTCAATGGGGACTGAGGAGTGGCGCTGGTGGACGGTGTTAGGCGAGCGCATGCTCCCAGGTCCGCGCCCATGCGCACCTCTAAATTTAAAGGGGAAGAAGATTTTTCTGGTGAAAAAGGTTCCGGCTCCCATCCCTCACGAGGACACCCATACAGTACAGAGGAAAGGGGACTATGGACTAAGAGTACGTAAGTCACTACAGTGAGTAAATATTCATTTTTCTTCCTCTGAAAAGGCCATGGGCAATTTCCTCCTTGCAACCCCTTCTGGTCTCGCCACCTTTCTCCTCGTATTAAACCGCCATCTCAGAACCGCTGCTTTCTCGTGTGTTTTGCCTTGCTCAGAGTGTGCTTTCATGCTCAGCAGCCGCAGTCACTCTTTTCATGGGTCTGGTGACTTTGGGACTGTGTGGCCGTGCCAGGTGTGCCGATGCAAGAGGAGAGCTTCAAGTGTGATGAGAGAAGAGTGGTCCGTCCAAGAGAGAGGTAGTGAGAGGGATGGAGCGAGGGATGTCGGTAGAGATGAAAGCATCCAAAGTGTGGCCCGCTGTGTGCGTGGAGCCAGAGAATAAGATAGAGAGGGAGAGAGAATCGCATAGGTTGCGGAAAGGTCCTGAGGAGTCGGGAGAGTCCAGATGGATGTTAACCTCACCCAGCAGGGAAGAGTTGAGAGGAGGAGGATGAGGAAAGTAGAGAGGAGGCCAGGTCAGCCCATTCCAAGAGGAAGAGAGTGGACTGTCCTGGTGGCCGATAGAAGGTGACCATAAGGAGCGAAGATTTAGGAGAGAGTGCGAGCCTGTAGACTAGGCACTCGATGGAGGAGCATGCCTGAGTAGGGATGATGGACACAGGTATCCATTCTGGGAAGATCAGGGCCACGCCCTCTACTGTCCCTTGGGCCTGGGCACAGAGAGGATCTTGTATCCTTCGGGGAGGAGTTTGTCAAAGTTTGTGACAGAGCTGTCGAAACATGTCTGCGTGATGGCGAGCACGTCAAGATACATGATTTCAAGGAGGTTGCAGATGTCAGACGAGTGTTTGACAGCAGAGCAAGAGTTAAGCGTGGCAATATGGAGCAGCTTGCCATCTTTGAAGGTCTTCTGCGGGGGGTGCAGGGGATGGTGGTCCCCCACACCCTCCCGAGAGTGGCAGATTAGCCAGAAGGATAGTGTAGGGTGGCATAGGAGACGAGGCCAACAAGAGAGCCAGGACAGTGAGGAAAAGCGAGGGAGCCTGTGCAGAGGGGGAGGGCACATGCAGACAATGTGAAAGAACTGTGGAGTAACTTAAAATTTCTGAACTGACTACCATCTCAAACAAGCAGGTTGGTAGAGAGGTCTAACAGAATAATGAGCATGACGGGTGCCGTTGAAGAACCCCTGAGAAGAAAGTGGGACCTTATACTGCCATGCCTTTTTTTTTTTTTTTTTTGCTTACAGAGAGGTGCCTCAAGCTCGAGTGGGTTTCAGCTCCTTTGAGCTCCTCTACGGTCATCCAGTCAAAGGCCCCTTGGCCCTGATTAAATAGGGTTTGGAGAGTCCTCCATCCCTGAAGCCTGTCCTCGTCACTGTGCTAGGCCTCCGGAGGAGAATGGTACTTTTGATGATGGAAGCAAAGAAAACCTGAAAGCTGGTCAGGCTCTGGTCAAACATTGGTCTAACCAGAAGGCCATCATGGTGGCATTTACTCCAGGCCAGTTAGTATTGGTTCCTACAAAGCAGAGTAACCTTACAGAGGCAAGGCAGAGGAACTGAGAGCCATACAGGACAAATGGCTATGACCCTTTAAGGTTGTAGGCAAACTTGCAGAGATTATTTAGTGGACTTGGGCAAAACCAAGGAGGCCCCTAGGGTCTTTCACACTAACCGTCTGAAGGCCTATGTCTCTAGACCAGAACTGGGAGCTTGGCTTCTAGCCTCTGGCCAAGAGGAGGAGGAGAGTGAGCCTCTCCCTGATCTCCTCAGATGAGACAATTGCCATTCTCTGTGTACTATAGAGCTCTAAATGCAGTCACAAAGACTGATGTCCAACCTTTACCAAGGACAGATGAGCTGGTAGAGAAACTTGGATCTGCCAAGTTTCTCAGCACATTTGACTGAACCTCAGGCTATTGGCAAATTACACAGACAATGCCAAGGAGAAGACTGCATTTTCCACCCCCAGGAGGCTTATACCAGTTTAGGGTTCTGCCTTTTAGACTAAAGAATGCCCCTGCTACATTCCAAAGGATGGCGAACCCGGTTCTGAATGAGTTAGAGGACTTCTGCATGGCATACTTGGATGACATAGCAGTGTTCAGCCGCACTTGGGAAGGCCATCTTCATCACCTTGGACATGTATGCAGGCTCTTGAACAGGCGCATCTGACCATAAAGGCAAGTACATGTCATATTAGTCAAGAGCAAAGTGGTCTACCTTTGACATGAGGTAGGAGGTGGTGAGATCAGGCCCTTGCCTAGTAAAGTACATGCTGTAGAGGACTGGGCAACCCCCACTTCTCAGATCCAAGTGAGGGCCTTTCTAGGCCTCACTGGGTACTACAGAAATTTCATTGAGAACTATGGGACCATAGCTTCTCCCCTGAATGTCATCTACTCTCCAAAAATTCCTAAAAGGTTCAGATGGAATGAGGAGTGTGCCAAGGCATGTGCATGACTGAAACAAGCCCTCTGCAAAGCCCTAGTCTTAAGAGCTCCCGATTACAACCATTCCTTTATGGTACAAACAGATGCTTCTAATACAGGGATAGGTGCAGTCTTAAGTCAACTGGATGAGCAAGGCAGAGAACACCCTGTTTACACCTTCAGTAGGAAACTGAAGGACCATGAAAGAAGGTGGGCAACTATAGAGCATGAGTGGTTTGCCATTGTGTGGTCTTTGAACATGTTTAGGCCATACTTGGATGTTTCTAATTTCCTTATTCAAATTGACCACTAACCCTTCAGATGGTTAATGCAAATGAAGGGGGATAATCCTAAATTACTTAGATGATCTATCAGCCTCCAAGGATGTGATTGTACCATTGAGTCAGGATGCAATCACCAAAATGCTGATGGTCTCTCCAGAAAGTATGAACGACTGTAACAAGAGATTGATCCAGGAGGTATTGAATCCTCATGTCCCTTAGTCTTGGGGGGGGGGGGGTGAATGTTGAGGATAATTTTCATTTCTGTGCCAATTCCCTCTAACCTTAAAGACCCCCAGCTCTTTTGCTGGACTCTGGGCTTTTTAATTTTGACCCCTGGGTGAGGGGGACCTTTTTCTCACTCATGTTTTCCCGACTGTTTTTCTATGTTCCTTACTGTTTTATGGAGTCTGGTAAACTCTATAGGCATCTGCTTTTGCATCGTGACGCACAGTGCCTTCTCTGCAGTGCTTCTGAGAAGTCCCTTGGCCTTCTCTTAATGTTTACTTACCTTTTCATGGGTGAACTACTGTTCCCAAGAATAGTAAGATGACCCCTGTCTTACTTACCATGACTTTATGGGTCCAGCACACACCACCCTATGTGGAGTGCTGGGGGTTACATACTAATTCCTTTAACCCATTCCTCATGTAACATTTTGTTACACTAACTCACTTGAATGGCTGGTGGCAGTGTTTTCTTAAAAAAAAATGTTTTACTGCCTAGTCACTTGTATCTACAGGCTGATAACTCAGCTGCAGCGCTGCACCCAAGGGTAACCATTTTCTCAAAATGGCCCCTTTCTTTTTTCACCATTTCATGTTAGTTTCTACTGGGCTTTTATCTTGTTTGCATCAGTTTGAGTCCTTTGTGTGTGTTTGCCTTTGCCGGGCTTCAACCCTGAAGCCTGCTCAGGCTCCAATGTGTCTGGAAAGGCAGTAAGTGAGGGTCCCGAAACGTCCCTGTCCTTGTCTCTTGGTGTGCCTGAGTGAAACCGGTTACAATTGGTCAGCTGGCTGTCCAGGAGGACAGCCACCATGCTGTGTGATTGGCAGCCCAGGGCTGTGAATGAATAGGAACTTGGATAAAAAGCAAGGTTTTTAGGACTAAGAGCAGAGTCGACCACTCGAGGACAACATCCGAAGCAGAAGATGAGAGAAGACGCCAGCAGTCCCCTCATGGACCGCGAAGTGCCCGGTGAAGCCCTGCAGGTGTGCTGACCCTGTTTTCAAATCGACAAGGAAGACCCGTGAAGGACGACTTCCTTCCTTAGGCTGGTGGGACCAACTACTCTAGAGACAAACTCTATTTTAGCGCAACCCCTGACTTGCTGCAACTTTCCAAGGCTGCAGAAGCCCAATACCGTGGGTACCTAGATCACTTTTGAGTGCATTGTCTTCTGAAGTCTGAATCCGGACAGATCTTCGTGGGCATCCAGAGGACCCTGCAGAAGCAAGAAATACAAATCCAGAGTCCCCTTACCAGAGTCCAGGACCGAGGGCTCAAGGAAATCCTAACGAGAGCTTTTCTTTCTTCTTTGGCGCTTAGAAAAAGTTGCCAAAACCACAAAGTGCCGCTGAATCGATGGAAATTCATTGCTGCCGGGTCCCTCTCTTTCGAGTGCTGCTGCAGGAACCCGCCAGACGTCCTCCCTTTCGTCACCCCGACCAAGGACCAGGATCAAGGATCTACTGCATTGCATCGTGAAGGCAACCAACTGGAACAACTTCTTCCTTTCACAGGTACTGTGGGGCTTGAGGTGCTTTATCCTTTTGCCATTTGGGGTGCTTCCTATCTTTGGTAGTGTGATTTAACCCTTCACTAAGTTGACCTCAACTTACCTGCATTGGCCTTACAACTTGTACTTTATAAATGTGACGCCTCTTGATTTGCTGTGATTTTTCTTTTGCAAAACAAAAAGGTGATGGCTGGAAGGTTTTGACTTAATCATAACCACGGGCACAGCTCTAGGCTACCCTCTAGACCATCGTTTTTCAGCTTGCCAAGCCATTACAGAAGTGGAAAAACCATATGCAAATCAGGCTTGGTCCTACCCCATAGACTAGTTCCGTTTGAACACAGACTATTTAATAACATATTTCTAAGACGAAGAGCATCAGAACTTTGACTTTGTCCTTTGACTTTGGCTGTTCTGTCTCCCTAAAGGCCTCCTTCTGAACCTATAGGCTTTGGTAGTGCCTGTTCCCTCACAGGTTTTAAATGTTGAAGACTTTAATGCTGGGATAATAGACTGCCTGCATCGCTTTGGGAGAATCTAACTGTTCTTATAATCTATCGGTCTGTTCTGATCTAACCCTAACCTTTCCTACCTTAAAAACCGTAATATTGCAAACGTGATACTTTATAAATGCTATACTGACCTCATATGACGCCGCCTCCGGGTGTTGGAACATGTGTAACATATGAATGAATTACTCACCTGCTTTATTGTTCACTTTTTGAATTGAATCCTACCTTGGGATTAATGTTACAGCTAATTACGGCTTTTTAAAGAATGCTTAAAATATCTTTGTGTATACATAACGAAATAATGTATTATATTACTTTAAGTATGTGTTTATTGGATACTTGTATTTACTGATATCATTGTACAGCTCACATTACCCCTCTTATGAGAAGCCTGGCTGCACAGTCACACTACCAACTTGCGTAGTACAGGCCTATATTAAAAGGTGGGTTACCTAATACCAAGAGATACGTCTTGGGTAGTCCCACACCAGTTGGACTGCACTCATTCTTATCGAACAGTTGGCCTATGCCTGGCATGTGAATCTAAGCAGATAGAAGCATCAGAAATGCGATTACGTTGAGTAATGTATCCCATTTATAACTGCTGATACTGTCTTTCATTGACATCGCTGTGTGCTGGACATGTAAAGCATAGAACAAATTACTCGCCTGCATTATTGTTTCTAATATAAAATGATTCATTCTTGGGGCACTGTTGGACGCCAGCTAACATGGCCGCCTAAGCTTGTAGCTGCACTGAATACAGAAATCCTGTTTGACAAATCCTGAGCATTGAGAAATCCACGATAAGAGAGCTGCCGGAATCCGGTGGCGGACACGGCGGAGCACATGGGGAGCCTCGGATGCCCACGACCGACCTGCCATCCCTGAGAACGAAGACTTGCAGCGGACTGCGGGGTGGGCCGCAGAGGCGGGAGAGTGAGGTGTGCTGCCCCTCTCCCAGCCGCGGCAAAGCTCAGAAACTGTTCCTCTGGGGACAGCCACGGGTGAAACTAAGCTGGATCATACGTTGGCCACCTGAAGTGAAGGCACTGGTACCGCAGGTGACTGCGGAATAAAAACACAAGGGCCAATATACTTGAGGGGGAGCAAGGCCCTGTCCAGCAGCAGAGTAACGGTCTGGGGGGAAGGAGCTCCACCTGGTGGCTGAAGCGGGCTCCCCCTCCCCGGCGAGCCACTGTGTGTGCTGTGAGCAAGCGGTGTGCGACGCAACGGTCCAGGTAGGCCCAGCATTGATCCGAAACCCAGTAGAGAACGGATAAGGTACGTGGGGCAGCGGCGGGGGCCCAGGACATTTACAGACCAGGAGAAGACTGGGGCCAACATAGCATGCTGTTCAAAGCACGTGCCAGCAATACATGGAACCCCTACCTTAAGCAGATATTTTTTAGGAACACGCTAACACACTGGCGTGAAGGTGGAGAGACCCATAAAGGCAGGAGCGGATCTAGACCCTGATACTTCTCCGCAGCAAAAACTCGGCACAGGCCATACACAGCCTAAAACGCAGCAACCCGAATAAACTGTGCCTGCACTACCCGGAATAACAATCTGTGATCGGGAAGACAAATAAGGACATAAACAGAGCATACTAAGGGGCGAGAAACACACGGAGTACAACGGTTGCAAAAGCCTACAGGGGACAAGCTCCCCGACTACCCGGTCATATTGGAACAAACGAGAACACTTCCAACACCAAGTGGGGATCATACCACACCTAATACCAAAGGCTCAAAATCATATCTATAGCGACACAATAACAAGACACACCCGACCCGCTGGGAGACCCCACAAGGTTAGGATCTCGCCAAAGAACGGCAGACAACTGCATGATAATATTGGAGATTAGGAGGATTCCGAGACCGCACCGGAAGACAATCATTACAGGCGGAGAACATCGCCTCTGAAAAGAAGATACGGTAGTGAAACCCTGCATACACAACACAGGCGAATAAGGTCTTGTATGAAGGCTGGTGACTCAGAACGGGAACCCAGTCCACTGGACTCTTAAACACAGCCTTGGGAGAGCATATATAACTGCCTGCATCAATAGGGGATAATACACCAGAACGCAATATTGATTACCGCACCCGCTCACATACCTAAAGCAAAACACATCTGGATATGACATGGGGCAATAAAGGCAGCAGGAAAGGCCCCATGGATACTTTTACCAACCCCACCATGGAGGACAGGAGAAAGGGGGCTTCACAGGCGAGCTTCTCAAACACCCAAGCGAGTGCCGACAACGTGACGGACCCATATTAGACAGCACAACAAGCCGGATTTGTAGCAGTAAATAGCAGACTGGATGACATTGGCAGCACCATATCCTCTATTAAAGCAGACCTGCATGTGAACACTATGGTCTCAGAAGCCGAAACCAGAATAGGGGAAATGGAAGACACCTTGACCAAGCAGGGCAAAGATATAGAAGATATTAAGAAGAGCTTGAAGCTGGGCCAATCCAAGTGTGACGACCTAGAATCAAAGTGATTCGAACTATACTCCCCGACACACAATTCTCCCAACAATTCCCAATTGAGAGGGCCCACAGGTCTCTTGCCCTGCAGCCAAAACTAGGGAGCGCCACCATGAACAGTTATTGCCCGCCTCCTTAACTATCGAGACAGAGACTTGATTCTCTGCCTATCCAGAGAAAAAGGGACATTGATGTACGACTCTTCTAGGGTCCATATATACCCTGATTTTTCTAGTGGAGTACAGACAGCCCGTCGTACCTTTTGATCAAGTCAAAGAGCACTCTGAGCGAGATTGATACCATATGCTATGCTGTTCCCTGCAAAGCTCTGGCTGCAACACTCGGGAAAGACACATTTTTTTTGGAGACACTAGAAGAAGCACTGGGGTACATAGAGCATAACATTCCTCTGCCCCCGAACAAAAAGGAGCCACCGGCTATGTCGAACACCTGATTATGGAAGGGAGCCTGAATATACAGTACAACCTATAAATATCCCGATCCGCTAGAAAACAGCGCAGCAGCCCTCAAAGCAGAATGGTCAGACAAAGATGGAAACGACCAAACTGAGCCACCCAAATGTGTAAAAGTTGAAGTTCACGGATGGGGCTACACTGTCCAGTTGGGGGGGGGGTAGTTAGAGGGGGGCTTGACAGGCCTGTTGCCTAGTTGGGAAAGGGGAAAAGAGACAAAACTGAGCTCTAGATGAGTATGAATGCAGAAACATAGACCGAAGAACAATTTGGGGAAACACGAATTTAGTTAAAGTGCGGGGCTCAAGTGCGATCCAATCAAACATTCGAGACGGAGGCTGAGGTTAACTCACGGAAAAACAAAAAGAAATTGCTGCACCCAGAAAGGCACAAGGAGTTCGACTCCTAACATGGAACATCAGATGCCTAGCACATCCAATAAAGGCGAGTAAAATAATAACCTACGCAAACAGGCATACAATAGATGTCCTCCTGTTGCAGGAGACACACGCCACCAAGAAAGTCACGGACATGTTTGCCCGGAACTGGGGCCCAATTAAAGTCGCTACAGATTACTTTTCACAGGCCAGAGGGGTATTAACGATAGTGCATAAACAAACTAATTTTCAGATGAGAGACCAAAATAGACGATGTCAGATATGCGATCATAGGGGGGGGGTGAATAATCAAGAAGTAATTGTGATTAATACATATGGCCCCAACGTGGATGCCCCTGATTTTTTTACTTGAAGATCGTATCACTAATTTCGCCCGTGGGTCAAGCTAGAATAATATGGGGTGGCAACCTCTACACAATTTTTGATCCAACTAAAGACTGCTCATCAGTGGGACGCAAACACCATTTCAAATGGGCACTGACAATATCTAAGCCATGTCCACGCTGCCCCTAACGGACACATGGAGAGAGTTACACCCACAGGTATGGGACTACACTTTCTACTCCGGGGTCCACGGATCCAGCTCCCGCATTGACTATTGGTTGTGCTCCTTAGACCTTATCCCGGATGTGAGAGAATGCACGATATTTCCACGTCAGTTATCGGACCACTCTCCAGTTCTCCTGGACCTACTACCATCTGACACAGAATACACCACGTGAAACTGGCGGATGCCTCTGGCATTACTAAAAGACGACACAATAATTGAACCACTAAGAACTGAAATAATAGCCTTTTTTTACCATAATACAGGATCAGTGAAGTCTAGCAGAACGGTATGGGAACCCTTCAAAGTATATTATGGAGCACATGGAGCATTGAAGGAAATAAGAAGAGAACTGGATCACTCCGAACGCATACTAAAAAATAGAGACAACTAACAATCCCAAACTCAGGGGAAAGACCAACTGCAAATAATACAAGACCAATTAACGAAATGTAAGGCACTAGCGTAACGCGGACTCTTCTATGTAACCCTACCAATAAGGGCCAGAAGGTATGGCGAAGGGAATAAGGCGAGCAGAATTATGGTCAATCTTATCAAATCCTAACAAGGGATGAGGCAAATCACGAGCATAGAGGACACAAATGGCTTTGTGCACACTGTTGCACGTGCAGTAAACTAGGTGTTCCTGAACTTCTACACCAAACTCTATGCAAATGCAGATCTATTGTTTCGCTCCAAGAGTATATTAATTCATTTCTGCTGCCCAAGCTAGATATGAGACACAGGGGACCTCCTCCTGTCCACGGAGGAGATAGCACCGGCTATCTCGGACTTGCAAGCAGGCAAAACTCACGGATCCGATGGTATCCCAGCAGACCTATATAAAACATTAAAAGCAGAACTTGCTCATAAATGACTAGAAGTCTGGGAAGAAGTTCTTGAACGTGGAACTACCGAGCACTATGAAAGAAGAAGAAATAACGGTTCTTCTCAAGCCGCACACGCCCCCTCAAGAGCCCACGTCCTACCGCCTCTTGTCCTTGATAAACACAGACACTAAGATATATGCTAAGGCAATTGCTAATCACCTACTACCCCATATGAACAAATTAATACAACCAGACCAATCGGGATTAATCCCTACCTGCTCCACCACGCTGAATCTCCGTAGATTCTTCGCTATCGCTTCACAACTAGATCCAGAAGCCAAAACAATGGCGGTGGCCTTAGATGCTGAAAAAGCATTCAACTCTGTATCATGGAGCTATATGTATGACATCTTAGGTAAAATGGGGTTTGACCCAGTGTTTTATGAGCTACATGCGAGTACTGTATAAAAACCCAAGAGCCACAATTAGGACTAATAAGACCTTATCACTGAGCTTCACGTTAGGCAGGCACACCTGACGGGGCTGCCCACTATCCCCCCCTCATATTTGCGCTCACCATAGAGTGCATGGCGGCAAGACTGCGACACAAACACGCATGTAGAGGCATCCGCATCAGGGGTCTCCCTCCCACCCCAGTTTATTTCATTATATGCTGACCATACGATGCTTTATATCGGAGACCCAGAGAGGAACCTACCGCCAGTGATGCAGGAGATAACGGGGTTTGCAAAATACTTGGGTTCCAAAATTAACCAGTCGAAATCTGAAATAATCCTCTTAACCAGAGCCACATCACAATCACAGGCTACCGCACACTTCCGATGGTCACCTAGCTCTGCACGCTATTTGGGTATTATAATGGCAGAAGACAGGCAAACCATGTACGCCAACAACTATGAACCGTATCTAACGCTACTGGAGCACAAACTTCCAATATCCTTATATGAGCGAATTGCAAAACTTAAAATGGTGGTGGTACCAAAACTGTTGTACCTTTTCAGCAATATTCCAATATGGCCCGGCAGGCCTTTTTTTCCAAAAACTACAGAAGATGGCGACGAGCTTTGTGTGGGGTGGAGGGAAGGTGAGACTCCAGTGGCCCAAAATGAACGAGAGATATGAAACGGGTGGAATAGCAGCACCAGATTTCCTATTCTATTTCTACACGGCGCAAGCACATTTTGCAAAATACTGTACTAACGCCACAGAACACTATGCGCACATACACGCCGAAAAGTTTGCAGCCGCCCCCATTAATTTACAGGCTATGCTTTTTGCCATAGCCAGGAGACACATAGGCGAGGTTGACCCAATAAACTACACTGTATGAGCCTGGGCCCAATTGTTCAGCAGGGTGGAATGTGTGGATCCCTATTGGCCTCAAACCCCCCTCTGGCACTACCCTGAACTTGAGCCCACACTGGACACGGCATTACAGTGTAGGTGGAACCCCGGTAAAGAGATGCGCCTGGGAGACCTATACCCACACACCACTTTTTGGCAGATGTTATGTCACAGGAGGGCTTCACGGGCAGTATCTCCAGACTGTATAAAGCGGTCCAATCACACACCCCATCCAAAAATAAAATGAGGGAGAAGTGGGAACGGGATTTAGACATTCAATAGAAGAAAGCCGATGGGCAAAATACTACCAATATACTAAATCTAGCTCAATAAGTGCTAATTTCAGACTACTCCAATTTAAAATATTGACTCACTTGTACATTACGCCAAATAAAATATCCAAATTTGACCCCTCGAAACAAGCGGCCTACCCCAAATGCCATGCTCCTGCTGCAAACTCAATACATATGTACTGCGACTGCCCCCCGATCAGACAATTTTGGGAGGAGGTGGCCCCAGCAATCAGATACACATACCGGCCACCCCACTGAAATATTTACTTGGAGACATAGGGAAGGTCTCAATCAAGACACAGCGACTCTTTGCTATCGCAGGAGCAGTGGCAAAAAGGAATATACTTAGAGCCTGGAAAGCAAAGACAGCTCCTACTGTACAGGCATGGTTAAAAGACTTAATATACTTAATGAAAAGCGAAGAGAACTGTGTCA
This sequence comes from Ambystoma mexicanum, assembly GCF_040938575.1. Lineage (NCBI taxonomy): Eukaryota > Metazoa > Chordata > Amphibia > Caudata > Ambystomatidae > Ambystoma > Ambystoma mexicanum. The sequence goes on from NC_090921.1 coordinate 659,668,389, forward strand.
GGCGCGTCTCAGCCATCTGCAGACCAAAAGACATATGGGCCCCCGTGAGGAGCTATCTTAACGCCGCCCAACAAACATCAGATAAAGACTCATTTTGTTCCGAAGGATAAACTAATGTACCCAGCGATTTGTGAATGCCAAAGCCTATGATGTGTATATATAAGTATGCCTCGAAATCGTTGTTGAATTTATCTTGAATGTAATGCACTGGTCAGCCATAAATAAACTTTAATAAAAATAATAATTTTACATGGAATGTTATTGTTGATGCATTTTAATTTGCTGTGCGCCTTGTGTATATAGAAATAAATATATTTTAATATAACTTCATCTGAGTAAGTATTTTCTTGGGTCTTTATTTGTAGAGATTTCTTTGTACTGCTCTACAGCTCACATTACTCCCTGTATGCCTGATGCTCAGCCACTCTACCGACATGTGTAGTACAGGCCTACATTAAGAGTTGGGGCCCCTATTACCAAGAGAAGTCTTACTATGAAATCCAACACCAGTTGGACTTTAGAAAAACTTACCTAACAGCGCTTTGCAACATATGTAATTTATTCTTCTTTCAGAAATGATAGTTGCACCCATGTTACTTTATAGAATGGTGGAACACAACTCAGTATTACATGTTTAGAATGGCAGTATGTTATTGAAGGTGAGTAATACTCTATTGGTAGTACACTATAATTTCAGGAATAATGGTAGTAACAGCTACGTTACCTTTGAATTGTGTTCCACTATGCTAGAAAGTAAGTAAATAACTTTGTATACTTTTTAGAATGGCAGTAAGCAATTCACAGCTAAGAACTTTGTAACTTATTCTATTTCGGAGACAATCAGTTACAGCCCTAACACATAGCAAGTAAGTACTCTTGTTCTATTTTGTAGACAGATGCCTCATCCTTTGGAAGTCTTTCCCTATTCTACGGCATGAGTGTTCTCAGAGGCAGAAGGGGGACACTGGTGGCCCAGTGACCAACAGTAGGCAGGTTAGGATAGGGAAAGATGCAGTAAAGTCTGAGTTCAAAAGAATTTCTCGTCCAACAAGTAAGTACAGACATTTGAGTTAGTAGAAAGTGTTCAGGGACTTCCTAGAAGGTTTCCTAGATATGTTCCAGCATTAGGCCTGGGTGAATGGTATGGACGAACGCCCAACTACACAAATAACCCCACAAGCCACACAGGAGCGACACAGGCCTTTAGTTAAGTATTACCCACAGCCACACAGTACCTCAGCTGTAAAGAGCTTGCTGATGGGCGCCTTCACGATGCAGCATCACAGGACCCGATCTCTGGATATTTGGTAATAGTGATGAAAGAAAGGATACTGGATGGGAAATTGCAGCAGCGGTTGACCAAAAAAGGCTCCCAACAAATGATTCTCGCAGCTCTGTGGATTTGGTGCCGTTTTCAAGTAGCAGATGGAGGATGGTTGTCTCTGATCGGATTTGCCTCGCTGTCTCAGTCCAGCACTCAGGCGAGGGGTCTTCGAGGAGTGGAATCTTGCTTCTGGAGGTCCAGCAGGAGTCCACCAAAGTTTCAGCGGGATTCGTTCTTCAGGGGATGTTGCCCAGCACTCAGGCTTGAGGTCCCAGGGTATTGGTGGTTTGCAGCCCAGGAAGGTCACAGCTCGTCATGGGATGGCTCGAAATGCAGGTCTTCTGAAGACTGATTGGTCCCACCAGCCGAAGGGTCGTAGTCCTGGGTTTCGGGACTCCTCTGTCGCATGGTAGAAGGGGTTAGCACAGGCAGCCGTTACACAGCAGGCATCTACGGTCGCCGGAATCCGCTACAGCTGTCTTCTCTTCTTTCTCATCAGATTCAGCTCCAGTGATCGACTTGGCTTCAGCTTCCAGATCCAGGCCATTTATCCAGGAACCCAGCCAATCAGCCCACATGCTACATTCAAACTTTATGCTTAGGGCTGGTTCCAGGGAGGCATGCCAGAAGACCAAGGGCTGCAGAGTTTTGGACACCTCCCTTGTTTTCGGTCTTCAGAGAAATGCTGGAGCCTTGGTGAGGTTCACAAAGGGTTCCCGCCAGAGACAAAAATCAAACCAGGACCTCCCCGTCTCAGGACGGCAGAAGGACCAAGAAAGGACACGCCCACTAAAAATGATGACACCAGGAAAGAAGCCACCATTCTAGATTAATGGTGACCCTTCTGTGCATTACTGTGTCTGGTTTGACTGCCTGCAAGTAAATATTACACAAAAGTCGATAGAACAAGTCCACTAACCACCAGCATAATTGTAAGCTTGTCACTGTAACAGAAATGTTACAGGAGCAGTGAAAAAGGGGATTCAGAGTAACCCTCAGCACTCCACCTAAGGTGGGTTGTGCTTGACTCATAATATAAAATGTAGAGAGGATACAAATATCTCTTTTCTTGAGGACATGTGTTCTGCAAGGTAAGAAACTGTAAGACCGCAACAGTGAGAAAGGGGATACTGTGCATCTGCTTGCCACTCCACATAAAACTAAAATTAACAACAAAAACATTTGCCTCCCAAACTGATCCACTTATCAACTTTCAACGTAGTCTCTCCACATCCAATACTCCTACCATTAAACCTTTTAGTTTCATGCCTCTAACTACCACAGAGGGCGATAGCATTATCAGTAAGCTCAAACCATCTAATTGTCAGGCCGACTCCTGTCCAGCTCCTATCATTAAGGAAGTCGCACACGAACTAGCGCCTTTTATTACTGTTTTCATCAATTCCTCATTCAATACAGGTGTTGTCCCAGACAACTTAAAGGATGCCTGGGTTATCCCCTTGTTAAAGAAAAATCTTTTGATGCTAGCATACCCACGAACTATAGGCCTATAACTATTGTACCTTTTTTGCTTAAAATCCTAGACTGAGCAGCGTACTTTCAGATCCAAAACTACCTAGAATCTAATAGACTCCTGGGCCTCAGACAGTCGGGGTTCCGGCCTAAACACGGAACGGAAACGGCTCTCATTGACCTAAAAACGCAAATTGAGGACCTCAAAGACAAGGGAAAGCTAGCCCTATTACTTTTACTCTATTTATCGGCAGCGTTTGACTTGGTTAACCACCAAATCCTCTGCCGACACCTTAAACTGACTGCACACTTTTCAGACAAAGCCACCTCGTGGATCAGATCCTTTCTGCCCCAATAATTTTGTCTTTTCACTCGAGCAACTTTCAGTGCAACTTAGAAAGTGCGTGGGTGTTTGCGTCTGCTTGGGAGCCCAGTAAAGCCAGTCCGTCCTTGCTGCCTGTACACTGCTGTGATGCATGATGGACCCCCACTCCCCGCCCCCCCCCCCCACGCCTTTTGACGGCTTGTCTGCCTGTCCGTTGGAGCAGCTCCTTTATATGGAATACTCGCCGACACTTGATGAAATCTCCGGTGTAGACGTGGTGCAAGAGTTGGAGCAAGGTTACACAGGACTCGGGTGAGAGCCAACGCGAGCACCAATTTTTCTGGAACGGCCCTGCACAGTGTATAATCTGAAACTCGCTACAAATAGAACATTGAGTGAAGCTAATGGCTATGCTAATTCTCAACGCTCTTGACATGCAAGCAAACCCTGCACCAGTGCCTGTACCCATAAAACAACGGAAAATTCTATTAGTAAAAAGGAAAATCCCAACTACAGACCGATTGACAACTGCAGGCACTATGGAGCCCAGCCCAGCGAACGTTATAAGACCTCTGGGTGAAGCCTACTCTCATCAGAAAAATTAATAATTTTTTAGGTTCATTTGGCACTGCAATCAGCTTGGACTCGCGGGTGGGGGAGGCAGAATTGCTGCCCAAGACATTGCTGTCTTCAACAAAACTGAAAATGCTGGATGCCACTTCCTACCCAATGAAGGTATGGGCATTGTGCTGCTGCCAACGACCATTGATGCTCCCACTGGGACGGTCCAAGGGGGAGTCATTGCTTTTGATCCTGGGACTCCCACACCCACCAGCTGCATAATGATCATGACTTCTACTGCTCCAGATGCTAGACTTTCTGGTCATGTGCCCCCCTTCTGTAATCCAACAACTTGGAGGAGGGATTATATAATTCAGCCTAAGAAGCCCGCTTCCGATGAACCCCATTGTCCCGCAAAAATGATTAACTTAACTACCTGGCCACAGGGAGGCTCCAATGGGCCACCTGAGGGTGGAGAAACATGTGACTATGAATAGAGGGACTGCAGAAATGCTGACATAGGCAGCATTCGCGGGGGTCTCTGGTGATCTGCCATAAAAGGACCAATCGTTTTTTCTTTCTCTGCGTGCAAATGGTTAATATACATCAACTCATCCTGATGCGGGGGTGGGGGGGGGGTTGCGGTGTGGCTAGCGTCCAGTGTTTGCCAGTGTAGCATTTTCTTGGCTTAAATTTCGATACTTAAAAACTAGTTTTCCATTTGATTGAACTGGTTGGCAAAGAGGGGCACCTGACTGTCCAGGTGGACAAAGGAGGGGTCCATGAGAATTTTGTAAAAAGGAAAGGAATGGGCAACATACCCTAATAATCGTTCAGCTGAGCATCTATAGTGCTCCTGAAAGTTCAGAATTGTCTGAGGGACGCCAAAAAAGAGGCAGACAATGCTGGTTTTGTCCTGTCCTGACTCTCAAAAGCCAAATTTGTGTTTGGATTGGAAACTGGGTACTGAGTAGTATAAATCTAGAAAGCTGTTTAGTGACTGAAGACAAATGGGATAGAAAAAGTTCTATCTTTCCCTGCCTCCCTAGGAACTTATCCCTAGTCTGCGCTGGTGTGCTGCTTATCTAATAGTGGATAGATTAATGAAAAGGAACTATATTCTAATTTTTCTTTTCATGGTTGTACCAATTCCTATTATTTAACTTCAGTATCAGACAGGAATGCCAGTTTCAGGAACTTGTATGGAATGTAAAAAAATGACCGATCGGATGGCTATCGAACAGTATTGTGGCAATGGTTACTTTATTGGCCAGTACTGTAGGGTTACTGAATCCCTGACCGGTTTCAGTGGACTCTGATTCTTGCCACCTTCTTCAGGACACGCTTTGTGCTATGGTTGTAAGGATTATCTACGTATAGGTATGACTATCTTACAATCAGTCACCCTAGTTCTGTATCCAAAACGCAAGAGTCAAATTGGAACGATCTCACCTTTTTGGGTTTGGAGAGACATTCAAGCTGCCCCTGCAAAGATGAAAAGGGAACAGTATCACTGCTTAAATCACTTGTGATGTTTTGTTTGTTTGATTTAACATTGATTTAGGAGCGCATATGCAAATAGGATTAAGAATACTCCCAGGTCACTCTTGTGACTGCAGTTTTGATTGCTGCTTGAGGTGAATGTAACTGGTAACATGGACAGTTCACACTAAGAACCTCCTATAGAGAAAAAGATGTGAAATGATCCATCAGGTAAACGCTGGTGCTGAATTACTTCTGTGTGTGATTGTGGTTCATTTTTAGCACATTCTATGGGTTTTCAAAGTTATCAGCTTCAAAAGCTGAGTCTCAACTTGAGCACATTACTAGTCAGTTCAAGTTCAGTCTGGCTCTTATGTTAAAGGATATTTATACCGCGCACTATCACACCGCAGTGATCCCCTGTCGCTCTGGTGGTTCTGAAAGTTAAGAGGGCAGGTTTGATGTAATAGGTTGTAGCGGGATAAAGGTAGAGCGAGTTTTGTGGTGTCCTGTTGGCGGCTTCAGTACAGTTACCACCATTCGCTGAGCATCGATGCGGTTTCCTGATCTGTGGGCTCCCATGTGCTGTTGTGCAAGACTGTGTGGTTTGTTTTGTTGTTGTAGTGAAGTGTTTGCGGTGCAGGAGCGTGGTTGTGTTTGTTAAGCATTTGAAAGGCGTGTGCCACGAATTGAGGTTTTAGCGGCTGGGTTAGTGGGGTGATCTCCTTCTTTCGGGCAGCTCTCTTGTGTCTTTGGCCTTGGTGTCTGTTGGAGCATTCCTCTTTGGTTCATTCATCTGGTTCTGTGCAAGGTGGTGACCTATCTCTGAGGCGGTCTAGCGATCCGTGGGAGGGACAGGAGGAGAGGGCCTCCACCACTCAGGGTTAAGATTGTTAAGGTTATAGGTTGTTTTTTGGTTGTAAGAGGGCTCTGCCTAGCATCGTCTCCCTGAGCTCCTAGGACGTGGTCTCTTCCCTATGAATTCGAAGCACTCTGTCTTGTTGGGTGTTAGTGTTTAATTCTCCTTTGTCTCTTTCAACGGTCGCTCTCCTTTGGGTTTAGCCTAGTGTTGGGGTTTGGCTTATGGAGGTACCGGATTCATTCTGGTTCTGTGGTGAAGAGCCAGGTTTTGAGTAGTTTCCTGAATTTTAAGTGGTCCTTTGTACTTTGTATAGTAAACTGACTGTATAGGCAGTTGGAACCCCATAAACTATGCATTACAGTAGGTCTTGCCGTGCCATTCCTTGTATTGGATGAGCTGCCGGTATTGTTTGCAAGTGTCTTATTTCTGCAAAAACATGAGCATATTCTTGCGGCTAAAATCCTATACCGTTACTCTGCATCTACATACGTCCCACTCTTATGCCACAGAGCTGTCTGTATTGGGACTGTTTGTAAGTTCAAGCACATTTATTTTTTATTTTTTTAATGTACCGACTCCTGTGGGAGCTGGTGCCTGCCAATCTATGTTCTTATGTGGTTGCATTGAGGGGCTGCCGTGATGTGTACAGCGCAATCAATAATTGTTTCCTCATTGGGAATGCCAGGCTAGCTATGTCTCGCGGCATCTTGCAACGTGATTCTCACTACGATTTATAATACCAAAGAAATGCATCTGGGACGTACCAGTGCTTGCAGATCTGTGGTGTTCCCTATAATGGCGTTGTGGCTTGACGTAAGGAGCATTAGATGCCATGACTGGCGTTCTTATGTTGATCTGTCGTTACCATGGTTGCCATAACAGGCACGCTGTTTTTTGTCTTTGAATCACTGATCTATCCTGAGCTCCATATTGGAGTGGCTTAGATGTTCATATGTACCGGGGTTCTACTGTGCTTGTATGTATTTTTATCAGTGAAATTGACAGTTTCGTTTATAGGTCCATGAGAAACCAGTGGAAGCTGGTTTGCCTGTGCCAGAAATTAGCCCTAACAACATTAGTATGAGGGTGATGGTGGTCTTACCAATGGTCCTAAAATAAGTACTCCTTTTTTAACTGGACCAGTGGGCGAGGAGGCACCATCCAACATGGTCCTAATCAACTGCGCCGATAGTATGAACGGCTACCGTTTTTCTCAGCCCTCATTGACTTACTTCCTGGGCCCTAGGGTAGTTGGGGCACCTGGGGCAACCACTATACTTGGCAGGTCAACAACTTGACTGTGCCATGCCTCCAGTATGCCAACTGTCAACAACAGTGGGCCCACTGCATAATGGGCAGGGGGGTCCCCCTCTACCTTCATAGGGTCCCTAGGCTCGCCCCGAACCACCACAAGCCCAGAGATGATCTTTTAAATAAGTGCATTCACTGGATTCGGGTGGTGTTGGGCTGTCTATTTGTTAATCGGGAGCAAATTACACGCTGCACCAGGATCTATCGCCAGGGAGCCAAAGTATATGACTCCATTAGAATTGATTTAAAAAAACCATGGGTTAGTCGAGGGCCTACTAAATTTTAATAAGGCATGCCAACCCTCATCAAACTCTGATAGAACTTAGCCACATGTCATGTGAAAATACCCCACAGTGGACTGTGCTCATGAGAGAAAATGCTGCAGAGGCATTGGGGCACGGTTGCAGCCCTCCCTGAACTTGAATCACCCCTTCAGGCCTCTCCCTCAGTAGAAAAGCTGTGAGCGGTGGTACGTGGTGATACTGCTCCTGCGTGGAGATATGTGTGTGAGTACGCCAATCTGTGATTGTTGTAACTCTTGAACCCTTCACCCCAAAGTACGGTTTCTGTGAGCATACGCTGGCCCATAAAGCTCTCCGTCCTGCTCCTTCTGGCAGGGACGCGTCGAAATCGATCTAGTTCCTTCACTGATCCCTGATAAGGATTAGTCCAGTCCAGCTGCGACTATGCTTCTTCTTATGATTGGTAAGTTTTTCTAGAGCTCTTGTGATGCTGTTCGTTCTGTTTAATGTCTTTATATGTTGCTCCCATTTATGCCCGCAATAATGTCCCTCTTCTGTTTTCTTCCCTTAGATGGCAATGCGGCCCCAATGCAGCTGCGAGACGTGGCCGGATGGAAGATGGATGATACCGCAATTTTCGACAGCAGGTAAGTGATGGTTTAAGGAGAAGCGTGAAGTATGGTGAAGCGCAACCTTAAACTGTTTTTCCGATGTCTAACCTTGTCTTCTGTTTTTCCTTGCAGGCGCTACTGTCGACGATGGAGCGTGTCGTGTTGCGGTGCCAAGATGAAGATTTCGGCGTTCCGAAAAGTGTAAAGATTAATACTTGGTTCGCTGAAGAGATGTACATGTAAGAACAACTTCCCCCAGTTGGTAAGTATGCTGACAGGAAGCAGGATGTCCAGGAAGCAGGATCTTCAAAGGTAAGTCTAACCGACGGTGAGCGTTACGCTGCTTGCAAGTGCAGAATAATGCCAAGTGTCTGTCTTGAGGATCGGGGCAGCTTATATAGCTGAGATTGTGGACACGCCCATTAGGGCCGGCTTACCAGCCACACCCTGCCACTCCTAGAAGGCAGGAAGGGCGGGGGGAGTCTAAAACTCTGCAGCACTTTGCTGACTGAAAAGTACCAGTTCCTACTGGGGAGCTGGCTGTCCTGATTGGACAGCCACCTACCCTACATTTCTGTAAACTGCAGGGAGGTTTTGAAGAAGTTGTGCTTGGCTTCCTAATAAATAGTCTGATTCAGGGAGCTGCTGACAAGTCGACCACTGGAACCAAATCGAAAGAGGAAGATGAAGAAAAGACGGCTGTAATGAATTCCAGCGACTGGAGAGCCTGCTGTGTAACCGGAGCCTGTTTAACCCTTCCTTCCAAATTGACATGGGGGTGGAGGGGGTTGTTAGGTAGAATCCTGTGCAGTGCTCTTGGGGACCACTACACACAATTAAGACCACAGGTGGCAATACAAGTTTACCCTTACACTGTGGTAGCAGTGGAGGGGCAGCCAGGCTTATCTCAAGAGTATGAGCAGTAGCAGAGATTACACAAAGGGACCACAATTACTGTGACTCAAGCAAACACTGACTCAAGGTTTCAGGTAGAAAAATAGAAGTACATTTATTTTTAAACCATTTGTTATAAACACAACACTTCTATTAAACTTAAACACGAACAACACGTCAATTATACTAAAACTAACCAATTCACTTTGTACAGTATGTCTCAAGGTAAGTACCCTGTGTTTGGATGAACCGGTGTTACGAACAAAACACGTTACCGCGAATGCGACAGCGATCACTTTTTGACAGTTCGGTCTACTAATTAACAGCATATCCGTGACATGAAATGCTACCGGGGCAAAAACACACTTAGCACCTGAGATACCCAGAGGGAGTTGGATGCAAAAATCACAGGCAATATTTTGGTTAGGCAGACAGGAAATGAAGAAAAGGTGTTCACCCAGTTTCCTTCAGCAGAACACAGTACCTTATTCCAATGGTGCAGCTGGTGCCCTGGCAGTTGTTTCTGTTGGTTTCCCGCAGACCCACGATTCCTGGCGCTTCGTTGTGAAGGACGACATCTGAAGGGGGTCTGCACCACACAGGGATGAAGCCAGCAGCAGCGACAATGAATAAAAGGTGCGCTCCTTAAAAACGGGAGAAGCTCTTCAAATGGCTATCCGGACCACTACAGCAGTGTGCAGCGATTTCGACCAAGGAAGAGGATCCTCTGGCTGTGGAAGATGAGCTGGTTATCCCCACCAGGCTCAAGGGAAGAACACTCCGGACTGGATCTTCACTTAGTCCTTGAAGGGTAGATAGCTCAGGACTGCAGCAGGGCTTCACCGGGATGGGGTAGTTGCAGCAGTCGTCATTCTCTCCGCTTCTCTTTGGTTCCTTGTAGTTCCAGTGGCGACTCTGACTTCCAGCCCAAGAGACCTGCCTTTTATGCGCAAAACCCCCATTCACACAGCCTGTCTGTCAATCACCCAGCAGGGGGTTGTCCAGCCTGTATAACCACCTCAGCCAATCATGGCAAAGTGCGACTTGGGTTTCCTAGGACCCCCTGTGCAGGGGGTGACTACACCCCTCCCTCACATTCAGCCCACCTAGACACCCAGGCGCCCGGTGGAGGGCTTCTGATCATAAGCCCGCCTAAAGACGGTGAACAAAGAAGGCGAACCTAGTTTGCCACGCAAAGTAAAACACAAGAAGGACTTTAACAAAAAGAAATGGCAAACCCAACCGGAGCCAAAAGAAAGACAATTTGGTCAAGCGGATTCATGTTCGGGGCTAATATAATAGCCAAGAACAATACCACGTTTATCTAATATAATCGGGGTAGGAAAGTTAGGGTAGATACCACTGCCACCAGCCAAGTCTAAATGTTAAGAGCGAAACAATGCTCTAGGAGGTACAGATAAAAAGGGATACGAATTAACCCTTTCCAGTACTCCATGGAAGATGGGGTGTACTGGATCTGTGGTAGATTGACTAAGTAGAGTTAATGGCAACTTTACCCTTTTCTGGGGGACTGTAGTCAGCCTCAGAAATGGAGTCGGGGGAAGTCTCAAAGACAACCCTGTGCCACGGCACTGAAGGTGTTGGGTGACACACAAAAGAAGGGGGCTACTGAAGTGGTGTACTTCAGAGGCCCCAATCACAAAAACAGAAAAATACACATGGCAAAACACAGGTAAGAGTGGGGGAAAAGCTCACACTCTTACCAAGTGGAGCAAAAAAACTTCAGAAGTCCAGCAAAGCTGCTGGGGGACTCACTAGGTGAGGGAAATTAGCCATAAATGAGAATTCTCCCTAACGGGGGTCACAAAGACGACTCCTACCAGGAGGTTGGCATTTCGAGCCATCCCTCGCCGAGCTACGACCTTACTGGGTTGCAAACCGCCAATACCCAGGGACCTCAGGCCAGTGTGCAGTGCATGGTCTTTCGAAGTCCAATTCATGCCAAAACTCCTGCTGGCCCTCCAAAGACACTATTTGAATCCCTGAAATCCCCTCACCAGAGTGCTGGACCAAGACAGTGAAGAGAATCCAACCAGCGATATTCGTTCTCCATCAGTTACCTGTAAAAGGGCACCAAATCCGCAGAGCTGTTGGAAGCCATGAAGAATCCTTTGTTGGAAGCCTCTCCTCTCGACTGCTGTTACCAGTTCACATCCAGTGTCGGTTGCTTCAGTCACCAGACCAGGAATACAGGGGCGTGGGTCCCGTGAACTGCCTCGGGAAGGCCACCATCTCCAGGCTCTTCTTAGCTGAGGTACTGTGTTTGCTTGGTTAAATACCTCAAGTCTTGTGTCGACTGTGTTGCTGAGTGGGTGATTTGTGTGTTTGGGAGTTTGCCCATACTATTTGCCCTGGCCCAATGCTGGAACACCTATAGGGATCCTTTTGTGAAGTCCCGGAACACTTTTCACTAAGTCTGAAGCTGATACTTGTTTGATGTGATATTCTCTGGAACTCTGCCTTTTCTTCATTTGAACCCTATCCTGAATTGCCTACAGATTGCTACTAGATCACTAGGGTCCCTCTTCTGCCTCTGAGAACAATCATGCTGTAGAATAGGGAAGGACTTTGAACGCCAAGGCTTCTGTCTTGAAATTATAACGCATGTTGAAAGTGCCTACTTGTAAGTGTTAGAATGCAACTTTGATTCCTGAACAGAATAAGTTACAAAGTGTCCGTAAATTAATCCTTCCCTTTGTTGCTTGTTACGCCTTTTAAAAAGTGTTATTTCACTATCTTTGAACGGTTTCACTCTTTTAAAAAGTAATAGTGTTGGTTGTGTTTCATCATTTCTAAAGGGAATGAGTGTAAAAGCTTACCAATAGGGTCTTTCTCACCTTGAAAAGCTGTATGCTCTTCTAATAGTGTACTGTTGGTTTTTTTTCTCCCCTGAACTGCTTTAGTGCATTTCTAAAACAGTCTTGAAGTCCTTACTCTTCTTAAGAGTTGCATACTGCCCCTCTGAAAAGGATATGGGTCCTTACTTACCTTGAATTGCTGATTTATCTACCAATAGGTTTAACTTACCTTGAATAGCTGCCGCCGTTCTTAAGTGTATCTGGGTTGACTTTTCCCTGAATTGCTTTAGTGCGCTTCTAAAATAGTTTACTGTGCTCATACTTACCCTTGAGTAGCTTACTGCTCCTTTAGAAAGTAGGAGTTACTTTACTAGCTCTGAACTGTCTTCTTAAAAGTAATAGTGGTGCTCATAATATGTTGTTTTTCACTTCATTATATCCAAAAACTAATTGTGGTGCGTAATTCTGGTCGCTATTTGACTTTATATAACCACAGCATTTTTTCTGGTTGTCAATCTGTATTCGTATAGGGTTTGTGACGAATCCTTGGATGTTTTCACTTCTCTGAGGGGGAGCCCCTTCCCATGAGGCCAGGGAAGTGAGACTCGCTACCAGATAGTCCCCCTGGGGGTGTTACTCAGCAGGGGGATATCATGGGGAGGACGACCATAAAAGGGAAACACAGTAGGCCCACCTTTAATCACTGCCACTCACCGCCTACGCATCCGCCTATCCTCAACCCTTTGTAGCCCAAACTTTCATTTACCTCTGTAGCATTGAAAACCCAAGATTAACCCTAGAAGATACTGGGATGAGCAAGAGTAGGGATGACTGTAGAAGGATTTTCATTGAAGGTACTGGGATGACGAGGACATGCAGAGCAGTGGAGAGTCCTTAAAAGAACGTACATACGCGTTCCAGTTGTTTTGGTAGTTTGAAGATAAAACCAACGATGGACTTAACAAAGGAAGTGGGTCGGTGGACCACCAGGAAGAAGCCAGCTTGTGCGGCAGGAACGAGAGAACCGAGATGTCCCTGTTCGTTCCAGCAAGGGGGAACAGGATGGAAGCTTGGCCAGGAGAAGGTCTGGGCGCAAGAAGAATCTGGATGGTGCTTGCAAGCCCTAACACGCACACGGAAGGAAGAGACAAGCTGTGGGAATGCAGCAGCCCATGGCAGAGCCAGAGAAGTAGGGGGAAGACCCAAGCCGAAGCTCGTATAGCCCTATACCAACCAAAGGAAACAAGCAAGAACCCGAAAGGTATCTTGGTTGGTGAGAGCACAAGGGAGCTGTAGAAAACTCAAAGGATACAGAGCAGGGGTGAGGCAGGAAACACTGGGAAAGAAACACAAATACGGGCCTGGGACCCGCACCCAAAAAACAGGAAGTCATCCAAGTTATCTTCGTAGCAGTACCTGACAGGGGAGGAAACCAGGTCTGCCAAAAACCAATGTAACTTGCAAACTATCTTCTTCATGGCAGTGCATGATTGAGAAAGGCCAGGGGAAGGGAGACATTCCACCTACTGTTATGAACTGAACAAGAATCCTGAGAAGGGCCAGGGTGGTGTAAGGAAGGCATGTTATCAAAGTAAGACACACAAGTGACCACAGTTCAAGGGTGTTTTTTTAACCTTATCAGGGGTGTGATGAACGCCTTTCGAAGAGATTGTGTCCCCGACGTATTCCTCATCTTCGATACACGTTTCCAGCTTGCTGGCCTCGGAAATTATTTCTCTGTAGAGGGCGCTGCGCGTCGACGTCTGCCGAGTCGATGTCCCTCGACGGCCACCGTATCGGCGCCGACGTCACCATGCCCATAAATAGACACGCGCTGCGTCCGTTGCTCAGTTCTGTTTTTCCGCGCTTCGTGGGGCCTCGGAACGTCGTTGCTCAGTTCAGTCAGGTTTATCTAAATCTAATTCGACGAATATTCCTTTATCCTTCTCGATGGCTTCTTCATCAGAACCGACGACGCCGCGATCCGGCTTCAAGAAATGTCGAGACTGCGGTAAATAAATGTCAATAACGGATCCACACAGGGTCTGTTTATGGTGCTTGGGGTCCGAGCACCATTGTTCGGAGTGTGAGGACTGCATGTCCATGACGGCGAAAGCCCTGAAGGAGCGAAAGGGAAAGCTCGAGAGAGAGGTAAGTCAGCCAAAACCTCCTCGAATATTTCGTCGGTCGAGGCATTCGTCTCCTCGCCGTCAAACACTCCCATTCTAGATCTCGAAGCAGCTCCCACCATTCGTCGAGATCTAGACACTCAAAAAAGAGACGCTGAAAGACCCATTCCTCGACGTCTTCGGTGTCCCCAGAAAGATTTTCCTGTCCCACCAAACACAGTTCTCAAACTGAGTGGGAGGAATTCAGAAAGAAAATGTTAAGCGTCTTTGAGAACGCGGCCTCGACCCCCTCGAAGACAGCTGAGGGTGATACCCCAGGTGAAAAACCCAAAAAATCAAAACGCAGCACCCGGCGAAACATTCCACCCGAGAGCGCCATGAGCCATCGGGTAAGAAGGCACCATCTTCGCCGTCGTCGAGGGTTCCATCGGGTAAGAAGGCACCATCTTCGACGCCGTCGTCGTAGATTCCCTCGACGCACGGGTCGACGCCATTGACGCCGTTGTCGAAGGGTTCCTCGATGCATCGGTCGATCGACTCGACGCCATTGTCGACGCCGATGAAAGAGAGGACCAAGGCTCCACAGCCAACGGTGTTTTCAAGGGCCTCCGGCACGACTCCGAGACCGTCGTCGATGCCCTCGAGTAGGATCCCGATCCTCTCGAATTCTTCGAGGCCCCTTCCAGTTTTTTCTACGCCATTTTTGGCGCCTTCGAGGCCAGTTACATCGGCGTCGACGACTTCGACATTTTCTCGTCCAATAACGACGAGTTTGGCTCCTTCAGCCCTAGAGATGGGCTTTACTCCATTTCAGAGATCAGAATACCCTGCTCTTTCTTCAATTTATGAAGAAAGAGAAGACTCTGACCAAGAAACTTTTGTTTTACAGAGATCCTCACTGCCTGCTGCAGAGGTTTTCACCTCTGAAGAAAGGAGGCTGAAGGAACTACAGGACTCACTTCATGAGGCCAGTGGACTTTCCACTTCCCCAGAAGTGGAATTTGTAAAGCCAGACCCAGGGGAACATGCCGAAACAACATATAGAACCCTGATGGCAAGAATAATTGAGTTTATGGGTTGGTCTGCGCCTTCACCTGTTTTCCAACAGGATGATCTAACGGATATATTGGACAAAGGCCCACAGGAGGACCCAGTGGTCCCCTTCCATGCAGCCCTACAAAGAAAAATTGCATCCAATTGGGAGACTCCCGAAGTCATCCCAGCAGTCAATAAAAGACTGTCGACAAAGTATAGGGTAGCGGCTGCTGACCCTGAATACCTGTCAAAACACCCGACCCCAGAGAGCCTGGTGGTTCAACCGGCAACTTCATCCAGCAGTAGGACTGCTTACCCTACTGTCCCACAGGACAGAGATGACAAGAGAGGTACGACTCTATGGCAAAGAAAGTCTTCTCTGCCTGTAGTAGGGCTGAAGTCCATCAACGCCACCTGTACGCTCGCCAGGTTCAGTCACACATTATGGGAGTCTGCTTAATCAGCGGCTGACTGCATACCCGATGGAGAGGAGAAGGAAGCCTTCCTTAACATCATTCAAGATGGCAAAGATGCCATGTGCGAGTCTCTTCAAACTGGCATTCCGCTGACATTATCAGCAGGGCCATGGCGGCTAGTACAACAATCCGCAGGCATGTGTGGTTGCGAAAGTCTGGCTTTGCTCCAGATGTGTACAGGCCAGACTTTTGAATATGCCCTTTGACGGCTCTTCGTTATTCGGAAAAAAGGCTGATGACAGTCTGAAAAAGTTACAGACTTTAAAGCAGCAGCAAAATCCTTAGGAGCTGCTATCCGCCAAACTCCTTTTCGCCCCTCAGGAACCTCTGGGAGAGGAAAGTCCTTTTGCTATTATTCCGCATTCGGAAAAGGCAGAGGACAGCCGGCTCAAAGGGGCCAAAGAAGAGCCACCCGAGGTGAACGGGTCAAAGGTACTAAGACCGCAGCAGCAGCAGGTGCCTCTTTACCCTCAGCATCTGCATCAGCCGCCCCCAAACCACTCTGAGGACTTTGCACACAAGACACCTGTAGGGGGCAGGTTAACTCACCATCTGACGGAATGGCAGGCTATAACGTCAGATGCTTGGGCATTGGAGACAGTTGCCCAAGGTTACTGCCTACCCTTTCTACACATCCCTCAGTCATCCACCGGGGAACAGCTCCCGAAAAGTTCCAGATCCACTCCTCTTGCAGGAAATTATGGACCTGCTAGAGTAGGGTGCCATAGAACCTGTACCTGTAGCGGACAGGAACAAGGGCTGGTACTCCCCCCTACTTTCTCATACCAAAGAAGGACGGAGGACTGAGACCCATCCTGGATTTACGAGAATTGAACAAGTTCCTCAGAAGGACAAGTTCAAGATGGTAACTCTCTCTCAGATACTTCAGGCCCTCCAGCTCCAGGACTGGCTGGTATCTCTGGACCTTCAGGATGCTTATTTCCATGTGCCAATTCATCTCAAGCACAGGAAATACCTGAGGTTCGCAATTGGCAACTCTCATTATCAATTTCGAGTTCTGCCATTTGGACTGACCTCCGCCCCGAGGGTCTTCACCAAGCTGATGCCGGTAGTGGCGGCGAGTCTAAGGAGGGAAGGGATCCACGTCTATCCCTACCTGGACGATTGGCTGATCAGGGCCGTATCTTCGGAACAGGCCCGGACCCAGCTAGATTATGTCTGCCTCTTCCTTCACAGACTGGGCTTCTCCCTCAATTTAAAGAAGTCACAGATGATAACATCACAGAGAATCCAGTTCATTGGAGCGGTCCTGGACACTTCCCTGGGAAAAGCCTCGCTAAAAGAGGTGAGGGCTCAAGATATTCTACAGATGGTCACCAAGTTTCAAAATGCCCAACGTCTCCCACCCTTCGACTTTTTGAGGTTGCTAGGCCTCATGGCATCCTGCATCTTCCTTGTGCCAGAGGCTCGCCTGAGAATGAGATCTCTTCAGTGGGCACTGAGAAGTCAGTTGTCACAATTCTCAGGGAGAATGTCAGACCTCCTCCGGATTCCAGACAAGGTAGTCCACGACCTTCAGTGGTGGGCCTATTCAGAGAACATCTTGAAAGGAGAACTGTTTTGGCAACCATGGCCGGAGATAAGTGTTCGCAGACGCCTCGCTCACTGGGTGGGGAGCCCATGCCAACGACTTGACCATCAGCGGTCGTTGGTCTCCATCGGAGTCCAGACTACATATCAACCTATTAGAGCTGAGAGCTATCAGACTAGCGCTGAAAGCTTTCCTGCCATCAGTACAGGGGAGGAATGTCCTGATAATGACGGACAACACAGTGGCCATGCACTACCTCAACAAAAGAGGAGGCGTAGGTTCACTACCACTGTGCAGAGAGGCAATGCAGCTCTGGTTTTGGGCAATTCGGGAAGGAATCTCTCTATCGGCAGTCCATCTTGCCGGAGAGAAGAATTTGACAGCGGACGCTCTGAGCAGGCAGAGCACAGTCTCCCACGAATGGGAACTAGCTCAGGAAGTCCTTCAAGAGATCTTCGCCCTTTGGGGAACCCCTGAGGTGGATCTGTTCACCACAAGCACCAACAGGAAGTGCAATCTGTTCTGTTCAAGGGAATTTCCCCCGAGAGGAGCTCTGGGAGACGCGTTCGTAGTGGACTGGGAGTTTCCACTCCTCTACGCGTTTCCACCAGTCCCTGTTATTCCTCAAATGATCAGGAGGTTGAGAAGATTCCGGAAAACCATCATCCTAATTGCCCCGGACTGTGCCAGGAGAACGTGGTATCCGGACCTTCTAGATATGTCCATCTGTCCTCCAATTCGTCTTCCACTCAAAGAGAGTCTTCACTCACAGAAGGGAGGTCAGATTCTCCATCCAGACATCAGAACCCTCAACCTTCACGCTTGGCTTCTGAAAGTTTGAGGTACAAGGATTGGGATCTCCCTGATGACGTCATGGAGGTGTTGCTTTCGGCCAGAAGACCAGCAACAAAGTCTTTATACCGCTGCAGTTGGAACAAGTTTTGCAGCTGGTGTAGGGAAGAGAATATCAACCTTTTTCATGCGATACACCAGTGCTATCGTTTCTACTCTACTTGGCAAACTCAGGCCTTCAAGTTGGTACTGTAAAAGGCTATCTCGCAGCGCTTTCTATCTTGAAGCGCACTGCGGAGGAACCATCGTATTTCAAAATTCCTCTAGTGGTACAATTTCTCAAGGGTCTGACTAATGTTTACCCTCCAAAACCATTCCAGGTTCCATTATGGGACTTAAATTTAGTCTTAAACTTCTTAACGGGCACTCCATTCGAGCCACTTCACTCTTGCGCATTAAGATTTCGCACACTTAAAACTGTCCTACTTGTAGCACTAACATCGGCTAGGAGGGTGAGTGAGCTTCAAGCTCTCTCCTGTAAACCCCCACATACAATCTTCCACAAGGACAAGGTTGTCCTCCAGGTGAAGCCTAATTTTCTCCCAAAGGTAGTTTCGAGGGGATTGGGTCCTCCGACGTATTCCATATCTATGACATGTAATCACCACAGCTGTGCTGCTTCGGAAACTTTTTTCTGCGTCCTGCGTCGATGACGTCGATGCGCCGTCGTCGAGGACCTCCTCCGACGTCATCCGATGTGATAAGTAGGACGCACGACGCCCATAGCCTCAGTTCCGTTTTTTCCACGAACGTGTTGCTTCGTGTTTCTCGGTTTAAACGCCTCGACTCTTTGGAGTTCTGTTCTTCTCGGTTCTTCGAACCTGTTCGTTTGTGAAAATCCTTCTGAAGATGTCTACTTCGTCTTCGACCCCGCGTCCGGGTTTCAAGAAGTGCGGGGAGTGTGGGTCCAAGATGTCGGTGACGGACTCGCACGACGCCTGCCTCTGGTGCCTCGGGGAGGCCCACGACACGGATGACTGTATCGACTGCCTGTCGCTCACGTCCAAAGCCTTACGCGAACGTAAGAAGTTGTTGTCGGTAGGTCGGGTGTCCAAGCCCCGGAAGTTGAAGTCTGCGGGGCTTTCGACGGATGATTCGAGGGGTGACTCTCAGTGTCATCGTCGGAAGTCTCGTGGGTCTCCTTCTAGGAGTCGGTCTCGCCACTCCTCTGCCTCTTCGAGGCATTCTCGGAAGCGCCGACATCGGTCGTCTTCCAGGCCCTCTTCCGAGGGCTCTGCCCGGCACGTCGCTTACCCCTCGAGCCGTGCGACGCCGGAGGAATGGGCTTCCTTCGGGAAGCAGATGTTGGCGATTCTTGAGTCACAGGGTACTCCACCGTCCGCGCCCCCGAGTGGGGTCGGTCGTGTGAGGTCGAGAGACACCGCTCGCAGGAGTGGTCGGCACGAGTCATGGGAGAGGTCCCGTTCAGACAAGGGGACTCGTTCTCGACGTACCCGTTCCAGGTCCCGGTCCTCGACGCGTTCGAGACCGTGTGCGCCTTTGAGTTCTTCGAAGAAGGCATCGACGTCTGTGGCGTCGAGGGCGTCGACAGGCTTTCTCGAGGCTCTGGCTCCGAGGAAGTCGTCGATGCCGTCGACGCTCAGGTCGTCGAGGGACACGCTCGGGGCTCCGGCCTCGAGGGCTGTGTCGACGCCGCCGATTCTGGAGGCGCTGCATCTGACGTCGATTTCCTCGACGCCGATCCTCTCGGCGCCGATGCCGGTTCTCTCGACGCTGGCGCCGATTCGCTCGACGCCGTCGACGCCTTTCGTGTCGGAGGTACCCCAGGGCACGGGTGGACCCCCTAGGAAGGCTCTGGTTAAGAGCAAGCACTCTCGAGTGCCTTCTTTTCGCCACCTGGACTATGTTTCAGAGGCGGATGAGGATTCTGATGGCCTGGTTCCTGGTCAGGTTCCGGATGACATTGTCTCGGGCCATAGTCAGTTTGACGAGTTGAGACAGTCACTGCATGATGCCAGTGGACTGGACACCTCTCCGGAGGTGGAGTTTTGTAGGCCTGAGCCTGGCTCTCATGCTGATTCCTCATACCGGCGCCTTATGGCTAGGGTTTCTGAGTACTTGGGATGGTCTGCTCCCCCAGGGGAGTTTGTGCAGGATGATCTGACAGACAACCTTGATGTTGGTCCCCCAACTGACCCGGTTCTGCCGTTCCATATAGCTTTACAGAGAAGGGTGGCGGCGGCTTGGACTGCTCCGGAGAGTCTCCCGGCGGTGGGCAGATCCTTGTCGCGAAAATACGGTCCAGCCAGTGGCGACCCCTGCTACTTGACCAGGCGCCCCACTCCGGAGAGTTTGGTGGTGCAGGCGGCCACGGCCCCGGCGAAGCAGGCATCGTACCCTACCATCCCTCCTGATAGGGACGACAAACGTTTTGATGGCTGGGCGAAGAAAGTGTTTTCTTCTGGTGGTATGGCGCTTCAGGCGGCCATCTCCATTTGTGCCTTGTCACGTTTCACGCACACTCTGTGGAACTGTGTTGCGTTAGCGGCTGAACATGTTCCTGAAGGGGATGAACGGGATGGTTTCCTTGCTATGGTCCAGGATGGTAAGGATGCCATGTGTGAGTCCGTTCAGTCGGGTTTGGACTTAGCTGAATGCGTCAGTAGGTCCATGGCGGCGAGCACCGTGATACGCAGGTTTGCGTGGTTGCGGAAGTCGGGGTTTGCGTCTGATGTGCAGTCCCGGCTCCTCAACATGCCCTTTGATGGTGAACACCTTTTTGGCAGCAAGGCTGACGAGAGCCTTGAGAGGTTGCAGACCTCAAAAGCTGCAGCGAAGTCGTTGGGCGCTGCAGTTCGCCAACCTCCGCCTTTTCGTCCTAGGGGATAGCAGTGGAGGGGTGGTTCCTTTCGCTATTACTCCTCCTTCAGTAAAGCGAGAGGAGCTGGCAGTCAAAGAGGCCAACGCAGGGGTACCAGAGGTGGACGACAGGGTACCCGTGGTGCCAAGGCCGCTCGGGCAGTTGCCTCTTTGCCCTCAGGTAACGCCGCAGCCGCTCCCACTCAGTCGTGAGGCCATGTCCCATGGTTCGCCGGTTGGGGGACGGCTGGTGCAGCATCTTGTAGAGTGGCATGCCATTACTTCAGATGTGTGGGTTCTGGAGATCATAACCCACGGCTACTGTCTTCCTTTTCGGCACAGGCCTCGCGACAATCCACCGGGGAACCTCTCTTTGCAGAGTCCGGATCCGCTCCTTGCGCAGGAAATTCAAGCCCTGCTGTAGAAAGGCGCCATAGAACTGGTGCCTGTAGCGGAGAGGAACAAGGGATGGTATTACCCTTATTTTTTGGTTTCGAAGAAAGACGGGGGATTGAGACCCATCATGGACTAGCGCGGTTTGAACAAACTCCTCAGGAAGGACAAGTTTAAGATGGTTACTCTCTCTCAAGTCCTCCAGGCCCTTCAGCTTCAGGACTGGTTGGTGTCACTCGACCTCAAGGATGCTTCCTTCCATGTGCCGATCCATCCCAAGCACTAGAAGTACCTGAGGTTCGCGGTTGGCGACTCGCACTTTCAGTTTCGGGTCCTGCCGTTCGGATTGACCTCCGCCCTGAGGGTTTTCACCAAGCTCATGGTGGTGGTGGCAGCGCATCTCAGGCAAGGGGGGATTCACGTCTACCGCTACCTGGACGATTGGTTGATCAGGGGGAGCTCTCCCGAGCAAGTCCTGGATCATCTACCGATCACCTGTCGCTCCCTTCACAGGCTGGGCTTCTCCCTCAATTTAAAGAAGTCCCATTTGACGCCGACACTGCGGCTCCAGTACATCGGAGCAGTGCTCGACACTTCCCTGGGGCAGTGTTTTCCTCCCCAGGTGAGGGCTCTTCACATTCAGCAGATGGTGCACAAGTTTCAGCATGCCCAGACGCTCCAAGCGTTCGAGTTCTTGAGGTTGCTCGGCCTCATGGCATCCTGCATTCTTCTGGTGCCAGAGGCTCGCCTGCGGATGAGATCTTTGCAGTGGGCACTCAAGACGCAATGGTCGCAGTCCTCTGGCAGGATGTCGGACTCGATTCAGGTGCCGTCCTCGGTCGCCCGGGACCTTCTGTGGTGGGCCGGCGAAGGAACTTGATGAAGGGGGCTCCATTTTGGCTTCCCTGGCCGGAGGTGACGATCGTGACGGATGCATCCCTCACGGGATGGGGAGCTCTTGCCAACGGGCTGACAGTCAGCGGTCGTTGGTCTCCGTCGGAGTCCAGACTCCATATCAATCTGTTGGAGCTGAGGGCCGTCAGGCTAGCCCTGAAGGCTTTTCTGCCGTCTGTGCGAGGGAAGAATGTCCTGATCCTGACGGACAACACAGTGGCCATGCACTACCTCAACAAAAAGGGGGGGGGGGCAGGGTCACTTCTTCTGTGCAGAGAGGCGATGCAGCTCGAGTTCTGGGCCATCCAGCAGGAAGTTTCGATCTCGGCAGTTCATCTGGCCGGAGCCGAAAACGTGACGGCGGACGCTCTGAGCAGGCAGAGCGCGATCTCTCACGAGTGGGAGTTGGCTCAGGAGATTCTCCTGGCGATCTTCGCCCTTTGGGGGACCCCTCAAGTGGATCTCTTCGCCTCCAGTGTCAACCGGAAGTGCGAAAGGTTTTGCTCGCGGGAATTTCCTCCAGAAGGAGCCTTAGGAGACGCGTTCGTGGTGGAGTGGTCATTCCCGCTGCTGTACGCGTTTCCTCCAGTCCCCGTCATCCCGCAAGTGCTGCGGAGGTTACGGAAGTTCGGTTCCCGGATGATCCTCATTGCCCCGGCGTGGGCTCGGAGGACGTGGTACCCGGACCTTCTCGACTTATCCATCTGCCCTCCACGTCATCTTCCCTACCGAGTCGATCTGCTCTCACGGGAGGGGGGTCAGGTTCTCCATCCAGAAGTCAGATCCCTCAACCTTCCCGCTTGGCTTCTGAAAGGTTGAGGTATAAGGATTGGGTCCTCCCTGAGGACGTGATGGAGGTGTTGCTTTCGGCCCGAAGACCGGCAACAAAGTCTCTGTACCGTTGCCCTTGGCGTAAGTTCTGCGACTGGTGCAGGGTTCAGAATGTGGATCCTTTTGCATGTGACATCCCCATGGTTCTGTCCTTTTTACTTTCTTTGGCCCACAGGGGCTTGCAAGTGGGTACCGTTAAGGGTTACCTGGCGGCGCTGTCCATCTTAAGCGCTCGTCTGAAGAGTGTTCTTACTTTAAAATCCCTTTGATTTCACAGTTCCTGAAAGGGCTCACTAATGTGTTCCCTCCGTCACCTTTCCTGGTGCCCGGTTGGGATTTAAACCTGGTTCTTAAGTTTCTTAGGGGTGCTCCGTTTGAGCCTTTACATTCTTGCCCTTTGAGGCTGTTAACTCTGAAAACTGTGTTTTTAGTTGCGGTTACTTCCGCTCGCAGAGTGAGTGAGTTACAGGCACTTTCAGTTCAGCCTCCCTTCACTGTATTTCACAAGGACAGGGTTGTCCTTAGAGTTCGTCCTTCTTTTCTTCCGAAGGTAGTGACGGCATTTCATTTGGCCCAGAAGGTTGTTCTTCCGGCATTCTATCCTCCTCCGCATCCTGGTAAGGAAGAGGAGAGGCTCCATAGGCTTGATCCTAGGAGAGCTTTAAGCTTTTGTGTTTCACGCATGTCCCGGGTCAGAGTGGATGATCAACTCTTTATTGGTTACGCTGGAAAGCGTTTGGGGCAAGCTGTGACGAAACAGACTTTGTCTCGCTGGATTATTTTGGCCATCTCGGATTGCTACCGTTTGGCGGGTAAGGACCCACCGGCTGGCTTGCGGGCCCATTCTACCAGGGGTATGGCTGCGTCTACTGCCCTGCTGAGGGGTGTTCCTATTCGCAACATCTGTGATGCAGCCACCTGGGCTTCAGTACATACATTTGTACGTCACTATTCCCTTGATTCCATCCGAGCACAGGATCTGGCCTTTGGCAAGGCGGTCCTTTGCTCTGCTATTTGATTGGCTATTCTACATTTTGATTCTAAATTCTTTCCCTCCTCCTTGCTTTGGTACTGCTTTGGGAGTCTGTCATAGATATGGAATACGTCGGAGGACCCAATCCCCTCGAAGAACAAGTTACTTTCTTACCTGGTAACGTTCTTTCGATGGGATGGTCCGACGACGTATTCCATATCGCTCCCACCCTGCCTTCCCCGCTACAGAATTTCTTTTGCGATTGCAGCTTACGTTCCGCAAGGCTTTGTGTCTGACTGGTAGTTGACTTATGTCACACGTTCTAGGGGAAAAAACTACAACTGAGGCTATGGGCGTCGTGCGTCCTACTTATCACATCGGATGACGTCGGACGTCGGAGGAGGTCCTCGACGACGGCGTATCGACGTCATCGACGCAGGACGCAGACGCCGAAAAAAGTTTCCGAAGCAGCACAGCTGTGGTGATTACATGTCATAGATATGGAATACGTCGTCGGACCATCCCATCGAAAGAACGTTACCAGGTAAGAAAGTAACTTGTTCTTCTGAATTCCATATTACTCAGAAAATTACCTTGCCTTCATTCTACCCTCATCCCCATCCGGGTAAAGAGGAAAGGCTACACAGGCTGGACCCTAGGCGAGCTCTCAGCTTTTACATCAGCAGAATGGCTAGAATCAGGCAAGCAGACCAGCTGTTAGTAGGATACTCGGGTCACAAGTTGGGACTACCGATAACAAAACAAACCATCTCCAGGTGGATTATTTTGGCCATCCTGGAATGTTATAGACTAGCAGGGAAAGAGCCACCCCAAAACCTCAGGGCTCATTCAAGCAGGGGTATCGCAGCTTCTTCGGCTCTCCAGAGAGGGGTACCGGCCCGGGACATATGTGCGGCTGCCACATGGTCGTCCGCACATACATTCACAAAATTTTACAATCTGGATTCCTCCACTGCTCTAGAGACCAGATTTGGCAAAGCCGTATTACACTCGGTCCATCCCTAAAGGGATATATAACACTATCACTCCCTCCTCCAATTACATACCACTGCTATGGGAGTCTATCAAAGATAAGGAATATGTCGGAGGACACAATCCCTTCGAAGAACAAGTTACTTTCTTACCTGGTAACGTTCTTTCGATGGGATGTTCCTCCGACGTATTCCTTATCGCCCCTCCCATCCATCCCCGCAGTGATAACTTCCCTTGTGGTTGCAGCTTTCGCTCCTTCAAGGTTACTAACCAATTCAGGCATGTCTTTCTTATACTACAAAATGGAACTGAGCAACGGACGCAGCGCGTGTCTATTTATGGGCATGGTGACGTCGGCGCCGATACGGTGGCCGTCGAGGGACATCGACTCGGCGGACGTCGACGCGCAGCGCCCTCTACAGAGCAAACATTTCCGAGGCCAGCAAGCTGGAAACGTATATATCAAAGATGAGGAATACGTCGGAGGAACATCCCGTCGAAAGAACGTTACCAGGTAAGAAAGTAAATTGTTCATCTAAATCTAAAGATGAGAGCAAGTTACGACCATCAAATAATAACGAAGTCCTAGCGGAGTCTTGTCAAAATAAAAGATGCCTATACTAAAAAAACCTTTTGTCAATCCTTACTGCGAAGTTACTTATAGTGTGGGGTAATGTTCATGAAAAAAGGTTTTCACAAAATGATAAGTCATGATGTTTAGACCTTTGGCCTCCCTCCCCCACGTTTTCAGCACAGGACAAGGCGGTTCACTCGAGCATAGCACACACTCTGCCTTCTTCGGCATGGGGACACAGTTTGATTACCAACATCAGGGCCTTCTGTGCCCAAGTCTCTTATGTTATCAAAGTCACTTAATTCAGAGGGCCTTATGTAACAACAACAGTTATTTTCCAAATACACAATCGGGTAAGTCACTCTTAACCCTGGATCCCCCTCAGCCGGGCTCAGATCGTCCTTGCCAATGCTTAAAAAATATCTTCTCTCGGGTGACTTGCGGTTCTCCTGAGATCCCCCACTTCTGGGCTAGGATCCCTTTTATACAATTAGTCTCCCTCAGCTGGGCTCAGACCAATTTCAGTTCGTATTAGCTATCGAAGATTTTCGAATGTGCGCAGGGTTTGGCTTGACCCGTTGCAGGACCACTTCGATTTCACAGTTAAACAATTTTTACACGCTCAATTGGATACCAAACAGACCTTCGAATGAGCACTCACGTGGTGCCGGACCACACTGTATATGGCATCTGCCTTGGTTTCAAAAGTTCAGTCACTCCATGGATATTCAATTATATTTGCGTTGCTTATCACATACGCCTTACACTCTTTTCTTTGCAGATTTCTTCATACAATGTTGCCACTTGCAAGCTTGGTTCTAATACAGAACGGTCTGCCATCAGTCTCCCCGACTCACCGGCTGTGCTGACTTTACTGGAGAGGCTTTGTCGGAGCCAAGGACAGTACCACAGCCATCAATGGGGGAGAGCCCCGGGTACCTTCCACGCACAATGCACCTTCCTTCAGCTTTCATTCCCGGTCTTATATTTCTTATTCTCGAGGGCTCGTGAAAGTAGTGGTTTTCTTCCTCTGAAAAGGCCAAGGGCAATGCCCTCCTTGCAACCCTTTCTGTCTTTGTCCTCGTATTAAACTGCCATCTCTGAACTGCTGCGTCCTCGTGTGTTTTGCCTTGCTCAACATGTACTTTCGTGCTCCGCCTTTTATCCGTGTGGGGAAGTGTGATGGAAGTCAGGTGTGTGTGATTATCACTAATTGCTTGACTCTGTCTGACCATTGTGTTTGGATCTGTCCGGTATAGGGCTCCAGTGTTGGTCTGTTTTCTTTCACAGTGAGCTGTCTGTGAAAAGGTGTTAGTGTCGGGAAATGGGGGTATGTATCCTACCTGGTAGGGGAAAAAGTGTTATTGGGAAGCGGATACCGAGTCATTCCACTCCCTGAGTACCCCTTATCCAGGTGATCCTCCCACACTCGTCCGCCCCCAAGAACTGTATCCAAAAGCGATGGCCGTGTCCTGACCACCTGGATGACAGATCCCCAGGGATTGGCGGGTGAGACACCTTCAGGTTTCTCACAGGGGGAGGGAGGCATACCCCGGCTGTTGTGAATTGTAATAAGAAGCCTGAGAAAGGCTAGGAGAAGGGAGGCATTCCCCCATGTGTTGTGAAAGTAAAAGCCAAGAGTTTGAGAAAAAGATCCCAGGGAGTGAAGTGAGTCAAGGAGATGGGAATTATCACAGTATCAGACACCTGGAGAAGGGAAGCATTCTCCAGCAACCCAATAGTGAAGAAGCAACAATGGGCAATGAGGAATGTTTGTGTTTGAGCTTGAACTTTAACCTTTTAAGTTGAACTGAGAACTTTACTGCTTGTTTGATATTTCAACCTGGGACTTTGTTTTGTACCTTGGAAATTGATTGAGACCTTAGAAAAGAAGCCATTCCCTGAGGTAAAGGTCCCACCTACAACTGTGATCCATTGTCCAGAAGAAGTGAGTCATGCTTCTGGACGAAGAAGATCCACATCTCTTTAGTTTAGTTACAAGTATAAGGGACAGAAGTAGGGTTTTGACTCAGTACGGTGGACTCTTGATATAGACATCCTTACTGAATACTTAAGTATTTTAGTTGAGGTAAGTAAACCCCTCTTGAGAGTTAGGGAGAGGTAGGTTTTCTCTTTATTTTCTAATATAAAGGTTTATGCCAGCGACCTGTTGATCAGTCGCCACCTTCTGCACCCTTACAGGTTTTAGATCCTCCTGTTGAAGTAGCTGAGCTTCTACAATTCTCCCTGTTCATAGCTTGGCTCCCAAGAATTCAGCATTCTACCCCAAAGTAACGTTGCAGGAGTTCTGCAGCAGGAGCCATGCAAAGAAAAATGCTCAAATGTCTAAATAGTTTACGTCAACCAACATTACATCACTTTTCAAATAAGCAGGCCTGGGCAACTAGATTGCATCTGTGTCTGGCTGGGGCTGCAATATTACCAAATGTATTGTAAAATGCCCTGCTGCCTTATTTTATTATCAACATTGCTTACTGTGTTTTTACTAAAAAATGTCTCATGAAAAGAAGTACTTTCTTAATTTTTCTAAACATTACATTTTTTGGGGATGAATTGATGACCTTCCTCTCCTTCTTACCCCCCTGTGCTTACATTTGACCAATGGCTTACTTAATTCATTTTTGTTTCCAGATGATGATGGGTCGGACGAAGAGGCTGCAAAGAAAACCAACAAATGTACACTGGTGTGGGAGGTAGGTGGTTAATTGTTCTCCGTATTTCTCTCAAAGGATGGCTGTTGAGAAAGATTTTCTTTTTGCTGCTTTACTCCCTTAGACTTCTATCAGTCACCCTTCTTTTTGCTTTCTTTTGAACCCTGTCCTTGCTTTTGGATGCAAGTAAAGCTGCCTTCTTTACTTCCTTTGCCTGTTTGCTCATTGTAATGGATTCCTTCCTCCCACAGATTCCTCATTGCTGACAACCCTGTCCAAAGCGCAGCAGCTCTTTGGAAACTTTGCTGCCGCCATGGTACGCAGAGTGGCTCTGCGTCGGCTCCATCCAACGCCTGTACACGCTCCGCGCAGGACATGACATCAGGGCAATTCTATATTGAGGCACTGTGATCTTGATTCCTTATTCCGCCCTGTTCTTTGTTTGCTTCTGGAACACGCTCTTCAAGTTTTTCTAATTAGTCATTGCCATGCCCAACCCTGCGAAGGCCTCAGGGTTCAAACTGTGAGCGGACTGTGCCTGGCAGATGTCTGTTTAAGATCTGCCCCAGATTTGTTTGTACTGCTTGGGTGAGGAACGCGACACCTAGGATTGCGAGTTGTTTCAATCCATGCACCATAAGACCCTCCGGGAACGGGCAGCAACACTTTTTACCTTCTCCCACAAGGTGAAGGGTAATCACGCACAGTCTCGTTTGAGTGTTGGTCCAAGGAGAGGTCCCCTCCACATAAGGAAAAGGAATAAGTGAAGAAAAAGCACAGTAAGAGATCCCACTCTGAGTGGATCCTCGTACCAGCATTCTTACTCCTCTTCCAAGAAGTAAGTGTCACCGTTCCAGAGGTTCTCCGGAGAAAGGTCGCTTTTCCCACCCAATCCTCCACCCCAGAAGAATGAGAACAATTTCACCAAAAGATGCTTGACATCTTCGCCAAGACGCCGGCAGCTTTGGCGTCTGCGCCTTCTGCGCCAGTGCCTACGGGGTCCCAGCAAGTCTTGCACGACGCGCTGAGTATCCGCTGTGGCTTGTTCCTGCACCCTCTCAGGATCGGGTCTGGCCATAAATAGGGAAGCGCTTCCCCTCTGCCCGACTACGCCTTCATGCAAAGGGATCTCTGCGCCAGCCCTTACTTCATCCTCGATGCCAGTTGGCTGCATGGGCGCAGTATAACCTCTGCAGTATGCTCGCTCCTCTTCCGATTAAGCCCTATATGGCGAAGATGTGGTATAAATATGCCGCAGAGACAGATCACGTTCCCTTTTGTTTTGAACCCCTTGTCTCCAGGGAGCAGAGAGACTTTCTCAATTCTATGAAGAGGGGGACGTTGTCCAGGTGCTGGACTCAGACCTTCAATAACCCAGTGTCCTAGACACATCTATTGAGCTGAATGTTCTCCCAGCCTTTAACCCTGGTAAACATTGGGCCTCCTTTCAGAGGTTGATGGCGAATGTGGCCGATAACCTAGGGGCTCTCAGCGGCATCCAGACCAAAAATGAAATTCAAATTGACGGACATTCTGGACAAGGGTCCCAGGAATGAAACACTACTGCCCTTCAATGTGGCTATAGAAGCCCTCCGTAATGGAGATATAGGGAAAGCTGTCTTGGACTTCGGCAGTTGGCAGGGAGGAGGCCATGGAACATCGGTTTTTCTCTCCACTCGTGCCTCCCCATGTGGTACAGACCTGACAAGGAAAGAAAGAGACTGGACACTTGGGGGAAGTGGAAGTAGGTTTTTACGGTGGGGAGCCAGGCCCTTCATGCCATGAACGCTTGGGGTTGAGGAACAGGGTCTTGTCTATGATGACAGGCTGCAGTAAAGCTTCTTGACAGAGTTTGCAGTCTGGGATGGACACGGCTGAATGCGTGGGGTGGTCTATGTCCACGAGTGCAGTGCAGAGGCGCCACTCATGAATGAGGATGTCTGGATTTGTGCATGCTGTCCAGGCCAAGCTCCAGGACATCCCCTTTGATGACCAAAATCATTTGGGTGCAAAAGCGGAAAACGTCCTACAGAACTTTCAGGCAAGAGGCCGTGTGTTTCTTCGCCCAGGCTCCTATGCCCCAAGGGGTCGTGCCCAGGCTAACCCAGGAAGACTCTGATGAGGAGCGGCGGCATCCACCATCCCTTCCGCGCCTCAAGGGGGTCAAACCTCTGAGGTTTTATGTCATAGTTTCCTGGTTTGGGAGAAGGGTACAGGTGATGGCTTACCTTCAGTGCGGAACGGGTCAAGATTACATCCGATACTTGGGCCTTGCAGGTCACACAACAGGGTTACTGTCTCCCTTTCGTACAGCACTGGCCCCTTGCCTCAGAATCCCATCCTCTTGGAGGAGGTATGTCCAGTTCTATCGAAGAATGCAATACAATTGAAACGAGGGGTACTCCACCTATATTCTGGTGCAGAAGGATGGGCCTTGCGTCCCATTCTGGAATTGAGGATTTTGAATTTGTTCCTGCGAAAGGACAAGTTCACTGTGGTTACATTAGCTCAGATCCTGCAAGCCCTCGATCTACAGGGATAGACCTTCAGGATTCCTGCTACCACGTGCCGATTCGTTGGAAACACAGGAAGTAGCTAGAGTTTGTGGTGGTCAGTTCAAAGTCCTGCTTGTTAAGACAGTTTTTCTAAAGTCCAACTAAGGGTTTCATAAAACTATATCTGAGGCAGTACGAAACACCACTCTTGGTATAAGGCTGTACCACCCGTGAACATTGGGTAGCGTAGACTGAGCAGCCAGGCTTATCTTGGGAGGGAGAGAGGGCTATACCGTTATACTACTTCTATTATAGGAATAGACTGGTTAACCAATAATACTTAAGTATAGAATACAGTTCTAAGGCAAGAATTATTTGCTAGGTAGAATTTTCACTTCTTGTACCAATTCCCCTCAACCTGAGAGCCCCAGCACTTTTGCTGGACTTCTGGGATTTTTTGCTTTATTCTCCTGAGTGAGTGGAACTACCACTCTTTTCTTCTAAGATGGGAACCCTATTTTCTGCTACTGTATTCTGTTTTTACTTTTAATGGAGTCATGCTTTCTCCCATGTTCATGTATTTCACTAAAGGCATCTGTAATACATTGTTGCAGCACACAGCACCCTTTGTGCAGTGTTGATGGGGAGCCCTTTGGGCGTCCCTTTCTGTCTTTATTACGTTTCCATTAGAGCTACTATTATTAAGGATAGTCCGGTACCTCTATCTTACCTTTCTTTTTGTGGGATCAGCATACACCACCTTATGTGGAGTGCTGAGGGGGCTACATTGTAACTCTTTTCCCACTGCTCCTGTAACCTATGTAGTTATACCTTAGAGACCCCAACCTCTTTTTCTGGACTCAAGTGTTTTTCTCACTCACGTGTTTTCCTGGCTGATTTTCTATGTTCCTTAATGTTTTATGGAGTCTGGTAAACTCCATAGGCATCTGCTTTTGTATTGTTACACATGGCACCTTTGTGCAGTGCCACTGAGAAGTCCCTTGGAGTTCTCTCAATGTTTAACTACATTTTCTTGGATGAACTACTGTTCCCAAGAATGGTAAGAAGACCCCCGTTTTACCTTTACTTTATAATTCCTTTAACTCATTCCTCATGTAACATTTTGTTACACTAACTCACTTAAATGGCTGGTGGCAGTGGTTTCTTTTTTACTACCTAGTGACATGTATCTGGAGGCTGATACCTCCGCTGCAATGCTGCACACAAGGGTGACCATTTGCCCAAAATGGACCCTATCTTCTTTTTTGCCATTTCTTGTTAGTTTGTTTCTTCTAGGTTTTTACTCTGTTGTTGCATCAGGTTTGAGCCCTTTGTGAAGCCTGACAAGGCTCCAGTGTGTCTTGCCGGCTGGCTGTCCTGAAATGACAGCCACTCTGCTGTGTGATTGACAGCCTAGGGCTGTGAATTAATAGGAACTGGCATAAAAAGTGAGGTTTTTGGGACTAAGGGCAAAGTCGACCACTGGAGGATAGAATCCGAAGCAGAGGATGAACGAAGACACCAGCAGCACCCTCATGGAGCGCAAAGTGCCTGGTGAAACCCTGCAGCTGTGCTGACCCTGTTTTCTAATCTACAGGGAATATCCGCAAAGGACGGCTTCCTCTCTTAGGCTGGTGGGACCAACTAGCTTCGAGACGAGCTCTATTTTGGTGCAACCTCTGCCTTGCTGCGACTTTCCAAGGCTGCAGAAGCCCAGTACCCGGCGTACCTCAACCACTTTTTAGTGCATTGTCGTCCGAATCCGTCCGGATCTTCGTAGGCATCCATACGACCCTACAGAAGCAAGAAATCTGCATCCAGAGTCCCTTCACCAGAGTCCAGGAACAAGGAAATCCTAACCATAGCTTTTCGTTCTTCATTGGCGCTGAGGAAAAAGGTGCCAAAACCACAAAGAGCCGCTGAATCGACAGAAATCCATTGCTGCCGAGTCCCACTCTCGAGTGCTACCGCAGGAGCCCGCCAGACGCCCTCCCTTTCGTCACCATGACCATGGACCTGTAGCAAGGGTCTACTGCATTGCATTGTGAAGGCAACCAACTGGAACAACTTCTTCCTTTCACAGGTACTGTTGGGCTTGGGGTTTATCATTTTGCCATTTGGGGTGCCATTTGACCTTCACTTACCTGCATTGGCCTTATAGCTTGTGCTTTCTAAAGGTGACTCCTCTTGCGTTTCTGTGATTTCTCTTTTGAACACTGACTATTTAAGAACGTTTTCCTAAGAGCATCATAACTTTGACTTTATCCATTAACTTTGCCTGTCCTGGCTCCCCAAAGACCTCGTTGTGAACCTGTTGGCTATGGCAGTGCTTGTTCCCTTACATGTCTTAAATGTTGGACACTTTAATGCTGGGATAGATGACGGCCTGCATCCCTTTGGGAGAATCTAACTGTTCTTATAATGTATGGGACTCTTATGATCTAACGCTAACCTTTCTCAGGAAGGAAACTCAATATTGCAAAGGTGATACTATATAAATGTTATACTGACCTCAAATGATGTCACCTCTGGGTGCTGGAACCATATGTAACATATGAATGAATTACTCGCCCGCTTTATTGTTCAGTTTTTGAATTGAATTCAAACTTGGAATTAATGTTACAGCTAAGTACTGCTTTTTAAAGAATGCTTTAACCCTTTAAGTGTCATGGGTATTTCTCCCCAGTACCAAGGCCTTTTTTGGTGGTTTCGGTATGTGGCCATTCAATGGCTTGTAACTTTTTTATTACATGATATATCTCGGCCTAATTTGGCTCCTTTTTTTCCCCACGTGTAGGCGGTCGTAACGCCACCCAGGAATCCTAGGTTGCTGTAAGGGGGGGTGAGAGAAAATAAGCAAAAAGGATGAAAATGTTGTTTTTTTTTAAAAAATGCCAATAAAATGATGTACAAAGAAGCCTGTGGTTTTTTTCCTTGTAAGAGCTAGGAACAAATGGTCTGCTGTGCTGAATTCCTCAATTATCTGGCTTTCAAGAACAGGTTGAGTGGAAACGAAAAAAAATTATTTTGATGTGGTTATCAACTGTTTTGTGAGAGGTGGCGATTTTTGCCAATTGGACATGCATGGACGGAATGGAGGAAAAAGGTAGGAAAGCCGAATTGGAGGACAGAGGCATATATTTCTGAAAAGTAGACAAAATTCCAAGTTTAGGAAGGGGTGATTTGCGTAGGTCAGGCAACAACTAGATTGGGGGAAAAGCAGGAAAATTACCGAAAAAAAAGGTATGTGTGGACATGGTTGGCTTGGTACGGCAATGGGTTCTATTAATTATGAGAAAAGCAATGCTCCGCTACCGTTTTCATCGGGACACGTGTGAGGATGCAGGAAGGTAGGACATGTGTTGGCGGTGTGTTTCGGTGGGTGGCCAGAGCGAAATGTCTGAGAATTGTCTTTATTTCCAGCCAATTTCAGAGACCTTTCTCTTTGTCCACTCACCAAAACATGTCACCAACAGATGTCATACCTTCTCGCGTTCCCCCAGGTGTCCCGACGAAAACGGTACCTCACGTGTGGGTGCACCTACCGGAGGTGCAAAAGGAAAAGGGTAACCCGCTGGTAACCCCAAGCCTTTCGGCATAGCCCATTTTGTTCATGTGGGCAACCTACAGATTTGGGCCTAGGGTGTCGAAGCCAGCAAGGAAAACAGGGCACCCATGCATTTCCCAAAAGAGGACACCCGTGGGAATCCACAGAGGTCTGCCTTGCGCAAATTGCCCCAGTTTTTATTAGCCACGATCCCCGACAAAGTGTGATAATTGGTGGGGAAAAAACACAATGTTCACTTTGTCTGGGGTTCTGGGTAATAAATTCTAGGCCGCTTTATGCAAGTCAGACCTCTGCATTCCCACGGGTGTCCTCTTTTGGGAAATGAATGGGGTTCCCTGTTTTCCTTGCTGGATTCGACACCCTAGGCCCAAATCTGTAGGTTGCCCACACATGTGAGGTACCGTTTTCGTCGGGACACCTGTGGGAACACAAGAAGGTATGACATCTGTTGTTGGCGACGCATTTCGGTGAGTGGACACAGGGAAATGTCTCTGAAATTGGCTGGAAATGAAGACAATTCTCGAGACATTTCTCTCTGGCCACCCACCGAAACACACCGCCAACACATGGCCTTCCTTCCTGCGTCCCACACATGTCCCAATGAGAGGCAGACCTCTTGTGTGCAGGAGTCGTACCTGAGTGAGAATGGGTACATCATTTGTATAGTAACTTCTCTGTAGTGCGCTCAGGAAACAGTAAAGTACTGGTAGTAAGCCATTTCACATGCACCTTTCCTCACACTTCCCATACATACCACTGACACTGCAGCCACAGTTTCTCCCACCACAATAGCCCTCCACCCCCACATTACCAAGAAATATATGTAGTACTCGCATACGTCAGCAAAAGCTTTTCAGTAGCCGCAACTGCAAAGGAAACATAAAAGAATTACATTCAGTGCTTTGCCTAACAATAACACATCCAAACTGTCTGGCAGATATCTGTACATTTTTTCAGCTCCTTCCACCACATACATGACACTTCTCAGTCATCTACCACCACGGAGGCTGGACTGCACAATGATAGGAAATTGGAATAAGACCCATGAGCGTATGGCAAACCGCAGCACAAAAAAAAACATTGCATAGATGGCTAAGTGGCAAACTTCCCTCCCAGGGAAACAGCACTGTTCAGCTGCACTGGGGGGCTTTTTGTGCGCTACCACGGCAAGTGTGTTCCTGGCCACCCCAATACCTCCCCAGAGCACCCACTTCCCTTCACAACACCAACACTACAGGCCCAGTTCCTACCCATCCCAATAACAATGTGCCCTCCACCCACTATACAATGTTGAAATAACCAAAATTTCATACGTACATAACAAGGGAGAAGCTTGAACTGCTCAAGACCTGTAAAGGGAAAAACAAAACATAAATTATGTGTAAGCCCACCCAAATACCAAACCACCCATACTGGCCTCCCGCCTCCCCCTATTGCATTGGCCAGTACGTTTTGGGCAACCCGGCGCCAGATTGGCACACCAATGTGCGCCTCTGTGCCAAGGAAGGTATAGTTAAAAAAAGAAAATAATTCAAAACGGCAGGCTGCCCTTTAGCGGGGGCGGAGGGGCCCCCTACACCGCTTTGGAATTTTCTAATGTGAAGGGGGTGCACCTCTGAAGGGGGTGCACCTCTCCACCCCCACCCCAATTGGAGGGCCGGCTCATCTCATGTAGCCCTCCCCATGGGCAGATAAGGGGGGGGGGGGGCTGTCCTACACTCCCCTGGGCTCAGGCGTCCATTCCTAGGAACAGATGTCTCAAGGAGGGCTGCATGACATGGCACCCACTCCATTGTGGGTGGCGGGGTAGAGGGGTCAACGCCCCATCCCATTAGAAAATTCCCCGACCCTTTGGGGTGCCCCACAGCCCCCCCTAAAAAGCGTTCCACCATTTACACTTTTTTCCTTTGGTAACCCAAACCTTACTGCCCCACCCACTGCGGGCCTCCCACCATTTTTGGGGCCCTCTCCTCCCTCACCCCAAATGGGTGGCAGGGGCACCTCATGCAGGCCTCCCTGGGCCTCCTACAAACGGCTACGTGAGGTACACCCCCCTCCATTTGGGGTGGGTGGAGAGGGCCCCCGAAAATGGTGGTACAGGCCCCCCAGTGGGTGGGGCAGAAAGGTTTGGGCCCCCCGGCGCCAGATTGGCACACCAATGTGACCCACTGCGCCAAGGCAAGTTTCGTAAAGAAAGACTAAAAATGGAATAGATACACTACACTTTAGGGTGGGCTAAGGGGGCACCCTAAACCGCCAGGTAATTTTCTAATGTAATGGGGGGTGACCCTCTACCCCCCACATCAAATGCAGGGAGGGGACATCTCATTCAGCCCTCCCTGGGGGCAGCTAAGCGGGGGGTATCTAATGCAGCCCTCCTTGGGGTCAGATGCCCCTTCCTAGGAGCAGATATCTGCCCCCAGGGAAGGCTACAAGGGGTGCCCCCATTTCCCCTTGGGGTGAGTGAGAGAGGGCTACCCCCATCTGTAAAATAAATCCCTGGTGGCTAGTGCCCCCCCACTCCCACCCAAAACTCCCTTTTTGTTTTTTTTGTTTTTGTTTTTTTCTTTTTTGCCCCCTTCCCTGGAGGCATATGATCAGCCATCTGCCCCCAGTGGGGCCTAACTTGCAAGTCCCATCCTTTGGGGGGGCCTGCACCCTTATTCCTAGTGGCCCTCCTCACCCCTCCAATTGGATGGGGGGGCCACCTCATGTACACCTAAATCTGCCCCCAGGGAGGGCTACAAGGGGTGCCCCCCCTTGCCACTTGGTGTGGGAGGGGGGGGGGGGCAAAAGAATCCCTGGAGTCTAGGGCCCCCACCCCCCATCCCAGTTGATTTAGTATTTCTTTATTTTTTTTTTTATTGTACCTCCTTCCCTGGGTGCAGATGATCAGCCATCTGCCCCCAGGGTTCAGCACATATGTGCCCCCATGCTTTGGATGCCGGGGGGAAGAGGGCTGCTTACTGTAAGCAGCCCACCTTCCCCCATGTCACAAACGTTTCCGTGTTGGTCCAGTGGGCATTGTTGCCCGCACATCCTGCGCCCAGGCAGCAATGGTGTCACACAGGGTGTCGTTGGACAGGGGAGAATCTCCCCTTTCCAACGACGCCTCCCTCGATCTCTGGCTTGAAATACAGCCGAAGATGGAGGGGGAGAAAGGTAGAGACTCGCCTTCTGTTTTCACTGCAGCAGCACGAAATGGCTGCTGCAGTGAAAATTACTTTGCAGGGATCACACAAAACAAGGTACCAAAAAGGACGAGCTATCTCGTCCTTGACACTGCGTATGCAATTCCAAGGACGAGATACCTCGCCCTTGGCACTTAAGGGGTTAAATATCTTTGTATAAATAAATAATGTATATCTTTAGGTGTTTACTTGTATACCTGTATTTACTGGTTTCATTGCATGACTCTACAGCTCACATTACCCCTCTTAAGATAAGGCTAGCTGCTCAGTCACACTACCAACTTGTTTAGTACAGGCCTATATTAAAGGGTGGGTCTAATACCAATGAGAAGTCTTGTGTAGTCCCACACCAGTTGGACTGCACTAATTCTTAACTAACTGACAGACAAACCTAAATGGCTGGTGGCAGTGGATATCTTTTTACCATTTTTGTTTTAGTTACTTGCAGGCTGTTTACACAGCTGCAGTACAGCACGCATGGGTGACAATTTTCCCAAAATGTCCTAGTCTTCTTTTATCGCCATTTTTAGTGTGGATCTCCTTTGTTGGCCCCTCTTCTACCGTTGTGGGTGGGGTTGGGTCCTCTTTGAGTTTTGCCTTTGCAAGATCCCTTTGTGAAGCCGACCTAGGCGCCAGTTTGTCTGCTGAGTCAGGAAGTGAGGAAGGAGCCTGAAACTTCCACAGCCTTTGTCTTCGGGTATTCCCTTTAACCATAGAGACTCCCAGCTCTTTTGCTGGACTCGGGGCTTTTTTATTGTAAATGCTGAGGGACTGGGACTTTTTTCCCACTCTGTGTTCTGACTAGGATTTTTGTGTTTCTTACTGTTTAATGGAATCTGGCAAACTCCAGAGGCATCTGTTTTTTGCATTGTGACAATGAACACCTTTTGTGCAGTGCCACTGGGAAGTCCCTTGGACTTCTCTTAATGTTTAACTACTTTTTCTTGGATGAAATACAGTTCCCAAGAATAGTAAGATGACCCCTGTCTTACTTACCTTGACCTTTGTGGGTCCAGCACACACCACCCTATGTGGAGTGCTGGGGTGTTGCATAGTAACTCGTTATCCCACTCCTCATGTAACATTCTGTTACTCTAACTCACTTGAATGGCTGGTGGCAGTGTTTTCTTTTTTACTCCCTTGTGCCGTGTATCGGCTGTCCGAATTCTCATCTGCAGTACAGGACCCAAGGGTGACCATTTTCCCCAAATGCGCATCCTTTTATTCTTTTTTTTTTTTTTTATTTTATTTATTTATTTGCCTTTTCTTTTCAGTTCGTTTTTTCTGGGCTTTTACTCAGTTTGAATCGGGTTTGAGTCCTTTGTGTATTTTGCCTTTGGCCCGCAAGGCTCCAGTGTGTCTGGAAAGTGAGGGAGGATCCCAAAATGTTCCTGTCCTTAGTCTCTAGGTGTGCCTGGAGGGCAGCTATCCTGCTTGGGTGATTCACAGCCTAGGGCTGTAAATGAATGGGAACTTGCTTAAAAAGCAAGTTTTTTGGGAAGTCGACCA
Source organism: Ambystoma mexicanum (assembly GCF_040938575.1). Classification (NCBI taxonomy): domain Eukaryota; kingdom Metazoa; phylum Chordata; class Amphibia; order Caudata; family Ambystomatidae; genus Ambystoma; species Ambystoma mexicanum. The sequence continues at coordinate 659,707,250 of NC_090921.1, forward strand.
CTGGAGGACAACATCTGACGAAGACGTGAAGGGACGTCGGCAGCGCACTGCAGGAGTGCAAAGTGCCCAGTGAAGCCCTGCAGCTGTGCTTATCCTGTTTTTGTTTCGACTGGGAAGACCTGCACAGGACGACATCCTCCCTTGGGCTTGTTGGACCAACTAGCCTAAAGACGAGCTTCATTTTGCTGCAACCCCCGACTTGCTGTGACTTACAAATGCTGCAGAATCCCAATACCTTGGGACCCCTGACAATCATAGAGTGCAGTATCTTCCGAAGTACGAATCCGGCCAAAACTTTGTGGGCATCCAGGGGACGCTAAAGAAGCAGGAAATCTACATCCATAGTCCCCTCACCAGAGTCCAGGACGAAGGGATCAAGTATCTTCTAACCAGAGTTTTGTTCTTCTTTGGCTCTGAGAAAAAGGCACCAACACCACAAAGAGCTGCTGAATCCAAGAGAATCCATTTCTGCTGAGTCCCTGTGTCAAGTGCTGCCGCAGGAACTGCCAGACGTCCTCCCTTTCCTCACCATGACCAATAACCAGGAACAAGTGTCTGCTGCACTGCAACCAGAAGGCATCCAGCTGGAACAGATTCTTCAGTTCACAGGAACTGTAGGGCTTGGGGTACATCAACCTTATGCCATTTGTCGTGCTTCCTACCTTAGGGAGTGCTATTTTACCCTCCTTTAGAGTTTACCTCCACTCTCTTGCACTGGCCTTTCAGCTTGTGCTTCTTCAAGGTGGACTCCCCTTGAGTTGCTGTGATTTTTTTTTTATTTGAACTACTGACAAAATACATGTTCTAAGAAGAGAGCATCAGAACTTTGAACTGCCCAATTGACTTTGGCAGTGCTTGTTCCCTTACAGGTTTTACTTGTTCAACACTATTATTGCTGGGATAAAAGACTGCCTGTATCCCTCTCGGAGAATCTAACTGTTTTTGTAGAATACCAGTATGCGCTAATCTTACTATAACCTTTCCCTCCTTTTTATAACTCAATACTGCAAAGGTGATACAAAAAAGTGTTATTACTGACCTCAATTGACATCACTCAATGTGCTGGAAATGTAGAACATATGAAAAATGACTCGCCTGCTTTATTCTCTTTTTTTAATTGAATCCTAACTTGGTATTAATGTTACTATTAGTTGCTGCTTTGTAAAGAATGCTTTAAATATATTTGTGTATATATAAATACATTTCTCTTAAGTCTTGGCTCACTCCTTCCCAACTGTTTGGGAACGCCTGCATTCGCAGGTGGGCCAGAAAAGCTGGCTGTAAAAGATAGCTGTCACTTTAAGAACTTTTGAAGGGGTAGAGCCTACATCACGCGTACGTCCCTCCGCACGCCGGGCCCACACCTTAACCCTATGCCACCAAGGTTCCACGCCCAGTTCCTGTTTTTCTGCCTACTGGATGGGTTTGAAATATGCTGCACTGCCACTACCTCCTTTTCGGGGCATTACTTTTGCTGTCGTCCCTCTTTTTCTAGCGATTGGTTCTTCACTTTTATTTTTTCAATTTGTGTGCCCTCTAAGCATTCTGTATGTGACAGGATTCAAGCAGTGCATCAGTTGCCAGAAGTATTTGTCTGTGGCCGACCCCATCATACCTGCGTCCGCCGATTGGGTATACATCACCCAGTGAGTACCTGTGTATTTTGCTGTGGGATTCACCCAAGGTCTCTGCTGACTCGTCTTCTCTCCATGTCCCAGTTGGGACCTGTACCAAAGACGACCGAAGACTTTGTTCGGAACAGGAGGGATGCTGTACCTTCAGGTGAGGTATGGGTTTCGGTACCGGCCTTCGGTACCCAAGGTAAAATGACCTCCTCAGTTCCAGGGTCTTCACAGGACTGTTCAGGGGGAAACCCCCAGGCGTGTTCACCTGAGAGTACCTCTGGGCGGGAAAGCACTAGTACCGCCTGTTGGGAAAGCACTTGTACCGCCTGTTGGGAAAGCACTTGTACCTCCTGTTGGGAAAGCACTAGTACCTCCTGTTGGGAAAGCACTAGTACCTCCTGTTGGGAAAGCACTAGTACCTTCTGTTGGGAAAGGGTCTGAGAAGATCCACTCGGTACCGGAAGAGTTATTTACACCAGACAAAATAACGACCGTACCGGGGAAACCCTCTATAATGCCTCAGTAAACCGAACAGGCAAGGGTTCATGCGAAGAGTTGTTTGACCATTCCCTTGTACCAGATAAGCCAAGTCAGCTACTGCATGTGAAACGTCTGGTAGTTCGGTACCGAAAGACAAAATTCTTTCCTCTACAGCTGCAGTTGAGCCCTTAAGCTCCTCAATACCGAGAAAATAACGCAAGTCCTCTCAAGAGGCATAAACACTCTCACTTGAGATCCAGTCCGGTACCGACTTCTCCCAAAAAGCACAAGCGGAAGAAATTCCTGTGGCATCTGTCTCTGACTCAGTACCAGAGAGTCAGAAAGATAATTCTACCTTAATTCCTGACTCTGAAGACTTTGCTTCCAAATCTTTTACAGTTCCACCGGAAACATTATTCAGCACTCCTGTGAGTTCATTCACCTCACATTTTGCCACAATTTTCTCCTCCGTCTGAGGACAATTTGGATCAACCTACTCGGGTACCAGCACCATCTGGACCACAGCTGGGTTCTACCAATATCCAGGTGCTTAGGCCTGTGGTTTTCAACAACTACAATCCAAACCAGCCGCCTAACAGGGCTGACTCCCCTACTACTCCTTTCAGACTAGAAGAGCCTAAACCTAGCCCTTCTGAAATAGTGAACGGCATCACCAGTACAGTGCTGGAGCCCATGCTTTCTGAGCTCTTCCTAGAAGTTCTTGCTCAGCGCATTAAAGACAAAATGTCACCTACTTTACCTAAGGGATCAGTGCCTACCAATCCTGCTCCTGAGCCAATCACAGTACCAGTGGACAGCGAGGACTCTGCTACTCCGTCCAAGAAACATAGAATTGCCAAAGACTCTGACTCGGATTCGGATGATGACACCACTCAGTCACCATCTAAGGCATTTCGTGACATCTTGACAAAAGCCATGCAGGCACTAGAAATCCCCCATAAGGATAAGCCTGGAACGGCTGGTGTTTTGGGGAAGCTGCCATCTCAGCAGTCAAAAGTACCACTTCCCATGGCATTTTCTGTTCTAGAGCAAGCTCTAGCAAGTTGGGGTAAGCCTCATTCCAATCCACACATCTCCAAAGCTCTAGATAACAAATACAAGGTGCCTAAAGAGAAACTCTACATACTTATGGGCAATCTTCCTGCACAATCAGCAGTAGTTTCTGCTGCACTAGGCACAAAGGGTTAAGGCCCTTCTCCGTCTCCAGCTTCAGTTTTGGACAAAAATGCCAAAGCATGGGAAACTCAAGGTTAGACATCTTACACTAACTCTACCTTACAACTCGGGCAGGTAAACGCTGCTACGGTTTTGGTGGCATGGAATATCCTTAATTGGGAAAATAGAGCAATTTACCGACATGCTCCCTCAGGAGGCCCTAGACAAGTTTTCCTTCTGGATTTCAGAGGATAGAGAAGCGGCTATCCAGAGCATCAAGTTGTTAAAGACATCACTGACGCAATTGCAAGACCAGTCATCTGTGCAGTCTCTATGCGTAGACACGCATATTTGTCAGCCTCTTCCCTTCGCCAAGATATCCAGGAAAAGGTGCTCAACCCTCCATTTGATGGCAAGACAGTGTTCGATCGATCCATGGCTGAGGTCCTCCAAAAATGTAAGGCCAGTGTCACGGCCGCTAAAACACTTAGGGTTGTTTCACTGAAATTGAGCTATCCCCAAAACTTTAAATCATTCAAATCACTTCCTCAAGGAAAAAGTGGTTCAGCCACTCCCGCACAGTCTTATTACTTTTCTAAAAAGAGAAGATATAGACCCAAATCGAAGTCCGGACCTATACCTTCCTCAAATTCTGCACAAGAACAAAAGAACTCTATTTGACTTCCTTCTGGGCATGTACATACCTTCCACTCTTACTATCAAGGAGCGTACATCCCCGGTAGCAGGAAGGCTCTCCAACTTCCTTCCCCTTTGAAAAACCATTACTCAAGAGGAATGGGTCTTGAATATTATTCAGCATGGTTACCAGCTTGCATTTCTGGCCATTCCACCATCCTGTCCTCTGAGGCTCCATAAATCCTCCCTCGGAGCTCCTGGAAGAGATCCAAAAACTCCTTTCCTTGGGAGATATAGAGTTGGTTCCTCGAGAGGAATTGGGTCAGGGATTTTATTTCCGTTGCTTTCTGATCACAAAGAAATCGGGCGTGATCCGTCCAGTTCTGCTCCTTTCAGACCTCAACCAATTTCTGTCAATCAAAACCTTCCACATGGTGACCATTCCTCAGATTCTAGCATCTCTTCATCCAAACGATTGGATGGCATCTCTAGATCTGCAGGATGCTTATTTTCACATCCTCATCTACAAAGATCGGAGTCTGTTTGAGGTTCACCATAGGAAGGTCTCATTACCAGTTCACAGGTCTTCCCTTCAGGCTCCATTCTGCTTCCATGGTTTTCACGAAAGTTCTGGGGCCAGTGGCAGCCTACCCTCGGTCAAGGACAGTACATCTATATCCTTACCTAGACTGACTTCTCAAAGCCCTGTCTATGGAGGAATTGCTTCAAAACATGCTATTTACAAGCCACACTCTTTTCAACCTGGGGTTTTCCATAAATGTGGCAAAATCCAAACTCATTTCAACAAACCATTGTAAAGTTTAATACCCGCCAACATTTTTTTTGAGAAACAGGTTAGAGGTCAATTCTCGTGGTAACCGTCTCTGCTGGACTCCAAAGACAATTCTCAGATATAATGCTCTCTTGAGGACCCAATTGGCGGCTAGAGGAGGAGTTAGGGTACAAGATATTATAGCTGAAGTTTTCTGCCGAGTTGCATCTGAGGTAGTAACATGTAAGAAAGGGGTGTATAAGAAGGTACTGCGTTTGATACACCGGTTTGACCCCTTTATTGCTAGGAAGAAGAAAGAGAAGAAATCGGTTAATAGGAAATTAGGGAAAAACCTTAAAGGATTCCCGACAATTCTAAAAGAGCGTATAACTGCCGTAAGGAATAACTATAAATCTTGGCTCTGTAACCATAGAGAGCCCTTCGAAGATGAGGGGTGGAAACATCTGAACAGATTAATAAGAATAAATGATCCAAAAAAAAGTTCTGGCACTGGTTAGGGAAGGCTCAGGGACTGCCTGGTACGCAGAAGGAGATGGTCACGGCTACCGAGGACAATTGGACAGAGTTCATTAAAAAGTCCTTCCAGGGCCCTGAAAAGGTAGTTCAGGTTACCCACGACCTGCAAAATAGTAAAGTGGGGGATTTCCTGAAAACAATTGACCTAGTGGCGAGAATTAAGAAATTAAAATCTAGTGTCATGGGTCCAGATGGTCTAAATAATCTGACCTTGAAAAGTGACCCTGAGCTATGGGCCAGTATGTTAAGACAGATGTTCCTTCAGATATGCTGCACTAGGGAGATTCCGGAGACCTGGAAAGAGGCCATCTTGATCCCTGTGCTCAAAAAAGGTCTGAGAGACAGGCCGAAAAACTACTGACTCTTAGCAATGCTAGATTATAGCGGGAAGGTATTTGCTAATGTCCTGTTGGAACTACTAACGGATTGGGTAGCCCAAAGGGGGTATTCTCATTTGCCATCAAACAGGTTCAGAAAGGGGTGTTCTACAACTCACCCTATCTGGACCCTCTTAACACCGATATCTGACCTTGATGCCAAACCGGGGTAGGCTCTGTTTGCCTGTTTCGTGGACTACTCGTCCACGTTTGACAGTGTTGACAGAGAAAAATTGTAGTCCATACTAGAAGATTGGGAGATAGATCCTTCCCTCCTGTAGTTCATAACAGCTTTGTATGGTGATACGGCAGTAAGAATCGGGTTGTCTCCGGATGGGGCACTTTCAGACAGTATCCCTACACGGAGGGGCTTGAAACAAGGATGTGCTCTAGCCCCTTTGTTTTTTAACATTTATCTTTCCCTGTTGGCAAGAAGATTGGGGGAAGTGCACAATACCCCACCGCAATATGGCAGCAAGGGATTGACATGTATTTCATACGCAGATGATGTGGTGATTCTCGACAGGACAGTGTGTTTACAACACTAATTTACCGCACTATCTTCCTTCTCAGCAGAGTTGTCACTTAAGCCAAACATCAAAAAAACAAAGATTATGATATTCGGTGGTACAACAGCTGTACACAAACAGTGATTGGTGGTTGGGGGGGAAAAAAGAGTAGGAACCACCAATAGCTATTGCTATTTGGGAATTACCATAACGGCAGAGTTTACAGCGGCTTCTATCGTAGAGGAAGTGACCCAAAAAGCCTGGGAGAAATGGTTAGCTCTAAGGAAAACGATTGATATACAAGGGGAAGCAAAACTTTTAGCATATAAAATATCAATTGTCCCCACAATTATGTATGCCTTAGAGGTCTTCCCCTGGAAATGGGTAGAGGCAATCGATAAACTAGAAGGAAAGGTCTTGCGTTTGATGCGAAGTCTACCTCCTTGTACCCCAGTCCAGGCTATTAGACTAGAGCTGGGGCTTGCTTCTCTGAGCATGCAATGGTCAGTTGCCTCCTGTAATCTATGGGCAAAAATAAAGTTCGACCTAGCTGGTACAGACAGTCTACTTTTGCTTACCATACAACATGCGAGTAGGTCTGAGACTAGTAACTGGTTTTCTGAACTACAGTCCAGAGTAACAAATTAGATGTCTAAAATTGGAATCACACAAATGCCGAAGACATGGTTAGAATTCAATCGGGCCAGAATTCCAGCCAAAGCTGACAGATGACAAATTCTGCACTGACCTACCTTGGTGCACGAAAGAAATTAGTGAATATGTCAGACCATATTTTGATAGGAATAGTCCCAGGTTGTATCTGATAAGGAAGCGATACCCGATGATGACTAGGTTCATCCTGTCAGTTAGGCTTCAAACAATCTGTGTGTTGGAAAATACGGGTGCATGGAGAGGTATTCCTCCACCACAAAGGTTATGCAGTCTCTGTGGGAGAACCATCGAGTCTGCATGACATCTGTTAACACAATGTGAAGAACTAGGAGCAGTTTATAAGCGGGCTTATGAAAAATATAGCAATCCGAATTCTGACACATTTTGGAGTGATCTGTTTGGAGCAAAGTCATCAGTGCGAAGTACTGCGGCATTGCATGTGTGGGAGGTTGCAAGCAAAATGATAACAAATGTTGATGGGGATAGTTTTTAAGTTGTTCCAAGGTAACCCCTTATGGAGGGCACCGGTATGAATTGTGTTTTTTATTTTTTTTATTTTTAATATGAATGTATTTTAAATTTGTATGTTTTTATGTTATGTATATGTTAGTGTGAAAAGGATGCAAGACATCTAATAACGCACTTTAGTAAAAAAATATAAACACCAGATTCTGACAGCTTGGTGGTTTCAAAGGCTCTAGGGGCTAATGGCTTCTTGTATAAACCTAGTTCCCTTTGCAAGTCTTCATATGAGAACGGTCCAGTGGCATCTTGCTTTCAACTGGAACAAGCTGTTGCATTCACAGGAAATGAAAATTCAAATTCCAAAACAAGTTCAGGGTTCACTTCTCTGGTGGAACTCCCCAGAGAACCTGTTAAATGGTCTCCCTTTCAGCCTCTTCTGCACCAAATAGTTATACCAACGGACTTGTCAGAGTACGACTGGGGAGCCCATTGTCTAAGCCTAACAGCTCGCGGTCTTTGGTCCTTTCAGGAAAAGGAGGACCACATAATGTCCTGGAACTAAGCCATATTTCTCGCTCTAAAATCATTTCTTCCTTCAATTCAAGGAAAGGTGGGGAAGATTCTAATGGACAATAACACTGCAATGTTTCCTAGCAGAGAAGATTTGATATTTCAGAATCCCATTTTCTTGTTGGTGTCCCAACTGGAGGAAAAGAAGAACATCCTAGCAGACAAATTAAGCAAGTTAGTCTGTTCCGCACGAGTGGGAGCTGAAACAGTTGGTAGCAAAGATATTTCAGAAAGTGGGGCCATCCATCAGTAGACCTCTTTGCCAACCAGCACAACCCTCCATGTCCTCAGTTTGCATCAAGGCAAGGTCAGGATCTTCACTCCATGGGAAGTGCTCTACATCTGGATTGGTCAAACCTAACACTATGCATTGCCACCACTGCCATTAATACACAACATATTGCTCAAATTCAGAATGACACAGAATATGACAATGATTCTAATAGTCCCATTCTGGCCTATCCAGATTTGGTTTCCAGACCTGCAATTAGCAGGGACTTGATCTCCCATCAAGAGATATTTTGACTCAACAGAAGGGGCAGGTCCTTCATCCCTCCCCTCACTTGCTGAACTTGAAGGCCTGGTTCATGAAAAACTAGCCTTTACCCACTTACATTTGTCGGAGCAAAATATACCTATCATGTCAACTTCTAGAAAAGCTTCTACTTATCAATATTGTAGCAAATGGTTACGGTTCTGTCACTGGGCCTTGGACCAAGATCGTAACCCTCTAGAGGCTTCTATTGATGTCATGTCCTTCATTTCTTATCTAGTTTCCACTGGTCTCAAAGTAGACACATGCAAACATTACTTTTCAGCTATTGGTGCATACCTCAATAGAGAACATAAGTATTTCTCTCTTTCCAACAAACCCATTAAAAGGCACTTCAAGTGTCTTCTACGCTTACATCCCCCTATTCGTGAGCCTCCACTTAAGTGGGATCTCAACGTGGTCTTGTCAGTCCTAATGCGAAAACCATTTGAGTCTATGGCCTCATGTGAATTAGAATTTCTAACTTGGAAAACAGCATTCTTAGTAGCCATTACTTCGGCTAGAAGTATTGGAGACCTCCAAGCTCTCTCCTCAAAGGAACCTTGTTTAGTGTTCCGTAAGGATAAAGAAGTCCTCCTTACGGTCCCCTCCTTTCTACCTAAGGTGGTTTCAGATTTTCATTTAAATCAGGAAATATGTCTTCACGTCTTTCTTCCTAGACCAGATGCTTCTGCGGCCGAAGAGACATTACATAACTTAGATGTTGTAAGAACTTTAAAATGTTATCTAGAAAGGACCAAACAATTTAGAAAAGCAGACCAGCTCTTCATTACTTACGGCGGTCCTTCTGCTGGCAATAAGGCAGCAAAGTGTTCCATCGCCAGATGGGTTGTCTCCTGTATCACCAAGGCTTATGATATGAAAGGGCTCGAGACTCCACAGAGACTTCAGGCTCATTCCACTAGAATGTCTAGAATAATACAAGTCTGATCTAGGAAGCTGAAGTGGTAGTCAACCAATGCAACCAAAACTGAAGAGGAAGATTAAGAAACCGTGGCTGAGGCGTTTTCCAGCAACCGGAGAGCCTGCTGTGTAACTTGATCCTGCTGTGGCCCTTCCTTCCAATCGACCTGGGGACTCATAAAACAAACCCGACCCACTAGACTCAAGAAGACCTGCATTTTGAGCCACCCCACGTTGTGCTGCGACTTTGCAGGTCTGCAGTACCCCAATATCTTGAGCCCATCTGGCAGTAAACAGTCTTCTGAATCTCGCTGAAACTTCGTGGGCATCCAGCTGGATCTCCAGATGCACGACTCGGGTCCGAAAAATCCCCTCATTAGAGTGCTAGACCTTGAAAATGACTAGAATCCAACCGGCTATATTCTGTCTTCTGTGCTCCTGAAAAGGCTCCATATCCACAGAGCCGCATCCAGCCGCGAGGAACCTCTTGCCTGGAGCCTTCTCCTGTGAACCCTGCTGCAAATGTCCTTCCAAATTCCTGTCTTCCGTCTTTTTGACAAAGGAATCCATCAACCTGATTATTGGCTACAGATCCTGAAGTCTTCCTGCTGCAACTTTTCTTCTGTGCTGAGGTACTGTGTTGGCTGGGGTATTTTACCTATCTTAAGCCTTTGTGATTTCTGTATAGCTTTGGGGTGTTTTCTGTCACTGGGAGGCCACTCATCCAGTTCACCCAGGCCCTCTGCGGAATCCTTCTAGGGTGTCTTCTCTGAAGTCCCTGGACCCTCAACTAACTTTAAAGTGAAATGCTTGTTTGGACAGTCTTCCTCTGGAACTCTGATTTTGCCTGCAACTGAACCCTATGTCACCCTGCCTACAGCTGGCCCCTAGACCACTAGGGTGCCTGTACTGCCTCTGAGTGAACTCATGCTATAGAATAAGGGAAGGACTGGATAAGAAAAGGGTTCTGCCTTGAAAAGTGTGGACAATGTTACTTACTAGTAAAATAAGTTGGTCTGAGTAACTAACCCAGAGTGCACAGTTAAAGTTCTTGCTTACCTTGAATGTGTATTGCACTGTTCTGAAAAGTTTATATAAGGTTAAGTTACTCATCTGTGAATTGGTTGTGCCTCTTCCACGAAAGTAATGCTGTTGGTTTCACTTTACTATTCCTGTTAGGATACACGTGTGTGTGTCCCCAATTGGGTCTTGCTTCCCCTGACTTGCTGTTAACCTGTCCAGAATAAGTTGCTGATAGCCCCTTAAAAAGTATATAGGTTTTACTTACCTTGTGTTAGCTGTGTGCCATCCTAAAACAAGTTAGTTATTGCTTACCTCAATCTGTGTTGCACTGATCTGAAATGCAAACTGTAATAGAATATTACAACATTAGGTGTTACCTGCATAGAATAGCTGTGTGCCATTCCTGGAAAGTGTTCCTTTAGGTGTAGCTAACCTTGGTTTTCTGGAGCATCCAAAATGAGTGTAAAGAGTTCTTCCTCATCTTCGCCTGTGTTCCACTGAGCTGAAAAGCAGCTGTAATTTTGTATTACACCAAAACGCTCTTTAACTGTCTGTTATCACAGAAGTAGAGGTATATACTATTCCTTGAATATGTGTTCCACTATTCAGAAAAGTGTATTTGCAAGTTGGTTGACTGTGATTTCATTGTTGTGTGTCACTGCATAACTGACTGGGTCTACTACCCTTGTATTAGTGAAAGTAATCAGAAAGTAATCTATGGCCTTACCCCCCTAGAAATATTGATAGGTTTTCTAAATAAGGTCTGTCCTTTGATCTGTGTATTTAAAGCATAGTGGTGTGATTTTATAATGTGTTTATATGCTTTGATAGTGCAAACTTACCCAAGAATCTCTTGGTTTGCTTGTATATAAAATGAACCCTTTATTTTTACAATAGATGGTGTTTCTTTGGACCATGTGTATATTACAATTTCTTTGTACTGATTACACAGCCCTCTCTCCCTCCTAAGATAACCCTGGCTGCTCTGTCTACAGTACCCTGAACTCTGGTGGTGTAGCCTTATACTCAGAGTGGAGTCTTGTACTGTCTCAGCTGAATGGACTTCAGAAAAACTGTCCTAACAGCAATGACTGTCTTATTATCATGGTTGCCTAAATTGATCGGTAAGCTATTGAAAATACCTGATACGTTTTTGTTCAGGCCAGAGATCCCTATGGATGATGAAGGGCAAATTATCTCTTTAGAACTAGAAGCAAGGGTGAGGGGATGACAATTCAGATGAGTCAGTATTTTCTTTTATAAATCCACTTATTGGATAGAGAATGTAGAAATACCAAAGAGAATGGCATTTGTAAAAAAAAAAAAAGAAATCAGCATTTTTTTCAGTAAGTTTTTCAGTAAGATTTGGAAAAGATACAGAGTATTTGATGGACTAAAAGTCAATATGACATGGGCAGATTGAAAGGAGTAGGAGCAGCTTAAACCAGGAGCAATTCTGCCGTGTGCAACAATATCTAATGTCCAGAGAAGCGGATGCAGGTATATTCAAAACCTTATGCGCTCTAATGAAGCAAGGCATTTTGGTACCATCTGATTCCCTGTGTAACATGGCAGTGTACCCTATCAAAAAATTTAAGGTTGGGTCGTGAAGATTTCTCCAGGACCGTCACCCTCTGAACCATATAGTCGAAGTAGCGTTTCCCTTCGTTCCAAACCCTGCGATAATATAGTTTAAAATCCCGTCAAAAGCAAAGTATTTCACTGTTGTAGATTTGAAAAATGCGCTTTTCTCAATTGCCCTTTATGAAAACTCAGAAGATTTGACTTGCTTTTCGTATCGAAAAATTTGCCTAAAACACTCTGGTTTTCCCCAAGGGTACCGTCAGTCCCCATACATTTTTAATGGAGTGCTTCAGATGGACTTGGGTAATGTCCAACTAGAAAGCACCATAATTCAATACGTTGATATTTTATTGTGCAGTGAGACAGAAGAAAGCTGCACAGAAGACTGTTAGACTTACGACTATACTTGCAGACAAAGGGTACAAGGTAGATGAGGAGAAATTAAAATATTGTCAAGAAGTACTGTATATAGGACAGTTGGTCTTGCATGATGGAAGAGTAGTGACACATGAAAAGGCAGAGGTTATCATGAGGACAGAACAGTCAAAAACATTGAGTCAAATGCAACCATTTTTAGGCCTATGCAATTATTGCCGGGCCTGGATTACAGTACGTATATTCGTCCACTTTTAAAAAAAAAAAACTTCGAGGCACAGATGTCTCAAAATAAAATATGGACAGATGAAATGACAGGGATTTTATTAATTAAAAAATGCAATTAGTGGAGCTCCTGTATTACGGATTCCAAACTATAGTGAAGAATTTTACTTATTCTCTCATTCATATAGGGAAGTCATGACAGCAGTACTTGCACAGAAAACACCAGGACATGCTCATAAACCATTGGCTTATTATAGTGGGATCTTATATCTAGTCATGAAAGGTGAGCAACCTTTAGCCGCAGCTGCATTTGCAATTGAAAAGGCCTCAAATACAACCATGGGGTGTTCAGTCACATTATTCGTAGAGCATACATTATTTGCCATTCTAGAGAATGGCACACGTGTCAAGTTCTCGGAAAAAAGAGGCACATGGAGAGCAGTCCACAGAATCGGTGTCCTCTGGGCGTTCCAGGTCGAGATCGCCACACGACACACGGCAACCGTCCACAGTTGCCAAAAGTGCGTCGCTCCCCAAAGTCACAGAGGTGTATTCGTCAGATGACGAATCAGACCTCCACCCCCAAGTTGCAAGCTTAGTCTGCTCCGGCAGCCCATTCGGCGTCTGCCTCCGAAAGTCGACGTGCACACTCAAAAGATTCAGAGAGTACCCTACACACCCCGAATCTTGATGCCAGGCGTCGAAAGGTTCAGATAAGGTTAACACATCTGGAAAACACTCTTCTACTCAAGGGGAAGGGGATTAACAGCAGAAAGTCATCACACTGAACTTCTGCACCCCATATACACAAGGACAGACACAAGTCTTCAGATGAGGATAAATCCAAGACCCCTGTCCCTGTCTCTAAACCCAAACTTATCCCTCCCACTCCTCAGGATATGGGAATAGAAGAGGAACCTCAACAGGAGGTTGTCATCCCCAACTCCAGAGAATGGAGCAGTGAGGACATAGACAGGGTAATGAGGAGAATGTCTTCCCTGGCTGATTTCTACTAAAAAAAAAAGAATACAGAACATTTCCTCAGTTATCAGAGTACCCCTGACAACGCTACTCCTTCAGGATCCAGGAACCCTCAGCCTCCTAATAAGAGACTTCGGTTTCAGACTCCACCTCGGGGCCTGATTTCAGACCCTTGCTACATCCAACCTTACCAACAGTATGGTGAGGACCCAGATATAGAAATAATGGACGACCAAACAGGGGTCGATTATTATGGAGATGACGAGGGCCAAGATGGGGAGGAGGAAGACGAGGCAGAAGTGTACAATATAGACTCCCCTGTTCGCAAAGAACCACAGGTTACTGACTCTCCAGTAGATAACCAGCCCCTTCTAAATGAGGTCTTAGCTAGAGCTGCAGAGCACTTCCACATAGACACTCAAGGGGCGCAAGAAGAGAGGGATTTTGCAGAGTAGATCATGGGAGACAAGAAACCCATTGCCCAAGCCATTCCAATTCTTAAGTCCATTCAACGCAGAATTTATCCTTTCCTCCTCACCCCTAATCTCACCAGGGCTGTAAACCCCAGAATTGAAAAGATGTTCAGGGCCACCCAGTCAGACACACTTTACATAAGGGGTCAACTTAAGCCCGACTCGCTGGTAGTCACTAACACCAGGAAAAGGGCGGGGACACCCTTATCAGCATCTGAGGCTCCCCCAGACAAAGAGAGCAAGAGAATGTATGGGTTAGGAAGGAAAGTGGACTCCACTTCTGCTTACCAAGCAAGAATCGCCAATACCATCACTCTGCTGGCAAGCTATAATTGCTGCCACTGGGAGCAGGTAGCTGCTCTCATTGACTCCGCACTGGAACCACTAAAGGGCCAGTTAGCCCAGATCGCATTGGAGGGTAGAGCCGTGTCTAGATGCATTCTAAAAATGACCTTTGACGCCGCAGATAATGCAGGCCGGCTCATAGCAGAGAGCACCGTCATTAAGAGGCATGCTTGGTTTAAACAGTCCGGGTTTAAACCCGAGACCCAGGAAACCCTTATCGACATGCCAGTGGAACCGAATGTCTTGTTTGGCAAAGCAGTAGAGGACGCACTCTGACTGCCAAAGACGAGTACGATACCCTTAAATCCCTGGGACAATTGACTAATAAGCCCACTAACCAAAAAGGGAATCTTAATTTTCATTGTTCACATGGACAAAATTCCCAGAGGGGCTCCAATTACGCACAGGGACAGGTTACATCGTGGGGTGGCAACCAACAGACTACCCAAAGTTACGGCAGAGGTAATAAGAGGAGCCATGGTAGAGGTAGAGGCAGCCCAGCCAGAGGCAGTACGCCTCCTGGAAAACAATGACATTCTGCTCAGGGTTCCTTTCCATGCATCCCCAGTAGGGGGCGGGCGGAGCGCATTTCCAACTTCACCCGGGCATGGGAAGGGATCACATCGGACAGATTGGTGCTGTCCCCAGTGTCTGCAGGATACTGTATCGAACTGCTGGCACGCCCCTGCATCCACCCTCCAAGACAAAAGATACATTCCCTGGACCACCAAAAGATCCTCCTTGAGAAAATAGCCAATCTTCTCGCAAAGGACGCGATAGAACTCGTCCCAGGCAACCAGATAAACAAGGGTATTTATTAAACTTACTTCCTTGTGCCAAAAAAATATTTGACAATACGCCCAGTATTAGATTTACGCCCTGCAAACATGTCAAGCCCCAAAAATGTTGCATGACTACTCTACAAGAAGTAATCCCCCGCCTAAAAACGGGAGATTACATGGCAACATTGGACATGAAAGATGCCTATGATCCCAGCGCACAGAAGATTCTTGCGCTTCAAGGTGGACAGTCAGCACTACCAGTTCAAAGTGCTGCCCTTCGGTATAGCCTCTGCTCCAAGGTTATTCACCAAGGTACTGGCGGCAGCATACCTACGCAGGGAGGCAATCCCAGAGTGTACCCTTACCTGGACGACTGGCTCATCACGGGGGAAACCAAAGTAATTTGCAGATCCAACATTCAAAGAACGTTCGACGACCTCTTCGAATTGGGTTTCTCTATCAACTAGAACAAATCAAGCCTGGTGCCAGGCACCTCCAAACAGTTCCTAAACACTCAAGAGGGGTTGGCCTTTCCATCAGAGGAATGAATTCGGAATATACTACTGCAAATTCCTCAATAGCGGCCCGGTCATCAGATAAGGGTGCGCAAAGCGATGCGTTTGCTAGGCATGATGGCGTCATGTATTTACCTGGTCCCCCATGCGCGCCTGCGACCCATGCAGGAATGGTTTGCGAAACAATGGTCTCGGGCAAGTGTCAGTTGGACGATCTAGTGGTCATTTCGCCAACACTGGTACAAAGTCTCCACTGGTGGACAAGAGACAACCTGTCAAAGGGGAAACCCTTTTTCGATCCGGAGATGCAGGCTTTAGTCACTACAGACGCGTCCCTATCGGGGTGGGGAGCATACCACCTTCACCACACAGCTCAGGGTCTCTGGTCTCACACAGTGGCCAAGAATCACATAAATCTGCTAGAGCTTTTGGCAGTCTTCAGAGCGCTTCGAGCGTTCAAACCCCACCTGTTGAACCTGTCAGTGCAGATCTTAACAGACAGCACGACAGCCATGTTTTACAAACAGGGAGGGACTCGTTTGCCAAATCTGTCCAGACTTGCCCAGAAAACTTGGACATGGGCACTCGGACGGAACATTTACCTGTCAACATGTTCCAGGGGATCTCAATTCACTGGCAGACGCTCTGAGCAGAGATCCCCTCCCAGAAGAACACGAATGGTGTCTACACAGAGAGGTCGTAGAAAACCTCTTTTCACAGTGGGGTTTCCCCACTACAGACCTATTCGCCACAAGCGAAAACAGACAATGCCCAAGATTCGCATCCAGGTTACCGCAGCCAGACTCCAAGGGGAAACGCCCTGTGGATGAACTGGTCAGGGATGTTTGCCTATGCTTTTCCACCAATGCCTCTCACGAGGAAAGTGGTGAACAAGATGCACAGAGAATCGATGACACTCATCCTAGTTGCTCCCATGTGGGCGAGAGAACCGTGGTTCCCACACCTGCGTAGACTAGCAGTGCGCGAACCCATCAAACTCCCGTGCTGGCACAACCTTCTATCCCAGCACCAAGGTCAAACAGTGCATCCTCAGCCCAGCTCAATGAACTTGGCAGCATGGCTCCTGAAGTCATAGAGTTTGGACATCTCAACCTGCCACAGAGATGCATGGATATCCTAAGAGAATCTAGGAAACCAAACACGAGACACTGTTACTTTGATAAATGGAAAAGATTTGTTATCTGGTGGCAGAATAGACAAATCAACCCGCTTGATTGCACTCCTTCCAATATTGTCACCTACATGCTCCACCTGCTGGACGCAAGGTTGGTATTTAATTCACTCAAGGTACATCTGGCGGCGCTGTCAGCCTACACCATCCCCTATAACAAGGTGTTGTGGTGGAAAGTACCAGTGGTTAAAGCCTTCATGGAAGGGATAAAGAGACTCCACCCTCCAATTTGAAACCCACCACCAGGATGGTACCTTAATGTGGTGCTTGCTAAACTCATGGGCCCACCCTTTGAACCCATGCATAAGGCTAGTCGCAAACAACTGACCTATAAAACTGCCTTCTTAGTAGCCATTACATCCATAAGAAGGGTCAGTGAAATTCAGGCTGTCGGTGCAAGATCTTTTCTTTACTGTTCAGAAGGATAAACTGGTTCTACGAACACACCCTAGGTTCTCACCTAAATTCATTTAAAAATTCCACGTTAACCAGTCCATTGAGCTTCTGGCCTTCTTCCAAGAACCCCAAAAGCTCTGCTGAGGTGAAACTACACACACTAGATGTGGGAAGAGCGGTCCTCTACTATGTAGACAAGACCAGACTGCTGAGAAAGACAGACCAACTGTTCGTCTCCATAGCTACAGGCAGAGAGGGAGATCGTGTCTCTAAAGGTGCCATCTCTGAATGGATAGTAAACTGTATCCAGCTGTGCTACTCCCTTTCTGATAAAACTCTGCCTTTTACACCAAGAGCCCACTCTACAAGAGGCACTGGGGCCACTCTGGCTTTCATTGCAAATGTACCCCTTGACACCATTTGCAAAGCAGCTACTTGGAGCTCTATTCAGTTTTACTCAGCACTACTGCATTGACACACATTCCAAGACAGATACTCAAGTGGGACAAGCGGTTCTAAGACATCTGTTCGCTCATGACCCTTCTCACACCCCACCACCTTCTTCTAACACTGCTCGCTAATCTATGCTCAGCATGTGATCTAGGCAGATTCCACAAGCCTCCGAAGGGATACATTACTCACCGTAATCGTATTTCTGATGCTTGTATCTGCTTAGATTCACATGCGCCCGCCCTTCCTCCCCTCTGAGAGAAGGCGCATGGATGCTTGTAGTCTTATCTTTCTATCTATCTGCTTGGATAATCTGTACTCCCGCTACTCCTCATGCTACCTCATGTCAGAAAAAATACAATCTGAAGGTCCTACACGCGTGAGGGATCATGGGTACAGTGGACGTGTCACTAGGGATAGTATTACTGGCACGCCCTGTGTCGACGCCCATTTTTGAGTTTCGAAAAACCAACTAATACTCCGCAGCTTCCACTAGATGTCGGCCTATGCCCTGCATGCGAATCTAAGCAGATACACGCATCAGAAATACGATCACAGTGAGTAATTATGTAATTCTGCTTAGATTCACATGCTGGGCATAGGCCGACATCTAGTGGAAGCTGCGGAGTATTACAGTTGGTTTTTCGAAGCTCGAAAATGGGCGTCGACACAGGGCGTGCCAGTAATACTATCCCTAGTGTGACGTCCACTGTACCCATGATCCCTCATGCGTTTAGGACCCTCAGATTGTTTTTTTGTCTGCCATACTGGTCAGAAGCATTCAGCGGAGTTCTCCAGCATGGGGTCTGGCATGGATTCACATGCTCATGAATATTCCCCGTCAGGCCGGGAATCCTCGGTATAGAAACAATCAGTATCATTTTCGTTTCTGATCTGTCTTTCTCAGTAGTAACCAATCACTGGTCTCTGGGTCATACTGCCCCCAGCCAATGACTGCCCTCTCCCTAAACCCCGCCCCCGGCAGCCATCCTCAGATTTTTACCACACATTCAAGTGTTGGGGGTCCTCGTGCTGTAGCTCTCGAGCTTTTGCTGCGTTTCCGCGCTTTTTTCAGGAGATTTTCTCATTTTTTTCGGTTAAATAGAGCCTCAAGCTCCACCGTTTCTACTTCCGATCAACGGGGATCCGTTTTGGAGTTTCTACGCCCCTCAAGGGTGAGGATTTCATCGAGTATGCTTTTGGAGGATTCCAGAAGTTCCGAGGCCTACCCCGGACAAGGCCCAGGAGAAAGGGAGCTCGACGCCCGGGAAGCTGTTCAGGACCTGCTGTCATGATCTCTGCTTCCAAAAGATCAGGACTTGCCCGACTCCCTTGGAAGCAGACCCATAACCCCGGTTCCGAGTGCCAGCCAGTCCCAATTGGGACCTTTTGGACCCTGTCCTGGCACCAGTGGCAGCAGGCTCATAAAGATGCCCAGTCCCAGCGCTGGAAGCGCCGGGCTCATAATGCTTGGGTGGACTTACCTGCAGCAGACCATGCTGCTTACTTACCTGCCAGTTGAACCCCTGATCCTCTTCTGTTTGGACTACTTTTCCTGTTGGGTGGGGCAGGAGCCACTCCCTAGGTTCAGAACACTGGAACTCTTCTGGAAAGCAGGAACTCTTTTCTTACCTAGGCGTGGCTGTGGAAGGAGACAGCTAAGCACTACAGGAGGCTATTTAAACCACACCCGATGGATGAATCTTGCTTTGCGTTATTCTGCATTCTCTGCAGCAGAACGCTCATCGTGTCTTCTGCTTCTGATCCTGGGCCTAAGGGAACAAAGGCTTACCATCCTGGAATCCAGTCTTCAGCAGCACCTGTAAAGACAAAGAAAGAACAGGTTAGCACTACGGTCTTCAGTGGCAGCGCATCTCTTACCTGGTCCATCGGCTGTCACCAACGCCTCGCGCTGCATTCCGGCAGCTGAAAGACAAAGGCTTACCTACTCTTCGCATGCTCCGGAGGTCTTTGCACTGCATCCCGCATCTGAAAGACAAAAGAAGGTGCGTTTAAAGACATTGGGCAACTTTATTACTCATGTGCCATTACTCCTTCCCACGCCGAATCCAGTGGGTATTCCAGCACCCTTCAGCTTCTCTAAAGCTCCAAACTTGTACCTGCAAGATAAAAGGGACAGTTAGTGCGCATCGTGAAGCAGGCTACAAGCGCTTACTTACATGCTTCCAGGCGCTTCTATTCCTCACGCGGGTTCGATCCTCAACTCTCATCAGCCCGCCATCCGCCATCGCCGGAACCCTGCAAAACAAGAGATATCATTACAAAAGACTTTTAAGACATTTGAAGTGCCCAGAACTTACCGTTCGTGCAGTTAACGACGGACAGCAGTCCTCTGAGGTCAAGAGGCCTGCACCCTTATCCAGTGAAGAAACTGGTTACGGCACCCTGCCCCGAGGCAGATGGAGAGCTCGGCGTTCACTTACCTAAGGTGAGGGCATTAACCTTTGGGGTTCTACAGGAGAAGAGAAAGGGAAGAGGAGAGAGGCACCCAATGACCCCAGTTCATTAATCCCATATTTTCTATCTGCAGACATCTTACTCTTCGAGTCAGACATACAGTGCACAGAGGTCCAGCCCAAAGAGCCAACCGTGTGTTACACATCACCTTTGAAGATACGGCATTCACCCAGTCAAGACCGGCTCCTCTGCGGGAATCAGGTGAGCGTTACAGAACGCAAAGCCTACCGCAAAACTCCCACCCAGGCGCTATGGAAACCTCGGATACCGACCAGCTAGCCCAGTTACTTGGGGAACTAAGAGCAGAAGTGCATGCAGCCCGTCGGGAAACGAATGCTCTAAGAAGGGAACTGATTATTTCCAAGGAGCGAACAGACGACCTCGCTAGATAATTGCTACAGTCACAAGCCGGACAAACTCCGTTACCCGCATCAGGGGCAAATCTTCCTTCAACATCCTCTACGAACCCAGTGCAGATCAACCTACCTGGGAATGTACCTCTCTCTGGCTCCGCCCGAAACGATTTTCTGGTGACCCAAAGAGGTTTGCAGTATTTATTAATCAGTGCCGGTTGCACTTCTTATGCCGGCCAACAGCCTTTCCAACTGATCAAGCTAAGGTAGCTTTCGTGCTTTCGTACCTTAATGGCAATGCGGCAGACTGGTCGATCCCTCTAGTTAATCAAGATGATCCGGTTCTCCATGATTTTCAAGCTTTTCAGCTCAGTATGGAAAAACTGTTTGCAAGACATTCACAGGGGCAGGCCTTGGACAATGAGCTCCTTTCATTGCGACAGGGTAATCAAGACCTTTTGGCTTATATTGCGTCTTTCAACAGACTGATAGTGGAAACTCGATGGCCTGAGGACAAAAGGATTACGCTGTTTTATAGAGGTCTACGTGGAGAGCTCAAAGATGTGTTAGCCCAAGTAGTGAATCCCCCGCAAGACTGTTCGGACTATATTGACTTAGTCGTTCAAATTGACCACAGACTGCAGAACAGGAAGGCCGATCGTTCCAAGTTTGATGCTAGAGTATTTTCCAAACCACCAACTCCTACCAAAGGAGTAGACTCCGGGGAACCCATGCAAATAGGGGGCCTGAAAGGACCACTAACACAAAAGGAGCGGGAAAGGAGAAAACAGCTGCAATTATGCCTCTATTGCGGAAACTCGGGGCACTTTCTTCGAGACTGTCCGGTCAAACCAGCCAAGAAGGCAGTAGGAGCTGCAGTTACCAGGGTCACAAACTCTGAGCAGGGAAACGACCTCGCCCGACAAGAATAGAGGTCCTCTTGCCGAGCGTTAAAACCAGTTCCGTGACCTCGCATTTCGTGATACCTATGGTCCTCATTAGCCCTGAACATCCGGATCGATTACATGCGATTGAAGCTTACGTCGACAGCGGTGCCATCGGCAATTATGTGGATCATGAAATGGTTTTGAGGATGAATCTGACTCTTTGTCCAAAGGCTGTAAAGGACGTCATTACTACGGTGGATGGTACAGAGATAGCCTCCGGACCAGTAACGCATACCACCCAAGAAGTGACGCTAGTAAGTCAAGATGGACACCATGAGAAGATCGTGTTCGATGTGATCAAGGCCCCTCAGTTCCAGATTATTCTAGGAATTCCTTGGTTAGAGAAGCAAAATCCTCAGATCGATTGGCGAGCAAGAACGGTTCAGTTTCCAGAATGTGTCTCTACTTGTCACCCTCGACCTAGTGTTGCACTGGCAGCAATTTCCTCGGAGGCTCCCCAGTTACCTCCTGAATACCTAGAATTCCAAGATGTTTTCCGGAAGGATCAGGCTAACTCTCTACCTCCTCATAGGTCTTATGACTGCCAGATAGACCTGATACCTGGATCTTCTCCAGCATGGGGTCTGGCATGGATTCACATGCTCATGAATATTCCCCGTCGTCAGGCTGGGAATCCTCGGTAAAGAAAAAAACCAGTATCAGTTTCGTTTCTGATCTGTCTTTCGTAGTAGTAACCAATCACTGGTCTCTGCGTCATACTGACCACAGCCAATGACTGCCCTCTACCTAAGCACCGCCTCTGGCAGCCATCTTCAGATTTTTACCGCACGTTCATGTGTTGGGATCCTCGTGCTATTGCTCTCGAGCGTTAGTGCTATTTTTTTTCACGTTTTTTCTCAAAAACTTCGGTTTTTTCGGTCAAAAGAGCCTCAAGCTCCACCGACTCTCCATCCGATCAACGGGGACCCGTTTCGGATTCGTCTGAGCCCCTCAAGGGTGAATATTTCGTCGAGCTACGCTTTTGGAGGACTCCAGAAGTTTCTCAGGCCCGTTCATGGCCCAGGAGAAGGGAAGCTCGACGCCCGGAAAGCTGTTCAGGGTCTGCCCTGGATGCCAGCTGCAGAACGTCTTCAAGGAGGACGAACACTCTTTTTGTCTTTACTGCCTACATGAGGACAAGACGCACGTGGAGAAGGACTGTGCGTTTTGCGGCAACATGTCGGAGCGGACCATGAAGGACCGCCATCAACGTCTCGCCAACTGGCTAGAAGGGAAGAGCCCGTCCGGCGAGAAGAAGAGGAAGAAATCCGAGCGGTCTTCTAAGACCTTTGAGGACGCCCCGGCGACGGGGGTCCAACATAAGGCCAAGCACCGCGAGTCCGCTGGCACCGGGAGCGCCGAACGGTCGGGCTCTACGGGCGCCAGGCAGGGCGCACCCTCCCCGGCACCATCAACCACAAGCCAACGCTCTGGGTCGGGTAAGAGGAAGGCCGAGCACCCGACGAAGCTCCTGGAGAGGCCCCGGTCGAGCTCGAAGGCGGAGGGGGAGCGAGGCAGTGTCCCCCCCCCCCTCAAGGATAAGGCGGTGAGCGCACCTAAGGTGGTGAAGGCCTTAATCCATCCGGCCAAGCCCTCTATCGAAACTGTCGCGGCGGCCCTGGCTCAGCCTGTGGAGGCTACACCAGTGGTGGCGACCTCGGGGCTCAGAGTCTCCCTGCCACCTCGGAGGGAGTCCTCTTTTGTGCCCATCGATAGGACCCCCGTGAAATCCCCCGTGGGGAAGAAAAAGGGGGGCAGGGCGTCGTCGTAGATTCGGCCTCAACCTCGGAGGAGGAGCTGGTCGAGGTCTTAAGCCACGGCCTCGGCGTGGAAGAAGACCGGCCCGTCGGGATGGATCCCGACGCATGGGACGACGACATCGTCGAGGGTACCGACGGGGCCCCTGATCGCCCGTCGGATTCCCCTCTGCCAGCGCCGCGAGACAACTCGGCGGCCATTTTGTTGGCTATACAGTCCTTATGCTCAGAGATAAGGACGAGACTACCGTTGCCGACGGAACCTCTCCCGTCGGGGGACCCAGAACCGGGACCTTCTGGTGTTCCCCCTGCCAAGAAAAGAAGGATCCACCCTCCACCTCCTTTTCAGCCGTCGCGCCCCTTCCAGCCCTTCTCCCCGTCCACCCGAGGGGATGATACAGGGACTGACACGGCAGCGACGGGTACGGACGACGAGGTTTACGACGAGGATGTACCGTCGTCGCCTCCCACCAGGGCTTCTCCGCCCGACGAGATTGGATCGTTCCACTCTATGATCGCCAGGGCATCCGAGCTTTTCCAACTCTGCCCTGAGGAGAAGAAGAAGGAAGGTTTCCTTTATCAGCGGCGCGAGGCCAAGAGGAAGACGGTCCTCGCGGTGCCTCTATTGGACGACCTTTGGGATGAGGGCCTCACCCTCCTCAAGAACCCTTCCACGACGCCAGCTAGAAGAGACCAGTACGAGAAAAAGTACCGGGTCCCGGACACGGCCCCCCTGTGCCTCCGGGCGCAGCCTACCCCGGACTCTGTCGTCTCCGCGGCTGCCAGGAAAAAAGCGGGGGGGGGGGGGGTGCGGCCTCCACATCGACTTCCCCACCGGACGGCGAGGGAAAGAAATTGGACGCTATGGGACACAGAGTCATCTCGTCTGCAGCGACGACGATTAAAGCTGCCAACGCCTTGGCTATCGTGGCCCGATACGACAGGGAGCTCTGGTACAAACTGGCTCCCCTGCTGGACTTCTTGCCGGACGACAAGAGGGCAGAGGCCCTGGAGATCCTGCAGGAAGGTGAGGTGGCTTCGGACCACGCCATTACCGTTGCGACGGACATCGCCGACACTGGGTTCCGCCAGTTGGGCAACAGCGTTTGCCTTAGGCGGCGTGGATGGCTCAAGGCTACGGACTTCCGTCAAGACGTTCAGACCAGAGTCCTGGACATGCCCTTCGATGGGAACGACCTGTTTGGGAAAACAGTGGACGATTCCCTTCAGGCCATTAAAGCGGACACCGAGACGGCCCGGGCCCTTGGAGTTCTGCAACAACGACGGACGCCCTTTCGGAGCAGCGGAGGCAAGGGCGCCTCCAAAGGTTCCGGCGGCGGTTTCTCCTCCTACCGTCAGGCAGCCCGCTCGTTGTCTCAGGAGGCCTACAGAGGACGAGGCAAGTCTGGCGGACCCCGCCGTCGTCGCCAAGGACAAGGCGCTAAAGCCTCGTCGAAGCAGGATTGAACCGGCCGGGGGGTCGGGCCCCCACCGAAGCACCCCGGTGGGAGTCCGGCTGGCGAGCTTCGTCAGCGTGTGGGAGTCCATCTCCACCGACCGTTGGGTGCTGGACGCCTTGGCCCGGGGCCACGCGCTCGAGTTTCAAAGAAAGTGTCCGCGCGTCCCCCCCGTGGCCAGGAAAGAACTTCACGTCCCTCAACTTCTCCTGGAGGTGAAGGCGATGCTCAAGAAGGGCGCCATCGAACTCGTCCCAAAGAGGCTTCGGGGCTCCGGAGTCTACTCGAGATACTTCCTCGTGAAGAAGACGACGGGGGGATGGCGCCCCATCCTGGACCTGCGACGTCTGAACAAGTTCATCAAGGCGCAAAAGTTCCGGATGGTCACCCTCCAGCACGTCCTGGGTCAGCTGGAGGCAGGAGACTTCCTGTCGTCGTTGGATTTGGAGGATGCCTACTTCCATATTCCCATCTTGAAGGGGCACCGAAAATTCCTCAGGTTTGTGGTCCAAGGGCATCATTACCAGTTCAAAGCCCTCCCCTTCGGTCTACGGTCGGCACCCAGGGTGTTCACCAAGTGCCTCGCACCGGTGGCGGCTCAGCTGCGCCGCGAAGGGATCCACGTCTACCCCTACCTGGACGACTGGCTCATCCGAGCCAAGACAAGGGAGCTCGCCGTGGTTCACACGGCAAGGACCGTCCAACTTCTCAGGGACCTGGGATTCTCCGTGAACTACGCCAAATCCCACCTGGTGCCCGCGCAAGACGCTCTGTTTCTGGGAGCGAGGCTCAACACAGTGTCCCTTCTGGCCTCCCCGTCGGAGGAGAGGACCAGGACCATCCTGGGCAAGGTGAAGCGGATGTTGGTGGCCGACGCGGCCAAGGTGAGGTCCATCAAGTCCCTCCTCGGAATGATGTCTTCCTGCATCTACCTCATTCCCATGTGCAGGCTCCGGATGCGCCCGTTGCAGGAGTTCCTGGACGCGCGCTGGATCCAAACGACGGGCAGCTTCGAGGAAAGGATCACACTCGACGAGAGTTTCCGACGAGCGATCCGGTGGTGGGGCACCCGCACGCATCTGACGGCGGGCATGGACTTCCAGACCCCAGCCCACCAGGAGACAGTGACCACGGATGCCTCCCTGGAAGGGTGGGGAGCGCACACCGAAAATCTGCACGCAAGAGGCCTTTGGCTCCCGACGGAGAAATCCCTACATATCAACGTCCTGGAGCTCCGTGCAGTGTTTTGGGCCCTCAGGTCCTTCCTTCCGTCCCTCAAGGGCAAGGTGGTGAGGATCTTCACCGACAACACCACCACCATGTTTTACATCAGGAAACAGGGCGGAACCAGGGCCCCAGCACTGTCCAAGGAGGCGCAGGACCTGTGGCATTGGGCAGTCGCCCAAGGGATGTTTCTGGTGCCGTTTCATCTGGCAGGGATAAAAAACACCATCGCCGACTCACTCAGCAGGGAGCTGCACTCGTGCCACGAGTGGGAACTACGGCAGGATCTAGTGGATCGCCTCTTCCGACGGTGGGGCACACCCCAGATCGACCTGTTCGCGACGGCGACGAACTCCAAGTGCCGGAGGTTCGCCAGCAGGTTTCCCCAGGCGAGGAGCATGGGCGATGCTTTCTCGTTCCCCTGGGAGGGCCTGTTCCTCTACGCGTTCCCTCCTTTGCCACTGCTAATCCGGCTCGTCAATCAGCTCAAGAGGTCGCGGTGCAGGATGATCCTCGTCGCACCTGCGTGGCCGAGGCAGATATGGTTCCCGGACCTTGTGGACTTGTCAGCGTCCCCGCCAATCAAGCTGCCGGTGGACGCGGATCTGCTCTCCAGGGAAGGAGGCGCCATCCTCCACCACGACCCGAAATCGCTGAACTTGCAGGCCTGGCTCCTGCAGCGCTAGAGTTTGGAGGATACGACATACCGGCCGACTGCAGAGAGGTTCTTGCAAAGGCCAGGGCGTCCTCGACTCTTAAATGCTACGGACACAAATGGAAGAGGTTCTCTGTCTGGTGCCACGCACAGAAGATTAACCCTCTATGGATTACGGCTCCCCAAGTACTGCCGTACCTGCTGACGCTGGCCAAAGCTGGACTGGCACACGCGTCCATCAAGATTCATCTTGCTGCGATCTCCCGATACACCAGAACCACGGGGCGGACGTCCTTGTGGTCTCATCGACTGGTGAAAGAGTTCATGAAGGGACTGTTCAGATCGTTCCCGCCGGTGAAGGCTCCAGCCCCGGCGTGGGAGCTCAACGTGGTGCTGACCAAGCTCATGGGACCTCCGTTCAAGCCTCTGCACTCGGCCCCGTTGAAGTTTCTGTCGTGGAAAACAGCGTTTCTTGTGGCCATCACCTCCGCACGACGGGTGGGAGAGATCCAGGCCCTTTCCTGCAAGGCCCCGTACTTGACTTTTCACGACACGAGGGTAGTGCTCAGGACGCACCCCTCCTTCATGCCCAAGGTACCGTCGGACTTCCACCTCAACGAACCCTTGGTGTTGCCTGTATTCTTCCCGTCGCCTTCGTCGCCGGCTGAGAGAACTTTGCACTCGCTGGATGTGGCTAGAGCGCTGAAGTTCTACGTGGACCGCACGAAGTGTTTTCGGAAGACGTCACAACTCTTTGTGAACTTTGGACCTGTCAATCAGGGGAAGGCTCTCTCGAAGGCTTCCATTTCCAGATGGCTCTCCGGCTGTATCATGTACTGTCATCGGTTGGCAAACCGACCGCTGCCTGGCCGTCCGAGAGCCCATTCCACCAGAGCGATCGCAGCTACCACGGCGTTCCTTTCTGGTGTGCCCCTGCTGGACATATGCAGGGCTGCTACGTGGAGGTCGACGCACACCTTCACGAAGTTCTACTGCGTCGATCGGGATTCCAGGGAGGAGTCCAGGGTCGGCCAAGCAGTGCTGCGCAACCTGTTCGCCTGAGGTGAGCCTGGTGGGGAGGTAAGATGCTTAATGTTGAGTTTGATGCAATGCTTAATGTTGAGCCTTTGCCACCTCCCGTGGTTGTGCATGTGTGTACTGCTATGTATTCTTTATTCATGAGCATGTGAATCCATGCCAGACCCCATGCTGGAGAAGGAACAAGTTACTTACCTGTACATGTTGTTCTCCAGCATGGGTCTGGCATGGATTCACATGCGAACCCTCCCCCCTACCCCTCTGCGGCTCTTCACTTGGTCAGACTGCCACTTCACGTGCTTCCAAATCTGAAGATGGCTGCCAGAGGCGGTGCTTAGGTAGAGGGCAGTCATTGGCTGTGGTCAGTATGACGCAGAGACCAGTGATTGGTTACTACTACAGATCAGAAACAAAACTGATACTGGTTTTTTCTTTACTGAGGATTCCCAGCCTGACGACGGGGAATATTCATGAGCATGTGAATCCATGCCAGACCCATGCTGGAGAACAACAGTTACAGGTAAGTAACTTGTTCCTACTCCTCCTTGTAGTAGAATTTATGCCCTCACCGAGCCTGAGAATCTTCACCTCCGACAGTACCTGGATCAATACCTAGCGAATGGGTTTATTCGTCCTTCCAAGTCCCCTGCTTCCTCAGCTTTGTTCTTCGTTCCAAAAAAAGAAGGGGACCTTAGAACTTGTATAGATTATCGCGCCCTGAACCAGATCACCGTTAAGAATAGATATCCGTTACCTTTGATCCCTGAACTCCTGGACCAAGTCAGAAAAGCATGCATATATACAAAGCTGGATCTTAGAGGAGCCTACCACTTGGTACGAGTAAAAGAGGGCGATGAATGGAAGACGGCCTTCTGCACAAAGTATGGGCTATTTGAATATCAGGTCATGCCCTTCGGACTTTGCAATGCCCCGGCCGCCTTTCAATATTTTATGAACGATGTCCTCAGAGAGCTCATAGATGTGTGTGTTGTTGTTTACATTGACGACATCCTCGTTTATTCTTCATCGGAAACTGAACATCGGAAACACGTGAAAATGGTCCTCGAGAGATTGCGTCAACACAAACTTTTCGCTAAGTTGGAAAAATGTGTTTTCAACGTGACTGAAGTTGAATTCTTGGGATTCATATTATCACCTAGCGGAGTGCGTATGGATTCAAAGAAGGTCGATGCAATTCTCAAATGGCCATCGCCATCCTCCGTAAAAGGTGTTCAAAGCATGTTAGGCTTCGCTAACTTTTACCGCAGGTTTATCCCCGAATTCTCTCGAATAGTCCAGCCCATCACCGCCTTGTTAAAGAAAAACAAACGTTTTGAATGGTCTACCGAGGCGGAACAAGCTTTCCAGAATTTGAAGACTAGATTTATCTCTGCACCGATCTTAAAACATCCTCGCCCAGAACTCCCCTACATCGTTGAAACTGATGCTTCGAGCCTTGCCATGGGGGCAGTTCTATCACAAAAGGACCCAGTAACCAATGAGTTGCATCCCGTGGCATTTTGGTCCCGCAAATTCTCGCCTCCTGAAATCAATTACACTATTACTGATAAGGAACTTCTAGCTATGAAGTCCGCCTTTAAGGCTTGGCGGCATTATCTTCTGGGGGCCCGAAACACCGTTACTGTGATTACAGATCACCGAAACCTGCAATATTTGAAAACCGCAAAAGCTCAATCCTCTAGGCAACTCCGTTGGGCACTATTCTTTGCCGAGTTTGACTTCATAATTACCTATCGACCTGGAACAAAAAACAGTAAAGCTGATGCCCTTTCTCGGATGGGAGTGGAAGAACATTTCATCAATCCTAAACCTGTACCTATCATTCCCGAACAAAGAATTGTAGGTGAAATCGCCACACAATCCATAGAGGAAGTTAAGGATAGAGCCAGGCTACTGGTAACTCCAGCAGACATACAGAATTGGCATCTGCAGGGAAAGGACTTTACGGTGAAGGACAACCTATTATATTTCCAAGAACGGTTATACTTGCCCAGCACAGATTTACAGAGAAAGGTAATCTCTTGTTATCACGATTCTTTAATGGAAGGACATCCCAGTATGACCAAGACCTCGGAAAAGATCAAGCGCTACTTCTGGTGGCCGTCTTGGAAAAAAGATATCAGAGACTTTATAATGTCCTGTGGAGTATGCGCCCAAAACAAGAGTCAAAAGGAAAAACCAGCCGGCCTCTTACGCCCTATTGACATCCCGCCTCGCCCTTGGCATACGCTTTCTATGGACTTCATCACCTATCTACCTCCATGCTTCGGATACAATACGATCCTAGTAATCGTGGACCTATTCTCCAAGATGGCGCATTTCATTCCACTCAAAGGCTTACCAACAGCAGCAACTCTGGCCCGAGAATTTCTCGAAAACATCGTCCGACTGCACGGTTTTCCTTCAGTTCTAATTTCGGATCGAGGTAGTCAATTTATTTCTCATTTTTGGCGAAGTTGCTGTCGGTCGGCTCAAATTGATGTGAGACTTTCGACCAGCCACCACCCTCAAACCGACGGACAAACCGAGAGGACCAATCAAACTCTGGAACAGTATTTGCGCTGCATGCTACAACAAACTGAAAAAACTTGGAAAGATATCCATTGGATAGCCGAATATGCCTACAATAACTCTGTCCTCTCGGGAACTGGGAAGACCCCGTTTTTTCTTTTATACGGTAGTCACCCTCGAACTTCGGAGTTGGATCCACTCCAAGATCTTGGAACACCAGCAGTAGACCACCTGCATTCTACAATAACCCAAACCTTTAAGGAAGCCGTTTCTCACCTTCAAAGGGCTAAAGAACAATACAAGAAAGGAGCAGACCAACATCGGAAGGAAGCCCCCAATATCAAGTAGGAGATCAAGTCTGGTTATCCACCAAATATCTACCTCTAAAAGGACCACGCACATTCAACCCAAGATACCTTGGTCCCTATTCCATCACTACCATAGTAAATCCAGTAGCGGTCAAGTTGGACTTGCCCCCTCACATGAAGATACATCCGGTCTTCCACGTCTCTATTAAAACCCGTGCAACCTCAAACCCGACTAACTACATCTCCAAAACCTATTCTAGTTGATGGATAACTCGAGTTTGAAGTCAAAAGCATCCTGGATTCCAAGATCTCCAAATCTAAACTATTTTACCTGATTGACTGGAAAGGCTACGTTCCCCAAGAAAGATCCTGGGAACCTGCAGAATATGTCCACGCGCCTCGTCTAATCAAAAGATTTCATCGAACATTTCCTAACAAGCCCAAACCCCCGGAGAAGCCCGGTTTGGGAGGGGCCTTGAGGGGGGGTGCTGTCATGAGCTCTGCTTCCAAAAGATCAGGACTTGCCCGACTCCCTTGGAAGCAGACCCATAACCCCGGTTCCGAGTGCCAGCCAGTCCCAATTGGGACCTTTTGGACCCTGTCCTGGCGCCAGTGGCACCAGGCTCATAAAGATGCCCAGTCCCAGCGCTGGAAGCGCCGGGCTCATAATGCTTGGGTGGACTTACCTGCAGCAGACCATGCTGCTTACTTACCTCCCAGTTGAACCCCTGATCCTCTTCTGTTTGGGACTACTTACTTTTCCTGTTGGGTGGGGCAGGAGCCACTCCCTAGGTTCAGAACACTGGAACTCTTCTGGAAAGCAGGAACTCTTTTCTTACCTAGGCGTGGCTGTGGAAGGAGACACCTAAGCACTAGAGGAGGCTATTTAAACCACACACGATGGTTGAATCTTGCTTTGCGTTATTCTGCATTCTCTGCAGCAGAACGCTCATCGTGTCTTCTGCTCCTGATCCTGGGCCTAAGGGAACAAAGGCTTACCATCCTGGAATCCAGTCTTCAGCAGCACCTGTACAGACAAAGAAAGAACAGGTTAGCACTACGGTCTTCAGTGGCAGCGCATCTCTTACCTGGTCCATCGGCTGTCACCAACGCCTCGCGCTGCATTCCGGCATCTGAAAGACAAAGGCTTACCTACTCTTCGCATGCTCCGGAGGTCTTCGCACTGCATTCCGGCATCTGAAAGACAAAAGCTTACCAACTCTTCGCACACTCCGGAGGCCTTCGGCGCTGCATCCCGCATCTGAAAGACAAAAGAAGGTGCGTTTAAAGACATTGGGCAACTTTATTACTCACGTGCCATTACTCCTTCCCACGCCGAATCCAGTGGGTATTCCAGCACCCTTCAGCTTCTCTAAAGCTCCGAACTTGTACCTGCAAGATAAAAGGGACAGTTAGTGCGCATCGTGAAGCAGGCTACAAGCGCTTACTTACGTGCTTCCAGGCGCTTCTATTCCTCACGCGGGTTCGATCCTCAACTCTCATCAGCCCGCCATCCGCCATCGCCGGAACCCTGCAAAACAAGAGATATCATTACAAAAGACTTTTAAGACATTTGAAGTGCCCAGAACTTACCGTTCGTGCAGTTAACGAGGGACAGCAGTCCTCTGAGGTCAAGAGGCCTGCACCCTTATCCAGTGAAGAAACTGGTTACGGCACCCTGCCCCGAGGCAGATGGAGAGCTCGGCGTTCACTTACCTAAGGTGAGGGCGTTAACCTTTGGGGTTCTACAGGAGAAGAAAAAGGGAAGAGGAGAGAGGCACCCAATAACCCCAGTTCATTAATCCCATATTTTCTATCTGCAGACATCTTACTCTTCGAGTCAGACATACAGTGAACAGAGGTCCAGCCCAAAGAGCCAACCGTGTGTTACACATCACCTTTGAAGATACGGCATTCACCCAGTCAAGACCGGCGCCTCTGCGGGAATCAGGTGAGCGTTACAGCAACACGGCGTCGAAAGCCAGCCCGGCGCAGGTGCTAGCTAAACTCATGGGCCCCCCCATTCGAACCCAGGCATAAAAGCAGTCTCAAACACCTGACTTGTAAGACAGCCTTCTTAGTAGCTATTACATCCATAAGAAGGGTTAGTGAAATTCAGGCTCTCAGTGCAAGATCCTTTCTTTACAGTTCACAAGGATAAACCTGTTTTGCGTACACACCCTAGGTTCTCACCTAAGTTTATTTCCAAATTCCACGTGAACCAGTCCATCGAGCTTCCGCTTTCTTCCAAAACCCACAAAGCTCGGCTGGGGTGAAACTACACACCCTAGATGTGCGTAGGGCGGTCCTCTACTATGTAAACAAGACCAGACCGCTAAGGAAAACAGACCAACTGTTTTGTCTCCGTAGCTACAGGCAGAGAGAGGGATCGCGTCTCTAAAGGTGCCATCTCTAAGTGGATTATTAACTGTATCCAGCTGTGTTAATCCCTTTCTGAAAAAACTCTGCCTTTCACGCCAAAAGCCCACTCTACAAGAGGCATTGAGCCCACTCTGGCTTTCATTGCAAATGTACCCCTTGACACCATTTGCAAAGCAGCTACTTGGAGCTCTATTCACACTTTTACTCAGCACTACTGCATTGACACACATTCCAAGACAGATGCACAAGTGGGACAAGCGGTTGTAAGACATTTATTTGCTCATGACCCTTCTCACATCCCACCTCCTTCTTCAGGTACTGCTCTCTAATCTATGCACAACATGTGATCTAAGCAGATTCCACAAGCCTCAGAAGGGATACATTACTCACTGTAATCGTATTTCTGATGCTTGTATCTGCTTAGATTCACATGCGCCCGCCCTTCCTCCCCTCTGAGAGAAGGCGCATGGATGCTTGTAGCCTTACCTTTCTTTCTATCTGCTTGGATTATTTGTACTCGCGCTACTCCTCATGCTACCTCATGTCAGAAAAATATAATCTGAGGGTCCTACACGCGTGAGGGATCATGGGTACAGTGGACGTCACACTAGGGATAGTATTACTGGCAAGCCCTGTGTCGACGCCCATTTTCGAGTTTCAAAAAACCAACTGTAATACTCCACAGCTTCCACTAGATGTCGGCCTATGCCCAGCATGTGAAACTAAGCAGATACAAGCATCAGAAATACGATTACGGTGAGTAATGTATTATATAGTGCAACAAAGTAGGTGAACAAACGTTTCTTATGCTAAACATGTTCCAGCCCACTGAGTGATATCATTTGAGGTAAGTATTAGCACTCATTTGTGATCACCATTACAATATTGAGTTTCAAGGAGGGAAAGGTCAGAAATATACTTGATCAGTAGTAAAACAGTTGGATGTTCCCAGAGTGATGTAGGCAGTCTTTTATCCCAGCAATAAGTGTTCAACAATTAAACCCTGTGAGGGAACACACACTACCAAAGCCAATAGGTTCAGGAGCGAAGCCTTTATAGATCTAGGACACCCAAAGTCAATGGGCCAGTTCAAAGTTCTTGTGTTTAATGTTTTAAAATAGTCAGTAGTTCAGCAGAAAAATCACAGAAGCTCAAGAGGAGCCGCCTTGAAGAAGCACAAGCTGGGAGGCAGTGTAGGTTAGTTGAGATCAACTCAAAACGGTTTAAAATAGTACTCCCCAAGCTAGGAAGCACTACAAATGGCAAATAGATGTACCCCAACCCCCACAGTAGCTGAGAATTGAAGAATTGGTTGCAGCTGGATGCCTTGTTCCTGGTCCTTGGTCGTGGTGACGAAAGGGAGGACTTCTGACGGGCTCTTGCGTCAGCACTCAGGAGAGGGACTCTGCAGCAATGGATTTTCCTGGATTCAGCAGCCCTTTGTGGTTTTGGCACCTTTTTCTCGGCGCCTACGAAGAACGAACAGCTCCGGTTGGAAGTAACTTGATCCCTCGGTCCTGGACTCTGGTGAAGGGTCTCTAGATGAAGATGTCCTGCTTCTGTAGGGTTCTGTGGATGCCCCCAAAGTTTTGGCCAGATTCACACTTTGGAAGACAATGCACTCGATGGTCAGAGTTAGGCAAGATTGTATGCAGTACTCTGTGGGAGACTGCACCAGCCTTTTATCCTCCTGGCAATAGTTAACCCAACCTTTGGTATAATCATGTACTACACAAGTTGGTAGAGTGACTGAGCAGCCAGGCTTATCTCAAGCGAGTGCAATGTTTCATATTTGTTTATGCGCCACAAAAAAGTAGATATGTCACACAATAATTCATGTGAAACCCACTCAATTGAGTGGCCATTTTTATTTCTTAGTGGCCCTGTTTGATGACAAGTGTTTCGGTGACCACAGCGCCTTTCTCAGATCAGGGCTAATCTTCAAACCAAAAATGTTTTAAGTTTAATTCATCAATTCTAATTAAATTTCAAAATAATTAATGTAACATAGATAACCAAATGCCATGCATTGTGAGTAGCCCAGGATCCAAAACATAAGTCAAAACGCAATATCATTTT
Organism: Ambystoma mexicanum; assembly: GCF_040938575.1. Lineage (NCBI taxonomy): Eukaryota > Metazoa > Chordata > Amphibia > Caudata > Ambystomatidae > Ambystoma > Ambystoma mexicanum. The sequence continues at coordinate 659,742,076 of NC_090921.1, forward strand.
ACATTTGTCGCTGCGGTACCATCAAATCATAACACGTGGATAATCCAAGTGGTATTTGGAATTCATTTTGAATTGCGTTATACATAGCATCACAGACATGAGGGATGGGCAAAGGGAGGGATAGTTGGCGAAAGAAAGAGGAAACACAAATGTGCAGGAGGAGGGATGAGGACAAATCTGTAAGTTTCTCCAAATAAATTTGTAATTCACACACGAAAAGTATATATATTTATGCACAATGATGCCACTTTCTCATGGGTGGATAGCCACCTCTTACCTATGCTGTATGACTGTATTTGAAAGATCTTGAACAATTCAAAATGTCATGGGTTAAATCTCTGCCTGGTAAGTAAAAGCGTTGTATGTTAATATGTATATTTTTGTATTATTTAGTTCAATATTAATTGCATAGCTTTGATTGTCGAAATGTAAACCTGGCTTAGTTCATATAGTGTGCATGAGTGATTGTTGCAAGATAACTTGGACAATAGCGTGCGTTCCCCAGTTTGCTTGTTTACCTACATGAATGGCCATCCGAAAATGCTATTCCCTTCTGCGTATCGTAGTGCATATTCATTATATACACTCTCCCTGTGCCGTACGGAACCTAGGCATTCTAGGGCTTACCTCAAAAGTCCTTGGCTTTCGCCGTCACTGTGTTCGTTTCCACGTTTTAACACAGTCCAAGCATAGTGGGTTTTGTTTGTTGAACGTAGTCATGGAAACAGGAGTATTCTTACCTCCGTTTCTATTCTGGCTGCCATGTTTTGGGAATGTTGCTATGGCTTTTCAGTGGAGAACATACTCTTAATCTATCTTACACTTTCATTTAGATTCACCCAGTTTAAGAAAACAAATTATTTAGGACATAACTCTCACTCAACCCAAATTTACGAGGTTGTAATTAATGAAAAATCAATATTTGACTCAAAATCAACCGAAAGCTTAAAGGTGTATGCCGTCTGTTGCGCGTAATAATCGAAAAAGTTGATTATAGTGCAGCATAATGTGATGTGATTAAATAATATTTAATCAGTATCGATTTGGGTTCCACCCTCAAGGTAGGTTGGCTGGATGGAAAAGCGTGCGCTGCCTCCATGCAAATATATCTTTAATTATATCCTAATAGTTGCAAATTGCTGACCAATTACATGTACCTCAAACACTTGTCTACTATGGATTGTGTTTCATACAGATATGCTTTTCATTGTAAAGATTCAATAGAGTATGCGTAACTCCATCTACAGAAAAGAAGACAGCTCATTATCAGAATTCAGGCACCTCTCAACGGTTCTAAATTTACAAATCAGTTTGGCTTCTTCCTGCCTTAGTCTTTGTTCTTGATTGCCTCCCCTAGGTCCTAACGTAACCTTTTTGACACCAACAAACTTTATATCTTTTTTATCACACAATTGATGGTTCAGCTGCCAATGTTGGGCTGAAGGCAATGTTGTCCTGACTCCCAATGGACGACGTGTTCACGTATCCTTACCCTAAGTTCTCTAATGGTACTGCCTATATAGACTAGTTCACATTTACATTTGATGCCATAAATCACAAATTTAGATCGACCATTTATATTATCTGTAATGTTGTTCTTGATTCCATTAGAGGCATTAAACAGTTCTGTGTTGTCTAGTGCATATTTGCACATGTAGCATGTGCCGCACTTTCTTAATCCTGCAGTCAGTTGTGGCAACCATGTTGTTGCTGATATCTGTTTGGTATCCTGGAGGAAAGATGGACTTAAATTAGTTTTTAGTGTTTTCGCCCGCCTGAAGATGAATATTGGAAACTCTTAACCAAAATCCTTTGTGCGGATCCAGTTTGAGCAAATGCCAGTTCATTTTTTAAATCCATTGTTTGCACAGTATGTTATAAATTGTACTTTGTCCGGATATTGGTCAGTCTTAATTTTTGGTGTTAGACTTAGTTCTCGATCTAGTTTTTGTGCTTTGACTTGTGCTGTTTCTATGCATTTTTTTGAGTACTCTGTAGCTTTAAAAGTTAATAACAGAACACATTAATCCTCCAAAGTAATTTGCTCTGAACAGTTTTTGTGCCCTAATGAATTCCCCTTTAGGGATGTTCCTTATAACCGGGTTGTGGTGACAGCTAGTCCAAGAAGTTAACACTGTTGCTATTCATTCCAATAAATTCTATGCCTAGTGGATTGGAATTGGCTCTCAACATAAATTGGTCAGGTTCTTCTTGGGTTCCTTGCCAGATCATCATAACGTCATCAATATATCTAGTCCATAAAATGGTATTGGTTTTGTATGTTTCATCCGTGCATATGTACTTATCCTCAAACATTCACATGACTAAGTTGGCAAGGGCAGGGGCATATTTGATGCCCACAGTGACACCTCTAGTTTGCTTGAAGAACTCCTTGTTAAACAGAAATACATTGTTCTGCAGTGTTATTAAAAGCATCTCCTTCAACATGTTGACCGAATGGTAATTGGATGCTGAATCTTGTTGGAAAATATATTCGATTGTTTCAAGTGCTGTTTCATGCCTGATTGAAGTATAGAGAGCTTTTACGTCCCATGTTTCTAGTAAGTATCCTGGTTTCCAATTTACTTGCGATACATTAGCAATTGCTGTTGTCGTGTCCTTGAGGTAGGATTTAATTTTGGATACTCTGGGTCTCGATATGCTGTCTATTTACTCTACCATGTTTTCTGTTGCCCACCCAATGCCACTTAAAATAGGTCTTCCTTCTGGTATTTTTGAGAAAGCCTTATGCGCTTTCGGTAGAAAGTACATTGTAGGCAACACAGGTTGCTTGATCGCTAAAAAATTTCTTCTCCTCATCTGTTATAAGTCCCTGGCGATGCCAGCTTTGGATTGATTCTTTTAGTTCAAGTACGATTTCCAATTTGTTTGTATTTTTGGAAGTTTGATGTAGCAAAATGGAGTTGCTAAATGGTTATTGGCTATTCGTATGTAGTCATCTCTATTCAGACCCTCCAGAAAATTGCGGCATGAAATGGAACATTTTGCGGCACAAATAAGAAAAAAATTGCGGCACACAACTGCGTTTTTTGCGGCATTTTCTAATGTTGAAAAATATATCATTTAACATCTTTTTTAGCCTAAAACCAAGTAATTGCAAGGCTTTTGTTAGTGAGGAACAAAATGTTGTGTTCTGTCTGGCCACACTCTGTAGGACAGCCAGGTCGAGTCACCACAGCCTAACATTTTGGATTGTGGTGGGGGAGTGGGGATATTGCCTGATCAGCTCCATGGAAATGGTGCTGCGCCACTACTTCCAGCAGACCAGTGGAAAGCAAATAAACAGATAGGCTTGAATTCAAAAGTGTAACCCTGGTTGAAGCCCATAGGTTTGCTTTTCGCTTGTCCTATGACCCCAGGAGAGAGGAGGAACAACTCTACACTTCTCCATGGAAGGAATCCGTGAGGCCCAAGACACAGGGGCAATGCAGTGGCAGTAACTGCAAGCCCATAATACCTAGCCAAACAATGAACTCTCTTGGGTGGTCATCATTCCTTGGTTATGCCACCCACACATGGTGACTTAACACACCCACAAACAGAAATGACATCACAACACTACCAGGGGTCAGGTCCTACAAATTAAAGTGGGGGGACTCATCAACAAATGCAATGGCATGTGATGTCATCAGAAAATAGCATATCAAGGTGAAATAAGCATATATCACTAAATTGGCTTTGCATAACCACCAAAATTGCACAGGACGAATGGCATTTGCCTTTCATAAATTTAAACACCCAATTTTGTGCGTAATTGGTGTCATACAGCCCAGTCTTGATTGAAGGCTGGGCTGCATGATACAAACGCTCGTAGCTGTATTCGTTTCAAATTGCTTTACAATTATTGTAAAGCAATTTGAAATTAATACAGCTACGAGAGTCTTCAATTGGAATCATGCAGCCCAGCCTTGATTTAAGGCTGGGCTGCATGATACAAACGCTCATAGCTGTATTCGTTTTCAAATTGCTTTACAATTGGTATCATGCAGCCCATGATACCAATTGAAGACTCTCGTAGCTGTATTCGTTTCAAACTGCTTTACAATAATTGTAAAGCAATTTGAAACAAATACAGCTACGAGCGTTTGTATCATGCAGCCCAGCCTTGATTTCAAATTGCTTTACAATAATTGTAAAGCAATTTGAAATTAATACAGCTACGAGAGTCTTCAATTGGTATCATGCAGCCCAGCCTTGAGGCTGGGCTGCATGATACCAATTGTAGACGAGCGGCAGAAAGCATTAAGTTTATGCTTTCTTTTCCGGCACTCGACAGGAAAGTAATTTACTTTCCTGTCGAGCGCCAGTAATGAAAACAGTCCAGTGGCCTCTTTGGGTGCTCTGAGTTGGGGGCAGATGAGCGGACAGGCCAGTGCTTACCTACGCTTCACCAACTCTGTCAGCTCGGCAGGGCGGGCACTCAGAGCCTTGGAGGTGCCTGGGGTCACAGCCAAATGCTGTGCAGCTCCCAGGCCTGCGTGACCCTCCCCCAGTCCTGGGCCTGCAACGCAGAGCCGGAGGTGTTAACCCTCAAGCTGCTGCAATCAGCAGTCAGCTGTGTTCGCTCCAAATCATTAAATGAGTGCGAAAAAAGACACACTAAGCTAACGTGTCTTTTTCGCGCTCATTTAATGATTTATAGCGGCAATTGCTGGAAATGGCAAATTTTGCGATTTATTTTTTTTTTTTTTTGCAAATCTCAAAATCGCCATAAGGTGGATGCTCTGTCTATTCATCACAACAGTCTGGTTTGGTGCCCTGAGCCTTCGGCTGCCTTGCTCATAGTCCACAGGTTTGCCTTTTTACTGTTCTTTATCGTTCTTTACACAGTGACCACACTCACTCTTAAAACCAGCGTTCTTATGCTAAAGCACCCTGCCTTTCAGTTAGTCTGCCCTCAATGATGCCTCAATCTATGCTGGCCCCTTCTCTGGTTTTAAAAAAGGACCGCCTTGCTGATGTGTTAGCCCATAGCTCTCGTAGAAGAGCGCATTCGTACCAGGCACTAAGAGCCAGTGCCGGACTCATTAGGTTCTCCAGAGGAGTCTCGCAGGATCTCCGATGCCGGTCTGGCCTCTCACAAGGAGCCCAGTAACTACGGGCATAACTAATAAAGGTTATGCAGCTCATGGGGTAGTCCACGTTGACAGTCCTAATTTGCAGGCTGACAATTCTACTCCTTTTTTTCCTATCTTACCAGTAATGTTTAGCTGTGAAGATAACATCAATAAAACCTTCCAAGTGCCTCCCTCAACCCCTGAAACTAATGGGGATTGGCTATTCCGCACCATATCGGCACACACTGTCTCAGGGGAGAATGTGAACATTCTTACCCCCATCTTGCCTCTGCCATCGCTTTCTGCTTTAATGAAGAATATTGACACGTTTTGTATGCCTGATCACTGGAGCTTCTTCAAACAGACTCTTGAAACAAAACTGAATAACTGTAATACTCTTGAGGACCTTAACGCATGGCGTACGTCTGTTACTTCTACAGAAAAACTTAATGCGCTCCCTTTTCTTAGAAATACACAGGCAGACAATATTCCATCTGTGATGGGGTCGCCTAGTACTAAAGTATCTTATCCTACTCCTCCCAAACCGATTGGTTTGAAGCAGATAATACCCCATTCAAGAGTGTACGACCTACGGTTAAAGTCACCTGGTCTACTCAGACAGATTTTCTCTATAAAGAAACTGAAAATTCTACCCACCCGATGAGGGTTCCATGTACTGGTGTCAGGACTGACCAATGCCCCCCTTGAAAAAATGTATTTTTTTCCCTCTCCTTTAGTAAATGAGTCTCTACAGAAACCCAGTTTTGGTCTGTCGGAACTCCCTACTATGCCTGTGTCAGCAGATTCAGCTGGATATCAGTAGTCTCAGAAACCCAGAACGACAGAATGCACGTTGTAGGAAATTCAACATGCCACCTCTGGAGAATGAAGACATCAAGGCCCTGGTGTTGGACAATCGTACCTTTGTCATTTCTAATGTCCCTAAACTAGCTAAGATCAAACCCAGAGAGGCACTCCGCAATAAAGTCCTTGCCTGGCTACGTGCAACAACAGGGCCAAGCGTTGTGCGTTCTTCTGATTTGAAACTCTTGCGCAGAATTGACTTGGCCAAATGGTGTTCTCAAGTGAATAGTGACTGTATTTTGGTGGGATGTGGAACTGGCACTTTGCCCATGTACCTGAAACGTGTTAAATATCTGCCTATGGGTTCCACGAATCTTGGGCTTATTGTTTGATGCTGCTGCCCATTTATAGTAGTAACTTGCTGTATTCTGTCTTAATGGTTCCCGCTTATTTTCCCTTCTTCAAGACTGGCGTTGGGTTATTCAATGTCTCCATAATGCCTATGTATTTATGTATCCCTTTGTTGCTCTCACCTTTGGATTGTTACTACGTATTTATCTTATTTATTTTATTTATGCTGTCTTGTAAGTTTTTGTTTTATGTAGCGCTCTGAGGCCTATGGGCTAGTAGCACTTTATAACAATAAAATCAAATCAACAATGTTCCCGCCTTTATCGGCTTCTTTTATTATTATTTTAGGGTCTTGTCTCAAATTAAGTACTTTCCGTTCCATTTGCGTTAAATTGTTGTATTTGAATTTCTGTATTTTCTTTGAGGGGATTTTCCTTTTTTGGTCCGTGATGTCTTTCAGATCCTTTGTGACTGCTTTGTAGAAAGCATCAACTAGATTCTCTGGTGCCAGTTGCGGCATAAATTTCGATTTGGCTTTGAGTTATTCCGAAGTTAACCTAGTTTGCTGCTGTATTCATAATTCTTGTATGATTTGATGCACCGGAGAGTCTATTTCTTGTAAAGATCTTAGAAGATGAATGTTGTTTAAATCTTCAATAGTTGGTTCACTTGTAATTACTTGATCTGTTTTTCGGGTATGTTTGCTTACTTGGGTAGCAAAATATTTGCTTATTTTAAGTTTCCTTACAAATTTGAACTGGTCTATATGCAATTCAGTCATGTTGTATTCGGTGGATGGGGCAAAAGAAAAGCCTTTGTTCAATAAGGAGATCTCCTCTTTCGTATATACACGCACGCGCGCACACACCCACACCCCCACACACCCCACACACCACAAACCAAACCCCACACACCCCCCACACAATCACACACACCCCCACACACACCCCCCCACACACACCCCCCACACACACCCCCCCCCCACACACCCCCCCACACACACACCCCCCACACACCCCCCACACACACCCCCCACACACACCCCCCACACACCCCCCACACACACACCCCACACACACACCCCCCACACACACCCCCCACACACACCCCCCCCACACACCCCCCCCCACACACACACTCCCCCCACACACACACCCCCACACACACACCCCCCGCACACACACCCCCCCCCGCACACACACCCCCCCACCCACACCCCCCCCACACACCCCCCCCCACACACACACACACACACACACACCTGGCAATAAACTGATGACCAAAACATATAGGAAGGAAACAGAAGTGAATTTGACACTCTATGCGACTAGTTGTCACCACATCCCTGTTATAAGGAACATCCCTAAGGGGGAATTCATTAGGGCATGAAGAAACTGTTCAGAGCAAATGACTTTTGAGGATGAATGTATTCTGTTATCAACTCTGTTTGAAGCTAGAGGGTACTCAAAAATATGCATCGTAACAGCACAAGTCAAAGCACAAAACTAGATGGAGAACTAACTCGAACACCAAGAATTCAGACTGACCAATATCCGGACAAAGTACAATTTATATCCACATACTGTGCAAACAATACACAACTATGGAGGATTTTGAAAAGGAACTGGTATTTGCTAAAATTGGATCTGTACATAAAGGATTTTGTTGAAGAGTTTCCAACATTCATCTTCAGGCGGGCGAAAACACTAAAAACTAATTTAAGTCCATTTTTCCTCCATGATACCAAACCGATATCGGCAACAACATGGTTGCCACAATTGACTGCAGGATTCAGAAAGTGCAGCACATGCTCCATGTGCAAATATGCACTACACAACACAGAACTGTTAAGGACTCTAATGGAATCATGATCAAAATTACAGATAATATAAATTGTCGATCTAAATTTGTGATTTATGCCATCAAATGTAAATGTGAACTAGTCTATATAGGCAGTACCATTAGAGAACTTAGGGTAAGGATACGTGAACACATGTCGTCCATTGGGAGTCAGGACACAACATTGCCTTTAGCTCAACATTGGCAGCTGAACCATCAATTGTGTCACAAAAAAGATAAGTTTATTGGTCGCAAAAAGGTTACACTAGGACCTAGAGGAGGCAATCAGAAACAAAGACTAAGGCAGAAAGAAGCCAAACTGAATTGTAAATTTAGAACGGTTGAGAGGGGCCTGAATTCTGATAATGAGATGTCGTCTTTTCTGTAGGTGGAGTTATGCATACTCTATTGAATCTTTACAATGAAAAACATATCTGTATGAAACACAATTCATAGGAGACAAGTGTTTGAGGTAGATGTAATTGGTCCGCAATTTGCAACTATATTTTTTGGTATCTCAATTGATATTTAATTTGTATTATGATTAGGAATGTATACTCCTACTATTTAGTTAATTGGAAATCCTAATTTAAAGATATTTTTGCTTGGAGGCAGCGCACGCTTTTCCATCCAGCCAACCTACCTTGAGGGTGGAACCCAACTCGATACTGATTTAATATTATTTAATCACATCACATTATGCTGCACTATAATCAACTTTTTTGATTATTACGCTCAACAGACGGCATGTACCTTTTTTAAGCTCTTTCGGTTGATTTTGAGTCAAATATTGATTTTTTTTTCATTCATTACAACCTCGTGAATTTGGGTTGATTGAGAGTTATGTCCTAAATAATTTGTTTTCTTAAACTGGGTGAATCTAAATGAAAGTGTAAGATAAATTAAGAACATGTTCTCCACTGAAAAGCTATAGCAACATTCCCAAAACATGGCTTTCCATGACTACGTTCAACAAACAAAACCCACTAGGCATCGGACCGCGTTAGAATGTGGAAACTAACACAGTGACGGCAAAAGCCAAGGAATTTTGAAGTAAGCCCTAGAATGTCTAGGCTCTGTACGGCACAGGAAGAGTGTATATAATGAATATGCGATACACGCAGTGGAATGGCATTTTCGGATGACCATTCATGTAGGTAAATGAGGAAACTGGGGAACGCACGCTATTGTCCAAGTTATCTTGCAACAATCATTCATGGACACTCTAAATGAAATAAGAAACGTTTAAATTTCGACACAATCAAAGCTATGCAATTAATATTGGACTAAATAATACAAATACTGCAGACATGATGATGAATATACATATTAACATACAACGCTTTTACTTACCAGGCGGGTATTTAACCCATGACATTTTGAATTTTTCAAGCCCTTTCAAATGCATAAATATATATACTTTTCGTGTGTGAATTACAAATCTATTAATTGGAGACATTTACAGATTTTTTTCTCATCTCTCCTCCTTCACATTTGTGTTTTCTCTTTTTCTTTCCTTAACTATCCCTCCCTTTCCCCATCCCTCATGTCTGTGTTGGTATGAACAAAGCAATTCAAAATGAATTCCAAATACCAATTGGATTATCCACTTGTTATGATTTGATACTGCAATGACAAATGTAAAATGATATTGTGTTTTGACTCTGTTTTGGTTCATGGGCTACTCACAATGCCTGGCATTTGGTTATCTGTTACATTAATTCTTTTAAAATTTAATTAGAATTGATGAATTAAACTTAAAACATTTTTGGTTTGAAGATTAGCCCTGATCTGAGAGAGGCGCTGTGGTCTCAAACACGTGTCATCACATAGGGCCACTTTAAGAAATGAAAATGGCCACTCAATAACTTGAGTGGGTTTCACATGAACTATTGTGGGACATCACTACTTTCTTGTGGCGCATAAACAAATATGAAACATTGCACCATTTTATACTGAACTGAGTGGAGGGACCTATTTCTCTGTTTCTACTTTTCATATGTATGCAACACTACTCGTTTATGAACCGCAAAGACTTGAGGGCGCTGGGGTCCACTATTCATATCCCCTAAAGGTTCCTCATCATCTTGTACTTATCTCAAGAGGGGGTCAATGTGAGCTATAGTGTTGTGAGATAGTTTCACAGTGACAAGTATCCAAATAAACACTTTCACTCAAGGTTTCTTGATTAAACAAGCATTTAGTAATTTAACAGTCAGTTGACTAAGCCTGCCTTAGAAGGGAGCAATTATATAACACTTATAATATACTTCAAAAATACATGCTCAGTTTCAATAAATCAGTAGATCCCCATTTGGGATGGCAAACGGACACTTCCAACACCCTGAGGTAACTTAAATAACTAGGACACTCTGGACATTAATTTATCACTGGTACATTTAGAGCAATACTGAGTTTGTTGTCCAAACGAAAAGGTTAGGGAATAAAACAATGGTTAACAAATATTCTTAAGCAGGTAAATACTTTTGAACCTCTCAATGCAAAGTAAATTAACCTTTTCCCAGCTACACAAGTTATAGAATGTGACTTTTTGGAAGGATAGTTAAAGCACCAGGTCAGAGGTTAGTCTTTCAGGGAGCCAGGACAGCCAATGGCAATTGAGCAAAAAGTCTGGGTGAGCTGAAGCACTTCTTGAAGGTAAGTAAATAGTCTTACCCAATGTTTTAGAAATCTTTGTAGAAAATGAAATCACTGTTGGACCACAAGCTGTGAGGCAAAAGCAACCAAGACAAGTCTCAACTGAGAGATAGCAAGGCTACGCGACAAGAGGTAAGTACCCCTTAGTTTACAGTACCTTAGGTCTGAAGAAATTGGTTCCAGCTGGCTTCTGTTCCTGTTGTATGTCTGCAGATCCTGTTGTTCCTGGGCCTCAGTCGTAAGGACAAGGGGGGGGGGGGGGGGACGTCTTGGGACTCCTGCACTATCAATTGAAGGTCGGCGGCAGCAATGGGCAAATTTCAGATCAGCGGCACTTCCCAGTTTCAGCTTCTCAGGAATAGCACCACTGCGATTCTCAGATACCTTATGGGCTTTCCTCGCATCTGGGGTCCAGCACTCTGTTGTGGCTCAGGCTTGGTCAGTCCTGCTTCATGGGAGACCGGAGGATGTTCCTCAAGCTCGGGTCTGACTTAAAGACCCACTCGATTTTGGTGTTCCTCTCCCTGGCAATCGGTTCTTGCAGCAGCAATGCAAGTACAGCCAGCTCCGAGAGGATTTCCAGATGAGTTTGTCTTGAGTCAATTGGTCCCACCAACCAAAGGGGAGAAGTCAAGGGGAATTCGGAGCTTCAGCACTGCAGCACGGCTTCACCAGGCAAACCAACGGTCCAGGAGCTGCAGCATGAGTCTCTTCCAAGTTCTTTGGATTCCTTTGTCCAGTGGTCGACAATGCCTTCCAAGCAAAAGACCTTGCCTTTTATGCAGGTTTTTCCCATTCATTCGCAGCCTAGCCGTCCCTCACACAGCAGGGTGGTTGTCCTCCAAGGACAGCCATACAGCCATTCACCTTTAGGTTAATTCCTGTAACCAAAGGGATTAAGCACAGGGAGTTTCGGGCACCTCCCTCACTTCCTGCCCTGCCAGACAAGCTGGAGCCAGAGGCGGGCTTCACGGGTGAATGCTGCCAAAGACAAAATGAACAAAAGGACCAAACATGGTTTGGCGCGCAGAGTAAATCTGAAGAAGGACCTTTCCAACAGGAAATGGCACAAAAAGAAGACTGGCGCCCTTTTGACAAAATGAGCACATATGGGTGCTTTACTGCAGCTGCAATTGCAGCCCGAACCACTGCCACCAGCCATTAGTTGTAGAAAGGGTAACATAAAATTGTTACATGAGAAACTAGAGAAAGGGGATACTACATAACCCTTCCAGCACCCTATTGTAAGAGTGTGTGCTGGTTCTAGAAAGTTACAAATGTAAGTAAAGTCAATTTCACTTCACTGCTCTTGGAAACAGTAGTTTAACCAAGAGAAGGTATGTAAACCTTTGGGAAATCTGAATGACTTCCCTGTGCCACTGCACTGAAGGTGCTGTGTGCCACAATGTAAAAAGATGATGCCCATGGAGTTTGACAGACTCCAAAACCAAAAGATACACAGAGTTCAAATCACAGAAAAATACATGAGGGGGCGGGGGGCGTCTATTAATGTTTTCTTAGGCGGATGTTGTCCTCCAGTGGTAGATTCTGCCTCTAGTCCCAAAATCCTTGCCTTTTAAGCAAGTTCCCATTCATTCATAACCCTAGGGCTCTGTATCACCCAAGCAGGGTGGCTGTCCTGAAGGACAGCCAGCTGGCCAATCAGAACTGGTTTCACTCAGGCACACCTAGAGACAAAAGACAGGTAAGTTGAGGGACCCTCCCTCACTTCCTGCCTTTCCAGACACACTGGAGCCTGGGCAGGCTTCAGGTCTGAAGCCCGCCAAAGCAAAATGCACTCAAACCTGGCTCAGAGTAAAAGCCCGGAAGGAACTAACAGACAGGAAATGGCGAAAAAAGACTGGGGCCATTTTGGAAATGTGCTGTACTGCAGCTGAGAAATTCAAAAAGAAACCACTGCCACAAGCCATTCAAGTTAGTTACTGACAAGTGGGATAAGGAGTTGCTATGTAACCCCCCAGTACGCCACATAGGGTAGTGTCCGCTGGACCCACAAAAGAAAAGTAAGACAAAATTCCTCTTACTACTCTTGTGAACAGTAGTTCACCCAAGAGAATGTATTTAAATGTTCAGAGGAGTCCAAGGGACTTCAGTGGCACTGCACAAAAGGTGCTGTCACTATGCAAAAGGCAGATGCCTGTGGCGTTTACCAGACTCCATTAAACAGTAAGAAGCCAACATTCCTAGTCAGAAAAACACATGAGGCAGTGGGGGAAAATATCCCACTCACTCGGGAGTAAAAATTAAAAGGCCCCAAGTCCAGCAAAAGAGCTGGGGGTCTCTAAGGTTAAAGGGAATTGGCACAGAAATTAACATTCTCCCTAACAGCGAGAAATTAAATGGACTTTTGAAAGAATAGCGAAGCTGAAGGTTACTTTAAAGAAGGGATGGTTCCATTGCCTGCCTCATGCACTGTGTAATCAGCCAGGCTCAGATCACCGTTTGACTCCTCATGGGTTGGTGACTGGGCACCGTATGAGAACTCCTCTCACTCCCCCAACAAGGGCAAATACAGATGCCCATACTGTAGCGAGGACTCTAGGCGATAAAATGCATGATTATTTGAAAACGATGACTAAAAGATTTTCTTTTATGTCTCAACAGCTCCAGAATTGACGGAAGGGGTCAAGGGAAAATAAAAAGGATGAACAGCCCGTTGATTCGGAAGAAACACTCGAGCCTCTCAGCTTGTACCCTGGGGACCTGGTGCTGGTACGCAAATTAATACGTAGCTGCAGCACCCCCAGTTTTGAGGGCCCCCAAGAGGTGGAAGAAGTAAGCTCTACTGCTGCGAAGTTTCGAGGGATGAGAGCATGGGTCCAACTACACATCAAACCCCTCAAAGGAGAACCCTTGACCTCCTACAGCTATCCATACTGAAGCAAGTGAAGAATTTCAACTGGTGCAGACAAGCTCAATTACCGAGAGTCAAGAAAAGGCATGTAAAGAGTAGTCAGACTTTTAGATTCGAATTTAAGGACTGATGGACTTGCAGTGATCCTGCAACTCCTTCCCTAGATTAGGACAAGACAGTGGGGCAAAAGCTGTGGAAGCCAGAAGGAAAAAAAAAGGAATACTTTATTTTCTATGCTACCACTTGTACACACATTATTCTTACGCCCCGTCCCCTTTCCTCCATACTGCATGGGCGTCCCTTCCAAGGGACGGGAGACGGAACCTTCACCAGAAAAAAAAAGTTCTTCCCCTTTAAATTTAGAGCCGCGCTGGGGTGAGGCCCTGGGAGCAGGCGCTGCCTTGACTCCGCCGTCCGGCGCCACGCCTCAGTCCCCTTTTCCGCATCGATGGGAATGGGCCGAATTCACCAATGCTGCTGGGTTTTGCTTCGGCCATGTAATTCCACGTCCGTTTTGTCTTTCTTATTATTTAGGTACTTGGTCCTCAGGCGTCGCGCTCCTCCCTGGCACATGTTGACTTCCACAGAGTTCAGCAGGTGTCCATCCTTCAACGGGCTCTTCCCAACTTCAGACCCCCACGCCCTCAGCCTACGTTGCCTTGGCCCAGACCATGGTTGGAAAGCTTGTACAGTGTGTGGCTCGCTGCATCGAAATCGCTGAAGAACAGACTAGCCCGGTGGAGGGAGCTCTTCCAGAAGTCGCCTCCAGAGGACCTAAAGAACTTTGTGAAACACCGAGCCAGGCCCAAGGTAGGGCCGCTATTTTCCATCGCACCCCGCAAAGGAGACGCCTGCCCCAGGACTCTCCCGTGCACGAGACACTGTTCAGGTCCTTGTACCAGCATTTGCACAGAGGCTGCTGCAGTTACCGGCCTTCGGGCTGAGGGATCCTTGGATCCTCCCGGTGGCAGTGTTGAGGAACCGGATGTTTCTTGTACTGGATTGTCATCCGAGGGGCCTCCGCCCTTGTACCAGCAATATGGCTGAGGGGCTATGCCCTAGTACAGGCAATTCGTCAGAGGGGGCACCTAAATGCAGCTCTTCCGACCCCCGGGTCAAGGGTGTCACAGCTACCGGGTCTAGGCCCTAGGGGCAGGGTAGGCCTCGTGTTCCACACGCAAGAGTCTTGGAGGAGGCTGGGCCCATCGAGCCGAGCAACACGTGGCAGGCAGCTCTACAAAATTGCTGCCGGACCAGACAGATGCACCCGTCAGCCATTGCAGGAGTTCGGCGAAGAACTTGTCGAGGTGGGACTGGCCTCAACCAGGTACGTGGCCTACAGCCTATCCTCCTAATTCGCAGGGCAGCTTCCCACTGCGTCCATATGGGCATGGTATGCAGCAGCTCCCGGCTACCCAGTCAGTACCCCCTACCACCTCTCCGGGCCAGTGATGAAGGGTTCTTCGAGAGGTTCCTCCGGCTCATGAAGTCACTGCGGATGGGGGTTATCCTCAAGGACGCCATCAGGGAGGTCCACCCTATGACACTAAAATCGTAGACACCAATAAACCATAGACACTAAAATCAACCATGTCCCAAACAACCTCATCGCACCCGCCAGTCCAACCAGAAATAAATAAAAAGAACATAACTTCAGACACTCTTACCACTCATACTCCCTACATTAAACTCCCTTCCAGACTCACTTGATCCATCTACTTTAGTGAATGAATTCAACAAAATTGTATCAGTATCCCTCGATACTATTGCCCCCTTAAAAATGAGGAGCAGTAAGCTAAGAGCACAATTAAATGCCTGGTTTACACAATACCTTAAGTCACTGAGGAAAGAAAAACGAAAAAGTGAATCCATCTGGAGGTCAACACCATCTGAGGTGAATAAAGTGAACCTTATTAACATTTCTGCAAAATACAAAAATGAAATAAGACGAGCTAAAAAAGAAAGCTTTCACAACAGGTTACTACAAGCTGAATCAGGTATTAAGGTACTTTTCGCTATACTAAAGAAATTAGAAAACCCCATTTCTACACCTGATAACTGTGTCAAAGACAAGACATGGTGCATAGACATACAGAAAGCACTTATTGACAAAATTGCCACTCTTCAAGTAAAAATTGCCAAAATAAAAACTAAACATACCAACATCCAGTATCAAACCTAGAAATGTATTGATCCCACCCAAACCAGAATTCCGCTTCAACTTCACCAAAATTACTATAAAAGGAGTTGAGAAAATAATACTCTCAAGCCTTCTAATTGCTGAGGAGACAAATGTCCCACACAAATTATAAAAGACCTGCAAGAGATCTCTGACCTTTTATCTCTAAGCTTATTAAAGCGTCATTTACCTCAGGCACTATCACAAGTAATCTCAAGGAATCCTGGGTCCTCCCTCTTTTGAACAAACACTTGACCCTGCTATACCCACTAACTATAGACCAATTACAACAGTGCCATTCCTTCTTAAGATATTAGACAGGGTGGCGTACTTACAGATTCAGAGCTTTTTGGAACAGAACAAACTTCTGGGTACCTGGCAATCAGGCTTCAGACCTCAGCATGGTACTGAAACGGCACTCATTGACCTCAAGGCCCAAGTTGACAAACTGAGAGATCAGGGTAAATGCACCCTATTACTCCTAGATCTCTCAGCAGCGTTCAACCTGGTGGATCATACTGTTCTTTGCAACCACCTAGAATCAGCTGCCCACTTCTCACAAAACGCCATAGCGTGGATTCAATCTTTCTTGAGTGAAAGAACAATGAGTCTTCTCCATCTCAGAAGCAGCTGATCCCATCCCTATTTCATGCGGTGTTCCCCAGGGTTCCTGCGTTTCACTGACTCTGTGTATAATATATTTACCAAGCCCCTCTTTGATAATCTGGGTTTTCTTGGTGTCACCTATGCTAACTATGCAGATGACATTCAGATTCTCTTCCCACTTACAGGGGATTACAACCAGGATTTGGCCTTAATGAATAAGATATACCTCATCAACCGGGCATGGATGGTATTCCATGGCCTGTGCCTGAATGATAAAACGAAGCTCATCATCTTCGGGACCACACCCAACATCAACAAACTTGGCCAGAAATATACCTCCTTCAACATAGATGGCAACACGATCAAGGGTAATGAAGGAGGTAAAAACATTAGGTTTTTACCTTGACTCTGGTCTTACCTTGACTACAAACCAACAGGTGAATGCTATGGCATCCAGTTTATACGTAAACCGTGGTGATCAGATCAGCTAAACCCTTCCTCTCAAAAAGCAGTTGTACCACATTGGCAAGAGCTCTTGTGATATCTAAATTGGACTACTGTAACACTCTCTACATTGGAGCTAACAAATATATTACTATGAAAATTCAAATACTCCATAATGCCTTAAGAGCGGTGCTAGAAATGACCAAAAAAGATCACATGTCCACAGAGAGGAGAAATAACTGGTTATCTACTCTTGATAAAGTCAAACTCAAAACTGCCTCCCTAACTTTCAAATCCCTCAACAATGCAGCACCTCTCTACCTCACTGAGAGGTTCAACAAAAGACCGACACTCCGACCTACTAGAACGATTCACGCCAATTGTCTGACAGTTCCTCCATTCAAACGAGCTACCATTGGCGGAAATAGCTTCCCTGTCAAAGCTGCCCAACTATGGAACTCCCTGCCTCCGTGAGGGAAAACCAAACATACCGACGTTTCAGGTGAAACATTATCAACTGGTTTAAATCGTCTGATTTCTAAAACCAGACCAGAGAGAGGCCTTCTAACCTCTCCCGCCTTATCAGCCCCTCCTTGATCTCTCTCTTACTCTAATAGACCCTCATGACTCCCAACTGTAGATATCGCTTAATATTATTGTTCTCTCGTGAAATTGTCTGCAACTTCATCTTTATTAGCTGTGTATTCTGCTATCTCTGCTATGCTCTGTAATACAACCTATATGCTCTATACTTTAGTATGTAATATGTAATTCTGCGAACTCCTTGTGCCTTCTATACTATACTTCAATATGTAATTTTGTAAATTCCTTGAGCCTTTATTATGTAACTTTGTAAGCCTAAAATATCCTGGTCTCCGCACCTTGATAGCTCCGGCGCGCGCTACAAATAAAGAAACAAACAAACGATGCTAGCGGCACCACACGCTCCGGCGCCCCGGCGCAGACGCTGCCTCTGCCCCCCCCCAGCTGATTCCTCAGGCGGTTCCGTACCCGCCTCCTCCTCAGCCTCCGGCCGCGGTCATTGTACCCCAGCCTCCCGCTCCAGCTACTCCTCAACCTCCGCAGGATCCACAGGATCCGGATGAGGAGGATCCGGACACGCCATCCTCAGCCAGGGCCTTGCACGAACGTCTTGCAGGGCTGGCGGAGTACCTGGGCCTACCCCAACCCGAGGTTGAACAGCCAGCAGAGGGGGTGCTGGCTGAAGGCCTCGCGCAACGCCAGTATTCCACTGCAAGCCAATGTCTCCCTGGCCACGAAGAGTTGGCTCAAGCCCCACTCGGTGCAGCTGGTCAATCGACGCCTGGACGCCAAGTACAGGCAGATGTAGGGGGATACACTCTTGCTATCGGCCCACCCTCAGCCACACTCCTCGGTGATCGCTGCGGCATCACTATACTCCAAGCCGCAGTCGTCCTCAGCCTCCTCCTCTGCGACCCTGCTAGGCAATGAGACGATCGTGGAGGCTTATGGGAAGAAGCTGTATTCCAACTCGTCCTTGCATCTTCTTCAGGCCAACGCTGATGCCATGCTGGCTGCCGCTAACCAAAGTTTATGGCTAGAAAATTGCAGACTTCCTCCCGGAACTCCCTACACAGAGCCAATCCCGTTTTAAGGCGGGACTGGGTGAGGCCAAGCTGGTGGCGCAGGACCTCATGGAATCCACGTTGCCCATATTGACACCTCTGGCTCTGCCATATGTATCGCCACGGACATGAGAAGGACAGCCTGGCTCCGGGCAACAAAATTCAACCTGGACGTCCAGGAACGCATATTAGATCTGCCATTTGAGGGGGGGACCTCTTCCACTCCTCCACGGATTAAGAGCTGGACAAGAAGAGAAACCGCTCAAAAACAGCTCAGACTTTATCCATCTTGACAAAGACCACGCCCAAGTCTTACACCCAGTCACAGCAGCGCTCCAAGAGGGGGCGTACGTACGGACGGTTCCACGGCTTCCAGGAACGGAGATCCAGGCAGTGGGACTGCTCACCATCTCGGAACCGGCTCAAGCAACAAAAAGGCAGGGGGGAGTAAGGGCTTTTTCCAGTCCCCCGCCTCCGCGACAGCCTCCGAGGGAATGAAGGCATGGCACGTCCGTACGTGTCTCCAGGTTTGCTCTCCATGCACATTTCTGGCACCAGAATTTCGCGGACCCCTTCATCCTCTCCGTAGTATCCACGGGGTACCGCCTACCCATCCCAGCCTCTCCTCACTCCTCCCCTCCACTCCCACAAGTTGGGACAACAACTCTTCTGGCGGAGATCCGGTCGCTCACAGAGAGCCAGGCATGGAGGAAATCTCAGCCTCCCAGCGAGGCTTGGGCTTTTACTCCAGAATTTTCACCATTCAGAAGAACCACCAGGCGGGCCTGAGAGTTGTGCTGGACCTTTCCACCCTCAACCTCTCCTTACCCCTGCAGAAATTCAAGATGGTTACTCCAGCTTTTGTAGTAGAGACATTGTGCAAGGGAGACTGGATGTGCTCCCTAGATCTGAAGGACACGTACCTACACGTCCCGATTTGGTAGCCCCTTCGTTCTTTCCTTCGGTTCAGGATCATGGGCTACCATTTTCAATACAAGGTCCTTCCTTTTGGCCTCAACTCGGCCCCCAGAGTTTTTACCAGGCTCATGAATACAGTGGCTGCCCTCCTCAGAGCGCAAGGCCTCCACATCTACCCATACCTCAACGACTGGCTCGTCAGGGCTATTTCTCGGGAAGCGGTTCACCACTCTTCCCATGCCCTTATGAACACGCTGCACGATCTGGGCTTCTCGCTCAATCTCAAGAAGTCACAGCTGAAGCCCATGCAGACTCCCGACATTCTTGGGCCTCATCTGGGACACGTGCTCCGAGAAGGTATTTCCGTCGGAGGACAAGATCTTGGCCATCAAGAGGGCCACCGCCCACTTTCTCAGCAGAGCGGTAACCTCGGCTTAGTGGTACCAGCATCGCCTGGGTCTCGTGGCGGCGGTCCTATTAGCCGTCCCACACACGAGACTGAGGAGGATTCAGCTGCACTTCGCGGCCTCATGGACCCTGGAGCAGGGCTCTCAATCCGAGAGGATCAACGTTCCTCCAGCTCTCCACCCGGACGTAACATGGTGGTCCAGGGACTGCAACCTACGGACGGGCAAGCCCTTTCGGCCGCCCACCCCGCAGGCCACTATCACCACATACTCCTCGCTCGAGGGCTGGGGAGCCATCCTGGACGATCTCTCGGTCCACGGCACCTGGACTCGACAGGAGCAGGAATACCACATCAATTGGTTAGAGCTGAACACCATCTGGCTAGCGTTCAGAGCATTCCTACCACTTCTCGGAGGCAAGGTTGCCCTCATCCAGACGGACAACTCGACCAGCATGTACTACGTCAACAAGCGGGGAGGCACCAGATCCCCTCCTCTGTGCAGACTGGCAATCAGCATGTGGGAGTGGGCCCTGGAAACGACATGTACCTTGCGCCTGTCCACCTC
This sequence comes from Ambystoma mexicanum, assembly GCF_040938575.1. Taxonomy (NCBI): domain Eukaryota; kingdom Metazoa; phylum Chordata; class Amphibia; order Caudata; family Ambystomatidae; genus Ambystoma; species Ambystoma mexicanum. The sequence continues at coordinate 659,762,409 of NC_090921.1, forward strand.
CCGGGGGAAGCCAACTTGGAGGTGGACAGGTTCAGCAGGTTGGGAACGGACAATTAAGAGTGGCAGCTAAATGACCTCGTCATTCAGGAGATCTTGAACAGGTGGTGTCATCCCCAGGTGGATCTCTTGGACACCTGGCACACCAAGAAGTGCCCTCAGTTCGCCTCCTGGCAGGGACAGGGCCCCGGCTCCCTGGGCGACGCATTATGGCTTCAGTGGAACTGAATGAAGGCTTACGCCTTCCTGCCCATGCCACTGATTCACAGAGTGATTTGCAAGATCAAGGAGTCTCGCCAACTCAACATCATTTTAATAGCTCCATGGTGGACGGCCAGATCATGGTTTTCGGACCTGCTCTGCCTGTCGGAGGTGCCTCCGATTCACCTCTGGACGGGCCCAGCACATCTTCTGGCACAACAGGAGGGCAGGGCCATCCACCCATCGCCACAGAAACTAGCCCTCACAGCGTGGTACCTGAGCAGGTAACGCTGCGGCACCTCAGCCTCTCACAGGCTAATCTGGAAATCATACAGGGCGCAAGGAGCAAGGCTACCAGTGCCCAGTATAAAAGTAACTGGGCCAGATTCTGCCACTGGGCAAACTCGAGGGAAATCGACCTCCCTGGCATGTTCTTTGGACGATCCGCTCTCCTTCTCGGCACACCTTGCGCACTCTGGTGTACAGGTGGACACCTGCCGTACATCGCAGCCATAGGGGCATACAGGAACTCGGAGGAGGGGGATGATCTTCTCCTCCTCCAATCCTATCTTCAAGAAACATTTGACGGGGCTCGCAAGGCTCTACCCGCCCGTCAAGAGGCTGCACCCAGTGTGGGACCTCAACATAGTCTTGGGCGCTCTGGCGCACAAACCGTTTGAGCCAATGGCGTCCGCGGACATCAGGCTGGTCATCAAGACGGCCTTGCTAGTCGGCCTCACCTCTGCTCGTAGAGTCAGCGAAATAAGGGTTCTGGTCGCCTCTGAACCATATACTACCTTTCACAGGGACGAAGTAGTCCTGCGGACATACCCGGCATTTCTGCCCATGGTGCCGTCTGCTTTCCACTTGAACCAGGAAATAGTCCTTCCTACGTTCTTTCCCGATCCCAATGATGAAGCACACAGGGTGCTGCACTTCCTGGATGTCAGGCGTGCCCTGAAATTTTACTTTGACACGACCAAGGGCTTCCTCACTTCGGACGCCCTGTTTGTCACTTTCGGAGGATCAAGACCAGGCTATCAGGCCTCCAAGGCCTCCATATCCCGCTGGATGGTCTCGGCCATCAAGGAAGCGTACGAGAGCCAGCACAAGCCGCAGTCAGGGCCAAGGCAACGGCCATCGCATTCCAGCGCCATGTCCCTTGGCAGGCCATAAGCAGGGCGGCCCCTTGGGCCACTCCCTCGACTTTCTGCGAGCATTACTGATTGGATGCCGGCTCTAGATCTGATGCAGCTTTCCGACAGGCGGTTCTCAGGAACCTATTTTCTTAAGGAGGGTCTCCACTCCACCCTGGCACTACATTCAGTTGTAATCGCCCATGCAGTATGGAGGAAAGTGGACTGGACGTAAGAGTAATTATAAGTTACTCACTGCAGTGACTAATGTATTCTTAATCATTCGTCCCCTTTCCTCCATACGTCCCACCATCCTCCTCCCACCCCCCCCTAATAATACTGGTGTCATTGGGCAATGTTAAATCTATTGTCGACGCACTGAGGTGTGGCGCTGAAGGGCAGAGTCAGGACAGCGCATGCTCCCAGGGCTGCACCCTCGGGCGCCTCTAAATTTAAAGGGGAAGAAGGTTTTTTTCTTGTGAAAAAGGTTCTGTCTCCCGTCCCTTGGAAGGGACGCCCATGCAATATGGAGGAAAGGGGACTAACACTAAAGACTAAGAGTAAGCTAGTCAATGCGGTGAGTAACTTATAATTGTTGCTTGCAGTTTTTTCTTATATCCTAAAATCTTATCGAGCTCTAATTCGAAGAGACACAGATATTGTGACGTTCTTCAGAAATTCGAAAACACATTGTTTGAAGAATAATATTGGTGATCATTTTGCAGTTCTTGTTATAAATAATTGATACACTTTGGTATATTAAAAAGTCTTTGGAAAGCATTGGAAGGTTTCAAGAAGTAAAAAATGTGGCTCCACAAAAGAAATGCACTGTACGAAGAGTAATTATTGGAGCTTTTTTGTGGTATTTTGATTTTAACTGCTATCCTTATTACATTGGCATTCGCACATCTTACAGGCAGTGATGAACAAGACAGCTACTATTTTCCCCATTAAGAGTCCTAAAACCCCACTGATTTCTGATATTAAAAGGCATTTTTCTCAGAGGGCGCTGAAGAAGAAAATGAGTATAAATACATATATTTAGATAGATCGGCTCATCTAGCTAACCACCTATGGTACCAGCACATGAGGGAAGTGGGAGAGTGAACATCGTAAGGTTATGTATGTTCTTTAATATTCTATGCCATTAATGCAGCAAGAACATTTATTGCAAGAGAAGTGCTTCCATAGGATACAAAGTGTCTCAGCCACCTGGCAGCATGTACCACCAGAGGACAATACGGAGGAAATTGGGCAACTTTAAGATGGCGATCAAGACAGACTTTCCATATTAAGAATCATATGTGAAAACAAAGGGAATGAAGACAGGATTGGGATGGACAAGCAAAAAACTCATATATCCATCCCAGTATGGGGACCCAATAAAAACTGTCGAAATGAAGAGAATGAATTGCTTCGACATGACTGAAAAATCAGGAGAGCCAGGATGCTGGGAAAGGACACAGCCGTTGGTATATGGGCGTGTGGCAACCAGTACTAGATGGGAAGACGGCCTCATACCATACCATGCCCTGCGCACTTATTGAAGAAATGAGCAATCCGTGAAGTGCAAAAGGTGGATGATTGCCTAGAATCATGGGCCAAGCATGCAAGATTACTCACCTGGGTTGAGAACGAAGCAAGACCAATACATATATTGCAAGTGAAGAATGCGACAACCGGCTTCAAGAATGATGGCAAGGTCTACGTTGGAAAGAATAAAGGTTGTGGCGAAATAATCAAAGTACCATGAATGGAGGAACTGCAGTACTAATGGATCGATACTGGGTTTGCGGATTGAGAGCATATATACAATTACCTAAAGACTGGGGAGGAGTGTGCTCCATTGTAATGGTACAAGTCCCAGCATTAGTGATCCCCAAAAGTGACCTCCATATTGAGGAGTTTCCAAAAATGAAAGAAGAGATCGCTTCATCTTTGTCGACTGAAAAGAGAGAACTATTTATCATCAAAATCCTATGACGATATTCCTGATGAATTACAATTATTCAGTAATGATACTGTTATCCATATTCACGCCAAGAATCCAAGCAGCAGGAAATCCCAAGTGGTGACAAATCCTATGTGGGAATTGCTGCAAACGATCAATGCAACAATAAAAGGATTGAATGTAGTCAAACAATTGAAAGCCATCAGGCTAATAACCCTCCAGAGCAAGTATGTTCTGGACCCAACAGCACTGGAAGGAGTCGTTTGTGCCAAGGTCAGGCCGTCCTGCTGTTCATTCACACCAGCTCTTGATGGAGAAAATTGAACCCTGACCGAGGCAATAACAATGTTAACCCTGCACACAAAGATGGAAGAGAAGCTGATGAGACGGCAGGAGATGATTGGTTCTCATCTGTTTTCATGGGTTCCATCTTCGTTGGCGAATGCTTTCAAATTACTTGGAGCCATAATACTGTTGGTGCTGCTAGGATTCTGTCTCATAAGGATCATCTTGGCACAATGACAGAAGACAGTCAAAGCTATTGAAATGAAGATCATGATGGACATTAACAGTGGTACTAAAGAGAAGATGCAGACGGAAGAAAGTACTCGAGAAAACATTAAGAAGAGTTTTCTTGCACCCCCCACGAACAAGGTTTTCTTATCCCCGAGATCAGAAGTAGTATTCAGGACGATGGCTATTCTGTTCACCAGCTGGCGGTGGTCTATATATGACTTGGAGTGTGAATTGAACACACACAAAATGCAGGTCACCTGAGGGAGGTGACGAAACTATAGGTGCCAAAGTGAAGAAAATATGACGAGATGATAGAAGATGAAGCAGGAATTACAGAAGAGGAAAAGATGAGTATGGTTGAATATTCGACCAGAGGGGGAATGTAGAGTAGCAGGTGGATGCCTTTCCTCTGGTCCCTGCCCCCTCACTGCCGTCTTAGTGGAGTAGCAGACAAAGAGCTGCAATTGGGAACCCATGCACAAGTTTGTGATATGTTCATACCGCATTGATTGTATGAAAGATGATATGCACTCAGACAGCCATTCAGAAGATACCCTCATGTTAAGACAGTCAGTGGCGCCCCCAGAAATGTTTTATAGGGGTGGCCTGATGAGGCCAAAGGAAATCTTGGGGTGGCACACCAAAACAAACACATAACTGAATTTCAGGAAATCTATTATGCCGATGCAGCATATAGTCCAGTTGAAAACTATGTATATATGAGAGTTAAGAAATTGCATATTGATATAATTCCATTGTTTATTTAACTGTTAACTAATTAATGTACCGGATGCGCTTACACTAATACCAGTACGGTTCACATTTTGAGTTTCACAATCCTGCTTGTGCTATGTAAGGAATATGTGATGTGTATATGCCTGTTGGGCAATTTATTGTTCTTCAAATAGAATAGTTGTTCAACTTTGACTTGAAAAGTCAAATATACAGTTTTAAATTAAAGGAGCACATTGATTGTAAGGGACCAAACATTTACTGAGAACCCGCCTACCACCTGCACCTGCCACCTTGCTGGCTACACTACCTTTTGTATTGTTGTACCCCTTGCTCAGCCCTTTCCACTTTTCCCATCTCCCTTGCACTTTCCCCCCCTACGCTCCACCCTGCACTTGCGCGTACTCAGTGTCACTGGGCCTAGTAAGATCGTTGTTTTGTCTTCCCTTGTTCCCCTCCCTTGCCTTGTCGCGCTCGGAAACACTTGTGTATGAGCGGGATACAGCTAAAATATCATATCATAGCCAGAGAATACTCTAAATCCTCACTCGCACGTTTTTAATTGCCAACATGCCTATCAAATATGGTGCACTCAGCAGGGTTTGACTTATGTAGAAATAGAATACTAGATGTATCTTGTCTTTGGACTGCATTTATGATGGGAATACACCCAGTACATTTTACGCATTGGTCTCCACAAAGGAATTTTAGGGAAGACAGGTTGATGGTAAAATGAGGGTCTACCAAAAGGCTTATTTTCAGTTTCTGAAATGGCTGCTCTTCTGTCGTCCCCAATTTAGTTTTAAGAATGTTACTTGTAAATTTGAGCAACACATCTTTCCTTTATTATTTTCTGTTTCACTGAGAACACAACCTAGGTAAAGTCACCACCTGTCAGTGTGCATAAAAAACCCAGGCAATTTAAAAGTTAGACTTTCTTAGGAATACTCTTGTTCTTCAGACTGTCTCCAGACACACTCTGCTTACCTCTCAGCTCTGAAGTGCTTGCTTCTTGCCTGCCTGGTGGAATCATCTCTCAGCGTTGCAACCCAGGTCTCCTTTGCATGCAGTACCACTGACAGCCTTGGGCACACCACATGAGTTTCTCTTTACCTCCCTGACCCGCACTTGTGATAACCTGCTTCTCTGCTGTGTGGGCACAATACACCAGCACGGGAGAAGCCTCGGCTAGGTGAGACTACTGTTGCAGTAAGGGGTCCAGTATAAATACATAATACATTATAATTTCCTTAATGCAGTGGATTCCCTTCCACAGCTCTCTAATGATGTTCCTGTTTCACTTTGGGCTTGAAGAGATGCGATTTCCTTTCCACTGGCGCTTTGACTCCATGCATTGCCAGTGAATGGTGGCGTTACATTTAAGATGGCTTGCTTTAATTTTAATGGCTCTGGGATATATCTGCAGTGAAATGCAGCTGTATAACTTGCCTGGCCCTGGGTAGCAAGGTCATGGCAATGCACCTCTGCTAGCTTGCCAGCAGTGTGGCTTATGGGCTCCCCTTAAAGTGATGAGATCCGTAGTGTGGAGGTGAGGCTGGCTGTGGGCTACCTGCATCGGTTCCTGCATGGCCCCTGCTGCTGCTGTCTGCCGGGCCGTCTTTCTTAGGTGCGTGCAAAGAAATGCACCACTCTGCGGATATGGGAACGCACACTTCTGGCTCACTCCCCTGGGCTCACATTTGGGGACCTGCCCAGGCAAGCCACCGGCACCTGGAGCTGGCCAATTAGGGACGCGTCCCACCGCCCCTACATCCATACACAGGAGTGCTGTCTCTGCCCTGCTTAGCCGCTTGCAGGACCGCCTGTAATTTGAGCTTGGCAGCCTTGAGCTAATTCAATTTAGGCTTCAGCTTAAAGCAAGGAAGGGAAATAAAGTGCAACATTTCTCACCAGAGCCAAAAGGCAAAACAGAAGGAGTTGATTGAGCCACTCACAGGATAGGCTCTGTTGTAGCCGAGAAAAGAGAAATGACGGTGGGGGCGCTGACTGTGTGTGCACCAGCACCGCAGACATAGATGGGTGCAGGGTAACTGCTGTGCCTCTGGGAGCTGGTCAAAACATCTATTGTGTGGTCTGCTGCTCTGGACATGGTGCCTGCACGCTGCTACATGGGTGTGACGTCTGCCAACCCCAGAGAAACAGACAGAGGCAACCTGGAGCCACTCGGCACTGCCCAACGCATGGGCCACACACACACGCATTGAATACAGTGGGACACACGTTGCAACGACTCCCGTCCTGCAGGCTATATGTTCTTGGCATACATTTTTTATGCCTTAATTCATTCTCTTGCCCCAGACCATCAAAGGCTGTGGGACACAGCAAAAAAGGAAAAAATAAATCCTTTTTTTCGCACTGAACTGGGCATGTTAATGTCCATGCACAGTTCAGTGCGAAAAAAAAATATTTTTGTTGCTTTTTCACGGGGGTGGCCAATAGGGGGGCCAGCCTTTCTATAAGGGTGGCCGTGGCCACCCTTTGGAGGCGCCCCTGAAGACAGTGCAAAGATGCTACCAGGAAGGGGGCCCACTACCAAGCTGTCAGGATGTGATTATGAGTAATATGGATGATCTCTAAACGAAGTCTGAAGATGACAGAATGATGTCAAAAAGGAGATGTATGAGCCTATGCTGAAACGATATGAAAATAGTTAAAATGGACAATGTAACTGAATCACAAAGAGAAACATGTACCTAAAGACAAAGTAATCATGAATGGAAGAAGAAATAACGTGCTGACCAATAACTGTAAATACGCTGTAAAGCAAGGTAGCAAAGATACATGGAAGCTTGCTAAAAAAAATGGAGGTGTACATACGTTTAGGATGGCCATTGGAAGAAAATGGAGGGCCTCTGTTAAGAATCAACCCTGTTACCTCAAAAAGACAAGCTTATGATTGCAAATTGAAGAACTGATGAAGAAGCTGCTTTCGCGTGCAGAATTGAGGAGTTCCTGGGCCAAGGATCAAGAAGGCTATTTCGAGAGACGAGTGCAAGGCACAAAGGGAGTTAAAGGAACAGACCACGTGTGGAAGACCTATTTCTGCTAAGATTAGGCGAAACATGGACTTTTGCAAGTGTCAAGTACTGAACAGTCACGAGGGCAAAAGCCTATGTGAGGATAGAGTGAGCACGTCCCTAAAGGCCCGAGAGGGTAATGGCACCCTGTTTAATAAAATCAAATAGTCCTAAATAAGAGGGTGAAATTGACAAAATCGTGCTCTTCTTCTAACATGTAACTCATAAGTCAAAAACAAGGGTTGTTCATTAAAACCTAGATGGAGATAGTGGTCTGTTCATACCCCCTCAATGTTCCAAAACAGTGAGCAGACTGCAAGGTAAACTACAAACCAAAGGCCTTGGCTAAGGATCAGGTTGTTGACATACAATGAACTATTTGGGGAAAACAAGAAATTAATTGATTCATCTCAAGCACCTAGGTTTCGTTTCTACTTGCGTGCTGCTAAACAAGCTGAAAGTCCAAGGTTGGATGGGGTTGCCAGCCAATCATAATCACACTTTCACATACAATGTTGGAGTTAACAATCCGCTGCCATAATCCGTATACTACGTATGTAGAAGTAGCTCAGGGCGTGTCCTACATATAAGGGACAGCCTTTTAAGAAGGTAATCCGCAGTTCAGGGTAAGTAAGGACCAATATACTTTTCAGAGGGACTACAAGCAACTCAAAGGCAGGTATTAACTCCAAGGCTATTTGAGAAATGCACTAAAGCAGATCAGGGAAAGCAAAACACTATGGTATACTTTAAGAAGAACAGTTATTCTAGGGTGGTAAACCCTATTGGTAAGCGTTTACACCCATTCAGTTGAGAATAATAAAACTGTACTAACACTATTATTAAGAAGAGTGGAACACTACTCTAAGTAAACTAACATATATACTTTTTAGAGATGCAGAATGCAACTCGAAGGTAAGTAATAACTTACCCACTTTGTAACTTATTCTATTAGAGATAGTTACCACACTTCTTTACAAGGAAGTACTTTGAGCACTTATATCTTCAAGACAGAAGCCTTATCTTTTCAAGTCCTTCCCTAGTCTAGAGCATGAGTTTTCTCGGAGGTAGAAGAGGTACCCTAGTGGTCTAGGAGTCTGCTGTAGGCAGGTCAGGTTACCAGAAAAGAAGAGCTCCTGGGTAGATGGCTTCCCGCTGCAGTAGCACAGGACCCGGTTCCTGGAATCCCAGTCTGAGAGGAAACGGACACTGGATGTGAACTGGCAACAGCAGTTGACAGGGGATGCTTCCAACAAAGGATTTTTGAAGGCTTCCAAAGGCTCTGCAGATTTGGTGCCCTTTCACAGGTCCCTGATGAAAACCAAATATCCCCGGTCAGATTCTCTTCACTCTCTTGGTCCAGTGCACTGGTGAGGGGACTTCGGAGATTCGAATTGTGTGCCTGGAGGTCCAGCAGGAGTACACCAAAGTTTCAGCAGGAATCGGGCTTCGAAAGGACATGCACCGCACACTGGCTCGAGCCCCTGGGTATTGGTAGTTTGCAGCCCAGCAAGGTCGCAGCTCATCGAGGGATGGCTTGAAATGCAGATCCTCTTGAGACTAGTGGGTCTCACCAGCCTCTTGATAGGAGACATCGATTTTGAGACCTCCCGGTCGCTTGGAAGGAAGGGTTAAAACAGGCCCTGGTTACACAGCTGGCTCTCTACTGGAATTTATTACAGCCATCTTTTTTTCATCCTCTTCAGATTTTGTTTCAGTGGTCGACTGGTTATCAGCTTCCAGAATCGGAATATCTATCAGGAACTACAGCACAACTTCTGCAAACTATCCCTGCAGTTTACAGAAAGGGACGGCTGTGCCTTCGCCTCAGTGGGAATTGGTCCTTTCAGGCATGCTGAATGACAAAGGGCTGTAGAGTTGTGGACTGGAGCCTAGGCAGGGAAGACAAAACGTCAACCAATATCTTTCCAGCCTAGGACATCAGAAGAAGACCTAAAGAACCACAAGAAACGAGAAATGACGAAATAAAGAGCCCACCATTCTAGCAGAATAATGACCCTCCTGTCCATTAACGTGGCTGATTTGAGAGCCTGTGAGTAATCGGACTAAAAAGTTGTTAAAGTATAACCACTGCCACCAGCCATTCAAGTTAACTTGTAATTGTAACAAAAATGTTACCAGGTAAGGCAGAAAGGGGTTACAGTGAATCTCCCCGGCACTCCACATAAGGTGGTCTGTGCTGGCTCCCTATATAAAATGTAAAGGGGATGGAAATCTAATTTCCCCACTACGGGACAGTAGTTCACCCAAGAGATGAGATAAATTACAATGGGAAGCCCAAAGGAGCCACCCAGCCTAAGCCCAAAAGTTATAGGGAACTATAAATCCATACATACACTATGGAGAGACATAAAAAGGTAACCCATGAAAAGAGTAAAAGACTAGGTGAGAGGGGGAAAAGATTCCCCTTAACCTGGGGACAAGGAAAACAATCACCAAGTCCAAGCAAAAAGGTCAGGAAGATTATTCACATTTATGAAAATCTGAACTAGGACTGCTGCTTGGTCTTTCTTCGGCTCCCAGGGATTTCACCAAGCTGCTAGCAGTGGTGACCACTCGGCTCAGGAGAGAAGGCATTCATTTCTTTCTCCTACCTGGACAACTGGGTGGGGTGCTCAGCTGTCGGAGCGGACTGTGGTCTCCCACAGATTCTTGGGAGCACATCCACTTGCTGGAGCTGAGGGTGATCAGGCTGGCCCTGCCCGCTCTCCTCCCCAAGGTTGTGCGGATCCTAACGGACAACACAGTGGCCATGCACTACCGAAACAAAGTTGGTGTAAGGGTCCTTGCCTCTGTGCAGAGAAGCAGACAGACATCGGCCTTCCACAAATGGGAACTCTGCCTTGACATTCTGGAGGATATCTTCTCCTTTTGCAGGGACACCTCAAGTGGACTTCTTCATTTACAGTTTGAAGAGGACGTACGAGAATTTCCTCAGCTCGGGGGCGGGAGGGGTGTACTGACCGCCGAGTGGACCCGGATCTTCATTGTGTGTCTGTGGTGCCTTAGTGAGCAGCATAGGGCGGTGGACTGCGAGTCCTGTCAGTCCATGACTGGTAAGCCTCTGAAGGAGTTTAAAGGGGAAATTAGCGGCAGGTAGGGCCCCTACTAAATCCCCATCGACCACTGTCAAAGAAAAGATCGTCTGACCAGTCGAGGGGTGCCTCTCCTCGAAGGACAAGATCGAAAAAAAAGGTTCTCGCTCCAAGAGTACCATTCCTCATCCTCTATCAAAGAAGGTGACGAAAAGGCCCTATAGATCGCCGCGTTCGTCCTCGTTTGATTCCTCTCCAGAGAGAATGTTAAACTGCCCAACCAAATCTTGCACTCCAGCCCAGTGGGAAGAATTCATGCAGGAAATGCTTAACATTTTCAAGGAGGAGGCCCGACCCTCTCGAAAGAAAAAGAAAGAGGCCATGCTCATGTCGTGCCATCGAAAGCCGACCAGGAAAAGGCTAAGGCTAAATCCTGCACGTCCTCTAGTCTGGGACGTAAGCCAAAGAACCCTAGAGAACCCCTGCGGTCTCGACACGATGAAAATTCATTGAAGACTCAATAGAGTCGTGGGTCAAGCCCTTCGAGGGCTCCATCGAAGCCAAAATCGACAAAGAAATCGGCGATCACGTCGACGTCATTACTGACGACGTCTAAGCCATGAAAAACAAGTTCAAAATCGTACAAGCCTTTGCCAAAGAAGGATTTTTCAAATCTGTATCCTCCATTTATGAGGAAGTTGAGCCTTCGGACCACGGCCTGCCACATTTTGGGTTGGAATTTGGCACACCTAACGCCCCAGAAAGCCTCATTTCAGAGGAATCCAGGTAAAAGATTAGTATGAGAATCTCCAATCTGCTAGTGGTGTCGACATATCACCAGAAACTTTAGTTTGGCAAGCCAGACCCGGCAGACGATGCAGATGCCTCTTCTAGGCACCTTATGGCCAAAGTTATAGATTTTCTGCGATGGGGCAGACCTACTCCACCATTTGAGCAAGACGACCTGGCAGATATTCTTACTGAAGGTCCACAGAAGGATCTCATTCTCTCATTTCATGTCGCACTTCAAAAAAGGGTTATGGCAAATTGGGGGGATTACTGAATCAAGTACAGCAGTAAATAAGAACCTCCCCAAGAAGTACAGCCCCTTTTAGTAGTGATCCTAGCTTTCTGTCAAAGTACCCAACACCAGAGAACCTGGTAGATCAGGCAGCAACGGCTCCTTCCAAACAGTCTGCTTACCCAGCCATCCCACCAGACAGGGATGATGAGCGTTGCGACGCTTGAGCTAGGAAGGTATTTTCTGCCGGGAGCATGGCTCTTAAGTCGGCAAACGCCACTTGCGCCTTAGTAAAGTTTACATTCACCCTGTGGGACTGTGTAGCTATGGCGGGTGACCATAATCCCAAAGGGTAAGAAAGACAGTAAGAAGGCTATGTGCGAGTTTCTACAATCAGGACTGCACGTGCAATCCAGATTCCTCAACATGCCCTTTGATGCTGCAGTCCTCAAAGGCGGCAGCCAAAGGTGCCGTCATCAGACAGCCACAACCATCTCAGCCCAGTGGATCATCTCGGTGGGGGTAAGTCCTTTTGCTTCTACAGTTCAGTTAGAAGAGCAATAAGACTGGCTAGTCAAAGGGGCCAAAAAAGAATCCCTCTTGGTGGACGAGGGAGACGTGCAAAGACTGCCCAAGTAATGGCTACTTTACCATCAGCCGCTACTTCAGCCACCTCAAAACCTCTCCTTAAACCACAAGACACCGGTGGAAGGCAGTCTCTCGCTGCAGCTTCAGATGCGTGGATGTTGGAAACAGTAGCCCAGGGTTACTGCCTCTCCCTTTCTAAAAGAAAAGGCCTCAGGACTATCCACCTGGGAGCCACTCATTCAAAGTTCTGAATCTGTTCCTTGTTCAGGAAATTCTGAACCTGCTAGAGAGGTGCTATAAAACCAGTACCTGAGACTGAAAGGAACAAAGGGTTGTGGTACTGCCCAAGAAGGAGAGGATTGAGACCCATCTTGCACTTGAGATGTTTGAACAAGTTCCTTTGGAAGGACAAGTTCAATATGGTCACCCTTTCTCAGATCCTTCAGGCCCTCCAGCTCCATGATTGGATTGCATCATTGGACCTTCAGGATGCTTAGTTTCATGTGCCTATTGATCACAAGCACAGAAAGTGCCTGAGGTTTGCCGTTGGCGGTCTTCATGATCAGTTTCGAGTTCTGCCATTTGTGCTGACCTTTGCCCAAGGGTTTTCACCAAGCTGATGGCGGTGGTGACGGCGTGTCTCAGGAGAGGGAGAGTGGGGGGGATTCAAGTCTACCCCTATCTGGACGATTGGCTGATCAGGGCAACAAATTCTCCTGAATAGGCCCTGGAGCATCTCAGCGTAACTTGACACTCTCCACAGACTGGGCTTCTCCCTGAATTCCAGGAAGTTCCACATGATACCATCTCAGAGGCTCCAGTTTATCGGAGCTGTCCTGGATGCGTCCTCGGGGAAAATTCCAGAGTGCCCAGCGTGTTCTGGGTCCTGGATGCGTCCTCGGGGAAAATTCCAGAGTGCCCAGCGTGTTCTGGCCTTGGATTTATTTTTAAGGTTGCTCGGTCTCATGGCATCCTGCATTTTCCTGAGAATGAGATCCCTCCGATGGGCTCTCAGAACACAGTGATCTCAATTTTCGGGCAGGATGACAGACCTCCTTCATGTTCCAAGCAGGATCGCACAGGATCTCATGTGGTGAGCAATATTCTAAAGGGAGAACCTTTTTGGCAACCATGGCCGGAGATAACAGTAGATACGGACGCCTCACTCACGGGTGAGGAGCCCACGCCAACTATCAGGCTGTCAGCAGTCGTTAGTATCCATCAGAGTCCAAGCTACACATCAATCTTTTGGAGCTGAGGGCAATCACCCTGAAGGTCTTTATGCCCTCTGTACAGGGAAAGAATGTCCTGATAATGACAGACAAAACAGTGGCCATGTACTTCCTCAAGAGAGGTGGTGCCACTACCACTGTGCAGAGGCAATTTAGCTCTGGTGCTGGGCAATTCAAGAAGGAATCTGCCTGATGGCAGTTAAACTAGCTGGAGCGGAGAACACGGCAGGCAGGCAGAGCAGCCTCCCACGAGTCGGAACTAGCACAGGAAGTCCTTCAAGAGATCTTCACCCTTTGGGGAACCCTTCAAGTGGATCTGTTTACTACCATTGTCAACCGGAAGTATGAACTGTTCTGCTCCATGGAATTTCCCCCAAGCGGAGCTCTAGGAGACAAGTTCGTAGTAGACTCTGAGTTTCCACTGCTGTAACAGTTTCCTCCAGTCCCAGTCATTCCTCGCGTGAGCAGGAGGTTGAGAAAGTTTGGGAAATCCATGATCCTAATTGCTCTAGATTGGGCCAGGAGGCCGTGGTACTCTGACCTTCTGGACATGTCCATCTGCCCTCCAATGCCTCTTCCACAAAGAGAGGACCTTCTCTCGTGAGAATAGGGTTGGGCTCTCCATCCAGAGGCCAAGGCGCTCAACTTTCACGCATGGTTTCTAAGAGATTTGGATATCTGGATTGGGACCTCCTGTGTGACGTAATGGAGATTGTGCTTTCGGCCAGAAGGCCAGCAACGAAATCCTTATACTGCTACCGTTTGAATAAATTCTACAGCTGATGTAGGGAAAAGTATGTGGACCCTTTTCAGTGCAATACACCTATGGTGTTGTCCTTTTTGTTACACTTAGCAAATCCGGGCTTCAGATTGGAACAATAAAAGGTTATTTTGCAGCGCTTTAAATTTTCAAGCGCACATCGAAAGAGGCATCTTATTTAAAGATGCTGTTAATCATTCTGTTTCTTAAAGGGCTCACTAACATGTTCCCTCCTACACCTTTTCAACTTCCAATTTGGGATCTCAATCTTGTGTTGACATTGCTGATGTGTGCTCTCTTTGAGCCACTCCATTCATGTCCACTAAGACTACAAACTTTCAAAGCCATTCCATTAGTTGCGTTGACATCAGCCTGCAGGGTGAATGAGTTGCAGGCCTTTTCTAGTAAGCCTCTGTTTACTATTTTTTACAAGGACAAGTCCATAGGGTTAAACCTTCATTTTTGTCAACAAATATTCAGATTTTTATTTATCTCAGAAAATCAGGCTTCCTGCATTCTATCTGCCTCTTCATCCTAGCAGGGAAGTGGAAAGGCTCCATAGGCTTGATTCCAGAAAGGCTTTGAGCTTTTATGTTTAATGAATGGGGAAAATACATCATCATGACCAGCTTCTCATTGGATACACTGGACACAAGCTGGGTCTTCCAGTTACAAAACAAACCTTTTCCAGATAATTCATGCTTTTACAGCATGCTACAGATTGGCTGGGAAAGATCCCACAGAAGGCTTCATTCCACAAGGGGCATGGCAACATCTTCTGCTCTGCAAAGAGGGGTGCCTATCAAAGATATTTGTGCAGCAGCTACTTGGTCTACCATTCACACATTTACTAAATATTGCTGTCTGGATTCATCCTGGATTCATCCTCTAGCCAGGAAGTTGCCCTACATTCAATCCATGACAAATCTTAAGTCTAAAGATTCTTATTCCCTCCTCCAAGACCTAACATTGCTTTGGGAGTCTATCAAAAGATGAGGAATACGTGGGAGGACACAATCCATTTGAATAACAAGTTACTTACCCCTGGTAACGTTCTCGACATGTTCCTCCCACATATTCCTCATCGCCCCTCCTAACCTACCCCGCTGTAGAATTTTCAGGCATTACACTTTCTCCAGCATGGGGTCTGGCATGGATTCACATGCTCATGAATATTCCCCGTCGTCAGGCTGGGAATCCTCGGTAAAGAAAAACCAGTATCAGTTTCGTTTCTGATCTGTCTTTCGTAGTAATAACCAATCACTCGTCTCTGCGTCATACTGACCACAGCCAATGACTGCCCTCTACCTAAGCACCACCTCTGGCAGCCATCTTCAGATTTTTACCGCACGTTCATGTGTTGGGATCCTCGTGCTATTGCTCTCGAGCGTTAGTGCTATTTTTTCACGTTTTTTTGCTCAAAAACTTAGTTTTTTCGGTCAAAAGAGCCTCAAGCTCCACCGACTCTCCATCCGATCAACGGGGACCCGTGTCGGATTCGTCTGCGCCCCTCAAGGGTGAAGATCTCGTCGAGCTACGCTTTTGAAGGACTCCAGAAGTTTCTCAGGCCCGGACATGGCCCAGGAGAAGGGAAGCTCGATGCCCGGAAAGCTGTTAAGGATCTGCCCTGGATGCCAGCTGCAGAACGTCTTTAAGGAGGACGAACACTCCTTTTGTCTCCGTGAACTACGCCGAGTCCCACCTGGTACCCGCGCAAAACGCACTGTTTCTGTGAGCGAAGCTCGACACAGTGTCCCTTCTGGCCTCCCCGTCAGAGGAAAGGACCAGGTCCATCCTGGGCAAGGTACAGCGGATGTTGGTTTCCGACGCGGCCAATTTGAGGTCCATCAAGTCCCTCCTCGGAATGATGTCTTCTTGCATCTACCTCATTCCCATGTGCAGGCTCCGGATGCGCCCGTTGCAGGAGTTCCTGGACGCGCGCTGGATCCAAACGACAGGCGGCTTCGAGGAGAGGATCACACTCGACGAGAGTTTCCGCCAAGCGGTCCGGTGGTGGGGCACCCGCGCGCATCTGACGGCGGGCATGGACTTCCAGACCCCAGACCACCAGGAGACAGTGACCGCGGATGCCTCCCTGGAAGGGTGGGGAGCGCACACCGAAAATCTGCACGCGAGAGGCCTCTGGCTCCCGACAGAGAAGTCCCTCCATATCAACGTACTGGAGCTCCGTGCAGTGTTCTGGGCCCTCAGGTCCTTCCTTCCGTCCCTCAAGGGCAAGGTGGTGAGGATCTTCACCGACAACACCACCACCATGTTTTACAGCAGGAAACAGGGCGGAACCAGGTCCCCAGCACTGTCCAAGGAGGCGCAGGACCTGTGGCATTGGGCAGTCGCCCAAAGGATGTTTCTGGTGCCGTTTCATCTGGCAGGGATAAAAAACACCATCGCCGACTCACTCAGCAGGGAGCTGCGCTCGTGCCACGAGTGGGAACTACGGCAGGATCTAGTGGATCGCCTCTTCCGACGGTGGGGCACACCCCAGATCGACCTGTTCGCGACGGACTCCAAGTGCCGGAGGTTCGCCAGCAGGTTTCCCCAGGCGAGGAGCATGGGCGATGCTTTCTCGTTCCCCTGGGAGGGCCTGTTCCTCTACGCGTTCCCTCCTTCGCCACTGCTAATCCGGCTCGTCAACCAGCTCAAGAGGTCACGGTGCAGGATGATCCTCGTCGCACCTGCGTGGCCGAGGCAGATATGGTTCCCGGACCTTCTGGACTTGTCAGCGTCCCTGCCAATCAAGCTGCCGGTGGACGCGGATCTACCCTCCAGGGAAGGAGGCGCCATCCTCCACCACGACCCGAAATCGCTGAACTTGCAGGCCTGGCTCCTGCAGCGCTAGAGTTTGGAGGATACGACTTACCGGCCGACTGCAGAGAGGTTCTTGCAAAGGCCAGGGCGTCCTCGACTCTTAAATGCTACGGACACAAATGGAAGAGGTTCTCTGTCTGGTGCCACGCATAGAAGATTAACCCTCTACGGATTACGGCTCCCCAGGTACTGCCGTACCTGCTGACGCTGGCCAAAGCTGGACTGGCACACGCGTCCATCAAGATTCATCTTGCTGCGATCTCCCGATACACCAGAACCACGGGCCGGACGTCCCATGTGGTCTCATCGTCTGGTGAAAGAGTTCATGAAGGGACTGTTCAGATCGTTCCCGCCGGTGAAGGCGCCGGCCCCGGCGTGGGAGCTCAACGTGGTGCTGACCAAGCTCATGGGACCTCCGTTCGAGCCTCTGCACTCGGCCCCGTTGAAGTTTCTGTCGTGGAAAACAGCGTTTCTTGTGGCCATCACCTCCGCACGACGGGTGGGAGAGATCCAGGCCCTTTCCTGCAAGGCCCCGTACTTGACTTTTCACGACACGAGGGTAGTGCTCAGGACGCACCCCTCCTTCATGCCCAAGGTACCGTCGGACTTTCATCTCAACGAACCCTTGGTGTTGCCTGTGTTCTTCCCGTCGCCTTCGTCGCCGGCTGAGAGGACTTTGCACTCGCTGGATGTGGCTAGAGCGCTGAAGTTCTACGTGGACCGCACAAAGTGTTTTCGGAAGACGTCACAACTCTTTGTGAACTTTGGACCTGTCAATCAGGGGAAGGCACTCTCGAAGGCTTCCATTTCCAGATGGCTCTCCGGCTGTATCATGTACTGTCATTGGTTGGCAAACTGACCGCTGCCTGGCCGTCCGAGAGCCCATTCCACCAGAGCGATCGCAGCTACCACGGCGTTCCTTTCTGGTGTGCCCCTGCTGGACATATGCAGGGCTGCTACGTGGAGGTCGACGCACACCTTCACGAAATTCTACTGCGTCGATCGGGATTCCAGGGAGGAGTCCAGGGTCGGCCAAGCAGTGCTGCGCAACCTGTTCACCTGAGGTGAGCCTGGTGAGGAGGTAAGATGCTTAATGTTGAGTTTGATGTAATGCTTAATGTTGAGCCTTTGCCACCTCTCGTGGTTGTGCATGTGTGTACTGCTATGTATTCTTTATTCATGAGCATGTGAATCCATGCCAGACCCCATGCTGGAGAAGGAACAAGTTACTTACCTGTAACTGTTGTTCTCCAGCATGGGTCTGGCATGGATTCACATGCGAACCCTCCCGCCTACCCCTCTGCGGCTCTTCACTTGGTCATACTGCCACTTCACGTGCTACCAAATCTGAAGATGGCTGCCAGAGGCGGTGCGTAGGTAGAGATCAGTCATTGGCTGTGGTCAATATGACGCAGAGACCAGTGATTGGTTATTACTACGAAAGACAGATCAGAAACGAAACTGATACTGGTTTTTTCTTTACCGAGGATTCCCAGCCTGACGGGGAATATTCATGAGCATGTGAATCCATGCCAGACCCATGCTGGAGAACAACAGTTACAGGTAAGTAACTTGTTCCTTACGCTCTTTCAAAGTCTGGGACTCATTGATGCTGGTATTTCTGCAACAGGAAAACGTAACAAACTCAAGCTTATATATTTACCAACAATGGCGTAGACTCTGAGATTGAAGTCCTCGAGGGACTTCAAGTCGACACACAGTGCCCTCTGCCAAAATAAAATTTGAAAGCAGCTGTAGCTGAAGGGAAGATATAAAAAGATGAGGAAAAAGTGGGAGGAACATCAGTTGAAAGAATGTCACCAGGGGATAAGTAACTTGTTCTTCTGTGTCCCCGCTGATCCCTGCCATGTTGCTGGTTCTGCAGATATTGTGCCTGTTTGGAAACACATTGCTCCTGATTCCTCCAGATTGGACCCGGAGGATGTTAGGCGAGTTTTCCTGAAGTCCACTTGAGGTAAGAATCTATAAAACTATCCCTTAGCATACAGGTACCCAACTCTTAGTATGTCTGTACTACCGAAAGGATCTTGGTATAATGGCAGAGCAGCCAGGCTTAACATAGGAGGAAGATGTGAGCTGTAGGTAAGTACACTGAACCGAGTAAATACAATAGTCCAACGAAACTCTTACACAGTAAACGTTGTATTAAAAATATACATTTATTCTTATTTACACAAAGAAGGTAGATAGATACTTATTTCACTTAACCAACACACACAGGAATTGATAGTAATACTTTCGAGAGGTTATTTCAGTAGTTGCTTGCGGTTAGAATTGTTAGAGGATGACACTAATGACATTCATACTGTATTATCAGTACTACTACCGCGCACTCGCATTGATTAACAGATAAAGAGTAATTGCATTCAGTTAGTGAAACGACATTAGATAACGTCTTTAGGACGGAAAATGGTTGGTTATACACACTTTAGCAAATCTTTAAGATGGTGACCCTTTTCAAGGCTTCTTATGCTTTTAAAGTCCAATCCCTAACTATCGCAAAAGTCAGTGTAGTAGAACAAAAGTATTATGTAGCAGCAGAACAGGCAAAGGTTTAGTCACCAATATAAAAATACTTAGCAATGTAAAACTAGTTAACGGTACCCTGCAAAGCACTCCCTAAATGGACACAAGCTGTCCAGCCTCAACCAGAGGTATGGGTAGACACCAAAACCTTTTCACGCACTCCAGTCACACTGGAGCGATTCTTCGGCTTAAGGTAAGTTCTACCTTTAGCCCCACAGTACCTTAAGGTTGGTGATGAAAACGCAGCTGGATTCTCTCCTGTACAACAGCGACGGACCCAATCTCCTGATTCCTCAGTCTGGTGATGAAAGAAAGCACTCTGAATAGTATGTCACAGCAGCAGTTGCGAGAGAGGACCCTCGGCAAGGATTTATTTGGTCTCCTGTTTTGGTCTGCGGTTTTGGTGACTTTTTCTCGGCTCCAACAAAGGACGGTTATGGCCCGATCGATCCTCTTTGATTCTGAAATCCTGGGCTCTGGTGAGGGGACTTAGATGAATGAGCCTATCTCTGCAGGTCCAACTGGAGCACACCAAAGTTCTGGGCAGATTCATTCACACCAAGATGTTGCACTGCAAATGGGTCGGAGGTCTCCTGGTATTCGCGGTCTGCAGTTCTGGAAGGTCAGATCATCTCGGGAGATGGCTCAAATTGTAGTTCATCTTGAGGATAGTTGGTCCCACCAGCCTAAGGGAATGAGTCGTCCTCTTTGGAGCTCCTCTGTCGATGAGAAAACTGGGTCAGAACAGCAGTGGTCGCTTCACGGTTACTGGAAGGGCCTGCAAGCATCTCTGGTCATTTTCAGTTTAGGATGTTCTGTTCCAGTGGTCGACTTGCCTTCCGCCTCGGTAACCACACCTTTTATCCAGTTTCTCCACTCACTCCTCTGCAACCTCTCTCAGCATTTTACAGAAAGGGGCTGGTGGCTGTCCGGTCAGGTATGCCAGTCCCCCAGTGGGAACTGGTTCCATTCAGGCCCTCTAGCAGACAAAGGGCAGGGGAGTGTTAAACTCCCCCCAATTCCTGTCCTCGCAAACACATTGGAGCCTAGGCAGGGACACCCAAGGGCTCCCGCCAAAGGCAAAACACAAATTCAGACCTCCCCCGACAACCACGATAGAAATGGCGAAAAAAGAAAGGAGCCACCATGGTAGATCATAGGTGACTCAATGGTGCCTAACCGAGTCTGCGGTAGAAAATAGCACAATAGTTGGTAGAACATGTCCAGTGCCACCAGCCATAACTATAGGGTTGTCTATGTGACTAGAAAGTCACAGGAGCAGAGAGAGGGGGATACTAGATATCCACTTAGCACTCCACATAAGGTGGTGTGTGCTAATCACTCATAAGATTAGGTTTTAGGAGGGATACAAAATTTCCTTTTATCCTTAAGAACAGTAGTTTGTCAAGGATAGTAAAATAATCTAAAAGGAGAACCTAAAGGGTCCCGATCAACACTACATAGGGTGCTGTGTGCTGAAAAAGTTGTGCACCGATGCCTTAAAGTGATATGGAGGACAGTAGACTCCATAGAGAAGGTAAAACACAGAGTTCCGAAAGTCAGAGCTCATAAGACTGAGGCAGAAAAAGGCTCCCCTCATTCAGGATAGGAAGGAAAAGGTACAGAAGTCTAGCAAAAGGGGCTGAGGGCTCTCGCTACGAGAGGGGATTAAGCATAAATCGGATACATCTCTCTAACAGAGGACATGGTATTCAGAGTTGCTTGACATGTCTGCCTGCCCTCCTTGGCATCTTCCAAGGAGAGTCAACTTGCTCTCCCAATGGGAGGGGCAGGTTTTCCACCCAAACCTCAGCAGCCTGAAACAGCTTTTCAGTTTTCAAGAAGCCTTTGGAACAGGGCCCGTTCTTTACAATCTCTGCTGTCCTGCAGTTATTTCAGGGTTTGTGCAACCAGTTTTCTCCAAGCCAGTTTGTAGTATGTGCATGGGATTCAAATTTGGTATTGACATTCCTTATGGCAGTGCCATTTGAGCCCTTCCATTCATGTTGTATTAGACTGTTCACCCTTAATGTGATTTTCCTGGTTGCCATCCCTACCGTGAGACAGATAAGTGAGCTCCAGGCTTTAGTGGTAAAACCTCCCTAATTGGTTTTCTCCAAGGAAAAGGTGACCTTGAGAGTGACCCTCTTTTCTTCCAAAGGTGGTCTCAGATTTTCATCTCTCTCAAAAGATCCATAGTGAACAGGGGAGAGGCTAGCCAAAACTCAATCAAGAAATGGAGAGCAGCCAAGGCTTATTCCCAGGAGTGAGAGAGTGGGGTCAGTGGTCCTCAATGAGCCTACTCAGTATGACACACAATGATTAGATTTGCACAGCAAATACAAAAGTTATTTATTATTGGCCTTTGGGCATGCTGAAAAATGAAAACGGGTAGTATTATCGCACAATACTCTGATGGAAATATATACGTTCACCATAATTGACAAATGTACTAAAATTTGCTTTTTCAGCAAGCAGGTAATTGGTTTGAGGCCAATAAATGATGGAACCAAGTCACACATTCATTCCCTAAGTTAAACCATCCAAACCCTAAGAAGAATGGGTCCTCGTCCCGAAAAACCACAGGAGCCACAATGTTTTCCCCTGTAAGGAGTCTCTGCAGGCAAGTTTGCAGTTAGTTTGTTTTTGTGAAAGTTTAAAGAATTTCTCCAGCATGGGGTCTGGCATGGATTCACATTCTCATGAATATTCCCTGTCAGGCCGGGAATCCTGAGTAAAAGAAAAATTGTTCACTTTCACTTACAAACTGTATTTCTCCTCTAAAAAAATCACTGTACTCTGGGTCATACTGCCCCCAGCCAATGACTGCCCTCTCCCTAAGCCCCGCCTCTGGCAGCCATTTTCAGATATTTACTGCACGTTCAAGTGTTTGGAGTCCTCGAGTTTTGCTCTGTGAGCTGCTATTCGGTTTACACATATTTCGACAGGAAAAAGTCCTATTTTTGTCAAGAGCCCATGTGCTCTTCTCCCCATCTGCCAACAAGCGGGGATCCATTGTCAGTGAATTTCAGCGCCACTCAAGGGGAAGGATCGTCGAGTTCTCATCGAAGTTTCCAGAATGCCATCAGGCTTACTCCGCGCCTCCAACCATGACGGAGGAGGAGGTGGGAAGTTCCCTTTTCAAGATCTGCACCAGATGAAGACCTCAGAACTTGTTTGTGGAGGACAGACGCCTTCAATGCCTCTACTGCCTTCACCCGGAGCACAAAGAAGGGGATTGTGAGATCTGACTTAGCTTCTCCAAGAGAACGATGAAGGATCAGCACAGTATACTGGCGACGTGGCCAAGCGCCAAGGCCTCGACCCTGTGCCCCAAGCAGGGTCATGCCTCATCCAGGACTGGCCGGTCCGAAGAGCAGGCTTTTAAGTCCTTTTGAGGGCGCTCCATCTGTGGGGGCCCAAGACGAGGCCAAGCACTACGAGTCCGCTTCAGTTGGGTCGCCGTGCAAGCGGGTCCCTCGATGGGCAGGGCACAATCAAGTCACCATCGGCCTCCATCGCCAGCCATCGATCGAGCTCCTCCTCAAAAAGGAAATTGCCCAACCCAGCTAAGCTGCGGGCAAAGCCAGAGAAGCCTAGGGTGGAGGAAAAGACAGCTGAACTGCCCAAGAAGGCCCAGACGGCGCAGGAGAAATCGTCGACGATAGAGGTGGTGGCGGCTGCTCTCGCGAAGGCTAAACGAGCTGACCCCATAAAGGTAGCCCCTACTGGCCCAGGGTGTCCCTGCCCTCGAGGCTGGATGGAGGCCTCAACCGGGCCAGTGGCGATGTCTGCGGCGAGGACCGGGAGTCCCTGCACACGGTCCATGAGGACGTGGAAGATGACGGCGGCTACGCCAAAGCCAACAGCATGGTGCCGAGTGTGTCCACTGTGCCTGCTCAGCCGAGAGATGTATCACTGGACATCCTTTCGACCCTACACACGATGGTGTCAGAAATCCAGAACAGGATGCTGCAGGCCACAGCCCCAACGGCTCAAGATCAGCCTCCGGCAAAAAAGAGGAAGCGCCACCTGACGGCCCTGCATCAACCTCCACACCCGTTCCAAGTGCACTCCCCCCCGACGGACAACGATGACAATCGTGGCAGGCTGATCGCCGCAACGGAGGGCATCCCCATTGAATGAGGTGGGGTCATTTCATGCCATGGTCGCCAAAGCTTCTGAGCTTTTCCAGCTGACAACCGAAGAGACCAAGAAGGAGGGCTTCTTATACCAGAGGCGCGAGGCCAAGAGGAAGACCATCATGGCAGTGCCCCTCCTGGATGACGTGTGGAAGGAAGGCTTAGCCCTCCTGAAGAATCCTTGCTTGGCCTGGTCCACACAGGATAGGCTGGATAAAAAGTACTGGGTGCCGGAGTACTTACCCAAGTGCCTATGGTCGCAACCGTTGCCGGGTTCTGTGGTGTCGGCGGCTGCAAGGAAGAGGTAGTCTAACCCCTCATCGTCGTCTGTCCCTCCGGACAACAAGGGGAAGAAGTTGGCTGCCATGGGGAGGAAGCTTATTTGCTCTGATGTCGACCATTAAGGCAGCCAAAGCATTGGCGATCCTGGCCAAATGCGACAGAGAACTGTGGTACAAGCTGGCCCCGGTTCATGAGTACCTACCCGATGACAAGCGTGTGGAGGTGATCGCACTCCAAGAAGGTGTATGGGCGTCGCTCGCGAGGTACGGGAGAAAGAACCTTTTTCACCAGAAAAATCTTCTCCCCCTTTAAATTTAAAGGTGTGCAGGGGCGCGGCCCTGGGAGCATGCGCTCGCCTGACTCCGCCCACCGGCGCCACTCCTAAGTCCCCTTTTCTGTGTCGACAGGAACGGGCTAAATTCACAAGCGCTCCTGGGGTTGGCTTCGGCCATGTAATAACATGCGCTCTTCCCCAAATATTCTTCCATCTTTGTCTTTTTCTTTTCAATTAGGTACTTTGTCCTCCGATGCGACGCTCCTCCCCTTCGCATGTCGACTTCATCGGGCTTCAGCAGGTGTCCAGCCTGCGAGAGGCTCTTCCCTACATCAGATCCCCAGGCTCTTTACCTCTGCTGCCTTGGCCCCGACCACAGCTAGGAAGGTTGTTCCGCGTGCGACGCAGTGACCCCACGTGCACTGAAGAACAGGCTAGCTTGGTGGAGGGAGCTCTTCTAGAAGTCTCCTATGGAGGACCTAAAGGACTTTGTCAAACGTCACTCGAGGGCAAAGGCAAAGCGTCAATTTACCATTGCACCCCTTAAGGGCGACTCCTTCGCAAGGAAGCGCCCTAGTGGGAGGAACCTCTCTGGTTTTCGCACCAGCACACATACCGAGGCTAGTCCAGCTACCGGCCTCAAGGCTGAGGGGTCTCTGGTGTCAGTGCTGAGGGACCGTAAGATTCTTTTACTGGGGTTACTCCCGAGGGGCAACGCCCTAATACCGGCATCATGTCCAAGGGGCGCCTTCACGCAGCACTACAGGCAGCTTTGCTGAGGGCAATACGCCTTCCAGGTCCCGTCCTGAGGTGCAGGATAGGCCTTATTCTCCAACACCAAACGTCTTGGACGAGGCTGGGTCCAGTGAGCCAGGCACCACATCTTTGGCACGTGGCATGCAGCTCAACAAAATGGCTGTTGCGCCAAATAAGATGGCCGCTCGTCCAATACCTCCCCTAGGAACGGAGCAGGTAGCGGAACGAGTTACAAGGTGGGACTGGTGTCAGATACGTCACCTGCATCCATCAGCAGTGCAGGGCAGGTTTCCCCTGCACTCCAGGCAGTGTCTCCCCCTGCCCCAGCAGGCTCCAGCCACGCCGTCAATATCACCTGCCCACCTCTTCAGCCTCCGAAGACCGGTTCTTCGAAAGGTTCCTAGCGCTGATGCAAACTCCCCAGATAGGGGCCATCCTTCGGGATACTATCGGGGACATGCACCCTCCAGTCACCCCACCGGCACCCATAGTCATTACTCCTATGACTGGCACCATAGTCATTACTCCTATGACTGGCACCACAGGCTCCAGGGGAGCCTAGCCGGCTCCTTCGATTACGGCTTCCCTACCTCCCACAGTACAGGAGTTTCCACACCAGCCTCCTCAGCAGCCAACGGCTCCGGTCTCCACACCGCAGTCCACAGCACCCAGTACTTCACCTCCCGCTCCAGACCCTCCAAGCGCCCTGGTGGACACGGAAGCGTAGGACGACACCCCGGCATGCCATCTTTAGCCAGCCCCTTCCACAAATGCCTTGCAGGTTTGGCAGAATATTTGGGCCTTCCGCAGCCTGAGGGGGTCTTGGCAAAAGTCCTTACCCTAAGACCCCCTACCAAAACTTGAATCCTGATGTAGAAAGATGCCATTGCCCTGGCCAAGAAGGGGTGGCTCAAGCTGTCAATCGGCGCCTCAACGCCAAGTATAGGCAGATGGAGGGGGGATACACTCTTGCTTTTGGGTCATCCTCAACTGCACTCATCCATGATCGCTGCAGCGTCACTCTACTCTAGGCCTCAGTAGTCCTCGGCCACCTCTTCCTCGACGCTGCTAGGCACGGAAAGATCTTGGAGGCGTACAGGAAAAAGCTGTACTCCAACGCCTCTTTGCACCTGCGTCAAGCCGACGCAGATGCCATACTGGCAGCTGTTAACCAAAGGCTCTGACGGGAAATTGCTGACTGCCTCCCGGAACATCTGGCGCAGAACCAAGCGCACTTCAAGGCAGGCCTAGGAGAGGCCAGGCTGATAGAGCAGGACATCATGTAGTCCACCTTGGCCCACATCGTTACCTCTGATTGGGCCATTTGCATTGCCAGGGGCATGAGAAGGACTGCCTGGCTTGTGGCTACTAAGTTTAACCCTGACGTCCAGGAACGCATATTGAACCTTGCATTCAAGGGTAGTGACCTCTTCCACTCCACCACGGATGAGGAATTGGATAAATAGAACAGTTCGCAAACCACAAAGTCTTTATTCTTATGACGACCACGCCCATGGCGTACACCCAGTCACATCAACGCTCCGACAAGGGGCGAGTGTTTGGCAGGGTCCGGGGCTTCCTAGAACGGAGGTCTAGACAACCTGACTGTTCTGAGTCAGCACTGGAGGAAACAACAAAAGGGAGGGTGGTGGGGCTAGGGCTTTTTCCAACCCCCCTCCTTCGCAACAGCCTCAGAGGGAAAGAAGGCATTACACGTGCCTTCGGGTCCATGTGTCTCCAGTGGGGGGGCAGGCTTGCTTTCACGTGCAATTTTGGCACCAGAATTTTCATACCCCTGGACCCTATCCGTATTCTCCACGGGGTACCGCCTACAGGTCCCTTCCACTCCTCCCTCCTCTGCCACAGATTGGGACAGCAACTCTGTTGGCAGAGATCCGGTCGCTCGTCGAGAGCCAGGCAGTGGAAGAAGTCCCAGCCTCCTAGACAGGATTGGGCTTTCATTCCAGGATGTTCACTTTACAGAAGAACCACGAGGCTGGCTTGAGAGTTGTTGGACTCCCCCCCCCCCCCCCCCCCACCTCAATCTCTCCCTTCCTCTACAAAAGTTCAAGATGGTTACGCCAGCACTCATTGCGGAAACACTGGACAGGGGAGACTGGATGTGCTCCCTGGATCTGAAGGACGCGTATCTACACGTCCTGATTTGGCAGCTGCATCGTTCCTTACTGCGTTTCAGGATCATGGGCTGCCATTTCCAATACAAGCTGCTGCGCTTTGGCCTCAACTCAGCTCCCAGGGTATTTACCAGGTTAATGAATGCAGTGGCGGCCCTCCTCAGGGCCACCACGTCTACCCATACATGGACGACTGACTCATCCGGGCCACATCTCCAGAAGCAGTTCACCATACCTCCTCCGCACTGATAAACACACTCCACGATCTGGGGTTCACTATCAATCTCAAGAAGTCTCAGCTGCAACCTACGCAGACCCTGACCTTCCTGGGCCTCATCTGGGACACAAGCTCAGAGAGTCTTTCCCGCGGAGGACAAGATTGTGGGCATCAAGAGAGCCACTTCTCACTTCCTCACCATGGCAATGACCTCGGCCTGGTGGTACCAACACCTGGTGGGTATAATGGCGGCGGTCCTGTTGGCCGTACCCAACACAAGACTCAAGATAAGGAGATTACAGCTGCACTATGCAGCCTCATGAAATCAGGAGGGGGGCTCCCAAACGGAACCAGTCTGCAGTCCTCCCTTTCTCCACTCGGACCTCATGTGGTGGTCCACGCACTGCAACCTGAGACAGGGCAAGCCCTTCCTACTACCGGCCCCTCAGGTCACCGTTACTAACGGACTCCTCCCTACAGGACTGGGGAGCCACTCTGGACAGCCACAGCGTCCATGGAGTCTGGACTCGGCAGGAGTCCCATATCAATTGGCTGGAATTATCCAGACAACTCCACCAGCATGTACTATGTCAACAAGCAGGGGTGTACCAGCTCCC
This sequence comes from Ambystoma mexicanum, assembly GCF_040938575.1. Taxonomy (NCBI): domain Eukaryota; kingdom Metazoa; phylum Chordata; class Amphibia; order Caudata; family Ambystomatidae; genus Ambystoma; species Ambystoma mexicanum. The sequence goes on from NC_090921.1 coordinate 659,790,433, forward strand.
CTCTACTGTGCAACCTAGCCGTCAGCATGTGGGAGTGGGCACTGGAGAACAACATCTACCTCACCGTGTCCACCTCCCGGGGGAGTCAAGCCTAGAGGCAGACAGGCTCAGCAGACTGGGGGCCGACAATTACGAGTGGCAATTGAACGACCTGGTTCTGTAAGGAGATCTTCCTCAGGTGGCGGCATCCCCAAGTGGACCTGTTAGCCTCACGGGACAACAGGAAATGCCAGCAGTTCGCCTCCTGGCAGGGGTAGGGTTTCGGCTCGCTGGGCGACGCATTCCGTATACGGTGGAACGACATGATGGCATACGCCTTCCCGCCCACACCCCTGGTCCACAGGGTGATTTGTAAGATAAAGGAATTGTCACCTCAGCATCATTTTGATAGCTCCATGGTGGCCAGCAAGACCGTGGTTCTCCGAGCTACTCAGCCGATCGGACAGGCCACCCATTCACCTACCGCTGAGCCCAGCTCCTCTCCTGGCCCAGCAGGGGGGCAGGGTACTCCACCCTGCTCCTCACAAACTAGCCCTCACACCATGGTTCCTGAGCAGGTCACACTGAAACACTTGAGCCTGTCTCAGGCTAACCTAGAGATCATCCAGGGCTCTAGAAGGAAGGCTACTTGGAGCCAATATAAGAGTAAATGGTCTAGATTCTGTCATTGGGCCTACTCTAGGGAGATCGACCCTCTTAAGTGCACCTTGGACGACGTGCTCTCCTTCTCGGCACATCTCGCCCACTCCGGCGTGCAGGTGGACACATGCCGCACCTATATGGCAGCCATAGGGGCTTACAGGAATTCAGAGGAGGGTCTCTTCTCCAACCCGGTGGTCAAGCGACATCTGGCAGGCTGCCACAGGCTCTACCCGCCTATAAAGAAACCACACCCTGTGTGGGACCTCAATGTTGTGTTGGGCGCCTTGGCGCACAAACAGTTTGATCCAATAGCATCTGCGGACATTAGGCTGGTCGCCATAAAGACAGCTCTGTTCATGGGCCTCACCTCCGCTCGCAGAGTCGGCGAGATCCAGGCTCTGGTGGCAGCAGAGCCCTACACTACCTTTCACAGGGACAATGTGGTCCAGCAAACGCACCATGCGTTCTTACCCAAGGTGACCTCCTCCTTCCATCTTAACGAGGAGATGGTCTTACCCACTTTCTTCACCGACCCCAAGGATGAGCCTCAAAGGGTCTTGTACTGTCTGGATGTCTGAAGCGCTCCGGAATACTACCTGGACAGGACCAAGGACTTCACTTTCGGTGGGTCAAGGCCCGGTTATCAGGCTTCCAAGGCCTCCATAGCAAGGTGGATGGTCACGGCGATCGAGGAGGCCTATGAGGGCAGCAGAAACCAGTGCCAGCTAACTTGCATGCCCATGCGGTCGGAGCCAAGGCCACATCCATTGCGTTCCAACGGCATATGCCCTGGCAGGTTATCAGCAGGGCGACTACCTTGGCCACCCCTTCGGCTTTCTGTAAGGACTATTGTTTGGACGCCGCCTCTAGGTCAGATGCGGCTTTCGGGCAGGCGGTTCTAAGAAACCTGTTTTCTTAAGGAGTGTCTCCTCTCCACCCTGGGGCTACATTCAGTTGCAGTCGCCCCCTACAGTATGGAGGAAGGGGAGGGGACGTAAGAGTAATTAATAGTTACTCACCGTAGTGACTAACGTACTTAGTCCATAGTCCCCTTTCCTCCATACGTCCCACCATCCTCCCCCCTAATAATACTGGTGTCATTAGGCAATGCTGAATATTGTCGACGCATCAATGGGGACTGAGGAGTGGCACCGGTGGGCGGAGTCAGGGGAGCGCATGCTCCCAGGGCCGCGCCCATGCGCGCCTCTAAATTTAAAGGGGAAGATGATTTTTCTGGTGAAAAACGTTCCGTCTCCAGTACATTAGTCACTACGGTAAATAACTATTCATTTCCGAATGCTGGGGAACGGTGTCTGCCTCAATCGTCGCGGCTGGCTGAAGGCCACCAATTTCCGCCAGGAGGTCCAGACGAGGGTGTTGGACATGCCCTTTCTGGGATCACGTCTTCGGGGAGGCAGTCGACGAGTCCTTGCAGGCCGTCAAGACGGATACGTCTCGTGCCCTGGGTACTCCAACAGCACTGCTCTTCCTTTTGCGTTTCCGGCAGGAAGTCAGGCAGATCGGTGCAATGTTTTGGTATAGGCTCCTCGTACCGTCAGCCTTCACGGTCCACGACCCAGGAGGCCTACAGAGGCCGTTCCAAGGCTTTCAAGGGAGGTTGTCTGCGTCGTTGTCGCCCCAAGGCAGAACGCAGGCACCCAAGCAGGACTGAACCAGCCAGGACGTCGGGGAGGCCCCTCACCCATGCACCCCGGTGGGATGCCGGCTGACTGGATGTGTCAGCGAGTGGGAAAAGATATCCACCGACAAATGGTGCTGAACACTTTTGCCCACTGACATAACCTGGAGTTCCAGCAAGTGTCAGTGGATCCATCCGGTGACCCAGCAAGCGCAGCACATCCCTCAGCTCCTGCAAGAGGTATGGGCCATGCGAAAAAAAGGGAGCAATATAGCTAGTTCCGGGGTGACTCTGGGGCTCTGCAGTCTACTCCAGATACTTTAGTCAAAAGACCGGGAACTGGAGGCCCATTCTAGACCTGCGGCGTCTCAAGTACCTATAGTCCCAAAATTCAGGATGGTCGCGTTGCAGCACATGCTCGCCCAACTGGAGGAAGGAGACTTCTTGAGGCATCAGAAATTCCTATGCTTCTTGGTGCAGGGAAGCCACTAACAGTTCAAGGCCCTCCGTTTCGGCCTAATGTCTGCTCCCAGGGTGTTCACAAAGTGCCTGACAAAAGTGGCGGCCCGTCTACGAGGGATACACGTGTACCCATACCTTGACGACTGGCTCATCCGGGCCAAGTCGAGAGGTAGCCGTCTAACACACGGAGACGACCGCCCAGCTGCTGACGGATCTGGGGCTCTCCATCAATTATCCAAAGTCCTGCTTGACACCATTGTCGAACGAACTGTTCCAAGGAGCCAGGCTCAACCCGGTCGCCTGCCTAGCGTCGCCCTCAGTGGAGAGGGTAGCAGCCGTGCTGGGGAAGGTGCAACGGCTGTTGTCACTGAAGACAACCATGGTGCGGACCATCAAGGTACTGCTCGGCATGATGTCAACTTGCATCTACAGGAGTTCCTGAACACCCGCTGGGATATAGAGTCCAGCAGCTTTGCGGACAAGATCCCTCTCAACGGTGGTGGGGCGTATGCTCCAACAATTCCAGAGGCACAGGGTTTCAAAAGCCCCCCCACCCCCATACCAGGAGATGGCCACTTGGGACGCTTCCCTGGAGGACTGATGAGCCCACACCGGATGTCTGCACGCCAGAGGCCTGTGGCTGCCGGAGGAGAAGGATCTCCACATCATTATCCTGGAGCAGCGGGCAGTGTTCTGGGCCCTCAAGTCATTCCTTCTGCCCCTGAAGGGCAAGGTGGTGACGATCTTCACGGACAACACCACCACAACGTTCTATATCAGGAAGCAGGGGGGCACTCGATACCCAGGGCTATCCAAAGAGGCACAGAACTCCTCATCCACTTTCACCTGGCCGGAGTCAAGAACACCATCACGGACTCCTGCCACAAGTGGGAACTTCGGTAGGACCAGGTGGTCCCCATCTTCAAGTGGGGCAGACCCCAGATCTGTTTGCGACGGCGGCGAACTCCAAATGCCAGAAATCTGCCAGCAGATTCCACCAGCGGAAGAGCATGGCGGACACGTTCTCCTTACCGTCGGAAGGCCTGTTTCTTTATGCATTTCCCCCCCACCTCCATTGCCTCTCCTGCTGTGAGCCATCAGTCAACTCAAACAGTGCTGATGCAGGATGATACTTATCGCCCCGGCGTGGCCAAGTCAGATTTGGTACCCGAACCTTCTCAGCCTGTCAGCATCACCTCTTGTCAAGCTGCCTGTGGTTGCGGATCTGCTCATCAGAGAAGGAGGCGCAATCCTGCATCACGACCCAGGATTGCTGAACCTGAGGGCTTAGCACCTCCAGCCTTAGAGTTTGGAGGATACGAGTTGCCGGGGGCCTGCAGGGAGGTCCTTGCCAAGGACAGAGCATCATCAACTCAGTTCTACAATCACAAGTGGAAGCGTTTCTCTACGTGGTGCCGGTCGCAGAAGATCATCCCTCTGCGGGTCATGGCCCCACAGATTCTTCCTTACTTGTCCTTGGCCAAGGTGGGAGTGGTGCATGCCTCTATCAAGGTGTATCTGGCTGCTATCTCCTGCTACACCAGGTCTCCAGGAAGATCTTCTCTTTGGTCCCACCGTCTCGTCAAGGAGTTCCTAAAAGGACTGTTTTGATCTTTCCTGCCGGTGAAGGCTCCTACCCCGGCGTGAGAACTCAGCGTGGTGCTGACTAGGCTCATAGGAGCCCCCTTTGAGCTTATGCATCAGGCCCCTCTCAAGTTCCTCTCGGGTAAAACGGCTTTCCTTGTGGCCATCACCTCTGCCAGGAGGGTGGGTGAGATTCAGGCCCTATCCTGCAAACAGCCCTATCTGACTTTCCACAAATTGAGGGTGGTGCTGCGGATGCACCCCTCTTTCATGCCAAAGGTTCTGTTGGAATTCCACCTCAACGATCCTTTGGTGTTACCTATGGTTTCTTTCCAAAGCCTTCATCACCAGCTGAAAGGCCCTTGCAATCGCTGGACGTTGCTCATGCTCTGAAGTTCTATGTGGATCGCAGAGTTTTCGGAAAACTTCTGAACTGTTCGTGAAATTTAGTCCTGTGAACCATGGGGAGGCTTTGTCGAAGGCTTCCATCTGCAAGTGGCTCTCCGGCTGTATCACACTCTGTCATCTGTTGGCGAACCAACCGCTCCCCGTCTGTCCAAGAGCCCATTCCACTGGAGCGATTGCTGGAACAACGGCGTTCCTGTCTGGTGTGCCCCTGCTAGACATCTGCAGGGCTGCTACGTGGAGTTCTACGCACACCTTCACGACGTTCTACTGCGTCGACAGGGATTCAAGAAAGGATTACAGGGCCGGCCAAGCAGTGCTATGCAACCGGTTCACTTGAAGGGTAGTCTGTTCCAGAGGTAAGAGTTTCGCTTCTGCTGAGCCTGGCTACCTCCCGTGGTTGTGTAATGTTGTACTGGTATGTATTATTTTTCATGAGCCTGTGAATCCATCCCAGACCCCATGCTGGAGAAGGAACAATTTACTTACCTATAACTATTCTCCAGAATGGGTCTGGCATGGATTCACATGCAAACCCTTCCTCCTACCCCTCTGCGGCTCTTGGTCATACTGCCACCTTACGTGCTTACCAAATCTGAAGATGGGTGCCGGAGGAAGGGCTTAGGGAGAGGGCAGTCATTGGCTGGGGCACTATGACCCAGAGTACAGCGATTGGTTTAGAGGATAAATACAGTTTGTAAGTGAAAATGTAACTGTTTTTCTTTTACTGAGGATTCCCTGCCTGATGACGGGGAATATTCATGAGCAATGTGAATCCATGCTGGATAACAATAGTTACAGGTAAGTAACTTGTTCAACAATAGTACTCGGGTAAGTACATGTGTTTTTATATTTCAGGTTATGCTACCCAGGTTCAGTGACCAAAAGGTGAGTGGAAGGGAATGCAGGAAACAAAGGGAATTTTTCCCTATGCTATCCTATGGAGGTTAGGGGGCTGGAGGAGGAAACAGATGAACGGTGTTCAGTGCTACCACTGACGCTGATTTTACCAGATGTTGTGGATTGTCTCGGGGGTCGCTGGGGGCTTGGTTTTACGCTGTTTGTTCTTTTGAGTGAAGCCCAGAAGTCGAGGGTTCAAGAATTCTTCCGGTCACGTACATCTGCCAGATGCATCCTCTGGCAATGAAGAAATGTAAAACACTGATGCAGACCTATTCAGGACATTGTGGCATGGAATGGCGACCACCAATGTTCCAGGCTTGAATGCAGAACAACTCCTCTGATGGCATGGTAGTCGAGGAGAGAGCAGGTCAGTCCATCAGGCAGTCCATAGACACTTTGAAACGCTCAGAAGGGCAGGATCCTCGAAGGCGTCGAGACTAGTTGGTCCCACTAGTCCAAGGTCTGAAGCACCAGTTAGTCTTCGAAGTACAGGTAGTCACACGGTGCTTAACTGAGAGGGGCACAGGAAGGGATGCTGAGCCCCTTGAGGAGGTGTCATTTGATCTTCAGCAGGCTGTGCTTCAAGGGATTCTTTGCTCCAATGATGATCTAAAGAAATGGCTGATCCTCTTATACAAAATCTGAGCTGGAAGCAAGTCCAAGCCCGACAACGGTAAGGATCTCCACCATTCAAACAGCCAGTAGTTGTCCAATCGGGTATAACTACTGGTTTCACATTTGCTACACCTAGATTTTGTCACAACAGATGTAGAGTGGGACTAGACATTCCCACGCCATTTCTGGGTGCCACACACACAGGCATCACTAGCCTGTGAAAGCAGCGGCCTTCCCGAGCAGGTGTATGACCTTATAAGGGAATTCCTATCCTGGCAAGGCAGGAAGAAGACCAAACAATATAGCCAAAAAAGCAAGAAGAAATCTTATGGCACGGCCATTTTAGGGCTCTAGCCATGTTTAATAGCCATATGCGGTAAACTCAAATGTGCACACCAAAAATAATTCAAAAACAGTCAAAATAAAAGCATAGGCAAAGGAGATCAAGGGTGGACCCCCATATCTCACCCCTCCCCCATAATCCCCCCAAAAATATTAATGTTTTTGTTGTAATTATTTAGGTAAAAATTACATTGAAAAAACTCCTGTTGGCAAAGTAATATAGAACCTTACTTCCCTTCTAAAAAGTCAGGACAGGATAAAAACATTAACAAAAGAATGAGGTTCCATAGATAACTATGGCGTAAAAGTTGCAAAAGGAGAACTCTTTCCTGCGCACACCATCTCTGTGCCAGGGAATCCAAGCCAGTTTCCGCAAAAGTGTGTGCCTTATATGGCATTTCATGGCTTGAGAAAGGCAGGAAGAAAGCCAAAGGATAAGATGGGCACAGAACAGAGAGGAAAAATGTGTACAGTAATAAAATACAGGAATCTCACACTGGTAACCACTTGGGTTGACCAGTGCCCCCACAATAAGTGAGTGAGCAGGGAGAAGTAAATCAAAAAAGACTTTACTTGCCTCCAAAACTCAGTACAGGGTTCAAGCCATAGCAAATAGTTGGGGGCTCCACTGATGTCACTGGTAGAAAAATTGTGAAAAGAAAAATCTTTCCTAGCAACAGACAATATTCCGTCAAATTAGGCCTATACATTCTTTTAGAAAACATTGCGTTGAGACTGTTGTGGGACCACTGTTGGGAGCCCTATGTGATGATGTACACACTTTTCATCCTGGGATGTGGCAACTGTGCCTGCCATTGGATTTAATGGTGATATCACATCTGCCATTGTACTCTATTGGTGGATGCATTTGCTCTTGCTTTCCTAGGCAAAGTGGTAGTAAGTGTTTGTGGCCAGATGTGGAAGATGGTTGTCTGGTCCAATCCCACATCCGAGCCGCAGTGTCTGTTGCTGGGCAGATGTGTTGGCCAGAGGCTGTCATGATTGAACAGGCCCTGCCAGTTTGAATAGTGCAAATCTTTGATTGGTGGGTTTGTGGGCGACTCCAGTCCAAATCCTGGATGAAAGCACTCCTCTTGCAGCCATTCGACAGATCATAGTGCAATCTCCCTATGAATATGTGCAGCCCGCTTAAGACCAAAGGACAATCATTGCAGCGGAGCAGCATTGCCTCCAGCCAAGTCCAGGTGAAGCCCTGCTTCTCTCCTGATCTCGAGAGGGTCCTTTTTGGTGTTTGACCCCTGAACTGGTGGGAACAATCTGTCCTGCCCCTTTGTCGAGGATCTGTGTCTGCTGAGGCTTCTGAAGTGTCCCTGGACCCACTCAGTGGATTGACCAGCTCTTTCCTTCCTAGACTGTCTCGCTGCATCGGTTGCTGTTCTGAGTCCAGCCTTGGAACTTCAGATCTTCAACTGGTGAGGCAAGACTCCTGTCCCAGGAGTTTGTCTTCCTGGCTGAAGAGAAGTCTTGCAGGGTCTGAACTTAGATCGCCTGATCCTCATGGCCACCGCTGCAACCAGCCTCTTGTGTCTTGGGGGTCGCCTGCTCCGTGGGGGTTGTCTTCCTGTCAAGCCAAGGGTATCCAGCTGTTTAGTCTTAAGAACAGTCTCATCTGTGCCGGGGGCCTCAGACTATCAGGGCCCGATCCCAAACTGAAAGTGACCTCACACCCGCAGCCCTTTGACTGCCGTAGACCGGAAACAGCCTAGAAGTAAGTAGGCCCAATGATTCAGGAACCTCCAAATTGGTTGCCAAAGAAATCGGAGTAATGGGGATGAGTTTGCATACCTACTCCTAGCCCCCAACCTCCACTGTAGGGTTATGTGGGCGTAAAGTCCTAACACCATCTCCGTTGCCTGACTAAGATCAGTGGTGTTCTAGTCAAGGATACCCCTCTGGGCTTGCCCTAGAGTGGTGAGATTGGGAGACAAACCTTTAAGAACTTTACTTACCTTTTTTATTCAACGTCTGGAACATTTACTTGAAATCGTTTGCTTTGGCAATTCTTGTTCTCGAACCACATAGTGAAACCTCCTGTGAAGTATAGCTTATTTAACTGGTGATTTTTGGGTGCTAGACCTCAATTCCTTTCAGAGATGGACTTAAGAACTAGGGACCTTATCCTAAGTGTTCTTGCGGGTGTTCAGTTTTCTATCAGTTTACTTACCTTTCTCCTACTGGTTCTAAATTGTCATTCACTCTGTTTCTTACTTGCTTTATCATACACAGTTACTTCAAGTCTTGCTCTTAAAATTGCTTACTGTTGGATGCAGAACTCCATAATAGTGAATGTATACACTTATGATAGTGGTGTGCCAATACTGAGGTTTTCATTGCGTTGAGTGTGTTTCAATTGCCCAATATGTGTATTTGTGTACATCTTCTGTCTAACTTGAGTTATTGGAGTGCTCTGTGCGTGTCTCATTGTAGCCATTGACCATTATCACACCCTCTACTCTACCTGGATTGAGTTTGGCTAGACATTGTCTACTGTTCACCATCATATGGTGACCTCTCAGAATCCATCCCAGGTTTGATTCTAAAAACCATGGAATCTGTTGTGGCAGGGTTTCTGATACAACCACAGTGTTCAATTCAGTTTTTTACGTTCCTTCTGGGTTTCCTAACATTAAAGGTAACAAATCGCTTATAAATCATGGTAGTGTTACAGTTGGTAAATACTCTGTTACCAGAGCTTCTGGAGGCAAATAGCTATAGTGGTGGACTTCCCCATAATTCCCAGTTGCTCGTATCTACTTGTATGCCATAGACTTTCCGTTGGATGTCATTTTTAACAACTACATCCCGAAAGGAGGGCAAACATTGCTGTGCACGCTGCTGACAATGTCCAGTGTTTTAATTGAATCAACCTTATTTTCATAGACATTGTGGAACATGTATGTCTTTACGAACATTCGGGCATCAGGTGTTGCCCATTTCTTGTATTCAAGGATGATATTGACAGTAACATAGTTTTGCAGCTTAATTGGAATTATGTGGCCTCCTAAGAGTAACTTTGCACCAATGCAAGTGCAATTCTCGCAGTATTAGCAGAAGGGCAGACATTGCTCTGGTGCAAATATGCATGTTTTCAATGCATTTTTGCACCAGGCCAATATTTGCTGTAGTGCTAAAACTGTGCCCTATTGCTAAAAGAACAAAGTGTATCCTTGTTCAAAGATTTATTGAAAAATATGTTTTGCACACAATGCCAGCTTTTTGCCCTAGTGCTAATACGGTGCAAAATTGCACTTCCACTGGTATAGTTTAAGAAATGATATGATAATTTATTTATATAGCGCCTATACACAATGTGTTTCAAAGAGCTTCAAGGCAAGGGAGGGAACAAGGGAAAGTGCAATGACATTCTTACAGGCCATGAACAGGAAGGATGTGAAATTAACTATCGTACTCGGCCTGACGGCATTTCAGATAGTGCAAGAGTTGAGACATAGATGAGGAAGGGAGGGGGAGAGTGGCAAGGAAATGGAAACAGACGGGCAACTACTGTACTAGGCCTGACGACATTTCTGGTAGAGCCGGAGGAAAAGAAAAGGTGAGGGGTGCAGAAAGGGAGGGGAGGAACAAAACAAGCGACTATCGTACTAGGCCTGACAACGTTTCAGATGGTGCTGGAGGGAGGGGGGGGGGGACAGTAAGGGGATGGGGGAGCGACAGACGAGGTTGCTATCATACTAGGTCCAGGGACAATTCTGATAGAGTAAGTGCATAGAAGAAAGTAAGGGGAGGAGGGGAGGAGAGAACAGAGTAAGCAGTCAAAAAGAGTGGAGAAGCAAGAGGGGAGAGTGAATACACTTGCAGAAGTCAGTAGTAACACATAATGTTACAAGCCAGGATACAAGATGAAGATGGGAACAGCATGATTCAGGGCCACCATGAGTATAAGATGCAAAGGTAGTCCAGCATGAGAGCTGAGAAAGGGTGACGCACCTTGAATCAATGAAGTCCATAAAAGTAAAATCCAGCATTGGCCACAAGACGGTGATAGTGAAACCAGAATGTATCAGGACAGACTCCTGTGTGCGGGAAGGGGACGGGGGCCACAAGGGACCAACACGGGGGGGCCAGAGAGGGTGGGGATGGCCTGTGTGGACAGAGGGTGTAAACACATGTTGGTTCATGCTTACCTGCTGTCTTAGCGCCTTGGTGTAGACCAACATCCAAAGGTTAATGCAAGTAGCCATGCAATGTCATTTTATGTGTGTTTCTCCCAAAAAGTGCTTAATATTTTAAGGTTTAGAAGGCTGTCTTTAAACAGTTGAATGCCACCTCTTTTGCATAGCCACCTGACGGTCTACTTTCTATTTTTAGGGGACTGTAAAGGAACGCAGCTTTGGTGACATGAAATTCAAGCAGTGTCCAACAGAGAACATGGCGCGGGAGCATTTTAAGAAGCATGGAGCAGAACACTATTGGGACCTTGCATTGAGCCAGAGTATCCTAGAATCTACAGATTGAGGCTGTGTGCCGATGCAGTTTGGTTTCATTAGGGACTGCACTTTTGGGACTTCGTGGACATAACACTGAATTCAACAGTGTCACCCGTATTATTGAGTGAGAGAATCTGGAACATTGCCTTTAAGCGTAAACGCATCACAAGCTGACATTTGTACTTGGATTTTACTCAACTGGCAATATTACAGAGCTTCGTGTGAGAGTGGGGACAACTGGTCTGGTCAAGTAATGCACCCGTCATGCGAGGACTTGATTCTAGTGTATAACGAGATCTTCAGAAAAAGAAAGAGTTGATATACTGTAGTTCTACAGTAAAGGTTTGGACAATGGACCAGCAGTAGAGTCTCGTACTTGTGTGGGAGCCTTAAACCTTACCTGCTTGGTAAGCAGGAAACTGTTGGAGGAACCAGTCGCCGGTGGATAGGAACTCTGTCTTGCACTGAAAGGTGCCATTGCCCCTCGAGCAGAGCACCCTTGGAATTTGCGGAGTAGGAGACGGGGATTTAGCCCATATCCGAGCTTTATTAAATAAACTTTTTATAAAGATGAAAAAGGGTGTGTCTATCCTGAATCCTCATTGGCCTTTTTTGATGTAAATACAAAACCTCCCCTTTGTTGAATCTGTGTTTTTATTCTGTACTAGAGTCTGAAATCTTTTGTTTTAAACATTGGACCCTAACATTTTCTGCATGGGTCAGTGGTGTGTTTTGAGAGGACCATTGGGGTATTGTGTGCTGGTGTTGGGCGGCCTGACTTCAGAACCGCTCTTCCCCCCCAGTACACATGACAGAAAAAGGAAACCGCTCGTTATGCAGATTTGTGAATGAGCGATTGTAAACTAGCATGTTAAATTATAAAATATTTTACACCTCTCCCTCTTATGCCTAATCACTGCCTTCCATTGCACATGTAAGGATTCCTGCCACACACCACGATGAGGAATGGAGGTTCCAAATGCAGCCCTTTTAGTGTATCCTAAACACATGGAAGCCGTGATTTCCAAGATGTTTTGTGTTCCTTTTTGTCATGTCTATCCTTCTGTGTTAAAGCACACACACCATTCTGGATTTAACTTTAGCTTTTTTGGGAATGCCTGTACTGTGCTATGTGGGTCACTTTGGTCAATTAATTTTGTAAATGTTTTTCATTAGCACCAGCACGGTAGGACCTGAGAAATTGCAACTGTCTAGTAACACTTCTCGAGCCAAGTTTTGCTTACTTTGCTCCATCCATGTAACTAGGATATTTGGTTCAGACGTGAAGCAGATCTGTCCAAAACGACTTCAAGCACCAGCTTATGCAGTAAACACTTTTCATTGATAGTCACTTCTTGAAGATAAGGCAAACTGCTACTTGTGAATGCTTTGCCTTCACTTGACCCCAATCTCCTTTCAAAAGCAACATTTGGGTTGATAGAGGCCTTAGAATGTGTGAAACCCAGACCTGGACAGGCCAGAGTATTATCCAAATTTACCTTTGCTTCCATGCTAGAGTAGACCACCTATTTCATGACTTTGTTCCAGGCAGAACAATTTGGGTGTGTGATGAGCGGATTGTGAGGTATCCCTTACCTGCCTGGACGATGTTTTCAGCATGTGGTCTAAGCAGCATGGTCATGAATCCTCCTTATCTATCAAATTAAACTAATTTTAGTAATTTACTGACTTCTGTTTGCCCCAATTCTCCCCTTCTCCCATTCCTCTCCGGATCAAAGTGAATGGCACTTTGTGTATCTCTTGGAATTACTGAATGTGCTACGCACCCTAGGTGGGTATTGAGACCAAGGATACCCCTGTGACTCATCTGGAACTGAGTGCATGAGAACTTGCAATTTCTGGTAAGGAATATGTGTATTTTTTTTTCTTTTTTTAATATGTCTCTTAACTGGCCCAATGTTACGGTTGTGTTACTCAGCCAAGCCCAAAATTGACTTTCTAGGGAGGGGTAGAAATACAATGACCGCTGTTCAGGAGTGCAATGCTCTGTGAATGTGTTTGTGTTCCAACCTAGCCGTCAGTCAAAAAAGGCAGCAGGCTACCTGATTTTGTATTTCCCTGCACATCCCCTACTGCCAAAAACCAAGAATAAGTTGATAATCCTGTTCAGGCTTAACTAAATACTTGCTACAGTCCTCTGTTTGACTGTATTTAAGCTGGAGCGATGTTCCCTGGATTTAACCAAATCTCCCACATTACCTGGAAGCATGCTGCTAGGGAGTCTGTGGAATGGCTATCCGATTCAGAGCGTTGTTTTTCACACCCTCTTTACCTTTAGTTTTTATGGGGTGAAAGAATCTAAATGGCATAATAAAAGGGTGAAAAACAATACGGCCGGACATGCAACTTTGGGCAATTTGAAATATCTTGGTTCTATGACCAATTTCTTGGCTTTTTCCTCATTCGCCCACGAATCCTGGCCACCTTTAGTCTGTTCCATTTTCACTTGGAGTCCACAGCACTACTGCCCCAATGCATAGATGTCAATGCAAGGTGGTATAACTTTGCTAGGTCTAAAGGGCTATTTCCATTCCCTGTAGCCAAAAACGAGGAGCCATAGATTTTTCACTATTAGGTTTACCTATATGGAAGCCAATTGTCAGTAGTGGGCTTGATGAAACCTATTTTTGCATTGTAGCGGCTTAGACTGTAGCATGTGAAATGTTGGTCCTACTTATTCCTAAACACGTTCAATAATTATCATTTCAAATATAATTTCATTCCGGTCTTTTTTTCGAATGTCTAAATACTCCACACAAGTTGCATAAGGGGAATGTGACTGTACCCCTATAAGGTTGATACCCGTTGGAGACACAGTGCCCAGTTCATTCTTTCCGTTTTGATCTTCTGCTCATTGTGAGAGGCTCCTGAAACACCCTTGTTTTTCTGTTGCAGTTTCCAAGTCAACATGCAACTTTTTGATTTTCTTTGCCATGCGACTGGATTTATCACAGTTCTTCTTTACTCTATCTATTCAAACCATGTTCCATTTCTCTGCTTCAGATTGAGAATATTTCCAGGCTTTCACTCGTGAAACTAGCAGGATCTTTTATGATTTCTGCAATTTCCCTTTTCCCTTCTTAACTGATATTGTTTTTTTAATGTGGTTATATTGGAAACGGAGCGATAGTCACAATGGCCATTTGCCTTTCCAACCAGCGACAACATTGTAGTACTAGCACTTCCGTGCAACCCCAGATAGGAATTAAAAAGAACTAAAAGTAGGCTTATCCATTACAAATTTGATCTAGGCAATAAACACATTCAAGCACTGTTGAGTAATGGCCTTTCTGCTGTAAGTTTGGAGTGGATAATTCTCTGGTATCCTCAAGTTCTATTTAGCCTCCATCTGAAACCCCATGTATTCATCTGGGGTGGCTTCTTTGTCCCACTACGTTTGGCTCTTTGTAACCTCTTAATGTTGAGACAGCAGTGGTTGAGTGCTTGAGGTAACTTAATTTTTCGTGTGACAGATCTGTTTAACAGATGTATGGTTGAAAGTCCACTGCGGCCCGCTTTGCAAGTCCGTCCGTGTTTTCAGCTCGTGTTCTGTGATGGTCAAGGTGTCCCATACTTTACTTCGATGAGTAACCTGGCCCAGACAGTTGTACTGGTGGTTCTAGTTGAGGGCAGTGTACTTGAACTCAGTGACTGCAAGAGTTGTAGCCATTTTGTTTCAGAAGAAGCCCTTTTATTCCTGGAAGCTCCCAAAATGGAGACTGTAGTATGGTAATCATGTGCCCAGGCAACTATTCTTTGCTGCCCTTGGGTTGATACCAGGAATTTATTAACGTCTGGATATTCTCCTCCATGAAATTTAGCCACAAGCTCATCAGGCGTGTGTGCCTGTACACAGGTCATCCTAGATGGGATTTGGGAGTAGGGGCTGTTATGCTAATATAATGGGCAGGCAAGCACACAGAGCAGGAGGATAAACAAGAAGGAAGAATAGACGAGTTAAATAAGAAAAATGGAACAGGAAGAATAGGCAGACTGTGATGGTGAACAAGAAGGAATGGGGACCATGTACTTGACAAATAATGAGGAATCCCACTACCAGTGTAAGCAGCTCGGACTTGAGATTATCCACAGAAATAAGGGAAGCTCAATGCCTCTCTGCACGTTACTCTTACAGGCTCCACTTCGTCCAATCCCAGGGTAGGGGGCAGTAAGTGTGGCTTCTGTATCTGGACCCTAACACAAAAACAAGGAGTGCACTTAATGAGACAAGCCTGTGTGGGCCCAGCCAGAAAATACAGTGGATGCCAACTGTGGGAATTGAAAGCAACTCGGGTTTACATGAAATGTACTGTAGACTACAGGTAGGACGAGACAAAGGAAATGGCAGAGATTGTCTCCTAGAGTACAGAAGCCAATATCTGTTCAAAGGAAAACCGAGGCAGGAGTGTGGACACCATAAAACACTAAACGGACATTAAGAGCCACAAAAGGGAAACACAAATTCAGAACAGGATAGCTGAAAACTAGCCCAAACTGGTACATAAGAGGCAAGGTACTGGTTCAAGGTAACCGAATCTGGGCAAAAAAAGCAGGCTGGAAAACAGGACTGGTGAAAACATGAACTAGGCAAGGCTGTGGAACACGGGACTAGAACTAGTTGAAACGGTACAAACAAAAGCAAGGGAAACAGACGGACTGTGCAGCATAAAGCCTGAGACTAAATTAACCTGAAAGGAACAGGAGGCTGAAGGGAAACTGCAAGTAACAGAGGTGGGAACCTGCAGGAACAGCAATATAAGCAGGGGCTGGGAGATGCAGGATATCTGCAGAAGAAACCAGGATAAATGGCTGCAGGAACACAGAATAAAGGGAAGAAAAAAACACTCTGGCAGCAGACAGAGGAGAGGGCTGTGGAAATTGGAGCAAGGCAACACAGGTGACGGGTCAGTCGCAGGCAAGGCAGAATGGTCAACAGGCGTGTACTTTGGGGGAGGAGCCAGTGCTGACAATGTTTTGTATAGTAATAAAAGCAGAATAATTGATGTTTTGAATATTGTAGTCCTTTGAAATTAGTTGGTCTTTTTCCAGTCATGGTGAAACCAATGTGCATGCAACTCAGATTCTAAATAGGGTTTCTAGATTGGTCTTTGCAGATATCTTGCAGTTGCTTTATGGGAATGGCAGACCATTTTTCCGGAAATACTGATTTGTGCAAGTAAAGCTTAAATATTGAGACAGGGTCATTTGTGTTGACGGTTGACAATGCCCCGGGTGTCTGCCACCCAGAGGCAGGGAAGTGACAGGGTGTTAGGAAGTCTAGGATTGCTCTGCAATCCACATCTCCCGAATATATCCATGAAGATGCTTGCAAAGTTGTGCAGCGTTGGCAAGACCTGATTGGTTAAATAGTGCAAGATGTGGAGGCTAGGGACACCCTGTGCCCTTTGATTTGGGCATAGAAGCTGGCACTGCACCAGTGGTCTATCAGCTACTGGGGTTTGAACCCCACTGATCTGAAAACATTATGAAAACTTAGCTGTATCATGTTTTGGGCACTGTGACAAAGTTCCATGACAGATTCTGGGGGAACCCAAGTAGGTTACTCGGGGCCTGATGCCTTGGGGACCACAAGCAAACGGCTCATTGGGATAAAATTTGCCTGCAGAGATTAATGGACGTCAAACAGCTCGCCCATTTGCACAGATTATCTGGAGACCTCATGCTAGTCACGGTTGCACTTAGAATTGAGCCGGAGTTTGGAGGAGGTTGGCGAATAGAGGAGGTTGTACTCTCTCCAGTGCCTGCTCTAGTCGCAGGGTGGTGGTGGTGAGAAACTGGAGGGGAGAAGTGATATTGGGGAGGAAGTTGTAACATCAATTAAAGGTGATACTGAGTTGGATATGGTCACATCAGGAGGCAACGAGGTTATCAAGGAGGAGGTTATTTTTTTTTTTTGACGAAGAGGAGCCAACGACAGAAGATCTAAGTGGAACTGACAAGGTTGTGGGAACATCAAGAGACATAAATTGTAGCGAGGAGCAACCATCAAAAAGGGCAAGGTAGTGTCCTGAAGAAAGGAATTTTGGCAAAGGGCCTAAAGGATAAAAAGCACCCTGGGGTGGGGGGGGCTAGAGGGGGGACTTTGCTGAGAGGTTTTTGAGAGCAGTCACCAGGAGAAAAGAGGACAGATTGTCAAGGAACATCTGGAGGAGGAAGGCAATGAGAATGAGACTCGGGAGATGGTAACTAATGCAACATCGCCAGTCAGCCTAGTATGGTTTCCGGCAGGCAAGGTCAGCCCCAGGCATAACAAGGAGGAGGGAGAAAGCAACAAAAGGTGACATGGAGAGTATGTCTGGTGTTGAGGTGACTGGGTAAGAAGCAGGAGGGCCCTCAAAGAAAGTCTACTCTGTGGCTCTCTGAGAAGATAATCGCTTTCCTGGCTGTTGCCAAACGGTTAGTCTTTGCGGTACGGTACCCTGGTAACCTCGATCTAGTTGGTATTAAATGAAAGGGTACTTGAACCCTAAAGCAATGCAAATACTGCAAAGGGTGGGGACCCTTTTGGGCACGAAGAATATCTGTGGTAAATGGGGGGGAGGGGGCATTGAAAAAGGCCTGAGGGGGGCATCTAGGACTGGGAAGCAGACCCTCCTTATGTATTTGCTTAATACCCTTCAATTTGATGTAGCCATCCTCTGTACTGTAGCCCTATTTTAGGAGGGTTTTTTAAAGGTTACTACCGGTAGTTGGACTTAGAAAAACGAATCTAGGTTTGCCAAGATTATTCATATATCCAGTTGAGCAAAGCCACTCTCTGAGGTAGCATTGAATAAGCAGCCAGGAGAAAGGGGGCACTGTTGTGTAGTACAGTTAAACGTTCAAATCTTTATTTTGAAGGTTAAATCCATCATAAAAGAATACAGTCAAAGTTGAGAAATAAACAGTTATACTCGAGAATTAAAACAGTAAAAACCGCAGACAGGGATTTAAAAAACAAATAAGTTCTGACTTCATTTAACAATAATGCACCTTCAATAAATAAACAGCATGAGCATCTTTTGTTTAGCCGTGATCATAGGAATTTTATCGCGTCATTAATTAATCTACAATTGTTCCTTGTTGATGATCGAGTTAAAAAAATTAACCTAAGGTTATGTGTTGGCATGCAGAAAAATAGAAAATGCGTAGGATTGCCCAGAGTTGTTCTATTACAGGGACAAACGGCGCTCAGATGATGACCATAATTGTCTGTACGATGGCTCAACACAGTGGGTATCGGTAGGCAATTAGCCCTTAAGCTAAATAGCACACGCCTCTTTCGCAGGCTCAAGAACCAGTGTACATAATTAGCGTTTACCTCTTAACAGCCATGTGCTAATGTAGTGCAGTTAACACTTAGCAGAAATAAGGAAAAGACCCACCAGGTAAGTTATAAAAATAACTCTATTACAATACTGCAATAAGGCACGCTTTACATATTCTGAGGTAATAAAAAAATACATCAGGGCATATATACAACTTAGTTTGATAACCCTCGATGGGTTACACACTACTTCTGAACTGAAAGCCATTCTACAATAATTGCATTCACCAAAGTAGGGGGAACAGATGTTCAGCACACATCAAAACCTAGGACTTAAGATTACAAGCTACTCAGCACCATGTACTAAAACTTCAGAAGTCCAACCCTAGTCTGTACAAT
This sequence comes from Ambystoma mexicanum, assembly GCF_040938575.1. Taxonomy (NCBI): domain Eukaryota; kingdom Metazoa; phylum Chordata; class Amphibia; order Caudata; family Ambystomatidae; genus Ambystoma; species Ambystoma mexicanum. The sequence goes on from NC_090921.1 coordinate 659,809,181, forward strand.
GTCTCTGGTAGTTTTGTATGTGTCACAAAAGATTCCTGATGGAAGAGGTGAGCAGTCCAGAAACACCCACTCAGCAAGTGCAGAAATAGTACTGAGGGTTAGTGCAGAGCAGATAAAGCAAGCAAAATAGGGGCTTGTGAGCCTTTTAAGTCAGTTCTTAATAAAAGGCGGAGCATCTACCAAACCCCTGGAGCTCCAAAGCATGACCCACAGAAGTACTAACCTTAGCCACCACCGCCCTGGGCAGGCCCCGGATTGTGCTATGGTAAGCGTGACATAATGCCCAATGCAAACTCGAGAGAGGGGTGGTCCAAGAGGCACATGATCTGATAGTTTATTTATATAGTGCCTATACACAATGTGTTTCAAAGCGCTTCAAGGCATGGAAGGGAACAAGGGGAAAATATGATGATATTCTTACACAGCCATGAACAATAAGATTGTGAAATAACTATCGTACTCTGCCTGGTGACATTTCAGATAGTGCAAGAGCTAAGACACGGATAAGGAAGGCAGGGGTGAGTGGGAAGGAAATGGGGAAACAGACAGGCGACTACCGTACTAGGCCTGACCACATTTCTGGTAGAGCCGGAGATTAATAAAAGGTGAGGGAGAAGGGGAGCAGAAAGGAACAAAACAAGCGACTATCATTCTAGGCCTGCCGGCATTTCAGATAGTACTAGGGCAAGGGGAGAGGAAAAACACGTAAGGGGTGGGGGAAGAGACAAACAAGGTTGCTATCATAATAGGTCCAAGGACAATTTTGATAGAGTAAGTGCAGAGAAAAGGGAGAGGAGAGAACAGAGTAGAAACAAGAGGGCAGAGCGAATACAGTTGCAGGAGTCCGTAATAACACCACGTTGCAAGAGAAACAGCAAATGCAAGCCAGGATTCAAGATGAGATGGGCACAGCAAGATACAGGGCCACCATGAGAAAGAGATGCAGGGGAAGTCCAGTATGACAATTGAGAAATGGTGAAGCACCATGAGTCAATGAGTCCATAAAAAGTCAAATCCAAGCATTGGCCAACCAGACACTGATGGTGAAACAATGTATCAAGACAGACTCCTGCTGAGGTTATATGTAGGGGGAGTGAGGGGGGATGAGCGGGCTGATGTGATCTCGGGCTCCCCCCAAACCAAGTCCATATAAAGTTAACAGTCCCAGTGAGAGTAAATCGTTGGGTAAGATGTGCCTCACCGTTGTCGCTGTTCAGGGTCGCAAGTTCAAGGTTGATCACTGCTGCTAGTCTCGATTTCCTGTGGAGACTTCATACTGTAGACGGACCCGCATACTCGTATGTCCCGTTCATCGGTGGGGCGTCCCCCCCAACATTTGGCAGCAAAAAATGGAGCTCCTTTAAAGGTAGTACAGCACACAGGGGAGCGGGCGCTCTTCAGTGCCTCACCTCAGTCCCTTTTTCCATCTGGATGGTATCGGACCTGGCAGCCAGCGCCTCGACTTTTTTTTAGCTTTCTGCCATCTTCCGTTTTTTTTTTTCTTCATTCTTATTTAGCTTCCCTTCGGTTCCTCGCCTCCCCGCTGCATGCCGGCTGCAAGAGGATTCACAAGATGTGCCTCATGCGACTGCTCGTTTCCTGGGACTCCAACCCCCATGCCCTCTGAGTGTTTGAGGCCCAACTGCCCCAGGGATGCTTGTTCGGCTTGCACTGCTCTCGGTCATAGGGTATTGAAGAGTCGGTTGTTACGGTGGAGGGGAGATCTTCTGCACTTCTTCGGCTCCCCACCTTATGGACTTGGTCTCCAGGACCACAGGGTATTGAAGACAATATTAAGACAAGGTAGACCCTGTCCTTTCCCGGGGCTCCCATGAATCAGGGTTCCTCAGATTCAGGTTCTGGCAGGCACAAGGCCTCCAAGGCTACCAGCTCCCAAGCTGAGGGCCCAAGGGCTCTTCTGGGGGCTCCAGGAACAGACCTGGGACCGTTCTGACTACTGGCTCCCAAACTCAGGGGCCCTACCAAGCTGTCCTCTGAAAGGGCGATCAAGTTAGTCCTCTAATTTAACACCAGGGGGTAAGGTATCGTCGAGTGTCACCTCCAAGAGTCTGTCCACGGCAAGATCCAGCACAGCTACCGGCACAGGTTCTGTGGGTGTCCACAATTACAGATTCCCTTACTCTTTCAGGTTTGGTGAACTTATTTGCTAGACTGAAGGGCCTAAATCACATATTAAACAACCTCAATTCACTATAGAAGTACTTGGAAGATTCAACCAGACTTCATAAGTGTGTACGTAGTTATATAACATCTTTAATATACTATGGTTAAAAACAGGATACTAAAACAAATATATTAAAACAGTACTAAAGTGACAAGTGCAAAAAAGTGCTGTGTGCTAGTCACCTCAGTGGTGACTCAAAGGGTACAATTCAGAACCAATTGAATAGTAAAGAAATCTTCATCCAATTGAAGTAGCACACAAATGCAAATACCAAGTTATCTTGACTATCAGAAACTTTGTAAATGCTTTAACAAACCACATAGATCAAAGGTAGAACACAGAGTACTCAATTCATATGACTCTGGTTGATGCTTTAGCAATCCAATGCCTAAATTGTATTTCACAAGAGTATTGATCCCAATTTGAACACTTTGTGTTTAACCTTACATGTTTCGTTCCTATGAGATTTTAACCCTATTTAAGGAACTTCTTCAGGGGCATGAAGAGTCACTGTGGCCGTCCATAAGGGTCTGATTGTAGGTGGTTTCAGATGTTCAACGTTAGTTTCAGTGTGACGTCGCAATGATGAATCCCCAGTGGAAGATTGTAATATGTCTTATCACAGTCTCTTGTCTTTCTAATAGAACTTGAGTCTAGACCAAACCGGTAGTTAAATTCGGCACTACGTCCACGGTGATTGTAGAGGTTCTCAGTGTTGCAGTCACCATTAACATAAGATTATACGTAACTCATGCAGACGGTGAATAGTCTCTGACCTGGAAGTATCTGGAGGACCGAAGTGTCGAAAGGGGGACGGACTGCTAGTCTAGTCATGCATGGTTGCTAGTCTTGTAGACTGAGGCTCCGGGTAATATTTCAGGATTTTCGAGGTACCCAAGAACAACCAGGCTGGCCTTGGGGTTGTCCTGACTTGTCATTTATAAATCTGTCTTTACCGCTGGAGCTCTCCAAGATGATTACTGCCGCACACATAGCTGAGTTTGTGTGTGCAGGGGACTGGATGTGTTCCCTGGACCGCAAGGATTAGTACCTGCATCTACCTATCTACCAAACACATCAGAGGTTTCTGCGGTTCACGATTGTCAAACCAGTTTAAGGTGCTGCCCTTTGTCCTGAACTCGGACCCTCGAATCTTTACAAGGTTTATGAACGCAGTGGCGGGCCCTCTCTGCTTGGAGGGCCATCATCTATACCCTTATTTGTATGACTGGCTGGTAAGGGCGGGGTCACCCAAAGGGGTGGTGCACTCCTCCCATAGATTGGAGGATATCCTTCATCAGCTGGGGTTCTCCCTCAACCAGAGGAAGTCAGTTTTGCCCATCTCAGGAACTGGTCTGCCTAGGGGTGGTTTGGAACACTACCATTCAGCGGGTGTTCCCTTCGCCCGAGAGGCTTTAGGCCCTCTGCAAGACAGTGGGGCACTTTCTGGCCAACTCAAACCATCTCTGCATTGTGTTTCCAGCACATTCTGGGATTGATGGCCTCCTGCATGCTCGCTGTACAGCACGCTAGCCTCAAGATGAGGCGCCTCCCACTCCACCTTGCAGCCAATTGAGATCAGGAGATGGGGTCTCAGTCGGACAGGGTCCCAATACCACCACTCCTACTGCCCGATTTGGCTGGTGGCTGATGGAGGGCAATGTTTCAGTGGGAGCCCCCTTCACATGATTGGAGCCTACCTTGGCGGTGATGAACTCCTCCCTTTCGGCTGGGGGGTGGAGGGGCTACTCTGGAGGGCTATGCGATTCATGAAGCATGGTCCAGGACGGAAGACCACCTGCACTCTTACCAATCCTGGGCCCTGCCACTCTCGACTTGCACTTCCTACCTGGCAATCCCTGCACTGCGGGACTGTCTCTGTATCCCGAGAGCCCCCACTTCCCAGCACTTGTCTGCACTTACCTTGCACTTGCCACCAGCTGGCCCTCTTTATTTATTATTTATTTATTTTTGTTATTCTACTTACCTCTTATTTATTTATTTTTATTCTACTTACCTTGTACTGCACTTCCCCCCCTCCCCTTGCACCTTCTCCCTTCCCCCTACCCCTGCACTTGCGCGATCTGAATGACACCTGGCCTAGTAGGATCGTTGTCTGTCTTCCCTTGTTCCCCCCTCCCTGCCTCGTCGCGCCTTGAAACACTTGTATATAGGCGCGCTACAAATGCCATATCATATCATATATCAATCTGCTCGAGCTCAGGGAGTGGGCCTGGCCTTCGAGGTGTTTTTGCCCCTCATCAGGGACAGGTCTGTTATTGACAGGACGGACAATTCTACTATGTTTTACCTGAACAAGCAGGGTGGCACCCGTTCCCCCTCTTCACCCTCCCCCCCGGCACACTCTGCATGGAGGCGGTACCGATCTGGGAACTGGCCCTGACGGAGGGGATTTGGATTTAAGCAGTCCACCTCCCGGGGGACAGCATTGCAGAAGCGGGCCAGCTGAGACACTTCGGGTTCAACACCTATGTGTTGGAGTTGCACACCGACTCCTTGTTGCCCCTGTTCCCACGTTAGGGGCTCACAGACCTGATTTTGATCGCGTCCCCTCTGAATTTCAAGTGCCTCCAGTTTGCTTCATGGGCAGGACAGGGTTGGGTGTGTCTGGCAGATGACTTCCAGATCAGTTGGCACGGCCACAGGTGTTATCCGTTCCCGCCTCATCCCAATTGCCCCCACTGGCCTTCGAGACCCTGGTTTTAGGATCTGCTGCAGTTGTGCTTTCAGGGTCCCGTCCACCTTCCGATCTCCAGCAAGGGGATTCCTGACGTGGCGGGCGGTGAAGCATCCGGACCCGGCCAAACCAGCTGGTGGCCTGGTTCCTGATTAGCTAAGGCCTCAACATGCTAAATGTTCTGATAACTAGAACATCATTCAGCAGGCCAGGAGGCCCTCTACTCGGTCCCAATATAACAGTAAATGTACTAGGTTCTGCCACTGGGCTCATGACAAGTGCCTGGACACTGTCACCTGTCCTCTGGATAACGTACTGGCTTTTTCAGCGCACCAGGCTCATTCTGGAGTTCAGGTGAATACTTGCTGCACTTATTTGGTGGCCACTGGGGCTTACAAGAATTCCCCACAGCATGTGTTTCCTGTGGCAAACCTGGTGGTTAAGGCCCACCTTAAGGGGTTGTCCAGGCTTTTCCTGCCGGTGTATGGGCCGCACCCGGTCTGGGACCTCAATGTAGTTTTGGCAACTTTGCAGCGCAAGCCTTTTGGGACCATGGCCTCTGTGGACATCCGCTTGGTGACACTAAAGATCATTTTACTGGTGGCTCTCACCTCTGCATGCAGGGTTAGTGAGCTGCAGCATTAGTGAGCTGCAGGCTGTGTCCTCGTGCAAGCCCTTCACCATGTTTCCCAACTACAAGGTCATCTTGCACACTCACCCAAACATCTTGCCCAAGCTGGTTTCTCCATTTCATCTTAATCAGATCTGCCTGCCGGTGTTCTTCCCGAACCCGCAGTCGGAAGCCGACAGGGCCCTACATTCCTTTAACCTCTTGAGGGTCCTCAAGTTTTCTCTCCCACGAAATCCTTCAGGAAGTCTGAGGCATTGACATTTGGAGGCTCCTCCCTCCGCTCTCAGGCTTCCAAGGCTCCCATCGCATGTTGTATTGTCAAGGCCATTTCAGAGGTGTACACGGCCATGGTCAGACCTGTTCCCGACGGGATTCATGCCCATGCGGTCAGAGCTTAGGCCACAGCCGTCGCATTTCAGAGATATGCTTCTTGCAATGTCAGCAAGGCAGATACTTGGGCCACTCCGTTGGCCTTCTGTAAGCACTACTCACTGGACACCAGCTCCAGGCAGGATGCAAAATTTGGTCAGGCGCTTCTGAAGAACCTTTTTGCTTCGTCCTAGATAGGAGGCAGGTTATCACAGCTCCAACCTGTGTTCTTGTTCAGTGGAATCCCCCACAAGGATGGAGGAAAGGAGACGGGATGTATGTGTAAATCAAGTTACTCACCATAGTGACTAGAGTACGCGTAGTCCCCTTTTCTCCATACGTTCCACCTGCCTTCCCCTGCTATTATGCCAATGGCTAATGGGTAATAAGCGTAGCCACGTATCTAAGGGTACGATGTGTTCAAAGGGGACTGAGGTGAGGCGTCGCCTCAGCGGGGTGTTTCCACACCCGAGGCCTCAAGCTATACTAAATTTAAAGGGAAAGCTCATTCTTTTACTGCCAAAGGTTCTGGTAAGTCCCCATGTTGGACGCCCACAATGATGGAGGAAAAGGGACTATGGACTAGGAGTACTCTACACTCAGTGAGTAACTTTAATTATTGGCCCCACAATGAATGGGAGACACTCATGGAAATCTTAAAGGATGCACATCCTGCATTGACCCCAGACAGGGTCAGGAGGCGCTTGGTCTCCCATCAGGCTCCTCTCCTGATGGAAGGCAGCACAGCAGATTGCCTGCACACCAGCAGAGCACATGTCTGCAGCCTGCGAATCTCTAGATGTTTTGGACTGCAATTCCAATGATCCTTCACCATTGACCATGCTGACTAGGGGTGATGCAAGTAGAAGTCCAAAACATCTGGAGAGCCAAAGGTTGCAGACCCCTGCAGCAGAGCCTTGAGGAAGCCCACAATGAGTTCTAGCCGGAAGTCCTTACAGCGATGAACAGCTGGATCCGAGCCTTGTAGGGGAAATGCAAAGATGGATCCTCTGATGCCTGAAAACAGGCAATTTACCTCTAGCAGAACTGGTGACTGGTTGGTCCCCAAAGTCAGAGGGAGGGAGGCACTTTGCAGTTGTCTTCCCTGTAGATTATAAGGTCGAGGTTCGTGGCTTGGTAGTATTGGCTGGGCTGGATTGTGGATCGGGGAGGCCTGATCCTGCTGGACCACTCCTGCTTTTGACACTGTGGACCATGCCATCCTCCTGGAGAGGTTGTCGTTAGCGGGGGATTCTGACTCTGTTGTTCTTGGCTGTTTTGAGTTTTTCCTTCTACATCGTTCAGAGTCTTTCGCTCTTTCTTTCACCTTCCAGGCCCCTCACCTGTGGTATGCCTCATGACTAGTTTATTTCTCATTCTCTTAAATCTTTATATCCAGCCTCTTGTTCAGTGAATTCACTCCTTTGGATTTCAGTGTTTCTCATATGCGGATGACCCTTGGGATCTTGGGGCAGCTTGATCTCTCTTCTTGCCACGGCTGAGTGGTGTTGTAAGTGTCTGTTAGCCGTCCCTTTCTGGATGGGCAAAAACTGGCTTTGCCTTAACTGGGATAAAACGGAGGTCCTGATTGTTGGTTCCTCTCCCGAGTCCTCAGGAGGGTCTTCAGCTTTCGGGCCTGTCCAACTTGGCCCCCTACCTACTCTGTAGTGGTAAAATAGCTGGGTGTGACGATTTCTGCCTCATTGTCCATGCAGGCCCAGGTCAGCGCTAGCTGCAGTCCATTTTAAATTGCGCATTTTGCGTAAAGTTTTGCCCTACCTTCCGTGTTCAAACTGTCCTTTTGTCCTTTACACACATCTGACTCATGAATTATTGTAATTCACACTTTCTGGGGGTGCCCAGTTTTTTACTCCAACGGTTTACAAGTCCTCCAAAATTCTGCATCCAGGCTGGCCATTGGTGCTGCCCGCTATGCCCCTGTGTGTGTCTCCCATTCTGCATGCCTTACACTGACTACCCGTGGCCAAACTGGTGAAGTGCAAGGCCCTCTGCCTTGTTCACAGGGCTTTTTATAATACTGGTCTGGAATATCTGCAAGCAAAATGTATCGACTGTGTCCCCTCCCACTCCTTACGCTCTTCTACCGCTTTATGGATTTTTGTTCCCTGATTCAAACTTTCTCAGTTGTGGCGGGGCGAGGGGTGTTCTTTCTCTGTGGCAGCTGCCCTATTATGAAACTCCTCCCCGCTGTCTTTATGGGCGATGGTTGACCACCTGTCTTTTCTACGCGCCCTGAAAACCTATCTGTTCTCAGCATGAGTTATTTTTTTATTACTTTCTTCTTGGTTCCTGCATAGTTTACCACTCAGCGCCATGGTGCACTAGCTAGTGAAGGCAATGCTTAATAAATGCAGCTAACATAAAATAATGCTGATTTCTGCAGAAGCTCATGTCTTCTTTGCGTCACCTTCAGCTCCACTGGTCGTCTTGGTTTCTGAATCCAGCCCATCTCCCACTGCCCAGAAGCTGGGCTGCGATCGACCCCAGTCCTCCAATAAGGACACTTTACCACATTCATACTTGGAGGTGACTGACTAATGGTGGACAATTAGCTTCCCAGAATCTGCCCCGCCACATCCAAGCCCATGGAGGAATGTGGATTAGGGACAGTCTTCCCTCCCCACTTCTTAGCAGGACACACAGAAAGGAGAGCCTTTGTGGGCTTCTTACAAGCAGCCAGCCAAGATGCCTGAACGATGGGGAGCCCCCCCTAACCCCCAACTGGCAAGGTAGGGCAGCCAACAAAGGACAGGTCACCTTGAACAGGTTTTCAAACGCACAAATATGCCATTTCCAGTATATTGTCCTCTTAAGTGCATTATTTCAACTAAAAAGGTAGCATGAGAAAAAGCACCAGTAAAAAGGGTACAAATGTAACGACTACTACCAGCCTGTTCAGGGTATGTCTGGAATGTAGCTACAAAGGTGAAAACAGATGTAGGAGATGACTATTCCTGCAATGGTAGACACACGGGCTACCCAATGAACCCAAAACTACTTCACAATAGAGGGAAGCCCTATGGGTCTCTGGTAGCGCACGACTTAAGGTGGGGGGGGTTGTGCTGTATGTTATGCTATTGTGACTTGTACCGTGCACCACTGCCTTTTTTCATGGTCTTCAGGTGCTCTGGCAGATCTGAAAGAGCATGGGCTTGGAGTGGTTAGTAGGGTTGAGAGGGACAAGCGCAATGGAGCTTTAATGTGCTGCTGGTAGCTTCAGATCGGAAAAAAGTCACTGCTGGTATGGTTTAGTTGATTGGCATTGTGATTTCTTTTGAGGTTGTATGCAGGTGTTTCATGTGCGGGTTGTGAAGAGTTGGTAGAGTGTAGTTTGGGTGTTTTGTGGTGAAGGCCTGGGTTGGGTGGTAGGCATGCAGAGTGTTAGAGTTACTAGCAGGGTCAGTCGACGTTGTCCGGGTTGTTTTTGCATTGCGTTAACCAGTCTGCTTATTTTGTTCCTTTTCAGTTTAGCATCTGGTATTTCTTTGGGTGGTCCAGTTTTGTGGTGTTTTCTTGTGTTGCGGTGGTGGGGTTATCTCTATGGTGTTTAATGCACCAAGTAGAATAAAGTGCCATGTTTTTAATAGCTTCCTGAATTGTGGGTGATGTTGTGCTGTTCGTTTTTTCTTTGGGAGTGCGTTCCATAGTTTCACCGCTATGCAGGAGACTGCTGACCCCTCTCTAATTTTTGTTTTGGGAATCCTTTTGTTTCGTGGCGGATGTCGTTGCTGGATCTTCGTGTTCAAGTCCTTTTCAGTTTGTAGATGGTGATTTTATCCTGAAGGAATTCCGCTCCATGGCAGTGGATTACTCTGTGCATTATGCAGAGCGTTTTGAAGAGGATTTGTGTTTTAACTGGCAGCCAATACAGTGTTCTTGGTGCTCGGGTCATGGGTTCGCTCTTACTGCGTTCAGAATTTGTTGTAGCTTCCTCACAGGGTATTTTGTCATTCCGAGGTATATGCTTTTGGCTTAGTTGATACTTGACATGACGAGAGAGATGACGGCGAGCATTCTGTGTGTGAAGAAGAAATCAGAAATTGTCTTCTTGATCATGTGTAGGTGGAAGAAGCATTTCTCCAGCATGGGGTCTGGCATGGATTCATATGCTCATGAATATTCCCTGTCAGGCCAGGAATCCTCAGTGAAAAAAATAAAGAAAGCAGTCTTGCTTTAAAAGCTTGAAAACGTCCTTACTCCCATTAACCAATCATTGGAGTGTGGGTCAAACTGCCCCCTTACAGTGACGGGCGTCTCCCTAAGCCCCACCACCGGTGGCCATTTTCCAATTTTCACCGCACGCTTCAGTGCAGGGAGTCCTCTCGAGTTGCTCTTTGAGCTACTTTTTGTATTTTTGAGTTTTTCCGACAAGTGCCGGCAGCGGTGATCCGTTGCCAGTGAATATCGACCACTACATCGTTGGATCTTAGTTTTTCCAGGTCGGAAGGCCTAGTTGAGGCCTTACTTCGCGCCTCGCTATGTCAGGAGGAGGCAAAAGGAGTCTATTCAAGATCTGCGACAGATGTGGCTTGAGGAACATGTATGTGGAAGACCGGCACACAAGGTGCCGCTATTGTCTGCATCCTGACGAGGACAGATGCAACATCTGCTGAGGTTTCCCCGCCAAGATGAAGCGGGACCATTTGTGCAGGTTGGTGACATGGCTGAAGGAAGAAAGGGCTCCAGACGCGGCCACCAGGCGCGCAGAGGCCTCCTCCAGGTCCAGACAACCTTTGGAGCGTTATCCCTCGGGAAGAGGTAGAGATCCGCAAAGGTTGTTTCTTTGCAGGGTGTCCACAGAAAGGCTAAGCGCCACGCTGCAGATCCGACATGGGCCACTGCCGATCCCGCTTCGGAGCATGCGCACTGCTCTTCGCCCTCCCCGTCAAGTCTGCCGGTGGGTGGTGTATCATCGTAGAGACCTCTCTGCCAAATAAGGCCCTTCGTCGAAGGATAAACCAAGAAAACATACGCCCAAGGACAGTGCTCTGAGGCCCTCGTCGACGCCTACGTCCACAACTTTGCCAGCTGAGACACCGTCCGCGCATCACAAGCTAAGGCCCTTCTTTGGCATTTCCCCTCAAAAGAAAGGGTGGCAGCTATGTTGCGGAATGTGCATAGCCCAATTCCGGCTCAGCACACAATGATGAGGACCATCAAGTCACTACTGGGCATGATGTTGTCCTGCATTCACCTGATTCTGTTTTTCAGGCTGCAGATGAAGCCTATGCAGGAGTTTCTGGATAGCAGGTGGTTTCAAGTCACAGGCACGTGGACAGACAGGATTGCCCTCAACCAAGACTTCAGGCACGCTGTTCAGTAGTGGGGGGTGCGCCAGTACCTCACGTAGGGAGCCCCGTTTCAAGTTCCAGGCTACAGTCACCGCAGACTCTTCTGGACAGGTGGGGGCTCATACCGGACAGTACGACACCAGAAACCTCTGGCTTCCGAGGGAGAAGGCTGTGCACATCAGTGTTCTGGAGCTGTGGGCTGTGTTTTAGGCCCTCTAGTCTTTCCTACCTCTTCTGCGTGGACAGGTGAGGGGATCTACACGGACAACACCACCAACATGTTTTACATCTGGAAACTGGGCAGGACCCGCTCTCTCCCTGGAGACGCAGGCCCTCTGGAAGTGGGAACACCATTGCGGACTCCCTTAGCACAGAGATGCAGTCATGCCACGAATGGGAACTCCAGCAGGAACAGACATTGCGTCTCTTCAGCATGTGGGGCTAACACCAGATCGACCTATTTGTGACGGCAGCCGACTCAAAGTGCCAGGGTTTCGACAGCAGGCTTGCCAAACTGGGGGGCCTGGGAGATGCGTTTTCATTCACATGGCAGGGCCTCGTCCTGTACGCGTTTCCTTCAATACCTCTGTTGCTACGTGTGATCCACACTCTCCCAACGCTGTTGCGGCAAGATGATGCTGATCTGGAACTGTGATTCATGGCAGTAGCGCCGGCTTACCTGCTTCCTCCTCTTCCTGACCACCTCTCCAAAGAAGGAAGGATACCACACCACGACCCAGCGTTCATGAACCTCACTGCTGGGCTCCTGCAGCCCTAGAGTGTGGGCGGACATTCATCTAGAATGCAGGAAGGTACTGGCCAAGGCTAGGGCGTCCTCTACACTATCGTGTGATGGCCACAAATGGGGACGCTTTACTGGGTGGTGCAGGGCGCAAGACATTACACCTCTGCCGTACCTGTTGTCCTTGGCCAACTCCGGACTGGCGCGCTCCTCCATCAAGGTGCATCTAACGGCCTCTTCCTGGTACACGTGGTCACCAGGCCATCGCTGTGGTCTCTCAGGCTCATCAAGAAGTTTCTGAAAGGCTTGTTCTGACTGTGCCGCTAGTGAAGGCTCCTGCCCCGGATTGGGAACTCAATGGAACTCAATGTCGCTCTTTCTAAACTCATGGGGCCTCCATTTGAACCATTGCATCAAGCCCCTCTGAAGTTTCTCATGGAAGGCGGCTTTCTTGGTATCCATCACCTCGGCCAGGCGGGTTGGGGAGATTCAGGTTCTTTCCTGGAAATTCCCATGCTTGTCTTTTCATGCTACGAGGGTGGTGCTACGGACCCATCCCACCTTTATGCCGAAGGATCCTTCTGAATTCCACCTCAACAAACCCTTAGTGCTTCCAGTCTTCATCCCGACCCCTTCTTCGGCCGCTGAAAGGTTGCTGCATACGCCAGAGGTTGATCGTGCCCTGAAGTTCTGTGTGGCTCGCACAAAGGACTTTAGGATGGCGTCACTACCCTTTGTGAATTTTGAACCTGTAAATCATGAGAAGGCCCTATCAAAGGCTTCCATATCCAGGTGGCTCTCCGGCTGAATCATGCGCGGTCATCATCTGGCCAACAAACTGCTTCCAGGCCGGCAGAGAGCCCACTCCACCAGAGCCATCACACATACCACGGCGTTCCTCTGGTTTTCTCCTGCTGGACATTTGCTGGGATGCTACGCAGAGGTCTACGCACAATTTCATGAAATTCTGCTGCATCGACAGGGATTCCAGGGAGGAGTACATAGTCGGCCAGGCGGTGGTACGCAAACTGTTTATTTGAGGTGAGTCTGTTCCAGGGGTAAGTGAATGTACTTCTGTTGAGCCTTGCCAACCCCCGTGGTTTTATATACCGCTGTGTATTTGTATTCATGAGCATGTGAATCAATGTCAGACCCCATGCTGGAGAAAGAACAAGGTACTTACCTGTAACTGTTGTTCTCCACCATGATTCTGGCATGGAGTCACATGAAATCCCGCCTTCCCTGCTGTGGCTCTTCTGGGTTTATACTGTCATTTCTTGTGCTTTCAAATCTGAAGATGGCCACCGGGGGTTGGGCTTACAGAGACTGTCGTCATTGCATGGGTGCATTATGACCCAGACTTCAATGATTGGTTAATGGGAGGAAGGCAGTTTTCAAGCTTTTAAAGCAAGACTGTTTTCATTTTTTTTACCAAGGATTTCCAGGCCTGACGATGGGGAATTTTCATGAGCATGTGAATCTATGCCAGACCTATGCTAAAGAACAGTTACTTGTAAGTAACTTGTTCCTTATTTACGACTGCGTTGACTAGTGGTTTTAGTGTTAGTTTGTTATCCATTAGGATTCTAAGGTTTTTGACAACTTTGAATGGGTCTGGCAGGTTTCCTAGCTCAGTGGGCCATGGAATGTGATTGTTGTTCAGCGGGTCGTTTGGTGTGATCATGATTTCAGTTTTGTCTGGGTTGAGTATAAGGCTATTGGTGCTCCTCCATTGGTTTAGTTCAGTGAGGCAGTCAGTGAGTGTTGGGTTTTGTTCTTCGCTGACGTTGATTTTATATATAACTAGCAAAGGTACCTGTTCTCTGAACAGGTTCTGGAGACAGACATAACACACATTGTTGAATATCAAAGATCCTGTAAATTACTGTTTCTGATTCGCTTATCGCTTGATGTGCTTTGCACCCTGACGTAAACTGCACTGAGAATGGGCTGGCTGACATACCCCAGAGCAGGCGTTTAGGGGAGGCGAGAGTTGGGTGCTGCTGCATACTGGGACCTTCTGTGCTCTTGCCACCTGTTGCCTCACCCTGGCATGTTGCAGTTTGTTGCGGTGCAAATATCTCAAACTGAGTTTTGTCCCTTGTGTCGGGACTGGTCCTTGTACGACTACATTGATGTTTCGCCGATTTCATGCAACCGTCTCACGTATGAAGGTGTTGAAATCCAGGGAAAGGGGTGGGGTGTCCAGATGTCAAGTAGCCATTCATGTCTGGAGGGTCCTAACGGGTAACTATGCACAATTTGGTGCAGATTGGTGAAACGGTGTGGAATTGTATAAGGAATGTTAGCCACAATCCCAGCCAGCCACACATTTACTTTTTTTAAAAAAAAATGTTATTGGTTTTTCAAATCAACACTAGGGAAAACAGAGAAAACCTTGCCTAACAGTTGCAAGGCAACGCCGCATACACTATCATCAGTATTCAATTCACGTTGCTATATACCTCTGCTCCCCACCCTCCTCTCCCCCGCGCCCCCTCTCTCCTCACATGTCCAATACACCCTATTTACCGTCAAGATCATCATTACTAGTGATGCTGGATTCCCCCAAACCCTCCTGAGGCTCTAAACCTTCTCCTTCCCTCTGGTCTCTGCCTTAAACAGGGCATGTAACATTGCTTCCCAGGCCAAGATCCTCTCTGCATTATCTTTTTGACTAGTCCATACTGCCCCCTTCCACACCTGCGTCTCGGCCAAGGCCCACCTCTCCAGATCGCACCACCACTAGTCCACATCGGGACTTCCAGGCCATAGCGATTTTACGTTTAGCCAATATGTACCCCCAGATCTTTCAATTTGGTGATGTGTTTTGGCCCTTTGGTATGTGGGAACCGGCCCAACAGTCCTGCTGTTGGGGACTCCACATTCAGCGTCAGACCCCCTTACCCATTCTGCTCGCCACTTCTCGCCAGTATTGTTCCACTGTCGGACATGTCCAAAACGTATGCAGCATTCCTGTCTCTTCTGCCTTGCACCTGTGGCATACCTGCCCTGTAGCGCCTGGAAATCGTGAAATTCGCTGGGGTGTCACATATGCTCTGTGTAATCTGCAGCTCTATAAATTGCAATCTTGCATTCTGCGACACTTTCTTGTGGTATACCAATATCCCTGCCCATTGCACATCTGTGAAAGGGGCTCCCAGGTCCTCCTCCCGTTTAATCTGTATTGCCAGGGGAGTCTAAGTCTTATTAATTAACAGAAAGTCGTATATACTAGATATGGCATGCCCCCATTCCGATATGTCGTACAAGATATCTACCATGTCATGTTGCTCCTTCAATTCACTATATGTTGGCCATCTCCGCGTTATCCCTTTTAATAGTGTTGTGTAATAAGTTTTGGCCTATGTGCAAGCCTGTGTGGTCAGCCACTTCTTCAAAGGGGATGAAGTAGGCATCCTGCAATAGATCCCCTATCGTGCCCATCCCGTAAGGCTCCTAGTGCATTTGGATCTTCTGTCTCGCCTACGACGAGGCAGCAACTACGGTGACCAGGTGTATCTGGACCGAGAACGGGTCTGTGAGCCCTATCGCTGCTAATGCCCTGTCCCACATCCTTCCTCCCAAGGACAACAATTGTGATCCATGTTCACCACAGGGCTTCATATTCGACACCAGCTCCCTGAGGTAATACCTTGACCCCGCGGGTTGCAGTATCACTGTCTGGAGTCAGGTCGTCTGGCAGGTAATCCATTACAAATTGTAGCTGTCCCGCTATATAGTATAAATCAATGTGCATTGTGCACATGCTCTATAGCCGGTCCATAATATATATTGACACCTAGGTATTTAAACGTGGACACTGTCCACTGTAGTGCCAGAAATGGAAGAGCCTCCTGCTTTGCCTTACGCAGACCTGCTAACGGAAACAGCACAGACTTATCAATGCTGATCGTAATCCCTGATCTCGCAAATAGCTCTCGTGCCACCAGCAGCAACTCCAGGTTTTCCTCGGAGCAACATGTCATCCGCGGTACTACAACGATATCATATGTGTAGCCTCATCTATCACTATACCTGCTCCTATATATTGATTCCTAAGGTATTGTGCAATGGGTTTTATAGCCAGAATATAGAGTAGTGGGGGACAATGGGCAGCCCTGTCTAGTACCTGACCTAGTTCCCATGTATCCCCCAGTTTTGACTCTCCATCGGTCTGGTATACACCAACCGCACCCACTAAATATATGCCTGCCCAAATCCAAATCTGCGCAGTGTTGCATACAGCCAGTCCCATCTCACCGAATCAAACACCTTCACCACGTCTAGTGTGGCAATGACGCACAGGATCTCCCAGCCTGCCGTGCTATCCATCACATGGTGCAGCCGCTTCAGTTTCCAGGTCATGCTCAGTCCTGGCACGTATCCCGTCTGATCCGGCTGCACCAATGCGTGTATTACCTTATTCATTCATGCTGCCAGTATAGCTGTCAGAATTTCATTATCCTGATTCAGCATCGAAAGCAGCCTGCAAGAACTACTTTCCGTTGCTGGCTTGTGGGGCTTGAGGAGGAGTATAATAGATTCCCTTAAGATGGGGTGGGGGGAGAACACCTGCCTCGTAAGAGTCCGTACAGGTGTTAAGTAGATGCGGGCCATCTCCTGGGCGTATTCCTTATAGAATTCTCCAGGCAATCCATCTATTCCCTGTCGGCAGGTACCTGATCATCCCTAATATTTCCTCTAACGTGATAGGTCCCTCCAATCCATCCCTGGCCTCCTGATCTAACGTAGGGAGATATAGCTCACCCAGCACCTCCTCTAAGTACTCCTGCTGTATTGGTGGTCCCTCTTTATACAGGCCTTGTTAGAATACCTGAAAGGGCTCATAATGCCCGTTTGGGTATTGCAGCGGTCTCCTTCCCTCGTACATATTGAATGAATCTGGCTCTGCTTCTCTTCTTTTATATAGCCACGCCAATTATCTGCCTGTTTTATCTCCTTCTCTGTGCTGCCTTTCAATGTATCTAGAGTAATTGTGCTTACCCAACCTTTCCCAGCGTTCAACACATTTCTGTTCAATGCTGCAGCCTTCACTGCACCCCCTGTTACAGTTTCCTTAATTCCTCTTCAGCCGAAGACAACTTTGTTACTGGTAGTCTGGGCGTTCCCATAACCTGCAATGGTGGCTCCTCTGACCACCACTTTCTTTTTTATTTAAAATGGTTTGGTTTATATTTTAAACCTTTTCATCTTTGGTTGGCTCATATTTTATAACTGAAAGAAGAACTCCAGTTTATACTTCAGACAATTGTTACTTGTTGTCTTTTTTTTTCTTGTAGGATTGTTTTTAATAAATATACAATAGTAAAGATCTCCTTTTTTGTATCGCCCTTAAACTTTTCCCACCGATCTTCGGGATTCAATTGAACAGTTGCTGATATATACATGTCTCTAATGCGGATCTTGGTATCAGTCAAGGCTGGACAAGATCTGATGTGATTCAACGTTTCTATTTCATTTTCTTTTTTACAGAATCGGCAAAATGCCATGTCCTTTGGAAGTTTCCTCGACGCTAGGGATTCCCTTGTTGGTAAAAGGTTTAGTCGAAATCGAAGAAAAAAAATCTGACTTCGGTCGATGGCAATCGATGGAGGTAGGGCAGAAGACAGTTAAATAGGTGATTGTCAAATTTGCAGTCTTGGTTGAGTTTGTATTTTTTTTTTCTTTTTTTAGCGTCCATGGTCGCTATCCAATCATTTTGTGTAATTCTTTTTTTTGCTTTCCCTGTTCGTTGTGTTAGTAATTCGATTGAGATATTTGCCGATTTTCTTAGGTCTTCCCTATGATTTTTTCCAAGCCTGAAGAGTTGTTGCCTGAGTAGCGTTTTCTTTAGTTTTAAATATTTCTAATGCTGGAATATGTTGATCAGACAAGCTCTTCCTATATAGATCTAGTTTTCTCCATGTATGTATCGATTGGAGTGCCAGTTCATATCTGATTCGAACTACTGGGAGTGATTGAAGTAATGATAATACTTTCCTCCAAAAGAGGCCTTCCAGATATGCCCATATCGTGCCATCTAGGTTGATGAGCGATTCACTGCCATACAGAAGGATAGCCATCACCTTTTGTCTGTAAAAGAAAACGACCTTGGTGTGCTAGAGACAGTTTTGGTTTTCAAGAAGTTGGTCCAATTGGTTTCTGTTGCTGATTGGTTCACCCATATCCCCAAATATTTTACAGTTGTAACTTGGCCTAAGGGCTGTTGATTTAAGTACATTGTTTTTATTTTCTGATTTAATCTTTCTGGTCGGTGCAAGCAGCATTACTTGCGATTTTTGTGTATTTATTTCAAGGTGATTTTCCTTCATATAGGCTTTGAGTTTTGACAGAGCTATTTGAAACCCCCGTGGTGCTTGAGAGCATAGGACAATGTCATCAGCATACATTATACAAGGGATGGTCCTTGCATTTAACTTTGGAGGATTAGCCATCTCGGTGTTTGTCTCGTGTTCGTAATCAGACGTAAATAAATTGAATAGTGTTGCTGATAGTGGACAACCTTGTTTGAGGCCATTGTAGGTTTGGATGTTATCTGAGACTGTGCCTTCTTTTGAAAGTCTGATTCTGATTGAAGTATTTTCATATAGTAATTTCAACGGTTCCAGTAGATGATCTGGGCATCCCCAATGATGTCATTTAGACCACAGTTCACTAGGCCGAAAGCCAATTTGAGGTCGATGAATGCTGCATATATTTGTCTTTTGGTATGAATTGCCTCTTGTTTTAGCAAATTTAAGAGAAGTAAGTTGATGTTTGTACCAACGTATTTTACAAATCCTGTTTGTCTTTTTGCAAATATTTGATTTGCTTTTGGCCAGGTGTTTAACTGTTCTAGTAGTATATTGGCAAAGATTTTTCCCAATGGGTCTAAGAGGGCGATAGGTCTATAATTGCCTGGATCTTTTGAATCGCCTTTTTTGTAAATTGGTAGCAATACCGCTTTTTGCCAGGATGGTGGAATAGCTTTAATTTTATCAATTGCTGTGAAAATGTTGCAGATCTGTGTCCAGGTGGATTTGTTGGCTTTAATTATTTCATTTGAGAGAACATCGGGGCCTGGTGCCCGTGACTGATTTAGTTTGGAGATGGCCCTCTCAATGTCTTCAATCTCCCAATTGAATGTCCAGCAAACTTTCAGCTGTCATACTTCTTTCTTTCGTTCATGGCTTCCTTGTAAAGGTTTGAGAAGTGCAATATCCAACTCTGTTCATCCACGTTTGATGACAATGGAATTGACGCTGTCGATTGTGTGTTTAATAGTCTCCATAGAGCGCTGGTATTGCGCTTTTGTAAGGCAGTCAGCATCGTTTCGGCGTCATTTTGGTTTTGCAGAACACGATTGTTCTTTATCCAGTTTTTGTAATGTTGTTTTAATTCTTATTTTTTCGTGGTTTATCTCAGGAGATCGTTGTATCTTCTTGAGTTCTCGTCTCAGCTCCTTTTTCTTATTCGCTATAATGTTCGATTATGTATGTGCATGGAATTTGACCAGTTTTGGGAGTGTTCTGGGTCGTTTGAGATTGTTAAGAAGATGGGGGTAGTTCAATCGTTGTATATCAGACAGTGTGTTACTGTTTAGGCAATAGAGAATTTTCCGAGAGTAGAGCTTGTCATTCTTAGTCTAGTTAGGCTTGGGTTTATAGTCAATTCTGGGAAATTAAGTTTATTTTTTTTGGTGGATTGTACATTTTCCATGAGATTGTCATGAGCGAGTGGTCACTTTTGTCAGATTTCACAATCCCCACTTTGGTTAGTTTGGAGCGAATCTGTTTGGGCAGAAATATATAATCAATGGTGGCGCCGGAGGAACCTCGGGACCAGGTGTGCAGCTGTTTAGACGTAATATGGTCCAAGAATGGTACCCTAGAGAGGCCTCTAGATGACATTTCTTTTAGCCGTTGTTGGGCACGTGGAGCAATATTATTTGGTTTTAATGGTAGGCCCGCTTTGTCAAACAAATGGAAGTTCAGGTCCCCACATAGTATTATGTTAATCTTGGGGAATCTTAGGGAGATATCGTCCAAACGCAGCACACTTTGTCAATGAAGACTTAATCAGCAATATCGACTGGGTTCCAGTAGTTGTTGACTATGCCAAGTGTGACAAGCTTACTAGTTGCATCTTTCTTGCTTCCTCTTAGTATGGTTATTTGTATCCATTCATTGAAGCTGGTTGATTCCACAATTTGAAGATTGCTGTTTGTTTTGATTACAGTGAGTAGTCCGGCCGACGGCCTTCCTTTTTTTGTTACTTATGGCCGGCGTCATCAGCACGGTGTAGTTGTCACAAGTTGGTTGGATTGAAATCCAAGATTCCTGGAAACATATAATATCATATATTAAATCTTGCTCCTGATCTCTAAAAAGGTGACTGTTTCCTTGTGTATTCCAGGAGCATAGAGAGACTTTGGATCGAGGTTGCTGTAATGGTTATTGATTTGTGTCACATCGTTCCAAATATGTTGATTGGGACCAATCCATTACTCTTCTTATATGATGGTCATTATTATCAATGTACCTTTGGTGGGATTTTTTTGATTCTTGGTGCATGTGTTCCTCGGTCCAGGTGTTTCTTTGGGTTTTTTCAGTTCTTGTCGATCGTTTTTCTCTATCGAAGTAGTTTGATTGAATGAAAAGAGCTCTTTTTTGTTGGGTTCTTTCCATTTCTGCTTCATCTTCTGGCTTCGTATTATCCACTTCAAATCCAAGTGAGGATAAAATCTCCTCCTTGTTGATAATTAGCTGTTTTGTTGTGATGGATTTAAGGAGTAATTGAATCCTATCCAGATGTGTCTCTCATCCATGAAGTTTGTCAAAATGTCTTGTGTTGTGATCTTTTTTAAGTCCGGAATTGCTTTGAATAGCCTCAAGACATTTGTACGATTTAGAATCAATTTGTCAGTGTGGTTTTGGGTTCTTTTTAGCAGAATAGCACGTGACTTGGTGGATTTCCGCGGGTTGACAAATATAGGTTGCAACGTTCCGGATTTTAATGTTCGATATGAACCTGGTGAAGAGTGGATATGCGAGACATCGATTCTGGTGTGATTTGAATGTGGTTCATCTGAAACAAATGTGGAGTTGGATATATCTTCACATGATGGTGTCAATTGTGATTTCTGTGATGAGTGTGTGTTCTC
This sequence comes from Ambystoma mexicanum, assembly GCF_040938575.1. Classification (NCBI taxonomy): domain Eukaryota; kingdom Metazoa; phylum Chordata; class Amphibia; order Caudata; family Ambystomatidae; genus Ambystoma; species Ambystoma mexicanum. The sequence continues at coordinate 659,830,284 of NC_090921.1, forward strand.
ATATTCATCTACAATCGCGAGAGAGGCATCACTTAATTGGATCTGTGCTTCTTCTGAGATGTATGGTTCTTCATCAGGGTGTTGTGACGGGTCCAGCAGCAGATCTAATTGCGCATCTTCGGATAATTCTTCCATTTGACTGTTTTCTTGAGGTATTAGTGGGCCAATTCCTATTGCATTTGATAGTTGCGATGGGAGAGCGTTTATACCAGGGGCCGCCGTTGTTGGTATAATTTCATTTTTGTCCAGGGACTTTAAGATTTCTCAAGAAAGCTCTGGAGCCAACTTGTTTTTTTTTTCTTTTCGGCTTTGACTTTTTTTGTCTTTGCACTCAAGGCCAAAGGACTAAAGATGGCATAGTTGCTTGCTAGTGTGTTGGAGTTATTTGCTTTATTTATATGTAGCATGTTTAGGTTTCGTATGCAAATACTTGATCCAAGTTCTTGTGTCAATTGAGTGGGATTATTGGAAGTATTAGACAATGGCATCATTGTCCAGGAAGAATTATTTATTGAGCTTTTGTGTTCTGTGCCAGTTTTAGTTTGGCAATGGCAAGGCACCCGGTCAGTTGAATGAGAAACAGGTAGTCCGTTCCCAGAGGTCATCATGGTTATTAATGCAGAGGTTAGTTGTGAGTTTTCTGCTCTGTCGTTTCTTGCAATGTCTGAGAGGCGCGATTGCCACATCTTGCTTGTTTAGGCTTCATAATCTAAGCTGGCTTCGATTTTATGGATGAAGGACTCGATAAAAATCTGTTTTGCATGTATGAGGGCCAGTAGTGTTGCTTGATCTTTGCTCGCCTCTAGACATGCTTCTTGCATTTTTAAGAAAGGTATCATTGATTGTGATGTAACTGCGATAAGCATATTTCGAAGGTCCTGCATAGTGGTTGGTATTGAAGGAAGCTGTTCGGTATTAGGTGTTGTATTCACGTTCTCCTGTTTGAATGTGTTTGTATCGCTTGTTTCACATGCAGGGATCCTTTTAATCTGGGACAATGTTTGTATTGTATGTTTTGATGTTGTACTATCTCTTTTTTGAGTTTATATGTCTGAAATCATCATCTAGCGAGATTGGTTGCAGCATAGATGTTGAGTTTTCGTGATATCAGTGTCCGAAAACTTCCTTGTGTTTTTCTTGGTTCGCAAGAAGTGTTTCGAGCGCAATCATATCCAATGATAATCGTGCTATTTTTGGGTTGCCTTGTACTGACGTTGAGTTTGCCATGTCCCGTGAGAGGCGCTTACTCTTGTAAATTGATTGCCAAAGCCTCTTTGCTAGAGCTGCTTTGTCTCTTTGCGAGATCATCGTGTGTAGATTGATCCTCTAAAACATGGTTCCCAGTTGGTGGCACATTTCTATTAGTTGTTAGTGGCAAGTCAGCAAGATCTATTTCGCCGTCATGCGGAAGAGTTCTTTTCAGGTGACATTCAAGTTGGTGTTTTTTTTTAAAACCTTTTATCAAATTGTTCTTCGCTGTTAACGCTTTGTATTCCTTGACATACTGCATCCTCGTTGAAGAAATTTTCTTCATATGCAGTGTTCGGCATCTTCTTTTGACTTGTGCTGTCTTGTTTCTGGGAGAGGATAGAGTTTTTAATAGTGGCCGTAAGCATCAGCATCTTCCTTGCTTCCGGCGAGTCAGATTCGATGGACGCTCCATTTCTTTTCAGACGTTCATTTAAATTAGTTTTCCCGGACTGGTTTGATTTTTCTGTTGTCACGGGTTGGATGTCTTCAGCATTTTATGGGCCTGGAGATGTAAGGTTGTGTACTTTTAATGTGTTTTGGGTCGATGGTGACTGTAATCCTGTTGCCGGAGATACCTCGGAGTCTTGCTCATTTTTGATTGACTTAAGAGTTTTTGTTCTTGGTTTGCGGATTAGATGTGGAGATCGCTTTTGAGCGTTGTCTTGGGTGAGGGCTGCTTTGAATGTCATTTAGTTGGTCCGACACAGCATCTTCTGCCATCATGTGAGCTAGTCAGGGTCCGAGTTTTATATTTTAAGGATATGATCGATCTTCAGTGGCCCGGCTTGATGTGAAAATGGTGTGCGGTATGCGATATGCTCGTTATAGATTGCTGTTTCTTACTTTGAGTTAGAATACGCTAAAATTGGCAGTATGATTAGATGCTTCTGTCAAGTCTCTATCGCTCCTGAGTCGAAGGCTCACGGCCCACAGTCCTTAGGGCTAATTTCTATATTCCTGTGGTAGAATTCTGGGGTCCAAGTAAACTATGAGCTTACTGGTTTCAGTCTGCAAGTACCGGGGAGTTCCTGAGTCAAAGGCTCTCGGCCCGCAGTCTTCAGGGCCAGATTGTTTCTCCTGTGATTGAGTTTATTTGTTTATTTTGTATGAGTGGGCTCATCACAGTACAATTCTATAGTGTGGTAGATGTAGTCTTGTAGAGCGGTTACAGCAATATGGGCTCAATTACCCTCTTGTTGGTATTTGAAATCCGCAGTACAAGAGCATACACTAAAGAGAGTCCTTACCTTCTATCACACATGTTCCTTGTGCTTGTTGTTGGCGGCACCATCACAGCAAACAGCCAAACAGTCTTTGCAGAGAGCACCCTTGACTTGTGCGGACTTCACTCCGCAAGGGTCACGCCTCCCTGTATTTGTAGTGCCACTTCCTGGAGAGGGCAGGGCCCCAGTAGAGCAACGGCTCTTAAGGCGACAGCAGCCGCAGGGTTCCCACGATGCACATGGAGCTTCTCATGGAGAAAAAAGGCAGTAGAGTAGTCCAACACTGCCAACAACACTGCTCACAGACAGCCAAGCAGTCTTTGCAGAGAGCGCCCTTGACTTGCGTGGGCTTTACTGACTTAGTATGTGGGTGAGCTCAAAGTGACCTACAACATGACTGGCTCAATTATGATTAGATGTTTAAGTCTCCTTCGGTTTGCAATTATAAGGTTACTTTGTACTCAGTTGGAACAATGTTGCAATACACTTCATTATCTGCTCCACTCCCAATCTCTAAGACATTGAGTGAGGTCTTCCCATGTCCAATGATATCTACCTGAGGAGGCACCAGCTTTTGTCATCGGACAGCGTCCTTCAGCATTCACCTGCCACTATACTGTGTGTGCGCCTGTCTCTCGGAGTAATGGCTGACGCTTTTTGCCACATTAGATTGTTGGAGAAGCTGCAGGAAGCAGCTTCCTGGAAGCCAGCAGAGTGACAGTTCAGTTCAACAAGCAGTCAAAACACAGAGAGGGTCTCCGGTTTTACAGGAGAGCTGCGGAAACCCTTTCGAAATGGTATAAGGGGAGCACGAGTTGCAGAACGAGGAAACGGAAATGTGAGCCGAGGTCTTGTGACATGTACAAAACTGAAGGGACCCTTACAACGACACACAGCAGTACGACACTCTCTTCCTTGACCACCACTTTCAATGCTTCCCAGAATATTCCCACACTGGCAACACTTCCTTCATTATGCATGACATAGTCCACAATGCTTCTCCTGACACAATCCAGAAATGGAGCGCCTTGTAAGAATTATCCTCCAGGTTTCCATGTGGGTATTTGGGCCCTAGGGGGCTTAAGCCGCCATTGTAGAGTTAGCGGGGCGTGATCCAATAGTACCCTACATTTGTACTGTGCCCTAGTAATTGAATGGGCGATTTCCTGGCCCACAAAGAGATTTATTATTCAGCACAGCATGCAGTGCATACTAGAATAGAGTAATGTCTAGTGTCCCCATGAAGTACCCGCCAGATGTCAAGCAGGTCAAATGCCCTTAACAGCGCACTCAGTGCCTTAGCTGTACTTGGCGTCTGACCTGTCTAAAGTAGGGTTAAGTGTGCAGTTGAAATCGCCTCCCCATATGACATTATTGTTCCTATACAGGCCTAGCCTCGGGTACAGTGATTGGAAGAATGCTGCCGCATTGTGGTTGGGAGCATAAATGTTAATAATACAAGTGTCAACATGTCCCTGTACCCTGCCGTCATTGTCAGTTCTAATTTGGGTCATTTTAAATGGTACCGTGGGCGCGATCCATATCAGAACCCCCCCGGGCATAGGTGGAATATGATGAGGCAAAAACTTGCCCATTCTGATTTTTTTGCCAGTAGACTCTGCTTTTCGGGGGTCATGTGTCTCCTGCAGCATTGCAATGTCTACTCTGCTTCTTTTCAGGTACGCATAAATCCTGTTCTGTTTGACACAGGCATTCAGCCCCCTCATATTCCAAGTGAGTACCTTTTAATGTTCCATCCATAAGCATCTCAACGGTTTGAGGAGGCTGCACATCCCTGCTTCTGTAAGCATTTTCTTTTTGCTATTTAGGAATCCATTAAAGTATACTATTCCAACATTCTTCTTTGACACTCGGGTGGACAACCCCCAAACACCTTTAACTCCCCAAACCAGTAACAACTGCCCAATGTCTACTTCTCCTTTGGGCATATCCGCTTCCCACATCGTCCTTTGGGATACATGCACCAGGACGGTGCACAGTGGGTGGGCACATAAAATAAGTGCCCTCTAAAGTAGAACTCGGGGGAGTGGCTCAGCACAGCCGTAAGTCTGGTTGCTCTTTCTGTGGTTTGTATCTGTAGTCGATGGTCTCTCCCACCGTCTAATTCTAATCAAAAAGCCCAAACTCACAAAATCAAATAATAAAATAGTAAAGCAACAAGCTCCACAGCCAGACAGTGTACATTGCATAAGAGCCCGCTTGTCCTGGGGCTTCCATGATGGCACTGATGACTTTCTGGGCATGCAGCAATCCGTTACCCCAGGGGGCGATTCGTCTTGCATCCCCCATCGCCATGTACCACGAGGTGGTTTGTCACGATCTCCTAGCCTAGTAGATTCAGGTTGTTCGTATACCTACAGAACTTTCAAGCTCCCCCGGATCCTTGCATACAGTTCAAGTGTCATTATTCTTTCCTCGTTTCGGGTCAAGTTGGACCCTGCTTACATCTGCCCAGGTCATCCTTTCCGCCTCGTCCTATCTGCTCCCTGTTCAACCACGCGTGCGCCTCTTCTGGATGCTCAAAAAACAGTCTTATTTTTGTGTATGATCTTAAGCCGCGCTTGGTAGATAAGCATCTATTTCAGTTGGCCGAACAGAGCCTACTCTTTGCTGCTGTAAACTGTGCCCTGTTCTGCACTTGTATAGTCTGGGTACACCGCCAGATCTGCTGAGGCTCTCTTCAGCTCTCCCCCTTGTCTGGAATAGGCCAGTATTTTCTCGGTCTTTGTAATTCAGGACTTAAGCGATGATCAGTCTCCGAGGTCTCCCGGAAGGGGGGGCACCTAGGTATCGCCCTATGCGCTCTCTCTGTTGAAAAGGCCTGTGTGAGATTGCTGGGTCCAATTTCCTGGAGAAGCATATTTTCTATGTAAGTCGTCGGTTCTTCTACTTCTCCCTCAGACAAACCTACTATATGAGTATTGTTTCTACGGGCCCATCCTTCGGCCTCCTCCACCCTGTTCTCCAACAGGCTGATGTTCTGTTTCAATACACGCACATCCGCATGTGCGTTCCAAATCGCCACAGAGTTCTCATTCACTTGCGACTGAAGTGAAGCAGTATGCTCTGCGAGGCTCCGGACTCCCTGCCGCAACAGCCCAACATCCTGTTGCACTGCTTCAATCTTCGACCCCATCGAGGCCTTTGGGTCTGCTATCGCTAATATTACTTGATTGTGCAGCTCCATGGCGCTCTCCACTCTGACTGTTGCCAATTCCGTATTACCACCAGTGTCTGCTGCTTGGTTTTAGCAAAACCATCTAAGGTAAGTTGGCTTCCATTGCCTTTGGCCGGTTTGGGAGGCATTCAGGCAATCTGCGTTGCCTTTTTGCTGATTACCAATGTTTCTGCGCCAGTGTCACTCCTGCTAAGGTCCCGGATTACACGTTACTTGATTCGCCTTGTATATGTGCTCCGACCTTATATCCTGGATTTGTGGCACAGTTCACTCCTTTGGGTGTACCCTTTATGTCAGGTACTGCTGTGAGGGACTAGGGTGACCTCCAGTCTCAAGCTGCCTCCTTCTTCAGTCCAGTGCATCCGAGTGAATCTGTGTGCCCTAGTGGCCCGGCCTGGGGCTTATTCTTCAGGCCTTTGTCAAGTGTATGAGTGGCTTTACGGCATGCAGCAATACTTCAATATAGGTCCTCCTTATGGCTGCTTAAAATGTACTAAGGGCTGCTTCTAGCCCAGCACCACCGAGGCTACAATGTGCAGCCCACCACCCAGGTCAGATATTGCCTGTGCTCCCTGCATTTCACCCCCCTCTCAGGGATGTCGTAGCCCCCGTCATGGTCTCCTCGAATCAAACACACCAGGGCGCAGTTTCATACCACCACACCCCACAGACTTACCGATGCACTCTCCTTGCAGCTGGAGATTTCAGTAGACGCACTCTCTGTGCTTATCCATCTGTTGCAGCATCAGTACTTTAGGGGTCGCTCTCGTAGTTTCTCCGCCCAGCCCAGGGTTTTGCATGCTCCTCATTTGCTGATTCAATCCCACTGCAGCTTATCTTCTTGTGTTTTGATCGGTGCAGGCTGTAAATGGGATGGGGCTCACACGTGTTAACAACACACGGCCCGGGTGCCGATGGCCTCCCCCCCTCAGTGTCTGTAACCGGCAACTTGTTAACTTATTGCCGCTCCACCCAAAGTAGCAAGGGCTATTCACTTGTCACCGCTGCGGGTTACCGGTTCATTCTCGGAGCCCGCTTCTCCTTCGATATCCTCCCAGACTCACTGCACACTTCAGGTGTGTGTCGCAGTGCTCTTCCGACTATGTTCCCAACACCCCACAACAGTGCATGCTGTGCCTTTATTCCTTCTGTGGCCGCCAATAGCCCCGTTATGTGGCTCTGTGTTGTAGTTCCAGCAGCCGGATAACCCGGCTTTTCAAGGGAAGGGTGACGCGCAGCACTTGCATGTCGCCACGGCCTTGTCTTCTTACATGAGCAATGGATGCCGTCCCTCACCTCACACTGCCTCCCCTCTGCGTGCTTAGTCCCAGATCCGCTCTGCTCTTATCCTCAGTCAGCCCTGGCCATTGATGCAAGTCTTCAGTGACACGCTTGCCAGCCGCCTCCTGGCCTGGTCTCCATTCACATATTCAGAACTGCTGGGCACTTCACCCCTTTCACCAGCCTCCTTTGTTATGCCAGCGCTATCTTTGTTCCTGGTGCTACGATCACCCTCTGCAATTCACCTCTTATTCCTCGGCTTCAGGCTGCACTCCGCTCTCCGCCTCACAGTACTGTGAACCGAAGATTTTCACACGTTTCCTACCATTTATAGGCTCTACGTTAGCTTGGAGCTCATTTTAGTCAACTGGTCTTTCAGGTTCTGGTGGGTGCCATCTTCAGGGCAGACCTACTCCATCGGCTGCAGGCCACGCCCCCCACCAGCCACACACTTTCGCTTTTTTAAATATAGATTTGAGTGTCATCGGCATAGTGAGGCCATGTTTTTTGATGGAGTTCATCAGGGGGGCCATGTAGATGTTGAAGAGTAACGGGGATAGCGATGAGCCCTGTGGGACTCCACATATTTTCCAATTTGTTTACTTGAATGGGGCTATCCAGGTTGTTTCTGTTCTTTCTGTCAAGGATTTTAGCCAGAGGCGACCTCTGTTGCTGATCCCAATATCTTCTAGACTTTTGATGAATGTATTGTGGTTGACTGCGTCGAAGGCTGCTAAGAGATAGAGTAGTATTAGTGCTGAGTTGACATTGGAGTCTGTGTTGGTCTATAGATTGTCCCATATAAAAAGAGTGTACTTTCTCGTTCCTCTCATGGGTCTGAAACGTACTTGTGCCTGATCTAACAGCCATTAGTTTTCTACATATTCCAAGATTTGTTCATAGACTTAGCTTCCATGTAGTTTTGCTGTGTAAGGAATATTTGAAATTGGTCTGTAGTTGGTTAGGTCTTCCGTGGGTCCAGAAGTATCTTTGAGTGGCTTGAAGTAGGCTGATTTGAAAGCTTGTGGGACGGCTCCTGTTCCTAGTGAGTGTTTAAAGAGATTGCAGTAATAATCTGCCGGTGTTGTCTGGTTGAGGATGATCTTGTAGACATCTGGTGGGCACGGGCCTGCTGGAGAGCCACTCTTTTGCTTTGGCTCACCAGGCTGTTGAATTTATCGGATGAGATTGGCAAGAGGTGGTTAAGTCTAGTCGATGGTTCCGGTGTTGGCTGGTTGAGTTGGTTAGTGCTGCTTTTTGGCTTGCTTTCTATTATTTGCTGGATGATGATGCTTTTATTTTTTAAGTGATCTGCAAAGTCGTTGCCTAGTTTCTGCTTGGGGGTTGGTGCATTGTTGCACGTGGATGGATTTCTTATTTCATTTGTGGTGTTGAAAATGTCTTTCTTGGTAATGTTTGATTTAGAGATCGGTTTGTTATGGTATGCTTTTTTTTGCTTAATGTATTTCATCTTTGTATATACTAATCTGTCTTTGGTATGCATTTCTTTTTCTGCTGATTGTCATTTTTCCTCCATTCTTTTTCTAGTTTCCTGCGGTTATTTTCTGTGCTTTGAGGTGTGGCGTGAACCACCTTGCCATTGCTTTCTTTAGTGAGGGGGTGAAAGGTTTTTCCAGTGCAATGTCATCTAGTGTTTTTGTGATCCATTTTTGGATTGTCTGTTCATTCATCTACGCAGGCTGAGTCTAGAATGGTGATTGCTGATTTTGCAGCTTCCAGTCTCGCATTTAGGTCCACGCTATTAAATGGTATTGATGGCTCTCCAGTTTCTTTTCAGAATTGGAGGGTTTTTAGGGAGGTTGTCAGTTATCCATGTTGGTGGTTGGATCATGAAGGGTATAACAAGGAGGTGCAGTTGTGACCAGATTTCTGATGCAGAAGATCGCATCTAGTGTGTGCCCTGCTGGGTGTTTCGCTCCTTTTACCAGTGTAGATGCATTGTCGCTAGTTGATTAGTTAATTTTTCAGTGAGTTGATGTTCTCTTCTTAGAACCACATGTTGGACTCTCCAAGTATGATCAGGTGATCATGTTTGATGGCCATGTTGGTGGTCATGTCCATGAAATTGTCTACGAAGGTAGTCGTATGTGTCTGGCCTGTAGACGAGTAGAAATATTAGGTTGGATTGGGCGTCTAACATTAAGTGTAGGATGAGTGATTTGCTGTTTGGGATGTTTAACGTGTGTGCTGCTTTTATTTTTAGCTGGTTCTTGTATGCAGCCGCAAGTCCTATTTTTTTTTCTTCTCTGTTGGCATGCTTGAGTTTGAAGTTGTTGGATAGGCCGTCCTGTATTGTTACCTTGTAATTTTGAGTTGACAAAGTTTCTGTGTGGAATGGCATGTCTATCCCTCCATCGCACAGCACGTTGTATATTTCTGCTGTGTGGTTAGATATTGATCTGGCTTTAAAGAGGTTGCAGTGTATCATTCTGTTTCTTGTGGTCCCTTTTGTCTTTGCCAGTGTATTTTGGTGGTTATGTTGGTGTTGATCATTTTTTCCACCAGATTGCTTTTCCGGGTTTGTTGAGGTTTCTTCATTGAGTAGTTCGGCCATGTTTCTTATTAGGTCGGTGTCTTCTTTGTGGTAGTCTTCCTGCTGATGCGGATGGTGTCTTTTGTCGTCCCAATTTTCTGTAATGAATGGCTTGTTGGTCTAGTTTCTTTCAGCTTTGATTATGTGCATTTCCCATCTTTCCCCTAGGTTTCCAGTTATCCTGCTAATGTGCTTATGGTTCTTGGTGATCGTTTTGTTCGATTGGGTGGTAGTTTGACAGGTATGGTGTTCGGTTCAACAATTTTGGTCTTGTTATGGCGAGTGGGCCTGTTTCTGTTGTGTGGAGATGCGTTATCCCTTGGTATGTGTCTGTTTTCGGGTGTGGAGTTCTGAGCTTGATCCATTTTATTCTGTTTTGGTTGTTCCATATGCGTCTGTCCTGGTGTAGGGCATTTTGTGACGGAGTCTGTTCTGAGGGTGGGTCTATCCCCGGTGGGGGGGGCGGGTGGACTATAACTGGGCATGGCTTTTCCTGGGGTAGGCACACTGGTTGGCAGTGAGTAACCCTGGCTGTTAGGGGATAACCTCTCGGACTAAGGCTTACCCGGACTATCAGGAACTGATACGGGGGTTTGGTGACTGACGACGGTGGTTGGGGACTAAATTTGCGTGGTTAGTTGTATTGGGTCCACAATAGTGAAAGCCTCCCTGTGGGGATCTGTGGTGGTCTGTGGTTAGGTCTTTTCTTGAGGGTTTCTGTTTGGCTGTCGATCCTTTTATTGGGTTGTATCAGCTCACAGTGGTGAAGGTCATGCGTGGCTGTCTATCTTTGTGGATTCCTGCAGTTTTGTAGTTGTATTGGTGTCAGGTTCCCAGTTGCAGCCACCTCTGTGATGCCTTTTAGTTTGATCTTCCCTTGTGGGTGGTCCTGTATAGTTATCTACTTCTGTGGGCTGTTATATTTGAGTTGGGTTAAGCAGTGGTAGCAACCTTCCTGTGGTGACCTTGTGCGGTCCTGTGTGGCTGTCTCTTTGTGGGGTCCCGTGGATCTGGTTCAGAGACGTGGCCTTGTGGGGACCTGGGGGTTTGTAGTTCTATTGGGTTCTGTGAAGGCATCATGAAGTAGACACAGACAACAGAAATGAAGTTTGGGATACAAACTTTAATTCAATGTAAAAAGTGTTGGAAGAAGTCTTATCTTGCCCTATGCTAAGGTGAGATATCCTTACTTAACTGAAACAAAGGATTGTCTGTGTCCAGAGGTCCAATGTAAATGTCTGTCTATGTCCAAAACCTATACTTGCCCTCGCATCTATTTGTACATAAAGTGTAGGATTGTCAGCGTCGCACTGAAAAGTGTTCACCTGAAAGTTTAGAGCTGCTTCCAGCTCCTGGCTTGCAACAGGGTTCCCTTCCCAAAGTTTTAAGACCGTTGACAATGCAAAGAAATTCCCTTCCCCAGGCTTCAAGAGAGTTCACAATACAAAAGGGGCTTGCTTCCTCAAGCTTCAAGATAGATTAAAATGCCAAAGGGGTTCTCTTCCCCAAGCTTTCAAGTCTTTTCAGCGTCTTCAATATTCATCCCAGCTGCGCTGGTTACTAATCAAAAGGTTTACAAAATAAAAGTTTGTTTCACTTGAAACACAAAACTTCCAATATCTTTGATTTCTGGTTTCTTTTAACACAAAACGTCACAAAACGTTCAATATCTTTGATTGCCGGTTTCTTGCAACACAAAATATCCTTTATATTCAATAGACATGTGTCCTCCGTCTAGGCACGGATGTTGGACTGCATGGTCCACCCATTACAGGTCACGCAACCGATTCACAATATTTGGTGCTTCTCATAAGTTCCTTTACGCACATGATGCCACTGCTTCCATCCTACAGTGGAGCCTGGTTCACTTACCTGCCAGGTTAAAGGATTGCTCTTGTCCCAATTTCGCACATTGTTTCTCAAAAATGGTTGGCCACCCTTCTGTTAAGGTTTTCCTTCACCCAGAAGATTTGTATCAATATTAGTTGTAAACTTTCTCTCAAGCTGGCTAATGTTTCATTACGATTCATTTGCCGCTTTGGGCCACATGTATTCTCAAAATTCAATGTCTTTCGAACGCCCTCTTTACATCAACTTTTTTCCTTGTTAGGGTTCATTTTTTTAGATCGGTATTCAAAAACGACTTAAAGTTTGACAATTCATACACGCTCAATGACCCCATGCGACGGACCCGGGCCTGTTCGCTAGACAGACTCACCGGATTATTCACGCATCGGTTCTGCGAGTCTTCCACTTACCATGGTTCAGCTTCTCCATGTGGCGTCTCATGTCTGTGGTGTGTTAGCGTTTGGAGGCTTTGCTTCTTCCACCGGCAGGCCGTCGGTGGCACAGGCACTTCCTCGCTGGTCCTCTGGCTCTGTCTGCTTCACTCCAGCATTTCAGCATGGATCTCAGCCTTGCACCGTATTCTCCTTCCACTGCCTCAGCTCTGCACTCCACTTATACAAACCTCATGCCTATGTGCACACCACCGATTGTGGCTCTGGCTCGCCCCGCTGGCTTCAGCCACTCTGCCTACTCCTTCACAGGTGCTGGGGAATTTAAAGTCCCCACCAGACTGATTGGTCTTCTGACAACTAGACCACTCACTCTTTGCAGAAGTCTCTTTTCCATGTTGTTCGTGTTGTCCTCTTCCTCGTCCCAGCACAAAAGTGGTGTGTGTCTAAGTGTCAACGTATTTGTGTTTTTTTTGTTTTATAAAGCGCCTTAAGCCATGGCACTGTACAGAGAACGGTACAATAAAATGAGTACACAAAAAATACAGAAACAATCAAGCATGTTGCAGGAGGTGAGACTTCAGTGACTTACGAAATAGAGTAGACAGAAATAGAACAAAGGGAGTAAGGAAGAGTGCTCCAGTGAAGAGGAGCTAGAAGCGTGAATGTACTCAAACGAGATTGAGCAAAAGGAGGGCAAGGTGCCAGCAAGAGAAATTAAGAGGAGTGGAGAATACGAGAAGGGGTATAGAAAGATACCAGAACAGAGAGATAATTGGGAGCAAAGACCATAGAGGCATTTAAAGACGTGGCAGAGAACATTTTAAATTGAGTGTGAAAAGATAACCAGCCAAGAGTGGCAAGAGGAGATAGAATCTCGGAAAGAAAGGAGGCAAAGATGATGAATAGAGGAGTTAAAAACAGATCTTTTTTAAAACTGTTTTTATCGGTTTTCAACGCAACCGGTGAACTGGGCTACACACCCTGCTCCCCTTACCCTGTCAAGACAAAAAGTGCAGTATTACTAAAACAAGCATCTATTGCCATCCTACACGAGGTACAGCCATCTGCCTTTATTGGATCTCGTGCCAACCGTCGTGAGACATGTAGCTTTTTGGACACTACTATCCGTGAACTGTTATACATTTCAGCATCAAGTATTATTTTACAGCCGGAGACGACCATGTTCTTTATCAAAATCAGCGTTCTTCCTATTGATCACTCGTACACACGCGGTTTGATTATTTTTGAAGATGGCCGCTGCCGAAATCTTGTACCTCAGCTCATCATAGCCACTGCGAGCCGATTGGCTGCTCATAAAGCTATCTGCCTATCAGGGGGACGGCAGGGGTAAACCGGCCCTCCCTTCTAAGACTCATCAAATGCTGCTGTTTGAGCCTGTCTGACACGGACGGAGAGTGTGAACGTCCTGACTCTTAACTTTGCATTAAACTACTCTACAACCACTGGTAAACCGCTAACCTAAGTCAGACAAGCATTCGACACCAAGAGACTCTGTACCGTGAAAGCTGTACCATACTTCATACGTGTATGCTTGACATACGGCAAGTACTCTTCCTGAGTATTATTACGTGCCTGTTTACTGCATTACCCACATTTTATCACGCCCAACCTAACCTCCTGTAGTCACTCCAAACAATGTGCTTTAATCACCAACATTGACTTTATCAACAAGCGCCTCCTGGCTAGTCAATGCCACTGCCCTGAACTTATATATGTGCCACGTGAATTACTGGATCACAAATCTCGTATCGCGATCATATGCCTGTTGCCAGGCACTCCACGAGTTAACACACTCGGCCCCCTCCGTTGGGGAGGCGGAGTGTTAGTGTGACTTGGGAGCAGGGAAGCAGGGGTTTGCTGGGAAGGCGCGCAAAGGCGCCAGTTGCTCGGTTATGTCCAGGGGAATAAAGAGGTTCATTTCACCTTCGTGTGTGCGTCCTTCTTCGCGCCGCATAACCGGCAACATTGGCGACAAGGATATTTCCCTCACGCACCGGAGTCCTCCAGCGGCAATCCGCCGCGTCCATGCTCGCGTGCTGATGATCACGCAGAGCCTCCTCCTTCCTGGTGCAGGGTGCTGAAACCTGCCAGTCCTCGCGCGGGCGGCCGCTGATCCACCACGCCTCCTCCTCCACGAACACGCCTGCTCCTCCTCCTCCTCTGCCCGCAAGGCTGCCCCTGCTACGACAACGTGGGGAACTGCATCCTCCACGCCTGGCCGGCCGCCAGACTCCCGACGGTGCATGCGTGCCGGTGATCCCGCCCACGCATACGGCTGCCGCTTCATCCTCACGGACCATGCCAGAGAAGCAGTTTAGGGGCCACCTCACTCCTTTAAAGGCCCAATAGCCGGTCCTGCTTCCAGACGCTTGGGTGAGTGCATGGGTGCACGCCTGTACTTCGATATTTCCGCACACGACTGAGCCACGCAGAGGCTGTGGATCACTTAACCTCAACAACTACCCGTTTTCCCACGTGGTGGCAGCTCGTTCACAGAGCCTCACCTTTCCAACACCATGAGCAACCAGGGGTCCAATCCTGGGTCCCCGCAGCCTGCTCGTGCGGCGAAATCGATACAGCAGAGGTTGCCCCTGCCATTCACCATGACGCCTCAAGCCACCAAAGGGCCCAGGTGGACTGACTGGATGGAGGATTTTCATCATTTCGTGAGGGGGTCCGGCGATAGTGACTCCCCCAACATCAGGGACATTTTTCTCAACCTTGTAGAGGGGGAAATAAAGACAGTAGTAAAAACAATCCCAGCTGCCGAACAAAACACCTTCCCTAACTTGATTAATGCCCTGGACAAGCTACTCATCATTGAAGTCAACCGAGATTATGAGAGGTATTTATTCAACAAGTGCATCCAGCTGCCACACGAGACTGTTGATGAGTTCATAACTCGCCTAAGAGTGAAGGGCGCAAACTGCCAATTTCACGCATTCTCCCTAGAAGAGGCAATACGGCTGAGAGTGTTAGAAGGCTGCGTCTCCCCAGCACTCAAGAAGCAACTCTTAAAAAAACCACTCACCATCCCCGAAGTAAGCGAACTTGCCCGCATACATGAGAGTCGATGCACAAGCCTCGTCCATGGGCAACACAAGTAACCCCAAACAAGACACCAATGAACTCATAGCTGCCATACAGCCGCCTTGCCAAGGTGACGGAGGACCACAACAGTACAGAGCATCAGGGGCGCAGGTCCCACGCCAGCAAAGACAGTGCTATCGTTGCGGGATGTCCTTCCCACACTCCGGGTTGTGCCCAGCCCTATCCCAACGTTGCACGAACTGCGGGAGGGAGGGGCATTTTCACTCTGTATGCAGAGAAGGAATACCGTTACCCTAATGCGTCCACAAGCACCCAACAGAACGCCGTTTCGGCCGCCCCCCCCCACAATACAATTAGCCGAGGCAATACCAACAAGGACAAAGCCAGAGACGATATGTCAGAGCAATCGATGAATACCAAACACCAGGATATTATTTTCAGCCTGACCAGGCGGACCAGACCAGGTATTTCACAGATGAATACGAGAATCCACCAATGGAACAAAGGCCTGAGACATTTTACCATGAAGATCAAGAGGCGGCCTACAATGCGCCGTATGACCCATATGACCAGGACGAGTTTGTCAATCTCATTCTTGATAACGAAGAGGCGAGGGAAGCCCTGAAAATCCCAATCAAGATGGGAAACTGCCAATTCCAGTTCATGATCGACTCGGGCGCTACCGTGAATATCATGGGCGAACAGGACTACGGCAGGATGTCAAACCCACCGCCGCTTGACCCATCATATTCGAGAATCTTCCAGTGGGGTGCTGCAACCCCCCTGCAGACTGTGGGACAATTTACTCGACTTTTTCTCCTGAATGGACAAGTGGATACAACCATCCATGTTATTCGCTCGCTCGCCAGGAGCAGATGTCTACTCAGCTACCATACAGCGTCCCGCCTGGGGCTGATCGAGATCCATGTGAAAACAGGAGATACCATTACCGCAACCCCAAACAACCTGGACCTGAAGAACTCGATCGGCTCAATAGCGTGTTTCCAAAACCAGAACCTCATCACACAAGATGACGTGATGAAAAGATTTCCAAAGCTGTGTACAGGACTGGGAAAACTCAATGCCCCCCCCTATCAGGCTGCACATTGACCCGCTGGTACGCCCAGTGCCAGAGCACCCCAGACGTGTCAGGTTTCACCTCCAAGAGGCAGTGTCTGAGGCTCTCCAGCAATTACTCTCTGATGGCATTATAGAACCCGTGACAGGCCCGACTCCATGGGTCTCTCCCCTGGTGGTCGTGCCCAAGGAAGGTGGAAAAATGTGTCTGTGCGTGGACATGAGGGTGGCCAACACGGCTATCCAGCGGGAGAGGCACCCGGGACCATGTATAGAAGACATGATCGTGCAGTTGAACAACGCCCAGATGTTTTCCAAGCTCGACCTGATTCAGGGCTACCATCAGCTGGAGTTGCGCCCTGACTCCCGAGTCATCACAACATTTGCGACACATGATGGCCTTTTTAGGTATCGCAGACTGAATTTCGGGATCTCGTCCGCTGCAGAGATTTTCCAGGAAGCCATATGCCAAATTATTAGACCCATAAAGGGTGCTCTGAATTATAGCGACGATATACTTGTGTTCGGTGCTTCCAAGGAGTCCCATGACGCAGCGCTGCACGCCCCGTGTGAGGCACTTCAAGCCGCTGGTCTCACGCTCAACATCTCCAAATGCAGATTCAGCAAGACAAAACTCAAATTTTTCGGCCACATCTTCTCCAGGGATGGGATGATGCTGGATCCCGACAAAGTTGACACGATCACCAACCTCGGCGAGCCTCAGCAGGTTGCAGATGTCTCCTCTTTCCTTGGCATGGCGGGGTACTGTGTGAGGTACATCCCCCACTTTGCCTCCCTTACCGACCCGTTGAGAAAACTTCTGCAGAAGGAGTTGTCGTTCGAGTGGACCCCCGCATGCCAACAGGCATTCACGGCCATCAAGCAGGCCCTCACGGAAGCTCACCGCCTTGCCTACTTCAACCTTGCTTGGCACACCGAGGTGGTGGTGGACGCAAGCCCAGTCGGCCTCGGGGCCATTTTGGCTCAAACCAGTGGTGCGGACATCAACCCTAGGTATGTGGTCGCCTACGCGAGCAGAGCGCTGTCAACACCGGAGCTGGCCTATTCCCAGGCCGAGAAGGAGAGTTTGGCTGCGGTGTGGGCATGTGAGCATTTTCACAACTTCCTCATTGGGAAGAAGTTCACGCTGATCACTGACCACCAGGCACTTCTGTCCTTGTTCGGAAACCCGCACACCAAGATGCCGCCAAGGATTGAGCGGTGGGGCATCCGGCTACAAGAATACAACTGTGACATCATACACCGCCCCGGGGGTGAACTGAACCCTGCGGATTATCTGTCACGACAACCTGTTGGGCCCCCGCTAACGAGGAAGGGAGATGTAGCCTATGTGCAATACGTAGCAGATCATTCGCTGCAACCAGCGTTATCCCTTGAAAGGGTGGCCGCCACATCTGCTGCTGACCCGACAGCTCTTGCTATCAGCCTGACCTTAACCAGTCAATGGAAGGACCACCACGGAGCGATGTTAGCCCATCCGGGCGTCAACAACCAGGAGATCGTATGACTGGCCAGAGTGCACAGTGAACTGGCTGTGAAAGACAACATCATCCTTCTACGAGGCTGCAGCATTGTCATTCCTGCCACACTACGAAGTGAGGTGGTCCACACGGCCCATGAAGGTCACCGAGGGACTGAGAACACAAAAAAACTGTTGATGTCACGTCTGGTTCCCCTTCCTGGAGGTGGCAGTCGATAAATGGGTGAGAAATTGCCATGCATGCCAGTGCACTGCCCCGATGGAGCGTCCACCCCCGCTGCCAACACACACAGATACCTGATCGTCCTTGGGAACGAGTAGCCGTGGATTTCTACGGGTCGACCGAAGCTGGCGAGTACCTCCTGCTACTAATCGACGAACATTCGAGATTCCCGATAGTCAAAACGGTTTCCACCACAGCGTTTCCCTAGGTGGCAGCGGTGCTAGAGGAAGTATTCAGCGAGTGGGGGGTTCCCAAAACCATCAAGTCTGACAATGGACCACCATTCTGTGGGCACGAGTTCGGGGCGCTGGCAATGCATTTGGGTTTCAAGCTCATGAAAATAACCCCCCGGCACCCGTAAGCGAATGGAATGGCAGAACGCTTTATGGATTCAATCAAGAAAGCGATACAGAGAGCCAAGGTGGAGGCAGTCCACCCGCATCAGGCATTATGCCGCCTCCTGAGAGCTTACAGGAATACCCCTCATGAAGCTACGAACAAGAAACCTGCTGAACTAATGTTTCGCTATAAGGTGCGGACCCGCATCCCACGTAAGCCGTCAAGCGAAGAACCACTTGACACGGACACACTCAACGTGATGCTGAAGCAAAGGAGAAGGCGAGACGTGACACTGATGCGCGGCGCCATGCTGAAATAAAAGATTTGCAGGTAGGAGATGACGTACTTGTGCAACAACCGATAACCAGGAAGACAGATCCGCGGTTTGCCCCAAGTCCCATGAGGGTAGTCGCAGTGAAAGGCACTATGGTGACGGCTGAGGATCAGAATCCAGCTGTCACCAGGAACTGTCAACAATTTAGACGCTATGTCAAGAGGGAAGGCACAGAAGTGCCGCAGAGGTCTACTTCCCCAGAGCCTCGCATGCAGAGAGACGACCTCTGGACCCCTCTAGTCGGGGATCCGGGAGGGACAAGCCAGGGAGTGAACAACCCCATTGCCTTACGGCCAAGTGCTCAAGAGGAGAGGCCACGTCGAGTCATCAAGAAACCAATGAGACTTGTTGAAGAGTTTTAAGTTGATGTTGGGATATAATGTTCGGGGGTAGTGTTGCCAGGCACTCCACGAGTTAACACACTCGCCCCCCTCCGTTGGGGAGGCGGAGTGTTAGTGTGACGTGGGAGCAGGGAAGCGGGGGTTTGCTGGGAAGGCGCGCAAATGCGCCAGTTGGTCTGTTATGTCCAGGGGAATAAAGAGGTTCCTTTCACCTCTGTGTGTGCGTCCTTCTTCGCGCCGCATAACCGGCAACAATGCCCTTCTATTCCTAGGCTACGCCATGTCCTACCATTGCTAATCCTAATATGAGGTACTGCGGAGTGCACGCTACGTTGCATGTTATGCTTTTCAATGCCCATCCTGCCTATATTGCTGCACCCTCAACCTATTGCATTTTGCCTACATGTGGCCCATGCCATGCTGGTCCTCAAATATGCTACTTCAAAACCTTTGCGGAGTGCCCTGCTCGCCATGCTAACTCTGCTTCAACCGGCACGGTGCCCCACTGATGTAAACAACTTTCCCATATACTGCAGCGCCATCCTTCATGCACCCTCTGCAGTTGTACTTTGCCATTGAAAATCCAATATGTGTTACAGTGAATTCCAGCTTGTTATTACTAGTTTACTGCTTCTAACCTAGCCGTAGTGATTGTTTATACATTTTTGTTATAAATTGTCCAGACACACCCTGCTATTTCTAGTTTACTGTATCTAAGCAGCCTTAGCGATTGTTTTCGTTAAAAAAACTGTCCAGGCACAGTTTGATATTGCGAGTTTACTGTTTCTAACCTAGCCTTAGCAATTGTGTTTTGCTTAAATGTTGCCCAGACACAGCTTGCTATTGCTA
Source organism: Ambystoma mexicanum (assembly GCF_040938575.1). NCBI lineage: Eukaryota > Metazoa > Chordata > Amphibia > Caudata > Ambystomatidae > Ambystoma > Ambystoma mexicanum. The sequence continues at coordinate 659,849,768 of NC_090921.1, forward strand.
GTTTACTGCTTCTGAGCAGCCGTAGCTATTGTTTTTGTTAAAGAATGCCCAGACACAATTTAATATTGCTAGTTGACTGCTTCTAACCTAGTCTTATCGATTGCTCTTGGTAAAACTTGGCAGGCACAGTTGCAGCTGTATAGTACCTGAACTCCCAGAGTAAGACCACTTACTATTGAGCCCTATCTAGCCCCTCCAAACGAATTTCATCTCAGCAGGTGATACTGTGATCCCTCATGGATCCCTCCAGGCCAGGGAATCTGCCCTGCTCAGCCCAGGTGGGGAATGGCCTTGCTCGACTTTGGTGCATCTGACACTACCTCCTCCCATGCTCTACCCCCTTCCTCCCTAAAGCATCACCCTTCCCTGCACCAGCTATACAACCTTACACTGCCACACCATCTACTACCTAGCCCAGAGAGATTACACATACCACTTACCTAGTTAGCCTCCCTTCAAACGCTCCCCATACTAGTACTACTACTGAGACAGCTACTACCACCACATGTCCAGGCACATCTGCTCTGCTATAAGGCGATCTAGACTTTACTCATGGACCTGCCCCCCCCCCACCACCACCGAGAGTACACCATGGCTCCATCTCCTACCTCCCACTCTGCAGAGACCACAGCTATCCCTGAGGCGTAACAGGCAAGTTACAGCGATGACATCACCGGAGCAAGGCCACACATCCTCACCACCCAAAAGGCCTATTCCACCCACTTTAGCAGACCAACTGTCACATTCACTAGACATGCAAAAAAGTCTGAAAACCCCTAAATCTAACATCATGGACAATGACTACACTGATACTACCATACACTTGAAAGGAGCTTTCATCAATGCCAGACCACTCACAGCCCACGTCCTTGAAATTGCAGATCTTATTAAAGCAAACGACTTAGACAACCTCGCTATCAAGGAAACCTGGCTCCATGCGGCTTCAGGCCCCACCCTCCCCTTAGCCATCCCAGAAGGGTATACAATTTATATGAAAGACAGAATAACCGCCAAAGGAGCAGCTCTCCTTGCTAAAAACACCTATGATCTAAGAATATTGGCAGAACACCCCTCTCGCCTCAGGCGAAGTAATTACCTTGAAAATTGACCTCACACATACCTGCACCCTCACCCTCCACATTGTCTACAGACCTCCAGCCCAATATCTTCCTTTGAAGATGACATCACCTCTCTCTTAGCCTGCAGCACGAAACCCCTCTCTAAAATAATCATTCTAGGTGACTTTAACCTTGGCCTGAACAATCCTTTTGATACCCAGGCATGCCTCCTGGCCAACTCGATGAAAGCCCAAAGGTTCACACATCTTATCTCCCTCCCGACTCATACTCCTGAAAAAGGACATATCCTAGATTTGTTTGCTGAAAATAACTGTCAGACATTCTAGCTAACACCCCATGTCCTTGGTCAGACCATAATTCCATCCTCTGCTGTACTATGATAATCACTGAACCCATCAAACTTATCCTTCTTACTTCAACTTTACCGTCAAGAAGTCTAAAAAACATGAACCGAGACATGTTACCCCTCCTGCTGCCAATAACTAATACTACTTAGCCTCACGCTGATCCTACACTACTAGTCACCCTCTACAACAAAACCATGTTAGCAACCATCGATAAAGTAGCTTCACTGAAATCTAAAAAAACAAAACCAATAGCGCACGCCAATTCTTGGCTCACAACAGACCTGCAAACCTTACGCGCGGCCAAGGTCAGCCGAGTAACTGGTTAAAAATACCATCAATTGTAAATAAGGCCCACTTTCATGCTATAGCCAATGATTACAAGGAAGCAATGATTAAATCTAAAGGCGATTCCTACAACCAGAGAGTTGAGAATGCCCAATCAAGTTCCAGAGAACTACTTGCCATACTTCGTGAGTTGGAATCACCAGCCCTACCCCTGACATCTCTTATTAAAGATCAGCAATGGTGCTCCAAAGTTCAAAACGCCCTAGCTGACAAAATCACTCTCCTTCACAACAAAATTGAAATCAAGAAAACAACTCAATCACGACTCCCCCACCCCCTAGCAAAATCCCCTACCAGAGGGTCACAAGTTGCTCAGAAATGTGCTTTACACCCTTGACCACACCTGAAGCTATCCAAATCATGAAAGGCTGAAAACCATCAAGATGCAAAGGCGGCACCTGTCCTGCTACCTTTATCACCACACTCCTCAAATAGCTCATTTGTCACTAGCAAAGTACCTGATGATTTTAAAAGAAGCCTGGGTACTGCCATTGCTTTAACAAAACACGTTCCAACAAACGTCCGACCCATCACCACAGTGCCATTGTTACAAAAAATCCTTGACCGTGTAGCTTACCTACAGATTCAAAAATTCTTGGAATCTAACAAACTCTTAGGCCTGAGACAGTAGCCCGGATTCTGTCCTGGCCATGGAACGGAAACTGCACTCTTGGATCTAAAAACACAAATGGACCAGTTCAAGGACAAAGGGGACCTTTGCATCCTCCTGCTCCATCTATCCGCAGTGTTTGATTTGGTTAACCACAAAATCCTTTGCCACCATGTAGCAACTGCTGCTCATTTCTCCCCTGAAGATATCGAATGGATTGAATCATTTCTCTCCAGTCGTACTATGAGTCTTCTCTGCATCGTCAGCAGCCCCCTCAGCATCATGTGGCGTACCCCACGGCTCCTGTGTGTCACCCACATTATATAATGCATTCACAAAGCTCCTCTTTGACAAATTAGATCAATTGGGTGTCACGTATACTAATTATGCGGACAACACCCAAATACTTTTACAGATCACAGGATGCTATGACACTGACTCAAACACTCTCAACATAATCTACCTTACCCTTAGCCTGGAGGCTTGGATGGCACAAAACGAGTTATGTCTCAACAATGAGAAAACAGAGTTAATCATAATTGGGAGCCGATCTAAAGAACTTGCCACAACTTTATAAATCCTTTAATATCAATGGTAACACCATCAATGTTACCAAGGAGATAAAAACTCTAGGGGTCTACATTGACGCTGCACCGACCTTAACAAGACCGGTCAGTGCCATTGTCTTGTCTGCAGCTTACACATCAAAATTAATCAGAGCCAGCAGACACTTCCTCTCCACAGACAATTGTATTACCCTGGCTAGAGCGCTGATCCTTTCTAGGATTGATTACTGCAATTCCCCCCTTTGCAGGATCCAATACTAGAAACATTAGCAAACTCCAAGTTTTTCAAAACATGCAATTAGAGCAGCACTGAATATACCCAAACATGAACAAATCTCATCAACTAGACAACACATTCACTGGCTTCGAGTTCGAGACAGAATTAAATTCAAAGTCCTCTCACTTACCCACAAATGTCTCTCAAACAATGCACCAGCATACCCTAGCAATCAAATTGCAAAAACCCAATCTAACAGACCTACTCTGGCCTCCTACTCCAACCTAATCGCTACACCAACATTCAGGAGACAGAAAGCTGGTGGATCCAGCTTCCCAGTGGTTGCGGCTAAACTGGAATTCCCTGCCATTATCACTGAGGAATGACACATCCTTGTAGTCATTCCACAAAGGCCTAAAACCCTGCTTTTCAACCAAGACTCCTAGCAATGGCCACTGAATAAAGTTCAAAAAGCCTATAGTTAACACAAGTGTCAACCTGCAGAAAAAAGCAAATCCTGTAGATCTTACAACAAATTAGAGCCTGTTAAGTGTTTGCAATTCTATGTAACGTATGTTATGCCCGATATGAATACAAGATGTGCTTTACCTGCATAAGATGAATCCTATTTCTGTAACCTAATTAAGTTCAGGCACCTAGATACCTCTGGGTTATGTGCGCTATGTAAATCTTCAAATAAATATTGAAGACCTCAGCAGAAGAATACACTGATGAGAAGGGCACCTTAACAGTCAGTTCATGTTGAAGTTTCATTTTGGAGCTGGTATTCAAGTGTTGATTCCCCTTTAGCAAAAAAAAAAAAAGAAAGGAAAACACATCTACGCCTCTTTGGAAGTTGTCTAACCGAACCTGGCAAGGAGTAGGCAAGCCCCGTCCCCATCCCGGTTGCAACTTAAGGGGTTAAGGTTAGGATGAACATGGAGATGAGGTGGGAGGGGGGGTCCTCGCTTCTTGCCAGCCTGAATGCCCGAAAGGGAGCCCAGATGTCCAATGGCCTGCTGAGCGCTGGGAGGATCAGCGCATATTGGGTTTCCATTCTTTCACACATAGGCATATAGCTGAGCCATTCCGGGAAACCCAGCGACCACCACCTCCCCCACATTCTTGCAATGATCGCGCTGCCCACCACAGAGGCCATTCCCACTAGTCTCTTCTCGGTGCAGGAACCCACCGCCACCAGGGCCAGCAGCCATAGTTCCGGGGTATAAGGCATAGAGGCATCCAGCATCTGGGAGGTCGCCCTACCAATGTCAATCCAGAATGACTGTATGCGGGGACAGCACCATACCATGTGGTCAAAATCTGCTTGTATCATGCTGCACCTTCCACAGCAGGAGGGACAATCTACGTACATTCTATGTAGGCGAGCTGGGGAATAGTACATATGGTGTAGAAATGTAAAGTTTATCAGACGAAGCCGGTTATTCGTCGACACAGAGCGGGTTTACGTACGGATGAGTTTCCACTGTTCCGTGGGTAGCGACTTCCCCAGAGACTCCTCCCACCTTCTTACGTGAAGCATATGAAGTTACTGCTCACTTCTTATGAGCAGGACGTAATGTTCGGGTTATTCTTTGTAAGAAGGATACCAGTTTACTTGTGGATGGAGGAGAGGTGGCATACTGTAGCAGTACTGAGGTCATCGACGTTCGTGGGAAATTGGGCCATTTAGAATGAAGCGTTTCACAGAGCCAAAAGTATATAGACATTGCGATTGGTGTCCACTCCCCTTTTCCCTTTAAGTGCCTCACATGTAATGAATTTGTTGTTCATGACCAAATCACCCAGAGTGCGCTTCTAATCTTTCAAAGTGCTGCTGAAATGCATGTTCATGAGTGAGCGGGATACCACCCACCTGAAATATGGCAAACTGCGGGGAGTACCATGTTGCCATCCCTTCCCATCGCCGTACTTGATCCCAGGCTTTACACATTATGTCAAGGGGTTGGACCTGCGTGCTCCCTCGCTTCTCCAGGTTGACCCAAAGTAGTCCTCATACATCAATGGGCCCTAAAGTTTCCTTTTCGAGGAAGTACTATGGGAGTTCAGGTGACTGGGACCACCACCATGTTCAATACTGTATCTGTGCGGCTAGCAAATATACATATATGATTGGGAAGTCTAATCCACCCTGCTCTTAAGGTTGGGTGAAGATATCAAAGGAAATTCTGGCCTGTCCGCCTGCCCAAATTAGTTTAGTTATCATACTCTTGAGGCGTGCCCAAACGCCAGCCGGTGGCCAAAACGGGACATTGTTAAAAACATACAGGAATTGTGGGAGGATTACCATCTTGGCAAGTGATTTCCTGGGATTTGAGTAAGTGAATCCATGTGTCGACCTTATGCTCCAGCTTCTCCACTGTGGCAACATAATTGTCTCGATATAGGGATTGCGGGGAGGTGGCTACTTGGATACCCAAACATCAGAGTCCCTGTGGGCACCACCCGAAGGCATCACAGACATCTTGTTGGTCAACACACGACGTCAGAGGAAGAACCTCTGACTTGGCCTAACTCATTTTCAAGCCTGATACTTCACCAAATTCTGAGACCACCTCCATCATGGGTTGCATGTTTTGCCACGGATGTTTAACCTACAGCAACATGTCGTCTGTATATAATGAGATTGTGTTGTGGGAGTGAATCTTCACACCTCTGTGACTGTGCTACTCTTTAAGTGCACACGCCAGAGGTTCCACCGCCAGGGCAAACAATATAGGAGAGAAGGGGCAACCTTGTCTGGTGCCCCTTGATGAGAATATAGCGTCTGATTGCCTGCTATTAGTATATAAACTGCCATTCTACCAGGTCAAATGCCTTCTCGGCATCTAGGGCGGCAACCACAATCTGGATTTCCGGATCTACGTTGTGCATTAGCGTGAATAGTCTATGCAGATTATTTTGGGTAGAACGGCCAGGGATGAAGCCTGCCTGGGTAGGTAAGACCAGGCTAGGCATATATGGGAGTAGTCCATCCGCCAGGATTTTTGCTAGGATCTTATTGTCCATGTTAATTAAAGAGAGGGAGCTATAAGAGAAGTACTTTCTGGGGTCCTTGTCAGGTTTCAGTAGTACCGTAACCAGGGCTGTTCTGGTGGTTTCTGGAAGCACTCTGGAGGTTCTAGCCACCTCATTCATTTCACAGAGAGAGAGAATCAGTAGATCGGGGAAGGCTTTATACAGTTCGGCCGTGATGCCGTTGGTGCCTGGCGCTTTGCCGTTGGGGATTGAAAGGATCACCTTGCGGAATGCCTCTTCGGAGATAGGGTTATTCAGCATTGCCCCCATGGCTGGGTCAAGCCAGCCCAGGGCGACCCTGTCCAAGTAGTGTGCTATTGAATCATGACCTGCAGAGGTCTGGGAGGAGTACAGCAGGTCATAAAAGTTGCAGAAAATAGTGTTGATCTGGCCATTGTCCCTGACTAGGTCCCTAGTTCGCATCTTCAAACAACTATGGGGTCTAGCTGTCGTTCTTGCTTAATGGCCGAGGCCAGCGTCCCTACTCGGTCGGTCTCCCTCACCATATATTGCCGTCGCTATGGGGTCTCCCAGGTAGCAGTCCTCTCCTGGACATCAGGGGAGACATTTCCTCCTCCTCTTCCCTCAATGACGCCCGAATCTCTGAGGTATCCTGAAACCATTGCTGCACTTCCAGCCTTTTAATGTCCCGTTCCAAGGTGGAGATGGACCTGCATGCACATTTCAGAACTCCCTCCCCCCTCTTTGGCCTTGGAACACCTCTTCCTCTCCTTCTCCTCCTTCTCTTCTGACATTCATGATAAACGCTTGTTGCCTTTCTGCTATTAAATCCTGGATGTCCTCACACTTCCTCACTCTGACTACTGATAAAACTGAACTCCTTTTCTTTCCTATCATCACTGTTCCTCCTCCCTCGCCTCCTCCCTTCATTCTCTTTCTCCCCCGCCCAGCTCTCCTCCTCTCCCCATTCACCTCTATAACATTCGTAAAATTCAACCCCTCCTTACCTTTCACGCCACTAAACTTTTAATTTACAGACTCTTCTACTGTTCCTCCCTTCTCTTCGGACTCCCCTCCTCTCATCTCTCCCCTCTTAAATCGATCTACCACTCTGCCATCTGCTCCCTATGGCCTTCTCTCACCTCTTGATTCCATCTCCTCTTCCCTCACCTCTGTAGGTTGGCTCTTTCCACTCCCAACTCAAGTTCAAGTTCCTCTGTCTTGTCTTCAAATCCCTTTATGATCTTGCTCCCCCTTACCTCTCCTCCCTTCTTTCCTTCTACACCCCTTCTCGTCCTCTCCGATCTGCTAATCTTTTCCTACTCTCTCCTCCCCCACCCTGTGCCCCCTCCCGCTCCTTCCAACTCCTTGCTCCTTTCCACTGGAACCACCTCCCCCTTCACATCCGCTCTTCACCCTCCTACCCTTCCTTTCACTCTTCTCTAAAATCTTACCTCTTCCACTCACCTCCCTAACACCTCACCTTCCCTACCTCCTCCCTTCCCCTTTACCCTTACCTCTTATTCCTCCTCTTCCTTAGCCTCTCCATCCCTCCGATCCCCTTAGCCTCTCCATCCCTCCAATCCCCTTCCTCCCTTCCCCCTGCTTGATTCTTGTCTCACCGCTGCTCTTCTTCCCTCACATTCCTGCTCTTTCCCTTTCCTTACCTCCTCTAACACCTACCACTCCCTTGCTCACCTCCCCCCTCCCACACCCTCCTCACTGCTACAGTACTGTAAATTGTTCTTTATGCTGCTATCTGGTTGTGGTTCAATTGTCATCTTATGCTTGCTGTTTTTACTTGTTCTTATGTAAAGCACTTTGGAGTAAAGGGCTATATAAATTCAATAAAATACAAAATACAAACAGCCCCGGATGTAGACTTTAAAGATCTCCCATACCACCCCAGGGTCAGGGACTGAGCCCGTGTTAATTTGGAAAAATTTTAGAATATCTTGCTGGATCTCCTCCCGAAAAACAGTGTCTTCCAGTGCTCTGGCTCTAAAACGCCAGCAGAGTTGTCTGTATGCTGGGTTTGGGGACTTGAAGTACTGGGGAGTGTGATATGCGCACGTGTTCATACAGTGTTTTACTGCTATATTTGTTTTGAAATCGGCACGGACCGATTATTGTCTGTCTCAGTGCCATATTCATGTACTTAACTGAAATGACAACAAATCACGGCATTCTTTTAACTCCACTTTAGAGAAGCTTTTGCCTAGATCTTTAATGGAATTTTGCCGAAATGTTATGTCAGACCAATATTCATTAAACTCGTCTGTCAAGACTCACAGGCACCAGATTTTTCTGATGCCATCTATCTTATTTTTCGCAATCCAGATTTGCTAAAAGGGGCCATTTCGCTATTTCCCAATGCAGGTGGGATTGAACCCATGAGGTATTTTCTTCTGCATTATGCTGTTATTGAACGCAACTGAACACAGGTAAGACTATGTCCTATGTTCCATTTCTCACACCAATGGACCATTTCCTTTTGTTGGTCGTTTTTTCCTATTTTTACTTCCTTGTATATTAATTCACAACTTTCCAGATTTCGTAACCTGCACCTTGCATAAATCTTTCTCCGGTTTTCCCTTCAAGTCCTCCCGCACCCGCTGCGCTTGCATCTGTATCTGTCCGAGTTTACAGTATGGACTAATCTAGCACTGGATGGAAATAGAATTCACACTTACTTGTAGGCACACAGTACCTGACATATTTCCACTGATGTTTCATCAATGGTTTATTTTGAATGTTGTTTATGTTGACCTATTAGTGGTCTTTTTTCACTATTTGGATGTTTATTATTATATATTTTTTGTTGTTTTCTCTTCTCTTCTTTTTCATGTTTATTCAGCCTGGATTTGAAAAAGGCAACTTAAACTTGCCGAAACACGTGTCACCCGTAAAGGCTAACAAACTTCATAATTCAGAATTAAAGCAAATTTAAAAACTGCAAACAAATTTCGTCAAGATTTTCTCTTTTTGTTTTTCATCTTTATCAAACGGCGCATTGCTATTGGTAAGCTCACCCAATCGGTACCAATTTTTGTATAAAAACATATTGTCAGGACTTGAGGAACAGTGAAGTGAGGATATGAACCTAATGCTGACTAGTTGGAATACTTGTGGTTTCTCACACTTATTATTTAGCACATTTGGAATGTTTGATGATGGCAAAGCTCAAATTGTTTGTCTCCAAGATACTTGGCTGGATTTTGCCCCGATCATTGATGGTTTCACTGTGTATGTATCATTGGCCAACAAAGGGAGAAGGGGTCATCCCTCAGGTGGACTGTTAATTGCGATACGTAAGAATTTGTGTTTTTCTGCACAACAAATTGAATCAGTGGTTTCATACATTCTAGTAGTAAAGATCCAGCAGCAAAGGGATGGTGATTGTGGCCCTGATATCTGTAATTTGATTAATGTATATTTCAATGCTTCAAAGTCATCTTTGCCTGCCTTCTTGAAGGAAATTGTGGAAATCGTAGCATATTGGTAGGCTGAATTTGGTGCAGATTGTGGATGATTTCATTTGTGATTGCATGGATTCAGTGTGGTCTGGACTATCGTTGTGGATTAGGACTAATTCAGCCCAATTAGAGCGTGGGTGTCTGATCTACAATGAAGTGGATTTATGGGACTTGCACATTCTGAATGGAAATATTGAGGGTGATCGACCACTGAATTTTACTTGGCAGAATGTGTTTTCAAGGAAAGTTTGTCTAAATTGTGAAGTTGCGCATTGTAGAACCTGGCTCCAGTGATCACAAATTGATGCTATTGAAACTAGCATATAACATTAGGGCAGGTAATAGGCTTGATAATCCTCTGCTGGTTGAGGTCAGTGCAGATGATGGCTCATTAATTTGGCGCCCAAAGCTGGGGATTTCTTTTAATGCTCAAGTAGATAAACTGCGGGGAAATAGTAATGCTGATCTTGTTGGTCCTCTATATTACGCAAGCACTATTCAATGGTTGCTAGGTACATTTTTTGGTAGGCTAGATCCAAAGAAGGATGCGACACTAAAGGCACATGTTCATGTATATGACCGCCAGGTTCAAGACAAGAAGAAACAACTGCACCATAGTCTTAAGTCTCTAATCCATTTAAATAAGGCTGATTGCCGGGTCGAGGCATGCAAGTTAAAGCGAAACTTTAAAAACTGGTTACGCAGTCATAAATCATATATGGTTCGGAAAAATTCAGAAAATATGTTGGGTGCAATCTCATTGAAATGTATTCTGGTCTTTAATTAAGAATGTGGGCCCCCAACTTGCTTCTCAAGCTATTATGAAAGATGAAATTGTTTGGATTGCGCATTTTTCTACTCTATACTAAGTAGTAGTTTCCGATAGCATGATATGAGAACCGACTGTGGAGTTGTGTCTGAAGTTTGACTTGGATGACATTCTCGACCTGAAATTGAAGTGTAGCTCTTCAAGGGCTCCTGTCCCTGATGGCCTATCCAACTATACCTAATCCTCGTTTATGGGCTGTTTTTATATTTAATCTGTTTAACAACATTAGGTTCAATCGTCTTTTTCCAACCTCCTGGAAGGATGCTCACGTAGTCCTTATGTTTAAAAAGGGGGACCGGGATAACCCGAAAAACTACCAGCCCATTTCACTTCTGGTTGCCGGTAGTAAGATTTTCTCCAGAATATTATTAAATGATTTGGAACCGTGGGTCATCCAGGAGGGGGTTCTGGGCAAATTTCAAGCAGCCAGTTGCTTAACGGCCCGGTGCGCTCTATAAATAAATAAACAAAATAAACCAATAAACACATTTCAAGCAGGTTTCAAGCGTGAGAACAGATCAACATTGTTTTATTTTACAATTTTTAATTTCCCAGGTCAGAGCACGGAACAAACTCCCTTTTCATGTGTTTTTAGATTTCTCAGGCATTTGATTGTGTTAATACAGCTGAACTTTGGGTTAATCTGAAATCAAAAAACACCCCTGCCTATTTGTTGAATATTTAACGGCCCTTCAAAATGGGACAAGGATACACATCCGACCTAATAACAAAGGCTTATTCAGTGATTTTATTGAGCCCAATCGTGGTTTGGCACAGGGATGTGTATTGGCCCCTTTTGTTTTTAAATTGTATATTCGTGATTTACAGGTAGCTTTTAAAAATATAAATTTGCACCCTCCCAGATTAGGAACATTTCCGATTCAGTATCTTGTTTATGCAGACGACATAGTAATTTTCGACTAAACAGCGATGTGTCTTCAAAGAAGCCTAGTGGCTGTTGTTCATATTTGAAAGACCTTGATTTAACAATTCAGTGAAAACAAATGTTCTATTGATTAGATCAAGGAGAAGGGTGAAGAAGTGTGCCGAATTTAGATTTCTTTATAAATGGTCCAGGTAGGCGAGTTTAAATATTTGGGAGCTAAATTCTCTGCAGTCCCTAATAAACAGAAAACTGTTGCTAACTACCTTGAAGAAGCAAGTGGGTCTATGTGCTAGCCAAATGCGTGCGCTGGATAAACAATTAGGGACATTTTCAATTAGACCACTACTGATGTTTTATAATCAGAAAATTGTGCCTAAACTTTTTTATGGTGCTCAGTCATTCGAGTGTAATGTGGTATGGGACAAATAAGAAGCTGCACTTTGGAGTAAGACCCTGTTTCTTCCCCAGTGCAATTCCATCTGTGTCATACAACATGAATTAGGTCTGATTTCATTGGACACTCGTGTTGCCTGGCAAAAGCTTCAATTTTACTAAAACATGTTGATGCCGCTTTAATGGTCAATGTATCATGACATTCAACATTGTGTGGTGATGCACAAATGTCCAGTGCTAATGATATGGATACAGGAGTGCAAGGATGTATTACCAAGGATCCAAGCGAGTTTGGAAGATTTGGTTGCTAACCCAGATAAAGTGAAGCACATGTTTTTTGAACTGCACTGGTGTGAGAATCGAGCATCCATGTCGGTCGGGCGGCTTTGGGAGAATTTTATTTATGATATTAGAGGTTTTAATACTTTACCTGTTTATCTTTTTAGACATCCACCTTGTGATTTTAGATTATATTTTTAAGATTGAGATTTAGTCTACTTTTGACAAATGAAGTAGTTGGGGCAAGAACACAGATGCATAGAGCAGAAAGATCTTAGGGTTTGTAATAGAAGCATTGAAAACTTAAAACATTTAATCTTGGAATGCCCGTTCCTAATACTGCTTAGGACATTATTTTCTATGGTCGAGTACGATGAATTGAAGGTCAATTTGGATTATTTATGGATTTGGATTTTAAATGGTCATTGTGTTTTGCGGCAATCAATAAAAATTGCTTAAAATTGGGATTGTATGAAATAATTGCACTGTATGTTATATCCAACTTGGATATTCTATTTTCTCTTAACATAGGTTGTCTTTTCTTGTGATTTTAATATTGCGTGTGTATTTTTGTTTGTGCTAAAGCTTTTTTGAGCCAAAAGGGCACTAAATAAATAAAGGAGGTTGCGGTACTAATGGATCAATTAAAAGCTTTTTTTTTTTTGCTAAAGACCCATGTCCTGCAAATAAGTTAAAAGAATGTTTCTCCGTCTTTAAGCCCTTATTCATGCAGACATTACATCTGTCGTTAACACATGGTTATGTCCCAAATTCCCTAATAATTGGACATGTGCGGCCTTTACTTAAGAAAAATAAATCTTGATGCAAATCATTTGGCCAACTATGGACCTGTTACATCTCTCCCACTTCTGGGTAAGTTCCTAGAAAAAACAGTATCTGTTCAGTTGAATGATTGGATTAGATCGCAAGGCCTATTAGCTGCCTCCCAATTAGGTACCTGACCAGGGCATAGTACAGAAACGCCAACATTGCAGATTTTACACGATATGAGGATCTTAGATGAGGGTAAGGTACGTATTGGCTTTACTAGATCTGACAGCGTCATTTGATACCATTGATCATGAGGTCCTCCTTGACATATTGAAGCAAACAATGGTAATTTAGGGCAGAGTACTTAACTCGATTGAATCCTTTTTAGGAAATCATCGTCAATTCATTTGAATTAACCAGGAACGCTCATCCCTCGGTACTGTACCTTTTTAGAGGACTGCAGGGGTCTATTTTATCACCAACTCTTTTTAATCTCTGCATGGAGCCTTAAGATGGACATTATAGCTAAACATAATGTTTGCATGCACCAATATGTGGATGATACCCAGCTCTATCGGAAATTATCTTTTAAGAGGGATTTATTGAAATTGGGCGAGTGCCTCTTGGATATCGAGGGGTGTATGGCTTCTCATTTTTGTTCAAGTTGAATCCTCTAAAAACTGAATTTCTTTTATTCTCGCACGCAATGCCAGACACCTTATTCATTAAAAAACGTTTCACCAAGCAAATATTTTAGGTGCCCCTTCAGTTTGCCATGTGAGTAAAATCCCTACATTTTATTTAGATGCTGATCTGTTATTTATCCCACATATAAATGCAATGGTAAAATCCACTAATTTTCAGTTATTCTCATTATGAGCAGGGAAGCCTCTTATCCCGGCATTTCATTTCCACTCTTTAGTCCAGTCATAGGTCGTTTCTCAAATTGACACAGATACTCATTGTTAATGACGCCCTAAAAATACTCTTCTTACACTAAAGTCAGAATTTGATGCAGCCACCCGCTTAGTTTCCCCCTTATTAAATAAACTGCAGTGGCTACCCATCAATTTTAAGATTGATATGCATAGTGTATAAATAACTTTATGCCTGATCCCCAGAGTATCAAGAATGACAATTTAAAATCTCTGGGGGGGACCCTAAGAGGGCTACGGAAACCAGGAGTTGTTTACAGCTCAAGGTTCAAAGTTTGAAAAGATCTTTCACTCAGAAGAGATCATTCTCAGTGGCGGCTGTCAAACTTTGGAACTCGCTTCCAAAAGATATTCAACTGATTGATAACTACCTTAGTTTCATGAAGAAAGTAAAAGCATGGTGTTGGACATAGCCCTTTTAGATCAGCAGGATTGTAGTTATAGGCTGTCTTGAATTGTTTTTCGCCTTGTAACATTTGCAAATTTATATGAATGGATTTGCTTAGATCGCTTTTAACTGGATTGCAATGAGGGGGATGATTTTAGGATAGGCAAAATGCATTTATTGAATTGCTGTTTTGTTACGTTTTGTATTACATTGTGTGTTTTGTAAAGTGCTCTGATGCTCTAGTCAGCCATGTTTGCGCTATAGAACAATTAAAAATAAACCTAGGGTGTGGCCTCTAGAAAAGTACTGGTCAATAGGAGGCTATTCTATGGCAGAAACTGGTCCTTAACAGACTTGTCTGAGGGGTTTCGTCCAGGACAGCTTAACCCATGAGATGCCTGTTCTATGGCATACCTAGTCTGCTAGAGATCTGTTCAGGATGAAGACTGGTATTGGACAATGATTGAACAAGTAGGTATCTACTTTTTGGTTACTTGATAGGCGTCCAACCTTATCCATGAAAGGCCCCTTCTGTGAGATGCCTCATTGCCGAAAGTCATGTATACGAGAGGCCTCATTCCCTACTGCGCAAGCTGTAAAAGACCTGATTTGCAAGGGACCTCATGACATTCAAGAATCCCTTGGGACTCTGCGATAATGTAGCCCTTTCAATTATTTTGCTCCAAGTCATACAAATCTGGCAGGGACTACAGCTTAGCAGACTGCTCCTAGTTATAGGGGGGGGTGTTGTATGCCTCAGGCGAGCATTAACCCTGATCTCAGCCCTACAGACTCATCCATATACATTGCCTCCCTTCTCAGCGCTTGTCTTCATTCCAGCATCAATGGAGGCAAACAATGAGTCAACTAGGTTTTTTCCATGATGGTCCATGGCCACAGCATCAGATTTGAACAAAGGCCACAAACGACCCTCCCTGACAAACAAGCAAATCTTCATTCACTTCAACTAGAGGATACTGTTGCTCCTGTCCACAGAGCTATAGAGCAAGTCCCTCGTTCTCAAAACAATCAAGCTATTTTCAGACAAACGTTGGGTAGTTGGAGACCCATCCTCGATCTGCAGTAACTCAACAAATTCCTCCACTCGCAATCATTTCAGTTGGTTATGCTACCAAAAAGAAATGTTTGCATCAAGCTTGCCAAGGTAGATTATTATTTTTTCATATAATTCCTGGACGTGTAGGGCTCCTATTTCCACGTTCCCATTTACCACCATCATCCCAAATTCCTGCATTTTGTGGACGGGCTGCCACTTTCAATTCAAGGTCCTCTTTTTGGGCATCAAATCTTCCCAATGCTTTGCCCCAGACGCAGCACATCTCAGAGTGAGTGATCCGCGTGTGCCCTTATTTAGACGACTGACTGATCCGAGCACCATCATTCAAATGGGCTTAAAGCACACAAGGACCACAGAAGTCTGCATCTCACTCACTACCAGAAGTAGTCTGTGACCCGCCGCAACGAATGGTGGTTCTGGAGACACGACTAAACACCAAAACTTCTACGGCATCCCCAACCGTCAACACAATACTTTCCAAGGAGTGTTCCTCAACCTGGTTTGCTCGGTACACATGATCAAGACCCTTTTTTTTAGGGCATGATGACCTCATGCATTCTGCTCATCACAAGCAGGCTTAAAAATGCACTCCCTGCAAGGGCTACTAGATGTCCATTGGGTGGGATTAGGTCTCTTGACGTTGGGAAAACACCCTTTCTAACGAGTCCCTTTTACAACACTCTGTTGGTAGAAGGACATTGCCAGTCCCATGTCATCTAGTGATTGTGACCACAGGCTCTTCCATGGAGGCCTAAGGAGTCTGCGCACACTGCCAATTTTATTGCCAGAGCATGCCCCACCTTCATGGGTGGTAAATGTATTCTAAATCTGAAAGCAAGGCAGCACTAGATCCTTGATCCTCTCCTCCAAGGCTCAGTCATTATGAAAACTGGCTCTGGCCCAGCGAATGTTTCTGTCCCCTTTTCACCTTCCAGGCATACACAACTGTGTGGCTGATTCCCTCATCAGGGAACTCTGTTCCTGCCATGAATGGGAGCTCCTCCAGTGTGGAAGTCCTATTCCAAATGTGGGAGAAGCCAGAGGTAAACCCATTTGCTACAAAAGACAACTTCAACTGTGACTTGTGACATCTGCAGGTTCCTTCAACCAGCCAGCCCAGGAGAAGCCTTTGTTTCTGTTAACAGGCAGTTCTTATATGATATTCCACCATTTCCACTCATACCAAAAGTCTCCCAATTAGGAGCCATGCAGATTGATCCTAGTGGCACCAGCGTACCCGTGGCATTTCTGGTTATCACTGCTTCGAAGCTTTAAACTAAAACCTATCGAAAGCCAACGGAGGTCAACTCTGTATTTAATGCTCACAGTAATCACCAGCGGTCCCCTATTAATAACATACCTGTGGGAGAATTATATAGAGCTAGGAGAAACTGTAGTGGAGACATTGACGATTTGGAAGAATCTAATGTATTGACGAGGAGGTTTTTGAAGAGAGGTTATCATCCAAATTGCATTAGCAAAGCAGTGAACAAATATACCAGGATTAAGCAGTCGGATCAGCTTACAGATGAGACCAAAGTAAAAGCCAAACAGGAAGACATTGCTATTATTACTCACTTCTCTCAGGATTCCTCCCCTCTCTATAAGTTGGTTTCTAGACACTGGCATATTTTAAAACTGGACAAAGATCTGCAATCCTTTCTGTCTGATAAACCTACATTTACCTTTACCAGAGCTCAGATGATCAAACAGAAACTGAGTCCTTCTTTTTTGAACACCCAAGAAGTAAGTGCCAAGGAGAACTGGCTCAGTCAAAGTACAGGTTTTTTCAAATGTGGGCAGGTCCCAGTCACACTGCGCCAAGGAAAATTGCAAATGAGGGCTTGTAGTCCAAAAGATGTATTCAACACAGGAACAGCCTGACACGTGTTTCGAGCCTGAACCAGCTCTTCATCTGAGGCTAAGACTACAATATAAGAAGCGTTGGTGATTTAACAAAACAAAGAAATATTTTTTGGGTAACATGCATAGTTGAAAAAACACAAAACATTGCATAACATACAGGGACAGCGCCAAGGGGTAAGTTTGCCAAATTGCATGAGTACATTTTCCAGATAGAAGAAACAAGAACATTTTCAATACCACATTTAGACAGAGTTCAATGGTTGGTTGGTGTTCAATAGCCAAAGAAAACAGGAAAAGGGGGACAAAAATGCAAAATTACAAAATTGAAATGAAGGTGACTACAGCAGCGCAATCCAAAAACAAGAAACCTGTTAAGCATTTAAAATTTAAACTTGTATTAAAAATAACATGAGCCCAAGGATATTACCTTGACTTGAATAAGGACCTGGTGATTGAAATATGCGGACAATGCAACGGACCTCTGTAGAAGTAAGATTGCCATAAGGAAATTGCCAAATTGAATTAAATCAAGTAAAAGAAGTGAACCGAAAAATAATGGAAATGCATACCTCAATGCTTCGCAAATGCGGTAGTGCTAAATTAGGGAAAGGGAAAATAAAGAGAACACGAAAGCTATGTCAATATGCTGGAAAGAAAGCCTGTTTCTTCATGTTATGTATTTAGGTTAGAAAAAAATATATCACTGCAACGTAAGACACTAAATAAGAATATCAATAATTGACTGAGTTAAGGAATGTAACTACATAGCATGTCAATTCAGTGCATGTAATTTAACAGGCATCAATGGCTTGATTGAGTAACCAACATATAACAATTGGGCTAGATTAGGTATGTAAAGCACACAGGGAGCGTAGAAAAACGTCTTACCTGTACGGCCATAAGAAATTAATGGCAAAGAGTAACCGCTGCGACCGCCAAAATGGAAAAGGGACTTAAAAAGGTAAAAGCGCCGGCAAGGAGGCAGAAAGGAATGGGCCGTCCGTTGCTGCATAATAGCTAGATGTGGCGGCCATGTTAGGTGTATCAAAGGCACTTTGTTTACATCTGATGTCATGTGCATTCTCTCGCATGACGTCATCACGTTTCTTGAACTACATTTTCTCGCGACGAGTTGCTTCATTAGATCTTCTTACTAGTCGAGAGGCGGTTCTTTCCATGCATCGGCCATCACATTTTCTCGGAGGGATTTAACCCTGCATTCAAATACTTTTTCTATGTAGCAGGTAACCTTTTACTCACTCTCCTTTTTATTAAGTGCGAGGGGACAAGCCATTCTTTTTCTAAAAACATGGGGGTTGCTTTTATACAGAGTGTGGTGACATTTTGATATTTAGGGGACCTTGTTAATAATTCGTTTTACTAGCATTGTGTAAATCTACAATGCAACAGGAATCTAACCTTAAGACAACTATATAGTTATAGGACTTAATGACCATATGACAATAACATACCATTATTTTTCTTTCTATATATTTTTCTTATCTCATCGAGTTACTGAAATTTATATCATTTTTAGGCGATACGACATTTAGAACTCTGCTCTGAAAGAAGCCACTTTGGACTTTGCTTGAACTATATATCAAGAAACCGGGTCCTAGAATCACCACATACAGGTGAGATTGGCCGCCAGTACTCCATTAGTATTTTTTGAGGTGGGCGGACAGCTGCATCGTATAAAGTTTTTTAATAAGGCTTTTCTGCACTCTTTCTTCAGATTATCTTCCAGATGAGAAATAATCTAAACCAAACTATCTAATGGGAATCCAGATAACCTATGCTCCATATTGTGTATAACATCATTGCTTGATCCTACTAATGGACCAGAGTCTATAATCATTGGTTTGGGTGAGCTTGTCTTGCTTTTCCTCACCACTTGGACAACACACTTTCTTCATCATTTCTTCAATTGACAACTTTTGGAACTAATTACACTTTTTCTTTGGGGTGCATCACAAGGGATTCTACTACCCCAATTAATTTACATCACAGCATGAGACTCTATTAATAATTTATTGATATTACCTCAGATTTCTGGGTTTTAATCCAATATCACAACATGGCCCAGGCAAGATGGTTTCATATTTGTTACTGCCAATGCACATTAACATGCATGGATCTCATCATAATGCATACTGGAAAGTGTTATACATCTACTAATAGCGAGTTTACCTTAGTCTATCAGACAACATGATCATTTATATTACTTACTGTAATCAATGAGCAATGAATGGCCATTTATCTAATTCGTGACTCCCTGTCACTTTCTCATCTTTCTCTGAACCAATTTGTCTCCACCTGACTCCACTCCTCCATACCTGACCTGACCTGTGACACTTTATATGTGTTTTAATAATTTTGTAATAACCGACATGAATATATGTTCTATACTTATTTCTCATTTTTCACAACATTTTTTCTTTGTTTTTGATTCTATAATCATGATGTAACTAATGCGCAACATCTTTTTTGTTTGTGTTCCTGTTTCAAATATACCTTTTTATTTATTGTATTGTGTGGAAACTCCTAACAGCCTTGAGAACGACCAGGGGGTCGAAACATGTGTCGGCTGTCTACTATGTGAAGAATAAACTGAAACAATTCTTCTAGCATTTGATTCACCATGATACAATTTGTCATTACAATGGACTCTTTTAACTTCAAGGGGTTTTGAGCGCGAGATATCTTCCCAAACCAGACTTGTCTTGTTTACCTCTCGTAATACCCTGTACTTTGTGAGTGAAGGATGGTAGTGCAACATGACACGAGTTAATAAGCATTACACATGTAAACTATGGATAATGTACAGTCCAACACACATACATTTACAGCCGACAACATAATGATCGCTGTTAAATCAGCCATATACAGGATGGCAGGCCATCTGACTGTTACCTTTTGTTTGGCGTACTTGTTGAGATGGGCAACGGAAGCGGTTGGAGCTTTTAGTGTGTGCAATTTTAATATGTGCATTGCTTCTGTTAGCTATGCCTGTGTGCTTCATACACCAACGCAGCAGTCACTGGCATCAGTGACTTTACTTGTGGACAGTCATTCCTCACGGCGTGCACTCCAGGTATTTATTTTATGTGCGTGCCAAGCGTAGCGCACTCTGTCATGTGAGCACCAAGCTCTGGAAAGGAACAACATAAACAAAAGTAAAAGCGGACATGCGCACGCAGAGTATATGGTTCCAGAAGATTGTGTACTTTAGTAAGAATACAGTGAGTCGTTGGAAAGCTTTATTTTGCCACAGAATGTGAAAGACAACGTGCCAGTTGGTACATTCACTGCTCTTTTATTTCGCAAACAAAATCCAGTGACCAATGCCGTCTGTACTTCTGTTCTCGTCTAGCAAAGTAGGAAAAGGAGTATGCAGTAGTGCTTGGTGGCACGTGTGGAAGAATACATTTTCTTTGGAAGGTATTGAAGGTTCCATCTGGTGCCTCCGCGATGGCTTATAGAATAAAGGTTTGCAGGTTGGTTCGTATAGCAGGGACCGCAAGTGGACACACCGGGCCATATCAGTCGGCCCAGATAATAACAATGTTAAAGAAATTGCTTATGGTAATCTTCCAATGGTTGGTCCACCAGCCGTCTAATGGAATGTGGAAGGAGTTGCACGTGCAGTAAGGTGCAAAATATCCGAGTAGAACGAGCAATAAGAGTAGATATAAGTAGCGGGTATTAGTTGCAGCGTACAGGACAAAACTTTGCGGGAAGGATAATGTAGTAATAGCTGCCTGCCTGATGGACCATGAACTGTGTGTTAGTGCGTAGCATCATATGTTAACCCACTGCCTTGGTGTCTGGTTTGTAGGCAGTACTGTGATTGTACGGCTGCGCACAAGAAAATGTCTTGGAACTGTTTGGGACTACATGCTGTTTTCATGTGTTTCATTTTTACAAAAGTTGACAGTGGTAGCGAGTGTAGCTGGACCCACGGCACTATGTGTGTGTGTGTGTGTCTGCAAAGAAAGTAATACAACAAGAAACCTAATGGGGGTCACCTCGGATTGCTGGAGAATGGAGGAGCTGCTTTGGTAAAAAGTGCGTCAATGAAATGTGAGCTGTAGATGTTTGTGTGCCTGTTGACCGATGCGTGCACCTGTGGCCGTGACAAAGTTCAGTACACTCGGGGTGCGTAGACGTAGTAATTGTGTGAAAGGGCATACAAAGGGCAGAACAGGGATTGTAGCAGTGTACTAGTGTGCAAAAGGTGTGGTGCTTTCGTGTACGACTTGCGTTCCATATTCGTCTTGCCTTGTATGTCTGCATTTGGAGGGGATGGGGAAGAATGGCAGCAAAAGAAAGTACGACAGTTGCAATTTACTGTGAATGGTGGACACATGGCAGTGTAATGGCATTTTTTTACATTACAAAGGTATGTGTAATGTACAGAGAGAAAGTGAGCAGTAGAGTACATTTAAAAAAATGCATACTGAGGAGCACGTTAATAAATGTTAATCGTAATACACATGTGATGTAAAGGTGTACTTAATTCCATGTTTCTATTGGGTAGGTGTGAATTTGCAGTGTACGGCGTATGCGATCGTTGCAGACTACTTTTGGGGCACATGGACAGAGGAGCTGCAGTGTAAGTTGTGTATCTTTTTTTGCTAGGCTCTATACCACATCTGACCTTGCAGCCAAACATGCTTCCCACTCAAGGCTGTTTTATAGTGAGCGTTTGTCCTGTTGAAGGAGAGGTATGCTGGGTTTCAATTTTCGGAGATGATGCAGGAAAAAAAGAAAGGAATCAAACGGCAACATGCTTCGATTGCAGAATGTATTTACGAATTTTGGCAGTGTCATTACGGTGAAGATAGTGCAACGTACAAGTTGATATGATGGTGCCATTCAAATGGTGCCGTGAATGCACAGATGGCAAAATATATAAAATGTGCTTTTACAGTGGGTAATAGTTATATTTGCAGTGTGTTACGTGGCAACAGTGGGTGATGTCGGACTGTGTTCGCTGCTTCAGAAGACGTGGGTATGTGGTCCATAGTATGCAGTTTGGTGTCGTGCTACATGACCTTATTTGGGGCAACTGTTCAGGACAGGAAAGCAGTTAGTGTGAATGTTTGTCGAACATTGTAAGGCGGTTATGGGCTTTAAATGGTGTTTTCTTTATACAATAAAATACAATAAAAAAAGGGAAACAGAAGTTTCAAAAGTTAAGCAGTGAGGCAGTGGTTGCAAGATGACTGGGGAGCTATGATCTATGCACTGCAGTGAATTATGGACTGGATATGTTTCTTGGAAATGGTGTAGATAACAATGAAAATGACCTAATGGCCTACAGAGTGCCAGTGGAAAGCAAGGCGCCAAATGTTGCAGCAGTTATGACAGGTATGTAAGATGTATTGATGCATGCATGAAGTTGTATTGTTGTGATTGTTCAGATTGTAGGGTAGGTTACTGTTGTGTTGTTCATTCAGTGTGTGCACTTATGATAGGCTTAGGTGACCAGTGTACGTAGGGAACAGGTTATGTATTCTATGCAGGAAATAGCCAATGTCAACTGTAGTGGCTAAGGGGTAGGTGGCTGTATTATGTGTGGGGTTAGTGGTACGTGGATAGATGTTTGTATGTATAGTTCTGCAGTGCAGCGGCAATAGCGGGCAGGGTGTACAATGTTTAGTGTATGGCTGGAGGCCCTCCAATGTACAGGGTGTAGTGAAGCGTGTAGGCTGTAGACATAAGCTGCATAGTGTAATATAGGTGTGCATTGTAAATGGTGGTATTGGTATGTGTATAGCAGAAATAAGTGCACTTATTGCACTGTGGCTATTGTACAGAAGTATAAAAGCAATCGTTGCAGACTTACTGTTTGGATTGACGAATGCCTGCACTGTGTTTTGTGTATGGAGTGTAAAATGTTGTGGTACTGGTTGCGCCATTATCTGTGGGAAAAGAGAACAGAATAGGTTACGCAGGTATTTTGTTAGATTGCAGTCCACTACATAGCACACATTTCTTTATTTTGTGGATCCTCATAACTAGTACGTCTTAAGTACTATGCTTTGAACCAGTGTACTGTGCAATCAGCGCAGTTCCTGTGGTTCTTTGCATAATCATTGGGTTGGTGGGGAAAAAGAATCCATGCTGGATTAAAAAAGAAACTTCGATATTTCATTGCTACAATGGTGCACAATGAATGATAGTGACGTTTGGAGTGGTTACAGCACTTTTTAAGGTGTACTCTTCAAGTAGGAGGAAACGTAACGGTGTACGATATCTGGACTATACATGTTGGTAGGATGGGTGGCGTTGTATAGCAGGTGGTGATTTGTAAATGTTTTCCTGCTTCCTTTTTGTACCACTGTTTGTTTATGCATTTGGTTGCTGCTGGTGGTTTGCAAGTATTATGACATTGTTCTGTGCTAATGCACAGTTCTGATTGTAGTTACATACCTGTTGGCGTACTGTAACTGCTCATAGTTTGGAAGGGTTTGACGTTATGTTTGTAGCACAGTAGTTGTTGAAGGTTGAGTTGGGTAGTTGTGATGGTGCAAATAACATTGTTGTATTCAGGTTGCAGTTCGATACCATGTGGCGTATTCTAACTGTTTACAGTGTCCCGTTCGTAAAGGGTACGTAGAGAAGCTTGTGTATTCCTGTGCTTACTTGGACATCTGTGTACATTATGAAGTGGTACTGTCTATTTGCTGATTTACGTGGTGATACGTCCATATGTGTTGGAGTTGTATGACTATTCTCGGAGAGCTGGTGACTGATTACTGAGGATAGTTTTGAACCCTCATACTTAGCACTTTCCCTTCCACATAGCCAGTGGAAAATACTGGTACTGTGCTTTGTGTGCACGTACTGTGTTTGTGACTGTACTCATTGGGTTCATTGGGGATACAATTGTCTAACACACACTGTAGTGCATTTCGTCAATGCTTCCAGTATGGTATGTTGCTTTAGGTCGATCGTGTGGAAGAAAAAACATTTTTTGCCCACTTACAACGGTACTGGTTGGTGCTGGGGAGTAAGGTATAGTAGGTTTGTACATCAATGAGTACATTTTGGCTTCAAGAATATTAAGTAGGCATTTGCAAGATTTGCAGGTAGTCTGTGCTTTGGTTCAGTTGTGAAGGTTTTTTTTTTGCCAAGTGATAACTGTCCGTGTGTGAAGGCAGTAAGTTTGCAGTTGGTTTTGGTACCATCAGCATTGTATCTTAAGAGCATTAATATCACATACTGACTAGGTGAGTGTATATGTAGCGTCAAAAACAAATATCGGAATTGCACAACGTACACCACATGCTATGGTTTGCATTTTGCACTAGTTGGTGAAATGGAATGGAGTCACAGTTGGGTATTGATACATAATTCTTTAGGGATTTGCTCCTGAAAGACATTGTCGCAAAGAGTGCATGTATGTTTCCACATGTAGGAAATGTGAAAGATTTAAATTATAAGTATGTTTTTCCTTTCCAGTATTTGTACTAAGTACATTAGAAATTCCGTGGATCTTCTTGTCGGTTTAAAGTGAATTTCACCATCCCAGCACCGTAGTCCAATTTTTGCCTTACTCTTGAGGCACTGTAAATGGTGTCAGGATTACTTACTGCATTACTGTGAAGGATGAGCATTTGCAAACACAACTGGTCTGCGCCATGTAAATAAATGTTTTCAACAACTGCTCGTATTTGGAATAGAACATTGATTGTTACATTTGCATAGCAATTAACACCTGTTGTATTGGAAAATTTGAATGGTCCAGGTACTTCTGTGTCTGAGCCCTTTGATGGAAGGGTACGATGTTTCTTTGCAGAGGCACTGAGGAAGCACTGCTTTTCCACAGATGCTGTTGCTGCTACGTCCCTTGCCGTGTATCTATTCCTTGATCCACGCTACGTTCAGCTGAGAAACTATTTTTAATACCCCAAGAATTATATAGAGACTTTTGACCTGCTAATCTCACTTAGCCTAAGTACTAATACTACAAACTTTGCTATTTTGTAGTGCTACGTGATTGCTAACCACACCCATTGGCTCACGCCAATATCTACGAGCACGCGCACCGAGGAAGCACTGTAGAAGCACCGCTTTGCTGCGGTTCCCGGTGCTCCCCTCAACTATTTTTTGTCCCATTTCTTTGCAGAACTATCTTTTGTCCAAACACACAGGCAGCCCACTGCTCTGTGCATGTCACAAAGAAGAGCTAGAATATACTCATTACGCTCTGACATGCCGTCATCTACCTGATTGCGAGTTTTGAGTGACATACATCAGCCTATGGACAAACTGAAGTCCCTCCTAAAACTCCTCAAAACTCTGTCACATGGCCAAAAGGAAAATCCTCCTGCCAGCAAAAGAACATTTTCCATTATTTTTTGTGTGTGGAGTTGAGTATGGTTAGTCTATTTTACTCCTTTTGTATTTGCTTTTGGTCCTTGCTGTAGTATGAGTTTCTTTCAATTTCTTTGATGGTAGTGTGGGAAAATCATTTAGTACTTGTGATGGAATGAGCCTTCTTTTCAAACCTTTTGGTTTTTGAGGAATAGGGTACATTTTTAGATGGGGTGTGTACGGTGCACATAGTCTATTGTACTCTATGATGCAAGGAATTTATGCACTGACTGCAGTTGCATCAAAATTAACTAGATACAGTCCTTCCAGTGTACGTAGCTGTGACAGTGCTACGTACCTCATGCCTTCTTTGAAAACTGTGTTGCCAATATCAATCAATGCTTAATCTAAGGTTAGACCTTGCTATTTATGAATAGTTACTGCATAAGCTAGCGAGAGAGAAAACTGTTCTCTGCGTACATACATGTCTTTGAAAAGAATCTCGCAGTCGTGCATCCTATATTTTTAATTTCTGAAAGTTTATCAAACTTGATGTTTACAAACTGAATGCTGTTGTCCCGTGGGTATGTCTGGAATCTAACAACTGTACCAAGTGCTCCATTAACTAAACCTTGCTCTACGTCAATGTTACGCTTTAGCATAACTTTACAGTTGACACATAAAGGTAACATTTTCTCCAAACCAGCTGTGTTGGAGATTGATTTCTCAAAGGCTTGTAGTCGTGCTATGCCTTGTTGACACATGGGTTTTGTCATACTGTGTATGTCCAGTTAGTCTGTGGCATGAATTTGCACTATTGGTTGTTTTTCTTTTTGCAGCATTGTTGCATTAAATTGTGCACAGCTTGCTAGAGTTGGTATTAAGGCCATACAGCTGACATTTTTCTGAGCTAATTGTTCCATGACATCAGTAGCACATGTGTTACGCCCGTACAGCTCATGGATGTGTCTACTATTGAGGGTAGACTGCACCTCCTTTGATAGTACACCAAGCCGTATGTTTTTTTAAATGTAGGCGAGGTCTGCAGACTGATGCATGTTTTGAGTTAGTTCTCTGTGTTGGAAATATTGCCAAACATTTACATTCCCAATGCTTCCAAGACTTTTGCGGCACTGTTTGTGTCCTAAGGTTTTGAAGATAGGTTCACCTTTGACTGGTGCCAATTGAAGGAGAACAATGACATGTTTTCCTCCAGAGAGTTCTTTGTAGTCTGTTCTGAGTACCTCTTGCAATATGAGGTGAATCAAAGCCAAAATTAGGTTGGAGACCAATGTCACCTCATCTATTAGGAGCATTTCCATTTGTTTCAAAACTCTGTGTAGCTCCAAAGCAGATCCTTCTGAAAGTTTAGTTTATAGTACTCTAATTTGTTTTGATGTTCTACTGTAAGGAGTAGCAATCGGTATAGAGTGACTCCACCTATGTTGTGGGCAGCCAAACCTGTAGGGGCGGTTATAACCGTAGAAAGGTTGTTGTTTAATTGTTGGAGGTTTTTACTGATAATTTTTATTAAGAATGTTTTACCTGACCCAGCTTCGCAACTTACATACAGCAGTACAGGTTTGTAGTTATCACAGTGCAAGTTATACTTTCGTGCTGTATACAATAATAATAATAATAATAATTTGGCACTTATATAGCGCCACAAACCCTCAGGTATCTGGGCGCTGCTTTTTATTACCCACGGTGTGTGGTGCTCATTTATCGACCTCGGAAGGATGAAAGGCTGAGTTTGGCCCCGTCGGGATTCGAACCTGCATTAGCAGGCTCTGCACGGATGTCAAAGTGAGTGCTCTACTTGCTGTGCCACTTTACCGGCTTCATTGACCATGTTCAATGGTTTCACTTACTTCTACAAAAATGGTACGCTGTTCATCGTTTAGTTGGGATTTAAGTACTTCCACCTCTTCTGTAGAGTGCTCATACTGAAACATAGTGGTGGTTACCTCCGTCATGGCTAATTCTGCATCATTGGCTATGAGTGGTTCTCCAAGTGGTTCTTGGCTGCCTGTTTGCGAAGGTTCACTGCTCTCAGAAGTGTCTACAGTTAGTTGTACTTGAAGTTGTTCTTCTTGTTGGCGTTCACTGTCCAATATGGTTTTGTACCGTGTAAAGTTTTCATCTGTAATTATACTTTCACTGGCTTTGAAAGCATCTTCATAGGAGAGGTGTAGGTGGCTAATAAATCCTCTTTTATCCATGGTTTGAAAAGTTGCAGTAGAGCCATGAAGTACAGTTTCCTTGTGTTGAGGAGTTTTTAAGGACAGCTTCATATGATTAATTAGGCCTGCATTTGGTAAGTCTCACCAGGCTGCCTTCAACTCTATCTACACTGCATCTACCTTTTTCGTCATTTGGTGTAAGTTGTTTTTGTATAGGTTTTGGGCTACCTGGTACAAGCACAAGGCTTCTAATGTACTACTTCTGTTTGGGTAGTATGTGTCCAATAAGTTGTTCTTCAAAATGTCCTGGCTGTTGGGATCGCTTTTGGCTATTTTTTGTATGTCTTCGTATGATTTAAGTACTCGTCTTTTGGATGCAGCAGGCCCAAGGCTTAGCTACACTATGTTGTCAGATTTCCCATATAAGGCTGTGCTGGTTAAGCAGTCAGCGGCTTCGTAGCTGCCACATACTCTATGGGACAGCATTTTAATGCCAAAGCTGTACATTTTTTGTGCCAGTGTTTTGTCAGAGGTTATGTCATCCCAGAGGTCTTCGAGCTCTGTTTTCTCTGCTTTGGTTAAGTAGGCAGTGACCTATCGTGCAACAGCAGTGGAATTGTCTGCAATGTACTGTACATCAACATTGGCATTCCATAAGAGGGCAATAATTGCATTGTAATCATTGATGTACTTTGATGCTTAGCTCCTTTTTATGCAGTATGTGTTTTTAGGAGATTATCCTTTCACACTGTGTCGAACCAAAGACCTGACGCTGTTTACTTGGCCTGTTGTTGAAACTGGTCTAGGGAAACCAAAGCGGCATTTGGTGTAGTAGTTGCCTCTGTTCTTATATTTGCGTCGACAATACTTGCCACACTTGTGTTTTTGGAATTGCAAAATGTGTGCTCGTAGGTCACTATGGGTACTTTCCGAAGGGATTTCGCAAGTGACATATTTGTGAATGAACTGTAAAACAGTTTCATCACTTTTCTCACCAAATTTAGGAGCATTTTTAATCCATAAGAGCATGTGGATGTGTGGTGCTCCTCTGGCTTGATATTCTTTTCTCCAAAAGAAGTGTTCCACTTCTCTGAGGGGAGGAAGTGCTTTATTGCAAATGGTGTGCAGCATGGCAAGGAAGCGATGATAAAAGTAGTGTGAAACATTTACTGGATCAAGAGAGCACAGCTCTCCTGGTGTTTTCATGTCTACACCCGTTTTGTTTTTGTTTGCTATGCGAAGCAAAGTGTGCAAGTCTTGCCCTGCATACTCGGCACAACTTAAAGTGACAAACCATGGGGGAGGGCCAAGGTTGCGTAGCATACACCGTACATCTGCGTGCCGTCGGAACCAGTACTCTTTCGTACTACACATGTTTGCCAAGAGATTTGTAACACTTGACTGTAAAACGTTGTCCTTCTCTTGCACCTTTTGAAGCAGTTGTGTAGCAGACATGTTTTGGAAATGGGAACCTTTTTTTAATGTGTGGGCAACTCCATAACATAGTGTTGCTAGTTCACTTTCAAAGAGCAGGTGGAATATGTACTCCACGTTCTGTCTAAATCTAGGGTCTTCAGAATACATTCATAAACAGCAGTATTCTGAAGCTGTTATTTGTGTGTTTCTTTCATATCTTCCACCTTTTCCAGTGGGGAACAGTAGAGGAAAGGCTCATGCTGCCACACTTTTTCCCCATATACTGATTGGCGCTCCTTTGGCTTGCCGCATTTGATATATCGTCTACGGTGTCTTTGGAGTGCAGTGGGTGAATTGTATAGTGGTCTAAAATACTGAAGGCTGCACTAGGATCTAGACGTTCAAATTGGCTACTTGTTGAAGAGTCCTGAATTATTTTGGTTGTTTCTCTCAGGTTTTCCTGAACTTTTATTTCCTTGTAGTATTCATTGTTTTCATTAAGGTACTGCAACGCCTCTCTAACTTTGGTTACGTCCACTAGGTGTTGCCAAATTATTTCGTCTTTTGTAGGTACACCATTTACCAGGATAATCAAAGATTTGTGTATTGGCCTTTGCATTCGTAGTGACTACATTTTCTTTGAGATCTAACAGTAAATAGACTACTTTACCACAAATGCCTTTCAGTAATTCGGTGGGAGGTAATTTTGCAGTTTTTGGTTAACAATGTATTATTGCTTGAAATGGGTGCACTGTTTGTATTATAATGCTCTCATACAAATTAAGCTGCTGGAGTGCGTTTGGCAGTGGAAATGGTTCCAAATTATTACTAATTGCCCGTGAAGGACTTTGGTTATTGTCGCGTTTTGCAGTGCAGTATGTGCACAGTATGGAGGTGGTGTTAATGAGGTACTTGTTTTCTGCTAGAAGGTACAGAGATAATCGAAACCATTGGGATTCTTCATTGCCTTCTATTTTCTGCATTATAGCTACAGTTTTGGTGCTCTTTTTATAGAAAGTTCTACGACAACACACACATACTTGGTTTGGCATTTCAGCAGAAATGCTTTTGAACTTTTGTATTTCTTTTCTGTATGTGTGATATAAAATGTTAATAGCTGCACTGTTGTCAGTACTGTTGTCTGAAAATGTTGGAGGGTGCAACTGCTCTTCAGTTCCACAGTACTTCCTTTGGATGTGCTCAATTTCATCGAGCACTTGTTTGGCTGTACCGTGTAGGAGAATATCATTTTAATGTTGGAGTGCTAAAGCTGTAGTTTTTGCATAGTACAGTTGGTAAACTAGATTTCTGGATGTTGAATGGTGGGTTGAGAACATTTTAATATGGTGGAAGGTGCTTTTGCAAGCTGGTCCAGAAATACAGGCTAAGGAAAGTCCTTGTATTCCAGTGTAGTTGTGGACTGGACAGGAGTCCATAGATTGTAGTATTTTGATTTTTCTTTTGTTGTTGCCTTTGACATACTGATTGAGGAATTGCTGCACATTTTTTTATTAGGCTTTGGTGAACGTTGCACATTGATGTGCAAGGCCATTTGTAGGTGAGGCGTGTTCATTTGGTGGATTGGAGAGTTAAATCTAAGTTTGATGGGGATATTTCTGATAGCAGTGTTTCCTCTTCCATTATGGTACTGTGTATCATTTCATACCCTCATCCACTCCGATGTAAGACAATTTGGTTAGTTTGTTGTTGTTTGTATGATTCTTCATTGAAGTATGGCCCTGTGTTGGTGGTGTGACTCCACTCACCTGTTCAGATGTGGCCAAAGGTATCTATACTCACGTAGCATTTGTTTTGAAGTAGTGCTTGCAAATTACTAATTCATCTTGTATTGGTTTCATTCTCTTCAAAATTGCTATTAACAATTTCTGCTTCACGCTTATAGCACTGTCTACAAGAGCTTCTAGGATGACTTTTCTGCTGTATGTTTTGAGGGTTGAGCGTGATGTCTGCCCTCTACTTGTAAAATTCTGAAGGACTCTGTGGTTGAACATTTTTTGTAAAATTACTTTTTTAGAATGCTTGCTTGAGATTACATTACCATTTGTACATAATCTCTTAGCAGTAGTGTGTGTTACACTGTATGTAGTGGTTTTCTTTACATTCTCACATTTTGCCAGATCACCTACACTGTCTTTACTGGTAGATGCATTCACTTTCCTTAATGACTGAATTACCTCTTCTCCTTTACCTTTCTGTTCACGTTGAGCTTGCAGTAGATGGCTGCTTTCTGTGTTTGTAGGTTGCGTGGCTCTCTTTCTGCGTTGCTGTCTACGGAATTGCCGATTGGTAGGCATTGTGTAGTAGCTGTTGGCGAAGAAAGGGAAGTGTGGGTGTGCAAATCTTCACATGTATATGTGTGCAGTGTGTGTCATTGGGTGAATTGGAGGGTATGCAGCTATTTAATTGCAAGTGTGTGCCTGTGCAGTGGTGTGTAAGGTTAGGTTGGGGACACTGTTAGTATGTGGGCATTATTCTAATGGTGGCAACATAACAAACACTTAGCACCTGCAGAGGTGTGATCAGTAACAATGAAGTACATACTGCTGGATGGGCACACATCTATAAACTACAGTGCAACAATAGTGCACTGGTTTAGTAAGACATACAAGAGTAAGCTGGTATTGTACTTACTTTGTTGATTGCAGAGAGTATGTTTATTGTAGGTGGTATTTTGAAGTGCACACTCCAGTGGCTTTCCAGAGACAGGTGGGTACTGCTCCTGTATAAGAAGATGGTAAGAAAATATGTTGGCTAATGACATAGTGCTTACAATTGTAAATTACATTCTTCAAAACTATAGGGGGATGTCTTGGCAGGAAGACAAAGTGTGCGTGTATAAATGGAAGGTGTACAATATGAAGGGCGCTTGGGAGCATAAGCATGTTTGTTAAGGGAGTAGGTGGGCTATTTGGTACTTTAGTGTATGACTTGTTATGAAAAACATGTGTGTATTAGTGTAGGCCCATTTACTTAAAAAATGCAGTAGTGCGCATTGTGGAAGGATGAGTCCAAAGGTGCGGAAAGATGTACAGAGTGCAAAGCACAATGTTTTTGGGCATCCATTTGCATGCAGTTCTTTGCATATGTATGCTTAGTACATGAGTGCAGGCATTGCTTTTGGGTTTTAATTTCATTATGCACATTTACAAATGTTACTGTTGTGAATGTGGCGATAACCTTTTTTTATTGCTTAACTGCTGCTGTTATGTATAACGTGCGGGTGGAAACTGTTGTTATGCTTGAAATGTATGCACTTTGCATAGTTTGGTCGGAAAGGCTGCCTGATAGTTTTGTGTGCGATTTGTACAAATTTGCTAGGAGATTTTTTAATGGGGGAAAGCATTTTAAAAATTATGGAACAAAAGAACAGAGCAACCTTTTTCGTATACCAATGCCTGTTGTGGGCAAATGGAACCTTTGGCACCACCTACCACTGTAGGGGCGATTTAATGGTAAGTGATGGTAGACTTCACAGTACAAATTTGGAGTACGTTATGGAGATTTACTCCTAGGTACACTGTTGCTACGCACATATAAAACAGTTGGCACTGTACTGTAGAAACAATAGTAATACCTACTGGGTGTGGTGATGGGTAGCGATCCTGATGTTTGTGGTGCAGAATGCGTAGATCGTTGCACAGTACTTTCTCGTGCAGGTGCTTTTGATTTACAGGATATTTCACCTCTGTGTGTGTAACGGCTGTTAAGCACTGTTCAATAGATGTGATAGCATTACATGCACAGTTCTTGGATGTAATTGGTGGATGCATATGTAATACTTTAACAGTAGCCAATCAGGGAGTGCTGCTGAAAGAGTACTTGAAATGGAAGGAGGACTGGCCCTGATTTACTGGGCCGCGGCCCTCGCGGTAGTTGGGGAAATTGCATGTGCTACATGCTGACCTTCGTAATGTGCTTGCTATGGAAATGGGACTAGGGTTTAGCGATTCACGTGTATGCATGCTTTTGTGTTCCATGGTAGGATGTTCTTTTGTGCCCATAACAACGTTAGTGCTTGTAGTGTGACGTTTGTCAGCGGCAGTGACATTTATTTTCCCCCTATTGCAATTAGTAATCTGTTGTACTATGTACAATGTACGCTGCAGATACACGTGTAGTAATGTACGGAGGACAAGCCGGGAGCAACCCCTAAGAAGGAGCACACAAAAAGGTGTTTTTTTACATGTCCCTTTAGCAGAATTAGAAAAAAACACTTTGCACAACTTCTATGAAGACACCCTCTTTCTATGACGCTTACAATGTGTTTGTGCAGCCCCGTATACAGGGCAATATGTTGGCAAAAGCTGTGCCTTTTGGGGGCGCACACTTGCTACATCTGGGTCTTTTGAGGGTGGCTGCAATGGAAATGGGACTGTGCAGGAGTTGGGATTGGTCAATATGAATTTGTGTGTGTGGTGTGTAGCAGCAGATTGTCCCAGAACGTCTGTTTGCAGAGTGGACATGACTATGGGGACGGTGTGAGATTCAGTAGGTGGACTATATGGCTGTTGGGGGACTCTTGGATATATTGGGTACAAGTTTACGCAGAACTTTGGGCACAAGCAGCACACCTTGGTTTCCATAATGTCAATGTACACTGGTATGGAATAGGTGAGATGCAGTGGTTCCATGTGGGTGCTCTTTGTGCCAGCTTAGTGACGCCTGCTCATCTAGACATTATTGTTCATTGTGGAGGGAACCGTTTAGGGCGTGCTACCGGCATTTCACTGCAGTTTGCAATGGAGACATTTTGGCAACTCATGGAAATGTTTCCAAAATCACACATAATTTTCTTTCTGTGGCCCACAAATGGAGAAAGCGCGGCGCAATGTGAACAAGGCTGTTTGCGCTTCTTTGAGCAACGTTGGCATGTTATCCTTCCACAATGAAGACATTATGTTTTGTAGTAGAAACATTTTTTGTTCAGATGGAGTTCATCAAACTGATGCTGCCAATGAGACTTTCTGCGTAATATCCAAAATGCTATGCAGTGCTTCCTGCAAGTGTAGGGAGCATTTTCATTGTGGTTGTTCACTACTTTTAACGTTGAAAATACAACCAGCACAAAAAGGCTCTTTTAAGAGCCACCACTTTTTTAGCAAATGTATACAATGCTTTTGGCGGCATCCCGACGCCCATTGTTGCCATTTATGTATGCAGTGCTTATAGGCAACGTCACTGCCTGCATGCTTGCATTCAACTTCTATTTTTGAACAGTGCAAGGTGGCTCTGAAAAGAGCCTTTTTGTCCCCCTCTGCCCCCCCCCAACCTTCTGGCTGTGTAGCATTTTTCCTGTTATAAGACACAGCAGAAAAGCCAGCAGTAGAAGCGAGATTTGGCAAAGGGTACCAACCACAGGGATAATAAATAGTACGTGGAGAGCAGAAGATGTGAGGTGCACCTTACTTGGGTATGGGGCAGTGTTTGTCATGCTCCCGGACCAAAGCCTCGAAAACACTTTGTAAATGTTTTCCCCTACACAGTACTGCATCGCAGTATATGCACAATACAGTGACCTTTGAAAGGTAGGGGTCTGTTGCACGTCCAAGGCTGCTTGCAGGACGCAGTGTCCCCGGTGGTGGCAGGAGCAGATGCAGAGGATGTTGTAGAGGACAATAACCTACTGCCTGCTTGGAAGGGGACAACCCTCCGAATAGCTGCCTGGTGGTTCGCTTTCAGGTGCTGCCTCATGGAGGTGGTGCCATAGCTGTACAAGTCAGGTTTTCACTGACTGAGTATTATGTTGCACTAAGTGCACTGCACCTGGTTTGCAACGGTCGATGTCCCTCCACATTATGACGCATGTCCCCTTGCTCAGGACTTTCAGAAGGAGGAGTTGGTGGTGAGGGTGTGGTTGCTCCTGAGTCAGAGGTAGAAGCAGAAGCTCTGGTGGCCATTACTTGGAGAAGTAGTTTGCAAGCACACATTTGGTGAGAAAGCAATTTCTGACCCAACCAATGTGCACCAGTGTTCTTCTCTAGAAAGCCAAACAGAGCACTTGTGGGGTGTGTCCTTTTATAGGGTTGATGTGTTGCACGTGACACTGCAAAGTGGCACTAACTCTTTCCCTACAATATCTACATGTAGAAGGAAGAGTGGAAGATATATGTAAGGGTGCATTATCACTGTAACACTCCATACATTTCAGAAAAATGTCCTCTTTCGATGTGGACTGATCTGGATCGTGTCCGCCAAATAAGGGACCACACACACATTTGTGATGTCATCTTTGATTTCACAGGTGTTAGTCCTTCAAGTGCACAGTGGTAGCGCAAGTTATGGTTGCGTACCTTACCATAACTTGCGAAATTCTGGGTTTTTAGGTTTTACCTGTAAACATAACATCCCTGTAGCAACATTTTTCCATGGAATTTGATAGGTTTTTTTAGTAGTGCAACTTAACCATAACGTCCTTTTAACATTTTTTGTTAGTGTGTGTATATATATATATACATATATATATATGTGTATATATATATGGATAACTCATTGTAAAGAAACGTATAGGCCTTGAGTGTCAGAATTGGAAAAACACAAGCACATGCCTCAGTGTTTACCATTTCGAAAAGCATGTGAAGATTATTTTGCTTCATGAAAATGTACTGTTTGGGCAATTTTGGAACTTGTATGAGCGTTATTTTTCGTTAATGAATAGGGCATTCATTGTTTGCCCGATGAGAGACTTGAAGGAATGAGAGATAAAGAAAAAAATGTATCACAAGAAAATACAAATGTTGGATACATTGAATTACCGGTCATATTGTCATTATACAGATATAGATCAATGAAATAGTTCATATTGTGCAACTTTTCCTGAGTACAATACGTACAATGTGTTAATTTGGGGTACTTGGTAAAGGTACCCATCATAGGGTAAACACAGCAGACATCTAAATCTAGACCTTTCTAAAGAAGTAAGTAGGTGCAAGAGGTGTTACCTTTCCTCTTGCTTAAAGTTAACAGAACAAAAAACTGTAACCATATTAACAGACCCTACATACACTTTAAGATGGGACACATTTTTGACAACTTTAGAAGCAGATGCTTCTTGACATCATCTGTATCACCCTTTAAAAACCACATGCATGTAGCAAATCTTCGGGAAGCCATAATGCTACCCAAGAAAAAAAGCCATAGTAGAATGTGCTACACACCAACCCCTAAATGAGATTTCTTGTGGGAATGCCCTAAACGACTTGGCTGCTAACCCGGCAGCCATGTCTGTCCCTTGGGATCAATTTGCATTATCATTAAAGAGTGCAGATATGAGTGCCAGGTGAAATGGCACCGATGCCGGATGCAGACCAGAAACCGAGAAGGACTCTTGGTCTAGAGGAGGCTGCCGCTTGCAAGAGGACTCTTTGTGGCGGGATGAATACTGTTGCCTTGGTGCCCCGAAATTTACCTTCATTCTACCTGGATCACATACATAATAGACTCGCCCAAGTAGGAAAGGGGGTCCAATATCGACCCTCAGTCAGGAAGTCAGTACGCACTAACCAGGAGCATATTCCCAGCCTTGCGGACTGTTCCTGGAACTGGAAATTGACTTCTTGCAGCTACCAAAGTGCAGCAGTTTCAGTATATCCTTGCCATTATTGAAGTGTTCCCATGCAGGAGATTAGACACAGTGGCAGTGGGGAATGTAATCATTGGGTATTTCATGCCAAGGTTTGGCGTGCCTGACTGCATAAACAGTGATAGTGGTGCCCATTTCACGGCCAGCTTGGGTAGTGCAGGGACAGAGTGGAATGGGATCACCCGATTCGCCTGCCTGCATACCCACTTTGGAACAGCGCACAGCTGACTCAAGATGTCCTTTACTGCTGAACCTTGATATCGTCCATTAACTGTATCCATATGCAGGTGCTGGAGACTCTGCCAAGGGAACTAGAAGAAGCCGGCCACTCACCCCAGCCTGGTGATTGCGTTTGGCCGATAGTTCCAATGAAAAACAACACTGGCACGTAGATGGCGCAGAGAAGGTGAAAGAGATGGCTGCGTGGGTGAACGCCTCCCATTGCAAGTGGATCATCACAGTCGGAAATGTAGAGCAATTGCTACTGATTCGTGTATTGGTTGGGATCTGTTATCTCCTATGAAAAACGACCGCCATTTGCCAACCTTGGGGTCAAAAACATCTGCAGAGACTGACGAGAACAGCAACAAAAATAATTTTAAGCAATATTATTGCTAGAACAGATTTCATGTCGTGGCTTGGTACAGCAGGCTTGGCAAGGTGGCACAGGTGATTTAGGGGGCCTCTGGGATTGCGGGATTGCCTGGTTTTCGGATTTCTCCCTACACCAGCCAAGTGCAAAGAGGGACAAGTTGCTTGCCTGTGCCAGGTGCTTCCCCAAGGGCTGTCTGACGAAGACCACGTGAAAGCCATAGCAGTCACCTACTGTGGCTCCCATTCAACATACCTCTCCTCCTACTGTCACCAGCCCAGTAAACACAGTCCCCTGTGAGTTAAACTGGCCCAAAACAACATACATCTATGACATGTTTTCTTATTGTGTTTCTAACCTGTATTTCATATATGGCGGTCAGTGCAATTGGAGGCTCTTAATCTGGTATAGTAATGCAACTGTTCAGGTAATAGAGTGGGGCATGACCCCACACATTGTGGTGAAAACTAAATCTAAAAAACTCAATTTCCCAGAAGGCATGAATGTGGTCACAGATAAGTGTCACGTAGAAATGGAGGAAATAGAAGCTGGGGGTGTACTTGATCGGTGTAATGATCAGTCCTACAGAAAAGGGGTGTATCAGCCACTTTTACTCCCTAAAAATAGGCAAATACACCCAAAACAATAAAAATAGTGAGTAAACATACTCCCAACCATAAGTAGGAAATGGGCATATTAGAGCCTGTCCCCCAGTATTCATCCATACCTCTCCAGGGATATGTTTGAACCAGTAGTGCCCAAAGCCACAGGAAGAATAAATGAGGGTCGGACGTTTGGTGGTAGGACTTTTCTACTCAGGTAATTTTGCCCTAACCCGAAGAATCACTATAATTTCTGTCTGGTCTGAAGAGGTAGACATTGATCTTTTAATGTACACATACATATTTATTACCAAAAAAATACTTTCACAGTTAAAACCTTTTTTTTGCTGTATTAAATACTCCCATTGGGCATGGGATTTACTTTTTTACTCCCGAAAAAATCATTTTACTCCCAACTTTAAAATACTCTCACTTCAATATCTTATCTGGAGCACGCATTATGCTCATTGTTGTTATTTGGTGACTTACATTCTGAGTGCAAAACTATTTGTCGGAGCGTGTCAGAAGCTTTATCTCTACTGTTATCATCCGGCAGATCCAGGAAGTGAGCCCTTCTTCATAGTTTACGCATCCGCTTCACATGTTCTGAATGTCACAGAATTCCAAGGTGCAACCGCAATAAAACCAAAATCCATTGGGTACAACGCTGTTAGTGAGAGAGAGGTATAGGTTCAGTCACACCATTATCAATGCATCTTGAGATAGCATGACGTTTTTATTTACTGGCTTTCCAGATTACTTCTCAGTATCCCAATTGCTCGAGCGGTGCAGATATCCCTCTGGTGCAGCAGCAGAAAATACTATTGACCACAAGAAGAGGAGGGTGTGGGGTACAAAGTATGGGATGGAACGCCAACAGCTGTGGTGCTGCCCGTTTAAGGGTTCAGCACGCGGGGGAGTGAGGATGCACTTAGCTGCGTGCCTATAAATAAACGGGGCATTCCCGGCCACGTCAGATCGACCGGGGAGCCCGAACTTCAGACATCCCACTCCGTGTGAGTTTGTTAGCGGGAGGGTGCTCACGGCCGCGTGCATGCCTGTGATTTGCATGGAACAGTGGCGACAAGGTCACATCCATACCCGTGCACGGCAGTGAAGATAAAAGTGAAATTTGTCCTCATCCAAGCTAGTTTTTCACTATTTCTATGCCATGGAAAGGGAAAGCAACACGCGGCTCGGCTGCCATTTTGATGATCGGGCCTGGGATGGTTGCGGTCCTATAAAAGGGTGCCTGTGTGCCATCCAGACAACATTTTGGGATATTTCAGCAGCTGTATCTGCACGCACGGCACGTCGAGAGTTCTATTTTTGAATTTTGGAGTGCACATTTTTGTTGAGGTGAGTTGCTGGGGGAGGCCTGCCATTTCTTTGTTGGTCCCCTAGGCCCACCCACCTTAATTTTTAGACCCACTGGGACTTTTCAATCTTCTTCTGTGGTTCTCCTGCCAAACCCTGCTTGTGTGTTTGGACTGTAGTGTTGCACATGCCCCCAGGACTTTATTTTTCTTGGTTTTGGTGGGGGTGAAGAACAAAGGAGCCTGCCATTTCATCCACTTTCATCTGGAAGAAGACTGGTTGAGTGAGTTGCAGCCCCATCTGTAATTTAGATGGGGTGCCTGTGCGCTCACAGCCATGAACGATCAGGCTTACCAATGAGCGACTGTGCCTCCGCCCCCTGTGCACCAAATGTTGGCCCCGATGAGACCACCAGGGGCGCTACAACCAATACCTGAGTTTGACATCTCGAGTACCCCATCCAGCCTGGGGCCCCCATGGAAAAGGTG
The DNA here is from genome assembly GCF_040938575.1 of Ambystoma mexicanum. Classification (NCBI taxonomy): domain Eukaryota; kingdom Metazoa; phylum Chordata; class Amphibia; order Caudata; family Ambystomatidae; genus Ambystoma; species Ambystoma mexicanum. Next base: position 659,889,356 of record NC_090921.1, read on the forward strand.
GATAGATCTGCTGGATATGTACTTTCGAGCTACCATGGAAACAAACGAGGACATTAAGCTGGAAATGCTTTTGTATTCTGCTGGACCTGTGGTGCATAAAGTGTTTGAATCCCTTCAACCTGTGGACACCACATACGGTGCGACAAAGGCTGCTCTTCACAATTACTTCTTGCCCCTGGCAAATGTGGACTATGAGCGATTCGTGATGAGATCTACCCATCAGAAGGACGATGAAACACTGGACAACTTCTATGGCCGACTGCACAGGCTGTCAGTGACATGCGCCTGGGAGACCCCAACACGATGGTCAGAGGCCAGTTGATCCAGGGATGTGCATCCGGCAAGCTGTACAGACAGGTACTGCTGGATCCATACATCACCCTGCCCCATATTCTTGAGCTGGGTCGGTGCCAGGAAGTTTCTGAAGTGAGGGCATCCAGGATGGAGGCCGGGGTGCGCCCTGGCAAAGCAGAAGAGGTGTGTACCGTAGGCCTTGGCACCGGTGGCAGAGGTGCCAGGAGATCCGGGGGCAATTTATGTGACCGTGGTGGAAGGTCAGGGGACTCGTGCCTCAAGTGTGGGTATGACTTGCCCCGCCCTGCGGAATGACCAGCTGCGGGGAAAGAGTGTGGCCGGTATGGTCTGGCCGATTACTATGCCCGCATGTGTAGAGCTCCTCTGCCAGTGGTAGAGCAGAGAGGTTCAGTCTGGTCTGGGTTTTTTCGTCAATCACACCCGCCCAATCTCGCCCAGGTGGACCAGTGAGAAGAGGGTGTACCACTCGAAGAAGATGAAGAGGAGGAGAACATTTTCTGTTTGTCCAGCGTGGGTGTCCTGCGCTCTAAGAACAGGCGACAGCCGAGATGTCTGGTCACAGTGAATGACTCATCTGTCCCGGTGCTGGTAGACACTGGGGCCTCCGTAAACGTCATGGCGAGAGAACATTATGATGCCATGGGGTGTCCCCCTCAGTTGCCCTCCCCCCCAAGGAGCGAATATTCACATTCGGGGGTTGCAACTGATTCCACTCAACAGGGCCTTCATGGCTGATGTGGAAGCTTGTTTCTACGTGATAACCGTGAGCAGCAATACTCTGCTGGGGCCCTGGGGATTGTCCGTTTCGCATACTCTGTGTATGTAGAAGACACAAATGTTACTGGACAAGTACTCCTGGTTGTTTGAGAGGATTGGGTGGATGGCAGCGGACCCTATAACACTGCACATTGATGAGTCGATTCAACCCATCGACGTGTGCCTTTCCACTTGCGGGACTTGGTCGATCGAGAGCTGGACAATCTGGTCAATCTCAACATCATCGAGAACGTTGAGGGCCCAACCTTTTGGGTGTCCCCCATTGTCATTGTCAAGAAGCCAAAGCAGCTGGTCGCGGTGAGGATCTGTGTTGACATGCGGCTCCCAAATTGAACTTTAAGAGCGGGGTACCATCAGGTGGGGTTGCACACTGACTCGCGGTACATCACACATTTACCACCCATCGTGGGTTGTACGTTACAAAAGACTGAGGTTTGGGGTGTCCTCTGCAGCGGAGGTGTTTAAAAATATCTTACGCAGCGCCCTTGCAGAGCTGGGTGGCGTCCTTAATATAAGTGATGACATTCTAGTCTTTGCCAAGTCAGAAACGGAACATCTACAGAAGTTGGCCAAGACGTTTGAGTGGCTCCAGTTGCTTGGCTTGACCCTGCAATGTGACAAGTGCGAGTTCCTCAAGACAACCATCAAGTTCTTTGGGTTCGTGTTTAAGGAGGGAGGCGTGTCACGTTTTATTAAGAACTTAGCCTCTCTGTCAGAGCAACTGCGAGCCCTCACAAAGAAGGACATCACTTGGCAGTGGGGGCCGTTGGAACAGGCGGCATTTGAAGACATCAAAAATGCCCTCACAGCTGAAGACACCATGACGTTCTTCAACCCAGCCCTGCAGTCGAAGATTGTGGAGGACGCCAGCTCGTTTGGCCTGTGGGTGGTCTTGACCCAAGTAGACGCCAATCTGGGAGTCCGGCCGGTGGCGTATGCTAGCAAGGCCCTCTCGGAGACCGAGCAACAGTATTCCCAGAGCGAGCTGGAGGCCCTGGCTGTCCTGTGGGGCTGTCTGCACTTCAGGCTATATGTCCTAGGGCGGCCAGTCACAGTAGTCACTGACCACAAGCCCTTGCTGCCTATCTTGGCTGGCTCATCCTCAAAGCCCCCTGCGAGGATTGAGCGGTGGATGTTGGCATTACTGGAGTATGGGGTCTCACTTGCGGCTGATTATCTATCTTGCCACCCGACATCGGTCACCTGTGCAGAGGAGGCGGATGCGCACGTTCGACTGGTGGTGGAGGCAGCAACTCTCAAGTCAGTGCTGCTGGGCGACCTGGAGCTGGCGGCAGCCCAGGATGTATGCTTCCTCATCCTAAAGTCAGCAATTCAGCAAAGATTGTGGAAGACTGTGCTGGACAATCTTGCACAGTGGACGCAGGAGACCAGGGTCACACTCAAACAGCTGTGGAACGTGAGGGATGAGCTGACGTTCTCTGAAGCTGCTGTCCTGCTCATAGGTGACCAGATTGTTGTACCGCAGGTGAAGATACAACAGGTCATGGAGTTGGCCCACCAGGGATATCAAGGCACGGCCAAAACAAAAGCCTGGCTGCGCCAGAAGGTCTGGTTTCCTGAGTTGTAGAGGCACGTGGAAGAGTTTGTCGCGGCATGTGCATGGTGTCAGGCGGCGTCACCGGCCCAAAGTAAACCAGTCATTGAAACCATGCCTCGTGGCACTAAACCGTGGGAGGTGGTTCATGCAGACTTTGGCTCCACAACCAGTGGCACACATTTCCTGGTTGTGGTGGATGAATGGTCCAGGTACCATGAGGTCGAGTTTGCTGAGTCTGTGGCTTTTGAAAATGTGGTGGTGGCGATAGAGAAGATCTTTGCCGCTCATGGGCTCCCCAGGGTACTGTGTTCGGACAAAGGAGCACCCTTCCAAGGGGAGAGCTTTGCCCGGCTGATGGAGGCCTATGGGGTCCTCCACAGGAAGGGTCACCCCGCTATGGCCCAGGTGAATGGCGAGGCCGAGAGAATGATGAGGACTCTCAATAAGGTGTTCCGCATCTCACAGGGACAAGGCCAGTGTTTGCAGAGGGCATTATACCAGTTCCTGCGGGTGTACAGGCCTCCCCACACACATCTACAGGGGTGGCGCCTGCGGAAGCTCTGTTCAGACAGTGTCCGAGATGGGGGAGAAAGAGCCGGCTGTGATCTATGACCAACAAGTGGAACGGGACCGGATGCTAAGGACGGAACAGGAGAACCTTCAGAGGGGACCCAGGCCTCAGCAGTTTGTTGCCGGGGACGAGGTGCTTATAAAGAACCGGTACTCTCATGGGAAGCTGTCACTGACCTATGAGCCAGAGCCGATGGACGTGGTGGCCGTGAAGGGGTCCATGGTGACGGCCTCGGATGGCACGGCGTTCGGCACTCGTAATTCCAGCTTCTTTAAAAGACTGGGGGAGCCTCGGGCTCAAAGCCGGGACATGATGGAGGTTCCCGATGAGGACAGGTGTGTGGCCCCTTTCCCTGGCTCTCCAGCCAGAGAGACTACCGACGAGGGAGCCTTGATCCGGGTGGCTGTCAATAAGGGGGTCTGCTGTGGGTTTTGGTATGCAGTGAGTAGTGTTATGGTGTTTGTTGTTGTCCTAATGAAAAAGGAGGAGTGTGGTGCTGCCCCTTTAAGGCTTCAGCATGCGGCGGAGTGACATTGCACTCCGCCACGTACCTATAAATAAACGGGGCGTTCCCGGCCGCGTCAGAGCGAACGGGGGAGCCTGAACTGCAGACCTCTCTCTCTGAGTGAGTTTGTTAGCGGAAGCGGGCTCACGGCCGCGTGCATGCCTGTGACTCACATGCAACAACAGCCCTAGCAGGGTGCAGTGTGCATATGGGCCAGTCCCTCAGTATCTGTTTAGGACAGCTTGCTCAAACCCGGGAGGATAGCTTAGGGGCAACGTGCTTGCCTTGAAGCAAGACGACACAGAGCACCACAGGTTCGATCCCCGGGTCTGCGCTTAGAAACCTCTGGGTATGAAGCGCGTTATAAATAACCTATCATATCATTGGGCGTATCTCCACAGCTTAATTTATGAAAAACTGCCAGCATTGGTGAGCTCAAGATCTTTTCTGTCCCTAGGTCCACTGCAAAGGATATATTGACCAAATTCATTTGGAACATTATGATGTCAGGAGATACTTTAGAATGGGACATTGCATTTGCTGATGTCCAAGACTAAATGAATGATCAACTGGTGGGCATTTTGGATGATGTGTGACACCAATCTAGGCCTCAGAGATTGGCAGTAATTCTGCAATACAAGCAGAACTTTTCAGCATGGAGGAGACTTGGAAAGTACAGCAGATGGGGTTGCTGAGGAACGCTGTGCACCTTTCAAGCTAATGGCCCACTCAATGGCATGTGGGCTCGGACAAATGAAATTGCGGGCAGACTGCACCTGGGACTGTGTGACATGCTGCGATGCCTGGGAGTTGAAACTGGAAGGGCACCCATCATGTTACATGACGAGCGCCCTGGGAATAATCTCTGGATAGGGTTAGCCACCAATTGCTTATTATGACTACTTCAGTCTTACTAAATTAGTTAAAGGACATGTTTTGTTAGTGGGTAACAGGATATGTTGTGAACAGTCTGCAATAGGCACTACACTGCAGAGTATTGTTCTGTTCCGTACAAACAGCTGTATACGTATGACAGGTATGCCCTCAATAGTTATACATTACTTGCTTAAGACCAGCACTAAGGGTACATATTGTTTTGTGGCCAGTAGTGGTGGTAAGTCTACAACCAGAAATCATGTCAAATTGAACGCAATTGGTTACACATAGGTTTGAGAATCCTTTGGAGATATTGCTGCAAGTGCAAACGACTAAGGTCGTGAGTAGGTAAGTAGATATCTGTAAAGTGCAGCATATCGTCTCTGAAGCTGCCTCTGGGCGCTAGGATCTTAATACCACTGCTAACCTAGAATGGCTACAGATTTCATTATCTAAGGAACAGGAATGTTTTCAAATTACGTCTGAATTTGAGATGACCATCAAAGAAATATAGACGTGGAGGGAGGATGGTCCACAATGTTGATACCAGAACATAAAAGGACTGACCACCCCATTGTTGATATTTAAACTTGTGGATTATCAGTACACCAGCAGATACTGATCTAATGTTCCTGCTGATGAACAATGGTCATTTATATGGGTATTTTCCAATTTTATATTGCTACTAACACCCAATGGGGCTGTAACTGTATCTGAATGATTAGCACTACTTTATGAGGGTACAATTGGTAAAGAGGGTCTTGATGTTATGGTATTGTACTTGCCATTTGTATAGCACCATTGTTTTTTTTTTTAAACTCTGGTTTTATTAGCATTTTCTTATTATAACAAACTAGGCAAACACAGTGGTACATATAATGCATTTGACTGGCCCGTTCAACCCTTAGTCCCACCCCCTCCCTCTACCCCCCTCCTCAGCACTGCCCCCCCCACTACTCTACTAGAACTTCAGTCTTGCGAGACAGTTCGTGCTCTTTTCCTATCTTGTGCTTAGGAGAAGATGTGATGGGTGACCAATATTTTACAGGCTAAGTTATAGTTGCCGTACCACGGACCGTGGGTACTCAGCCCAGACCCCACTTGGCTCCTAACCCCCTTCCCCGGGCATGGGGGGATGTTTTGTGTCAGTGGACGTACCATCCCCAGGACTGTTGTACTCCATACCAGTTGGCCAGGAATGTGCCCGAATCGTTGTTCACCATTGCTGTGAGTTTGTCCATCAAGAACATGTTCTTTACCTTCTGCTGCCATTCCTCCTTGGAGGGGGTTTCCGGGCTCTTCCACCTCTGTGCCAGGGCCACCCTCCCCGCCCTCAACATTGTTTCCGTCATCCTTGAATATCTATCTATTTCCAAGTCCACCAAGTGTTTCCTGGATCCCCTCTGGCCACATCCCCTAGGGCACATTGGTGATACGCCCGAGAACATTTTAGATAGTTTCACTGGGTCCCTATGCCACCCCTGGAGTATCTTGAAACTATGCTCCATGTCTGCGGTGAATAAATTTCCGTGGAAGGCGATCTTAAAAATCCTGGACCAGGCGTCCTCCGAAAGGACTCCCCCTGCCAATTCCTCCCAGTATACGCGGAAACTTCGTCTCCCGGGGAGGTTAATGGTGTTCAAAATTTTGTACATGCTTGACACCGCGCCCTTTCTTGAGGTCGCCGTGTCCAGGAACCTTTCAAAGGTGGTCAACTCCCTCCTCAAATTCTGGCCCCACGCTTGGTCACACAGTATGCCCTTGAGACGAAGGTACTCAAAGATGGAAAGGGACCCATGACCAAGTGCATCTCTCAGGTCATCGTAAGCTAGGAATTCTCCCTCCCTGAACATCTGCCCTGCCCATTCCATCCCCAGATCTGACCAGGTCTGTGAGTTCCGGAACCCTCTATTGCCCAGGTTGAGGGGGAGACTCCAAAGGGAGGACATCGGGGAAGGCCATGAAGTGAGATGGACTGTCTATGGGCCCTCCTTCCAAATTTCCCAGAGGACTCCCAGGGTCGGATGGGCTCTTAACTTTCTCGGGATAGTTTTGCGCAGGGCCCATAGGAGATCCCTAACCTTCAAGGGGTGGGTGTCCATGTCCTCTAGGTATGACCAGTACGTCCTCATCCCTTCTTTCATATGTTCTAAGAGGACCCTCAACTGGGCTGCTCGGAAGTAAAGGCGGAAGACAGGAAAACCGAACCCCCCCATCTCCCTCGGCAGTGTCAGAGTTGACCTCCCCGTCCTTGGGGTTTTCCCCTGCCAAATTGAATTCTCGGACTGCGTTCTGTAAATCCCTAAAGGTCTGCTCTGGGACGATGGTGGGGAGCGCTGTGAACAGGTAAGACATTCATCTTGACTGCTGTCATCCGGCCATACCATGACAGGATCATCTTGCCCCATCTCCGCAGGTCCAATGTGATCCCTGCCATTATGGGGTCATAGTTGGTGGGGGCTAGTTTAGACAGGTCCCTGGTAAGGACACCCAGGTATCGTATGGAAGCCTTACCCACTGCAACCCCTTCCAGCCTATCCAGCGGGTCTAACTCAGGGTCTCATTCTTTCATTCTTTCATTGGGAGAAGGACTGATTTCGTAGCGTTGATTTTTAGCCCAGAGAAGCGGCTGAAGGTGGCCATCAGGGACAAGAGGGGGGGGGAGCGAGGAGGCGGGACTCACCATATAGGCCAGAATGTCGTCTGCAAATAGGGATAATTTGAATTCCATTTCACCTCTACTAATTCCCCTGATGCCTGGATGTGCTCTGATCGCTATGGCCAATGGTTCCATCGTGAGAACGTATATCAAAGGGGAGAGGGGACAACCCTGCCTGGTTCCCCGCGAGAGAGGGAAGGACCCGGACAACGTCCCGTTCACTTGAACCCTTGCCGTGGGGGCTCTGTAGAGTGCAGATACCCAGCTCCTAATGTGAGGCCCGAAACCCATTTTTCGGAGGAGGAGTTCCATGTATCTCCACTTCACCCTATCGAATGCTTTTTCGGAGTCTAGGGAGAGGACACATGCGTCCAACCCTGATTCCTGTGCATAGTGGAACAGGTCTATCGTTTTGCGGATATTGTCCGACCCCTGCCTCTCCGTTATAAAGCCTACCTGATCCCCGTGGACCAGCCTCGGCATTATCCCCTCCATCCGCTTTCCCACCACTTTAGCCAAGATCTTCACGTCCGTGTTAAGTAACGAAATCGGCCGGTACGAGGAGCACACCTCGGGGTCCTTTCCTTCCTTGGGCAGTACTGCTATGATGGCCCCCATCATGGAGTCGGGAAGAATGCCCCCCTCTAGCACAGAATTGAAAACCCTTGCCAGGTGTGGAGCCAGGGTACACCGTGAAACCATCTTCCCCCGGGGAGGTTCCCACTTCCATCCCGTTGATTACCCCGTCTATCTCTTCCTCGTTAACCGGACCCTCCAACCCCTCAGACATCTCTCTCGTTAAGGCAGGGACTTGAATGGACCCCAGGAAGTCTTCTATTGGAGAGTCTCCCTCATATTCTGAAGTGTACAGATTTTCATAGTAGTGACGGAAGGCCTCCCCTATGTGGGGAGAGTCATACCCTAATGTCCCCTGGGCGTCTTTCACCGCCTTCACCATTCTGTTACGTTGGACCTCCCTCAGCTTCCAGGCTAGAATGCTGTCTGCCTTATCCCCCTTATCATAGTATTTGTGTTTCACCATCTGGAGGCTCCTCTCCGTTTTGTGCAGGAGGAGGTCCTTCAGTTGGAGTCTGTAGTCCTCCAGGGCGGTGACCTGGTCGCGCTCAAGGGGCCTTTCCGGGGAGCCACATGGCTGGAGTTGGGCTATCTTGTCCCGTAGAATCTTTTCCCGGGCCTCCCTTTCCCTTTTCTTCTGGGATCCCATTTTGATAAGAACTCCCCGTAGAGTCGCCTTGAAGGCGTCCCACAATGTGTGTATGCTAACCTCCCCATTATCGTTCAGCTCAAAGAACTCCGTTATGGCGTCTAGCACTTCCTGCGCGAGGACCTCGTCTTTCAGTAGGGCGTCATTACATTTCCAGCGTCCTCTGCGCTCTGTGTGCCAACCCTCTGCAATAGTGATCCGGGCCATATCGTGGTCCGTCCAGGGGACCGAGTCAACTTTATAGCCCGAGATGTATGGGCGAAGTTTCTCGTCCACCAGGATATAATCATTTCTGGAGAATGAGGTGTGTATGGCCGAGTAATACGTGTATGAGGGGACGTCAGACGTAGGGGACGGGATAGTGTCCACCAGACCCAGCTCTGCGTTAACACTCTGGAAGTTGCGCGCCATTGCCTCATCCGCAGGCCTAATGGTTGGAGGACCCGTGCGCTTTCTATCTGAGGACGGGTCTAGGACCATGTTAAAGTCTCCCCCCACCACTACCTTGCCGCGCACAAAGAGTTTAAGCCTGTCTCTCACTTCCTCCCAGAACTGGGCCTGGCCCTCATTTGGGCCGTATACGACTGCCAGAGTTAAAGGGGCGCCTTATAGTGAACCTCTTACCAGTAGATAGCGACCCTCGGGGTCCCTCTGTGATGCCTCCTGTTCAAAGCCCACGCCCCTCGCTAACAAGATTGCCACTCCCCTCTTCTTAGATCTGTGCGATGCACAGAGCATCTCGCCTATTCCTCCTTCCCTCATCTTGGGTTCCTTCCCTCCAGCCCAGTGTCTCCCCTGTAGGAAGAGCAGGTCTAGTTTAGCCCTTCGGAACTCTCTACAAACTAGAGATCTTTTTGTGGGGGTGCTCAGACCTCGCACATTCAAGGTACCCACGCCTAGGGCCGGCAAACCCTCAGCCATGGTCTGTGCAACTCTCCCGTCCGGTCACCCACATCCTATCAAATCCCCTGTCTCGCTTCTTTAGTCTCGCATCTTGATGAATTGGAAATCCCCTCCCGCCCTCCAGAAGGGCCCTAAAACGGACCCCCAACTTCTCCCCCACCCCGTACCCTGAAAAAACAATCCCTGCCAACTTGAGAATACCCTCCTACCCCCTACCCGGCGTCCAGCCAGTTAGTTCCGCCATTGTTGGCTTTTGGCCGGACCACCAGCCTGTCCCCCTTGGCCAGGCATGCGGTTCAATGCTCGTCTCCTTGAGCTCCCCCTTTCCCCCCCAGGCTTTGTTCCGTCAGTTGCTCACACTATACTTGCTGTTCAGAGTGGGACTGTTCTCGCTGGGATATTACGAACTTCCAATCCTGCACCGCAGCTAATCGGGATTCCCACGCCGTCAGCCCTCCGAGTCCCTATGGTTTCTTTCCTGTGCGGGCGGTGGAGTATTCAGTTTTTTGTATTTCCGCGAAGCAGTTCTCCGTCTCCTCGCGCCCGGCTGGTCTGGGCCGCCCCTGTCTATTGCTTCTGGGCCGATTGGTGCTCTTCGGGGGTTGGAGTCCACCGCGTAATCCTGTATGGCCCCTCTTATATCCTCCTCAGTAGTCAGCATTGTCCGTTGGCCCATATATCCGAAAGACAGGGAGAAAGGATACCCCCACCTGTAGCGCACCCCCTTCTCTTTGAGTAGCTGCGTTAAGGGGCGGCACATTCTGCGCTTTGCCAGGGTGTAGGCGGAGAGGTCCTGGAAAATGGAGACCTGAGCGTTGTTGTAAGTTATTAACCCGGCTTTCCTCGCTTCATCCAAGACCTTGGTCTTCTCCGTATAGTAGTGGAACCGGGCAAGGACAGACCGGGGGCTCCCCGTTTTACCTCCTGCTCTATGCACCCGGTCGAACGTTGGTTCTGTGGTCATCTCCTCCGCAAACAGCAGTGTAATAATGTCTCTCACAACTCGGGTTAAGTCCCTCTCTGTTTCCCCCTCCGTCGCCGGTATCCCGAAAAATCTTAGATTGTTCCTCCTTTCCCTGTTTTCATAGTCATCCATCTGCCTTGCTCTTTCCTCGTCTCTTTTCTCCAGGGTCGCGAGCCTCATGTCTATGTGAACTTTGTGGGCTACTGATGAGGACTGGTTGGTTTCCACTTGCAGGAGCCTGTCCTCCACTTTGTCAACCCTCTGATCCATTTTATCGAACTTCTGGGCAATGTCTGACCGCATTTCCCTAATTTCCTGTAAAATGGAGGCGAAGCCCTTTTCCATTGCTATTGTGGAATCCATCGTGGTACCCGAGTGAGCCATGCCGCCGGAGCCAGTGCAGCTGTTGTTGGGACTTTCTGTATCTCTGTACCAGAATGCCTGTAGGGTCTCCTGCCAGCTCATACACCCCTCTGCCGTGCCCCCCGCGGGGTCCGCCGCTGGTCAGGGTCTTTGGGGGGTTTCCTCGAGATGGTCCTCAGGCGGGCACACGCCCCTCCCGCTCTGGGGGAGGGCCTCGCACCTGGGGCTCTCCTCGTCTCAGTGTAGCCTTGTAGGGCGGGGGGCCACCGGCGCCGTTCCCATACCTCTGTCTGTTTTCGCTGTTCTCCCCCTGGGGGCCTCAACCTGTTTGGGCCGAGGTGGGTGGTTGTCCTCTCCTTCTCCAGGGCCCCTGGGCGCACGGGGTTCTCCGGATGGTGGGGCGGTACAGTCCTCAGGGTGTTGACTCAAGGTTCATGCGCTTTGGTTGGGGCCTCGCTGGGCCTATACTGCTGGGGAAGAGTCTGCTGTGGGGGGGGTGGGTGAGTGGGCTGTGGTCGCGGCTGGCTGGTGGGTGCTGCGTGTTCCACCGCGGGGGATTGTCCCCAAAGTATTTCCTGTGTGTGGCCCCGGGGGCCATCAGGGCCCGATGCCTCCGTCCCCAGGTCCCGGATGCCAGATCTGGGGGCTGCCTGCCCGTGCCTCCCACCAGGGGAGGGTGCTCCGACCCCAGAGGCGAGGAGGAGGTGGCACGGGTCCAGAGTGCCTCACCTCCGCAGGCTGCTTCCCCTCGCCATCCGCCGAAGTCTGTTGGGGGTGGGTGTCATGGGCGCTACTCCCGAGGGGCCAGGACTGGCCCAGCGCCCTCGGAAACAGACCCGTCTTCCACTACTCCGGACCCAGCAGACCCCTACAGGGGCCCTTTGGACCGTGTCCTGGCACCTTTGGCGCCAGGCTCATGAAGGGTTTCAGTCCCGGCGCCATAGGCGCCGGGCTCATATTGATAAAGAGTGTATCAATGCTTGGGGGGACTTACCTGAGGCAGACCATGCTGCATATTTACCCAGAACAAACCAGTCTGGTTGAAGTCCCCAGCCATCAGGGCTGGGAGGAACTATTCCCTCCATTCAGGAACTCTTTTCTTACCTGGGTGGAACCGGTGGAAGAACACACACTGGAAGCACTTCTGCTATTTAAACCACGCCCGATGGAAAACACGTGCTTTGCGTTATTCTGCAGCAGCAGCAGGACGCTCACCGAGTCGGCTCCTGCATTCCAGATCCAGAGTCATCTTCAGCTTCCGCGCAGCAACCTGTGGATGAAGAAAGACACAGAACAATACTTACCAGATCCCGGAATCCAGTCACCGGCAAAACCTGCAAAGAATAAACATAAGGTTAGAAAAGTGCAACTTGCTCGCAGCCGCGCCCGCTTACCTGATCCATCCGTGATTGCAACGGAGCTAACCGCGGCCTTCTCTTCGGCAGCTTCTCTGCACCTGAAAGGCAAAGGAAATAATTAAAAAGGGGTTCGGGTGAAGGCAGTCGCATTCATCTTAACTTACCAGTTTTTGCATGCGCAGTAGTGGCCGCATCAACCTCAGCATCCCGGCACCTGAAAAACAGGAAAAAGACATTATTTGAGGTGCCATTAAAAGCGGCCAACGATCATTATACTTGCGTGCATCGGCACGTGCAGTGGCAACGGATATAAAGCCCGCAGCATCCCGGCAGCTGAAAACTAGAAAAAGGACATTATTAGAGGTGCCATTAAAAGCGGCCAACGAACATTATACTTACGTGCATCGGCACGTGCAGCGGCAACGGAAAACTACGCCCACAGCATCCCGAGGCCTGAAACAAAGGAAAAGGGACATTATTGAGGTGCCCATCTTTTAAAGCCTAAAGACTACAGTATACTTACAGGCATCTGCTCGTGCAGTAACGGCGGCATCGCTCTTCGGCATCCCAGCACCAGTGCCTCAACTAAGGCCGCAAAAGACTTGAGCCTCAACACTGAACTCATCCAGTGACGTAACTGGAATCCACGCACCCCTGCACCAGACGCAGGATGGAGAGCTCAGCATTTATATGCCTAAGGTGAGAGCTCGCCGAGACAAGTAGAAAGCTAGGCTGTGGGAGAAACTGGCGATTGGTGGGAGAAGGAAGCCCATCAAACGGTGATTAACCCTTTTTCTTCCACCTGCAGAAAACTTAACCTGCAAGTCAGACATTCGATAAGAGGAAGCCCAGTCCTGAGAGTCCGAGCTCTACGCTTCTCAATTGAAGAAACGATAGCAGCCCAGCCGGGATCAGCGCCTCCGTGGGAATCAGGTGAGCGTTACAGTGGGCCTCCTTCTCACTGCGGCTGCGACTGCATCCTGTGGCCTGCTGCAGGCTACTCCTTTTCCCGGGCTCCGCAGCTCGACGAGAGGACAGGTTCTCCAGCGGGGTTTCCCAGGACCCGGATGCCGGATTTGGGGGCTGCCCGCCCGTGCCTCCCGCTAGGAGAGTGTTCCTTCCCCGCAGGCGAAGAGGGGGTGACGCGGGCCCAGATCCTCGTTCGGGGGCACCAATCCGGTGGGCGACTGCCGGGGAGGACAGATACCGGTGGGGGAGTGTCTCACCTCTGCGGGCCGCTTCCACTTGCTTTCCACCGGAATCTGTTGGGGGTGGGCCCGGCCGGTGGGCCTCCCTCTCGTTGCGGCCCTGTCCACCTCCTGTGGGCTGCTGCGGGCTGGATCCACCCGCTGGCCCTACTGCCTCGGTGCGCCTCTCCTTTTCCAGGGGCTCCGCGGCCCGATGCGAGGGCAGGTTCTCAGGCAGGCCGTTCCTGCTCCCTGGGCACTCGGGCGCGCTCTCCCTCTCGGTCACTGCCCCGTCGTGGCCCATTCTCCTGTCTCCCGGGAGCCTCGAGCTTCGCTCTTTCAAGCAGGGGTGTCTCGGGGGGGTCACCGCTGTAAGGCTGCCCCACAGGTCCGCCTAGAGGGTCTGGGGGGCTCAATCCCCTTCAAAGGCCCAGACTCGGCGGGAGCTCGGCACCTAGGCTGCCATCACCTATGCGCCCCCTGGTGGCCTCCGTACAGCACCATTTTACCATTTTACCATTATTATAGTCTCAATGCGCTGTTAGTGGGAACGCCCTGTGAGTACCGAAGTCCAGAGTGTTGGAGGTCATGGCACGATTAGGATGCATGTGTGGATTTGGCCAAAAAGGCTCATCAGGGCTGGCCAGGCTCCGGTAGAGAAGCAACCCATGCGGTCAGGCATGTGGTTGGGTGCTGAGAGTGGGGTGGCATCCGTGCTAGAGCCTCGCTATGTGTTCAGCATTCCCCAATTTGTCATAGGTCTGCGCTGCATTCTGCTGTCAGAGGTGTTGAGACGTAGTCTGGTGTTAGTAGGTGGACACTTTATGTGAACAGCATAATCACATTTTGTCCTAGTCCTTGCTGTATACTGATGTGTGTGGATAGCCATGCCTGCAGCCAGAGGAGTGGAGTATTATACGTACCTTGCCATCAGTGATGGCGCTTTGTTGTTAGGGCGCCCACTCAGGTGCTTGGCTTCTTCTGTCGGTTCTTGTGGCTGTGATAAAAACGGTTAGCAGCAGCGACAGTCCGTGCGCCAACTATTCGTCACATGAGGCGCAGAGGTTGTGCATCCAGATTCTTCTAGGCGGGTGGATGGCAAGTCTACCCAGATATTGATTGCTTACTGATCATTTTTAAGGAGGTACCTTTACCAAGGGCTGCCCATTCTATGGTTCATAATTGTACAATACCTGCCCATCCCCCTCATTCTTTCCGGAGCGATGCTAAACTGGTTCTTGATTGCCCCCATGTTGTGTTGCATAGGGGACCCCCAGCTGGTTCAGGATTTGGCCATGGCGGCCTGACTTCCCATGAATTCCCTGCAGTGCATCCCAATCTGTACGATTGCGGTGGTTTTATCACAACACTGTGCTTCTACCACTATTGTTGTGATTTGCCTTTTTTCCATACATGCCTAGTGCAGTCATTCATCAATCATGTGACACTACATATATGAGAGCTGTGAGTCAGCTAGTGGCGCTTGAGGGGAGGCAGGTTCATGATTGTGAGTACTCTCAACAAGTAGAGCACACAAAAGAGGGGTGGTTCCTTGGTCCACTCACCTTTAAATGATCAACATGCAGGGACAGCCTAGATTACTATTTCTGTCATTCGCAAAGTTCATGACCAGTGCCCCATAGGGTGACAAAGCACAAGGAAAAACCTGCTAGTGCCTATGGAATGAGCAAAAAACGAATTTGTATACTCAATAATGAGATTTAGAGTTGTACCGCACATATCCATAAAACTCTTCTCTTCTGTTTTTAGGCAAAAAGCAACTGGGTTTTTTGGAGGTTTATTCCTCCCCATTCTATCAAGTTTCTGTCCTGATGAAGGCCCGGTTCTATTAAAGAGGAGACCAATTTTGGATGTGGTAGACCTCTACCTTGGGGGCCGAAACGCACCGCGCCGACACCGTTCTCTGCAAACTCATCCATTGCCAATAAAACACCCCTGCGAGTCCGTGACCCCCCCCAGCACTGAAGCAGATCTCTGAGTGTGGCAAATGGCCCCCCTGCCCGCGTGCAGGTCTCTCGCCAGGGCAGAGATCACAACGGCTAGGCAAGGACCAGATAAGGCGGCAGTAACACCCCGGAGAGACGCTGACTTAATTGCGCCCACGTCAGGGCGGAGTACGCGGCGGCCCGGCAAGGGCCAAAGAAAGGGACAACAGTGCTTCGGCAGCTCCACAGACGCACCCAAGCCCCCACGCCAGGGCGGAGGACAAAACGGCTCGGTGAGAGCCGAAAGGAACAGCAACAACGCCCCGACGATATCACCCGCATGCAATAAGCGGGCGGACCCAGCCCGCGCAGCCGTCCGCCGTCCGTGACGGGGGGTTCCAGAGACCGGCGAAGCTGCAATAGGTGCCACGGAAAGGAGCAAACCCACCAAAGCCGGCAACAGACCAGTCTAGCAGACAACCCTGAGGTGAGAAAATTCGTCAGCATACACAAGCCGTAAGACCACAAAGTGCGGGAGAAGTTGTGCGCCACTCACTAGAAGACTCCCTCTCAGCAACGAGGAGGACATTACACAGGTGTCACCAAGGCCCATTCTGACTGCCCACGCTCACTGCTTCGTCCTGGTGGGCACCCCGAGGACTACCTGCTGGGTCACCCCTCATCAGGACCCCCGCCCACCGGGGTCACGGTGCCCAACACCCTGGGACTGTCCGCCAGATATGGAGGGCACCGGGAACTTCGGGGACCCTCCGCCGGGGCAGGCGACCAGGTCTGCCAACATCTGAGCCGAAGAGCGGTGCTGCCAAGCATCACTAACCCAGAAGCAAACCGACACGGCATACGAGGAAACCAGAAAGAACGCAGTGAGTACAATGCGGCCTGCTGCGAAAGCCCCTGCGAACACACCTCATACAGACAAAATCATTAGTGCTTGATCTGTTATGCCAAATTCTGCACAGTTAAAGTAACCAAAGTAACACCCTGAATAACTACGGGGCTAATAAGCAGAGCACATCAGGTGACGGACCATAAAGAGGGGGAAGACGGGCACGGGTGGTCACAGTGCTGGGGCCATCTACGGAGGTCTGCCCAAGACTGCTGGGGGCCACATCCCACCTAGCAAGGAGCACGAACAAGAGCTCAGTGAACGCTAACATCCAGCAAGCACACAGAACCCCAGATCAAGAAGGGCTGCTCAAAAGGAGGGCAGGGGCAGCATGATACGTAAGGGAAACTACATGCCAGCCACACGAGGAAGACAACAGTAAAACAATACTGACACAATAGGGGCCGAGGCACACGAAGGAGCAAGCCGAGAGCAATAAGGACTGGGCGCCGAGAACGTCGGCTCACTTAACGAGCAGTGGGGTCTAGCTCGGCGCTGCTGCCCCTGATAGTGACGCCGGTCCACCCACTACATATACAAAC